>NC_079190.1:408439838-409039838 GCF_029499605.1 Hyla sarda
TTCATAACTTTTGCATATGTAAAAAAAAAAAAAATGTTTTTACCTAAAATGCTTGTTTTCCCAAAAATGTAACATTTTTAAAAAGGGTAAAAGCAGAAAATACCCCCCAAAATTTTTAACACAATTTCTCCCGAGTACGGCGATACCCCATATGTGACCCTAAACTGTTGCCTTAAAATACAACAGGGCTCCAAAGTCAGAGCACCATGCGCATTTGAAGCCTACATTAGGGACTTGCATAGGGGTGGACATAGGGGAATTCTACACCAGTGATTCACAAACAGGGTGCCTCCAGCTGTTGCAAAACTCCCAGCATGCCTGGACAGTCAACGGCTGTCCGACAATACTGGGAGTTGTTGTTTTGCAACAGCTGGAGGCTCCGTTTTGGAAACAGTGGCGTACCAGACGCTTTCATTTTTATTGGGGAGGGGGGCTGTGTAGGGGCATGTGTATATGTAGTGTTTTTTACTTTTTTTTATTTTGTGTTAGTGTAGTGTTTTTAGGGTACAGTCGCACAGGCGGGAGTTCACAGTAGTTTCTCGCTGGCAGTTTGAGCTGCGGCAGAAAATTTGCTGCAGCTCAAACTTGTAGCCAGATACTTGCTGTAAACCTCCGCCCATGTGAGTGTACCCTGTACATTCACTTTGGGGGGGGGGGGGGGGAACATCCAGCTGTTGCAAAACTACAACTCCCAGCATGCGCTGACAGACTGTACATGCTGAAAGTTTTAGTTTTGCAACAGCTGTAGGCACACTGGTTATGTATCACTGAGTTTGTGACCTAACTCAGTGTTTCACAACCAGTGTGCCTCCAGCTGTTGCAAAACTACAACTCCCAGCATGTACGGTGCATGGTGTACATTGACTGCTGAGAGTTGGAGTTTGCAACAGCTGGAGGCACACCGGTCGTGAAACATTGAGTTAGGTAAAAAAAAAACTCTGAGTTTCACAACCAGTGTGCTGTTGCACAACTACAACTCTCAGCAGTCACTGACAGCCAATGGGCATGCTGGGAGTTGTAGTTATGCAACCATCAGATGCACCACTACAACTCCCAGCATGCACTTTAGCTGTTTGTGCAAGCTGGGAGTTGTAGTTATACAACAGCTGAAGGTACACTTTTCCATAGAAAAAATGTGCCTCCAGCTGTTGCAAAACCATAGGGAATGCTGGGAGTTGTGGTGGTCTGCCTCCTGCTGTTGTATAACTACAGCTCCCAGCACGCCCTTTTTGCATGCTGGGAGCTGTTGCTAAGCAATAGCAGGAGGCTGTCACTCACCTCCTGCTGCTGCCGACACACAGGTCAGTCCCTCGTCGTCGCCGCCGCTCCTGGGGCCCCGATCCCAACATTGACGCCGGGGATCGGAAGAGGGGCGGAGCGGGTTGCGGGAGTGACACCCGCAGCAGGTGCCCTGATTGGTCGGCCGACGAATCAGGGTGATCGTGAGGTGGCACCAGTGCCACCTCACCCCTGCAGGCTATGGCTGTTCGGGGCCATCTCTGACGGCCCCGATCAGCCAATAATTCCGGGTCACCGGGTCACTGGAGACCCGATTGACCCGGAATCGCCGCAGATCGTTGGACTGAATTGTCCAGCGATCTGCGGCCATCGCCGACATGGGGGGGCATAATGACCCCCCTGGGCGATATGCCGGGATGCCTGCTAAACGATTTCAGCAGGCATCCGGCTCCGGTCCCCAACCGGCTAGCGGTGGGGACCGGAATTCCCACGGGCGTATGGATACGTACTCGGAATGCAGGGTGTATCAATACGCCCTATATCCTGAAGAGGTTAATATTGTAATGTCTGATTATAGTTCATGCTTGTACAGTGAGAAATTTTTACTGCTGCAGAGTATGTTGTTGCTATATAAATACTACTGTTACTAATACTACTATGAGTAACATGCATTATTATTATTATTTTTATAACGTATTCTTATAAAACATTCACATTAAAAGCACTGACAGGTGAAGTGAATAACACTAATTCTAAATAGCACCTGTCTGGGGTGTTATAGGTTATAAGGTAACAGTTCTTGAATTTGATGTGTCGCATGCAAGAAAAAATGAGCTAGGTCAGAGAATCTCCATAATAGCAGGTGTTGGGGGGTGGATCCAAGTATGCGGTAGTTACTACCTATAGAAGTTAGTCTAAAGAAGGATAACCAGTGAACTGGCAAAAAGGCTTATTGATATTTGCAGGGAGTGTAGACTTTTGCCCATCTGGCCCCATCCAACATAAGATGGATGGACGTACACAAATTTAGGGGGGTGGTTTTAATGTTATGTGATATATATATATATATATATATATATATATATATATATATATATATGGTAGATATTCCCACATTTTTACACAGGACTGAACAAGATAATGAGTGAAAATTCCAAATGTCTTAGTAGTCTCCTCTGGGCTATTTTCCATTTAATACACATTGTCTCAATACTGATCTTTATCTTTGAAAAATTCAGTATTTTCTCTGGAGGATACATTGAAACAGTACACATTTGTCATTTATTCCATGGCATGTCCAATGCTGCATGATGGCTCTACCTCTAACTCCATCTAATGGATTTCTAAGCCCACATCACTCCAGCCCTAACACATCTATGGTTAGTAGTGGTAAATGTAGTAGTTAGTACCTTGAGATGCGCATGCTAGCGGTGACTCCCAAAACACTGTGTGTCTGCTCGTAGCGGCAGATTGCCTCTACAAGCAGACTCGGCTGGAGTCACACTGTAGGGATGATCATCGGTGGATCCACAGCATAAAATAGGCTGCAAATTTGTTCCATGTGACCCTAAACTTACTGTG
Source organism: Hyla sarda (assembly GCF_029499605.1). Lineage (NCBI taxonomy): Eukaryota > Metazoa > Chordata > Amphibia > Anura > Hylidae > Hyla > Hyla sarda. The sequence continues at coordinate 408,442,659 of NC_079190.1, forward strand.
TAAAAGGAAATTGACAGTAGCGCCACCTACACTGACCTGCTTTTACAGGGTTATAGTGTAAGTGACACTGATTCTAAAACTGGATCAGTTGCACTGTTCCCGTGTTATAGACTAAAATTCTGATCTGTAAATAATTTTTTTTGGTGCACTCAGGGCACTCTAGTCAGTGTAAGAATTCATTAAGTAAAATGCTATATTTGATAGTTTATACCAGGGGTCCTCAAACTACGGCCCGCGGGCCACATGCGGCCTGCCAAGGACATTTATCCGGCCCGCCGCTGCCTAAGGACATCCCTGTGTTCCAAAAGATTTTTAAGGACCGCCGAGAGGTAGCACACGCTGGGACTTCACTGACGTCCTGTGCGTCCGCCCATAGCAACGGAGCGCGGAGAAGCGGAGCAGCGAGCAGGACATGCACTGGCCAGCTTGGTAAGTGTTACCAGCGGCATGTCAGCTTCGGTGCTCCGACCACCGCTCCTCCAGTCTCAGGACCTACTGCTATGGCCGGACCGGAGGAGTGGTGGTCAGAGCACTGAAGTGGGGCAGTACACAGGCATACAGCCTCCAGCCATACACTGTACGGCTGGAGACTGTATGTCTGTGGGGTAACTATACTGCACCTAATGTGAGGAACTATACTGCACCTAATGTGGGGGACTATACTGCACCTAATGTGGGAGAACTATACTGCCAACTAAATGTGGGGGAACTACAACCTAATGTGGGGGAAACTATACTGCCTACCTAATGTGGGGGAACTATAGTGCACCTAATGTGGGGGAACTATACTGCCAACCTAATGTGGTGGGAACTACAACCAAATGTGGGGCGGGGGGGGGGAACTATACTGCCTACCTAATGTGGTGGTGGGGGGATTATACTGCACACCTGATGTGGGGGACTATACTACACCTAATGTGGGGGAACTACAACCTAATGTAGGGGAACTACAACCTAATGTGGGGGGAACTATACTGCCAACCTAATGTTGGGGAACTATACTGCACCTAATGTGGGGGAACTACAACCTAATGTGGAGGAATTATACTGCCAACTAAATGTGGGTGGGGGGGGGGAACTACAACCTAATGTGGGGGAGCTATACTGCCAACCCTAATGTTGGGGAACTACAACCTAATGTGGGGGATCTATACTACCAACCTAATGTGGGGGAACTATACTGCCAACCTAATGAGGGGGGGGATTATACTGCTAACCTAATGTGGGGGAACTATACTGCACCTAATTTGGGGGAACTATACTGCCAACTAAATGAGGGGAACTACAACCTAATGTGGGGGGGAACTATAATGCCTACCTAATGTGGGGGAACTATAGTGCACCTAATGTGGGGGAACTATACTGCCAACTAAATGAGGGGAACTACAACCTAATGTGGGGGAACTATACTGCCAACCTAATGTGGGGGAACTATACTGCCAACCTAATGTGGTGGGAACTACAACCTAATGTGGGGGGAACTATACTGCCAACCTAATGTTGGGGGAACTATACTGCCAACCTAATGTGGGGGGAACTATACTGCCAACCTAATGTGGGGGGATCTATACTGCCAACCTAATGTGGGGGAACTATACTGCCAACTAAATGTGGGGGAACTACAACCTATCTATACTGCCAACCTAATGTGGGATGTGGTGGTGGTGGTGGTGGTGGGGGGGGGGGGGCGGTGCGGTGACTACACTGCCAACCTAATGTGGGGGAACTATATTGCCAACCTAATGTGGGGGAACTACAACCTAATGTGGGGGAACTATACTGCCAACCCTAATGTGGGGCAACTACAACATAATGTGGGGGATCTATACTGCCAACCTAACCTAATGTGGGGGGAGCTTTGTTGTCTACCTAAATTGGGGGGAATTGTGCTGCGTACTTAAAGGGGTAGTCCACTAATAAGATATATAAGTGTGCATAGGAATTTGTTCATAGTTTTATTTTTTTATCTATAGTCCGGCCCTCCAACGGTCTGAGGGACAGTGAACTGGCCCCCTGTTTAAAAAGTTTGAGAACCTCAGGTTTATACTGATAAATAATATATATATATATATATATATATATATATATATATATATATATATATATATATATATATATATATATATATACCGTATATACTCGAGTATAAGCCGAGTTTTTCAGCACGATTTTTCGTGCTGAAAACACCCCCCTCGGCTTATACTCGAGTGAACTCCCCCACCCGCAGTGGTCTTCAACCTGCGGACTTCCAGAGGTTTCAAAACTACAACTCCCAGCAAGCCAGGGCAGCCATCGGCTGTCCGGGCTTGCTGGGAGTTGTAGTTTTGAAACCTCCGGAGGTCCGCAGGTTGAAGACCACTGCGGCCTTCAACATCATCCAGCCCCCTCTCACCCCCTTTAGTTCTGAGTACTCACCTCCGCTCGGCGCTGGTCCGGTCCTGCAGGGCTGTCCGGTAAGGAGGTGGTCCGGTGAGGAGGTGGTCCGGGCTGCTATCTTCACCGGGGAGGCCTCTTCTAAGCGCTTCGGGCCCGGCCTCAGAATAGTCACGTTGCCGTGACAACGACGCAGATACGTCGATGTCAAGGCAACGGCTCTATTCCGGGCCGGAAGCGCGGAGAAGAGGCGCCCCCGGTGAAGATAGCAGCCCGGACCACCTCCTCACCGGACCACCTCCTTACCGGACAGCCCTGCAGGACCGGACCAGCGCCGAGCGGAGGGGAGTACTCAGAACTAAAGGGGGTGAGAGGGGGCTGGATGATGTTGAAGGCCGCAGTGGTCTTCAACCTGCGGACCTCCGGAGGTTTCAAAACTACAACTCCCAGCAAGCCCGGACAGCCGATGGCTGCCCGGGCTTGCTGGGAGTTGTAGTTTTGAAACCTCTGGAGGTCCGCAGGTTGAAGACCACTGAGGGCGAATGATGAGAAGAGGATGATGAAGGGGGAGGGGGGTGTGGGGATGATGAAGGGGGGTGGGGATGATGAAGGGGGGGGGGGTGTGGGATGATTACAAGGGGATGATGAAGGGGGGATGTGTGGGATGATAAGGGGATGTGTGGGATGATGACAAGGGGATGATGAAGGGGGGATGTGTGGGATGATGACAAGGGGATGATGAAGGGGGGATGTGTGGGATAAGGGGATGTGTGGGATGATGACAAGGGGATGATGAAGGGGGGATGTGTGGGATGATGACAAGGGGATGATGAAGGGGGGATGTGTGGGATGATAAGGGGATGTGTGGGATGATGACAAGGGGATGATGAAGGGGGGATGTGTGGGATGATAAGGGGATGTGTGGGATGATGACAAGGGGATGATGAAGGGGGGATGTGTGGGATGATGACAAGGGGATGATGAAGGGGGGATGTGTGGGATGATAAGGGGATGTGTGGGATGATGACAAGGGGATGATGAAGGGGGGATGTGTGGGATGATAAGGGGATGTGTGGGATGATGACAAGGGGATGATGAAGGGGGGATGTGTGGGATGATGACAAGGGGATGATGAGGATGTTAATGACGGGTCTGGATGATGACAGGGGGGGATGAGGTATTTCCCACCCTAGGCTTATACTCGAGTCAATAACTTTTCCTGGGATTTTGGGTTGAAATTAGGGGTCTCGGCTTATACTCGGGTCGGCTTATACTCGAGTATATACGGTATATATATATATATATATATATATATATATATATATATATATATATATATATATATATATATATATATATATATCCTGTCTTCTTTGATGTTTTTTGTATACATGATGAAGTAGTGTAGTAGAAATAGCACTGAATTTAACTGCTTTATGTCCTGGGTATATTAGGCGATCGGGACCAAACACGGCATAGCCTTTTTAAATACATGCTATTTGAAAAGAAATAGGTAAATATGCCTTTTTTACTTTCAAGGCAATTACTATAGTTAAGCCATTCTTTCAAAAGAGCTCTACAGCCTTGTATAACATTGCTCAGGTCACCTAGGAATGGATTCAATTAATTTTAAAGTGGTTTTAAAGCTAAGTTACAGCTTGTTTAAAAACATTTTGCACTTGTGGATTTTGTATGCTTTTAGTACTAAAATAAAGGAGCATGAAGTATCCCTGGTTGTTGGCAGATACCTGCCCGTGTTTCTAAGCACACAAAGGTATCGGAAGACGCAATAGCTTTTTCCAAGAATAATATTTTTGGGAGAAGGATTGGTGTCCCAACATAGTGAAGAAGAAATAGTTTTTGTATAAAAGCAAAAAAAATATAACTTTTTGGAGATCATGAGTTGTGTATGTGTAGGCCTGACTGGCAGTAGAAGAATTAGGATGGTGGGAGTTGTAGCCAGTAGACAACAGGCTATGGTGGACTGGTGGTATTTGTAGTAGCTAGTGTACAGCAGGCAGTGGTGGACCATCGGGAGTTGTAGTAACCAGCTAACAGTAGGCAGTTGCGGACAGGTAGGAGTTGTAGTAATCAGCTTACAGTTGGCAGCGATGGACTGGTTGGGTGTTGTAGTAGCAAGGACAGCAGGCAGTGGTGGACTGGTGGGAGCTGTGGTAAACCAGTGGACAATAAGGGGGTGGTAGTTCTATCTAATTAGTGGCATCTGGCACATACCTTTCTGATCCATGCTTGATTAATTTTAACAGACAATCTTGTTTGCTTCAATGAAAATTTTCTTTGATGCTACACTGGAGGTGAACTAGACAGAACAACCCTTGCAAAATGGGCAAGTTGTTTACTTCCCTTTGGTGATGATTTATGTCAGGGTAGAATACCGGAAGTAAAAAAAAATTTGTCATCATGTACTTCAGCATAAAGATGCTGCTGCTGCTTCTGCCTCTTGCAGAGGTAGTGCTAGCAGAGGGAGTGGAGTGTTAAGTAAAGAATGGAACCCACATTCAACAAATGTTTACTGCTAGAAAGCCATGTCAACCAGGGTATGTAGCTTCTCCCTATAAAAATCCAATTTAAGGCCCCCATTCTGGCTTTATACCAAGGGTCTAAGAATGGGACTATTCAGTACTCGCTCTCTTTCGATTAAACAAGCAATATGCCTTTCACTATTCAAGCAAGAAAGCATACAGTAAGCCATCCTTGCCAGCTTTTCCCGAGGCCCCAGCTTGTTCAACCTCCATCCCATATTGCCAAAGTTGCTCATCAATGTCCTCATGGCCATCAACATCACTCTTACCTTATGTAGGTTTATCATACCCTATCCGGGGGAACTACAACCTAATATGGGGGAACTATACTGCCAACCTAATGTGGGGGAACTATACTGCCAACCTAATGTGGTGGGAACTACAACTTAATGTGGGGGGGGGGGACTATACTGCCAACCTAATGTGGGGGGAACTATACTGCCAACCTAATGTGGGGGAACTACAACCTAATGTGGGGAACTATACTGCCAACCCTAATGTGGGGGAACTACAACCTAATGTGGGGGATCTATTCTGTCAACCTAATGTGGTTGAACTATACTGCCAACCTAATGTCGGGGGAACTATACTGCCAACCTAATGTGGGGGAACTATACTGCCAACGTGATGTGGGGAACTATACTGCACCTAATGTGGGTGAATTATACTGCCAACTAAACGTGGGGGAACTACAACCTAATGTGGGGGAACTACAACCTAATGTGGGGGGAACTATACTGCCAACTAAATGTGGGGGAACTACAACCTAATGTGGGGAACTATACTGCCAACCCTAATGTGGGGGAACTACAACCTAATGTGGGGGATCTATTCTGTCAACCTAATGTGGTTGAACTATACTGCCAACCTAATGTCGGGGGAACTATACTGCCAACCTAATGTGGGGGAACTATACTGCACCTAATGTGGGGGAACTATACTACCAACTAAATGTGGGGGAACTACAACCTAATGTGGGGGAACTATACTGCCAACCTATTGTGGGGGGACTATACTGCCAACCTAATGTGGGGGAACTACAACCTAATGTGGGGGGAACTATACTGCCAACCCAGTGTGGGGGGAACTATACTGCCAACCTAATGTGGGGGGAACTATACTGCCAACCTAATGTGGGGGGAACTATACTGCCAATCTAATGTGGGATGTGGGGTGGGGGGGAACTATACTGCCAACCTAATGTTTGGGAACTATACTGGTTGGGTGTTGTAGTAGCAAACAGACAGCAGGCAGTGGTGGACTGGTGGGAGCTGTGGTAAGCCAGTGGACAACAAGGGGGGTGGTAGTGCTTAGTGGCATCTGGCATATACCTTTCTGATCCATGCTTGATTAATTTTAACAGACAATCTTGTTTGCTTCAATGAAAATTTTCTTTGATGCTACACTGGAGGTGAACTAGACAGAACAACCCTTGCAAAATGGGCAAGTTGTTTACATCCCTTTGGTGATGATTTATGTCAGGGTAGAAAACCAGAAGTAAAAAAAAAATTGTCATCATGTACTTCAGCATAAAGATGCTGCTGCTGCTTCTGCCTCTTGCAGAGGTAGTACTAGCAGAGGGAGTGGAGTGTTAAGTAAAGAATGGAACCCACATTCAACAGATGTTTACTGCTAGTGTCACGATTCGGCTTACGGGTTGTGGATCCGCTGTGTCAGCGAGGGATTGGCGTGGACCGTGCTAGTGGACCGGTTCTAAGAGGCTACTGGTTTTCACCAGAGCCCGCCGCAAAGCGGGATGGTCTTGCTGCGGCAGTAGCAACCAGGTCGTATCCCCTAGCAACGGCTCAACCTCGCTGACTGCTGAGAAGGCGTGGGACAGAAGGACAAGGCAGAGGCAAGGTCAGACGTAGCAGAAGGTCGGGGGCAGGCGGCAAGGTCGCCAGGTCGTCAGGATGGATAGCAGAAGTTCAGGTACACAGGCTTTGGACACACTAAACGCTTTCACTGGCACAAGGCAACAAGATCCGGCAAGGGAGTGCAAGGGAGGAGATCAGATATAGCCAGGGAGCAGATGGAAGCCAATTAAGCTAATTGGGCCAGGCACCAATCATTGGTGCACTGGCCCTTTAAGTCTCAGAGAGCTGGCGCGCGCGCCCTAGAGAGCGGAGCCGCGCGCGCCAGCACAAGACAGCAGGGGACCGGGACGGGTAAGTGACCTGGGATGCGATTCGCGAGCGGGCGCGTCCCGCTGTGCGAATCGCATCCCCGAAGGCCATGACAGTGCAGCGCTCCCGGTCAGCGGGACTGACCGGGGCGCTGCAGGGAGAAAGACGCCGTGAGCGCTCCGGGGAGGAGCGGGGACCCGGAGCGCTAGGCGTAACAGCTAGAAAGCCATGTCAAGCAGGGTATGTAGCTTCTCCCTATAAAAATCCAACTTAAGGCCCCCATTCTGGCTTTATACCAAGGGTCTAAGAATGTGACTATTCAGTACTCGCGCTCTTTTGATTAAACAAGCAATATGCCTTTCACTATTCAACCAAGAAAGCATACAGTAAGCCATCCTTGCCAGCTTTTCCAAGGCCCCAGCTTGTTCAACCTCCATCCCATATTGCCAAAGTTACTCATCAAGGTCCTCATGGTCATCAACATCACTCTCACCTTATGTAGGTTTATCATACCCTATCCCGTCGACAGATTCCATCTGCAAATTCCCCTCAGGTTCCACTTCTGCCCTCCATGCTGAATCATCATTGTGAGCATTTGCTCCAGAAGAAATATCAGCAGCATAACATTACTTAAACCACTGTTGTCCTTACTGACAAATCTTGTTGCCTTTTGAAAAGACCTGAGCATGTGACAGGTGTTTCTGATTAGCTGCCAATGCCTAAGCTGAAAGTCACGCTAGCTCCAAAAACGGTCTATATGCTGCATTAGGTAGTCTGTCAGTGCTTTGTGCTGCTGGTACTGAATGTCCAACGTTCCAACTGTGGCGGTGTTAAGAAAGATCATTTTGGCACTGTAGGTCTAGGAGGGCATGTTTAAAAGCATATGAGTGGCTAATCCAAATGCAAACTTACCTGTACATAGTCAGCACATCACTGAGACTGCTACAATTTTTTAAGAAACATTTGACAAGATTTAGCACATGTGCCATACAGGGAGAGTGTGTCATGACACTTTCATGCAGGGCAGCCACACTGTTTGTGCCATTATTGGCAACCACGTTTCCCAATCTCAAATTATGAGCAGAGAGCCAGTGTGGAACTTTCTGCTGTAGGGCAGCAGTCCAGGCTTTGCAGATTTAATACAGGGTGGCAGCGCTTGACTTTGCACTGATAAAAGGAGGGAGGATGGTAAGCTATGCTTTTCCTCTGTAGGGGACTGCAAGATGTCAGTGGAGAAGGACCTGGATGAGAAGGAGGATAGGTGTCAAAAGTTGATATGGATTATCACTACTATTTCCTGGTCTTTTCGCAGTGGAGCCTCGTTTTTCAAAATGTATTGGCCCTGGCCATAGCTACCAGGGCAGGCCTTAGGTGTTCAGGTGCCCTGTGCGAGCTAACTTTTGGCGCCCCCCTCCCCTTCCAGTTGCTCTCCAGCTGCTCTCCAGCTGTTGTAAAGCTATAACTTCCCTCATGTCTGGAAAGCCTCAGGCATTATAGGAGTTGTAGCTTTGCAACAGCTGGAGAGCCACAGATTAGGGTACGGCGTCACCCATCATCACTGCAGAACTAAAAAGTGACTACAGCTGTGATGGGACAGGCAGGAGAAAACACAATGATATCACTGACCTGAGTGACGTCTTCTCTGTTGTCTTTTATTTTCTTCTTCATCTGATCCAGACGTCAGGATTTCTTCCTGCTCCATCTTCTCTGCAGAGTCTGATGCCCGGACATCATTAACTCCTCACTTTGTCAGTAGATTCTTATCCTATGAAGACAGTAATCATTATAACCCTGCCAAATACTGTATCCCCAGAATATAATACTGGCACACACTGTATCCCCTGAATATAATACTGCCACACACTGTACCCCTGAATACTACAACCCGCTGTACCCCTGAATATAATACTGCCACACACTGTACCCCTGAATATAATACTGCCACCTACTGTACACCCTGAATATAATACTTCCACACACTGTATCCCCTGAATATAATACTGCCACACACTGTATCCCCTGAATATAATACTGCCACCTACTGTACACCCTGAATATAATACTGCCCCACACTGTATCCCCTGAGTACAAAACTAACATCCACTGTACCCCCTGAATATAATACTGCCACGACTGTACCCCTGAATATAATACTGCCTCCTACTGTACCCCCTGAATATAATACTGCCACATACAGTACATATACACATCATTCATACATACAGTACATACACACACATCATACTTACACACACCACCTCCGCCCCCCCCACTCATTCATAATACAGACATACACACACATCATACATACACATCATGCATACACATATCATACTTACATCCGCCACCTCCAGATCTCAACCCGCATAATACACCTCCACACATTATACATACATTGCTTACTCCCATCTATCATTCATACACACACAATCATACATACAGTACATACACACACATCATTCATACATCATACAGTACATACTCACAAATCATTCGTACATCATACATACAGTACACACACACATGATTCATACATACAGTACAAACAAACATCATTCATACATCATTCATACAGTACACACATACACACATGATTCATGCATCATACATACAGTACATACACACATCATTCATACATCATACATACAGTACATACACATTCATACATCATTCATACAGTACATACACAGCTCGTACACCCCAAAGGCCGGCCCTGATAGCTACTACTACAAGGCCCACCCTCTCTGCCACATGATTGTGCAAAGCGGGGATGGACTTCTTAAATAAATAATCGTGACTAGGTATGCAACATCTGGGCTGGGCACACCACATTTGTTGCATAAAGGCCTGTGGGATCAACACCAGCAACTTGGCGAGGTGTGAATTAAGGCACTCTACAACAGGGTGACTGGACAAATACTGTTGTCTGTATGACATAGATTCCCCCAATAGATAACTGATGGGATAGAGGAAGAAGACATGACAGTGAGGAGGACAAGATAGAGAATGTACTGCCTGTAGACAAGGCCTGGCTGCAAGACAGATGAGAGGAATTTGGAGGAGCAAGAGCAGCAGTGGGAAGATTTTTTTTACACTGTGGGGCTTCTCGCCTGTCCCAAGAAGCCTTGTGATGTAGCTTCATGTGCTTATATAGAAACATAGTTCCTATACTTGTACCCTGCCTTATACCAATATGTTTGCAGAGACTGCACAGAGCCATGTTTTTGGCATCTGGTAAAGTAGAAAAGAATTTCCATACAGCAGAATACCGCACAGGTACACCATCACCTGACTGTAGCTCTCCTCTGGAAGTTTTTTTTCTCGAGCCTACAGATTTAGCAGTATCGCCGTCACCTGAACTGATCAGACCAGCATACTTACACCTAGTACAGATCTTCTGGCCCTACCTCGGCTAAGCTCTTCTTCGCTGACAGTACCAATATCCTCCTGCTCTAAGCAGACCTCCTCATCTAGTTTCCACATCCTGCCCAACACATCAACATAGTAATTTTCAAACTTCTCCATATTGACTCTGCCACTCCTCCCAACATGAACTTCTGATATCTGATCATGGGGTCTTTGATTTCCCTAAGCCTATCCACCATGATGCCTTACAGTATCACCACCATGCCTACCACCATACCATCAGTCCCAACAGGCCCCTCGCTACCGGACAAGCAAACCAAACAATAGCTTGGGGCCCTGAGCTGGCCTGGGGCCCGCGAGCAGAGCCGGTGTTTGCCTGTCCTCTTGCACTATACCGGTTCAGCAGGCAGCTCGCCCTGTCGGCCTGCCGGGCCAGCAGTGCAAGAGCCTGCCTGGAGCGGGAGGCAGAGACTGAAGCCGCTGCCTCCGGCTCCTTTTTGTGCCCTGCTCCGGCTCACCGTCCATAGCCCCGGGCCTCGTATGTTCGCGCGGCTCACCATTTCACGTGACGGTGCACAGTGCGTGAACTGACAGCATTACTGTGTGTGGCGTTAGTTGTGTAACCTCTCTGACTCTGACAGTGAGTGAATGTGATTTCAAGGTTCTGCACTCAAATCCTAAGGGTACTAGTACTACTATCTACCTGCCTACTGGGTCTGGGAGGAGGGGGTTAATCTGGGGGTACTACCTTCCTACTGGGGGAGAGGGGGTTAATCTGGGGGTACTACCTGCCTACTAGGGGGGGGGGTTAATCTGCCCCCCCCAGTAGGCAAGTCAGGTAGTACCCCCAGATTAACCCCCTCCCCCCCAGTAGGAAGGTAGTACCCCCAGATTAACCCCCTCTTCCCCCCAGTAATACCCCAGATTAATCTGGGATACTACATGCCTGCTGGGCGGAAGGGGGTAATCTGGGGGGTACTACCTGTCTACTGGGGGGAGGGGGTTAATCTGAGGGTACTACCTGCCTACTGGGGGGAAGGTTACATAGTTACATAGTTAGTACGGTTGAAAAAAGACCTACGTCCATCAAGTTCAACCAGGGAATTGAAGGGTAGGGGTGTGGCGCGATATTGGGGAAGGGATGGGATTTTATATTTCTTCATAAGCATTAATGTTATTTTGTTCCAGGAATGTATCTAATCCTGTTTTAAAGCTGTTAATTTTTCCTGCTGTGACCAGTTCCTGAGGTAGACTGTTCCATAAGTTCACAGTTCTCATGGTAAAGAAGGTGTGTCGCCCCTTGAGACTAAACTTTTTCTTCTCCAGACGGAGGGAGTGCCCCCTCGTCCTTTGGGGGGGGGGGTTTAACCTGGAACAGTTTTTCTCCATATTTTTTGTATGGGCCATTAATATACTTATATACATTTATCATATCCCCCCTTAAACGTCTCTCCTCAAGACTAAACAATTGTAACTCATTTAATCGCTCCTCATAGCTAAGATGTTCCATGCCCCATATTAGTTTAGTCGCGCGTCTCTGCACCCTTTCCAGCTCCACAGTGTTCCTTTTATGGACAGGTGACCAAAACTGAACAGCATATTCCAGGTGAGGCCGTACCAATGCTTTATAAAGGGGGAGTATTATGTCCCTGTCCCTTGAGTCCATGCCTCTTTTTATACATGACAATATCCTGCCGGCCTTGGAAGCAGCAGCCTGACATTGCATGCTATTCTGAAGTCTGTGATCTACAAGTACACCCAGATCCTTATCTACCAGTGACTCTGCCAGTTTCATCCCCCCTAAGACATACGACGCATGCATGTTATTAGTACCCAGATGCATAACTTTACATTTATCCACATTGAACCTCATTTGCCAAGTGGATGCCCAGACACTTAGTCTATCCAAGTCATCTTGAAACCTATACACATCCTCTATAGACTGTACCGTACTACAAAGCTTGGTGTCATCTGCAAAGATAGAAACAGAGCTGTTAATGCCATCCTCGATATCATTGATAAATAAATTAAACAACAGCGGGCCCAGTACTGAACCTAATGGGGGGGGGAGGGGGTAATCTTGGGGTACTACCTGCCTACTGGGGGATAATATGGGTTCATATTCGCAATCGCACAGTTTCCCCATATCGTGCAGCCCTACTAGCTATGTACCTGGCTAATTAATTACCTACATCAGTGTTTCCCAACAAGGGTGCCAAACTATGACTCCCAGCATGCCCGGAAATCCAGAGGTCGTCTGGGCGCTGTAGTTTAGCAACAGCTGAAGGCACCATGATTGGGGAATGGTGACCTACCTACATATCTGGCAACCTGCCCCTGCTGAGCCCCCAGGTGATCCCGCATGCCCGCCGCAGACATGAGAGCCCCACCAGGGCCCCTCCGGCTGTGCCTGCTGCTGTCGCTTCTAAGGGCAGCGGTGGGGCCGGGAGGAATCTCCAGGAGGCGGCGGGGACGGCAGTACCGGCGCAGGAGACGAGGCGGAGGTCCGGACGAGGCAGCAGGAGTGAGGCGGGGCCTCAGACGGCAGGCCCTAGCACTTATGCTCCTGGTGCAGGGCGAGCCCATCGTGCGGTGAGGACACGGCTGCAGGCGCCATCTACGGCCGGGCGGTCACGTGACTGCCGGGGTGCGGGAGCCGCGGCAGTCCCAGTAGGAGGGAGCCGGCGACAGTGGCAGTCGGGGGGGCGTCTAGTGTAGGGGGTTCCCCGGCTCAGGTGGCGGCGGCTGCGGGGCGGCCTGGGGAGAAGGCAGTGGACGAGGTGCGTTTGGCGGATTCTGCAAAGGGGGAGGTTTATGTTTGTTTTGAAGGGCCGTTAGGTGCGCATTTAAAGAGCGAGTTTAGGGAGCGCATTTGGAAAGGGGAGTATGTAGAGATATTTTCTCTGCTCCCCTTGGAGAAGTTTAATTTGGAGTCAAGCCTGACGAATCCAAAAAGGAGGAGGAAGAACGGCGTCGGTATCGCTTGATACCGAGGACGTTCACAAATTGGTTGCAGGCGTTCGCCATTCTGGCGAGCGTTATTGGCGAGAAGGCGCCGGAAAACTGTTCCGGCCTCTTTTGTTGCCTGGACTCGGTGGGTGAGGCTTATAGAGTTTATGGGGGTACTGCTTGGCTTAGATATGATGAGCAGTTCAGACAGCGTAAGGTGGTCTGCCCTTCGCTGAGGTGGGACCACAAGGACATTGGCTTGTGGATGAAGCTTATGGCGGTGCCCAAGGGTGGGGGGGGTCAGCAGTCCTTTCGGGACAGGGTGAGAGTGGCAGAGATGCTGCCATATCTCGCGCGGTACCCAAATAGATGGGTGGCTGAGTTGCTACCGGGGGGGGGGGGGGGGTTACGTTTGGTTTCAAAATCCTGTGTTCGACGGTGCAGCGTTTGGGGGAGGTGGGCAATTTGGCGTCCGCATTGGCGCATCCGGCGGTTGTGCAGGAAATTTTTTTAAGGAGGTTGAGCTGGGTAGGATGGTGGGTCCTTTTGGGGGGGCCGCCTTTTCCGGCGTTGCAGGTTTCACCGCTCAGGGTGGTGCCTAAAAAGGAGCCTAACAAGTTCTGGCTCATTCACCATCTCTCTTATCCGGCAGGGGAGTCGGTGAATGACGGAATTGACCCGACACTGTGTTCCATGTCTTATACCTCCTTTGACGCAGCGGTGGGTTGGGTGCGGAGGTATGGGCACGGGACTCTAATGGCGAAGACGGATATTGAGGCGGTGTTTGGAGGGGGAATTTTTTGTTGATCGCTGCCTGCCGATGGGTTGCTCTATATTGTGCTCGTATTTCGAACTTTTCAGCACGTTTTTGGAGTGGGTGGTGCGGTCGGAGGCTCAAGTGGCGTCCATACTGCATTACTTGGATCCTGTTTTTGGGATCGGCTGGGTCGGTGATCTGTGGGATTTTGTTACAGACCATGAAGGGGGTGGCGGCCCGCTTTGGGGTGCCTTTGACACCCGACAAGACGGAGGGGCCATCCACGGAATTGAAATTCCTGTGTATAGTCATTGACTCTTTGGCAATGGAATATCGGTTGCCGGGGGACAAGGTGGCAGAATTGTGGGAGCCGCTTGTTTCGGCGGTGGGGGCGAAGAAGATTCAATTGAGGGACCTGCAGTCCCTACTATGTCGCCTCAACTTCGCTTGCCGTATCATCCCCATGGGACGGGTTTTTTGTCGGCGGTTGGCGGGTGCTACGAAGGGTGTATGGCGGCCTCATCATTTTGTTCGGTTATCTGCGGAGTTGCAGGAGGATTTGAGGGTTTGGCTGGATTTCCTGGGGAGGTATAACGGCAGGTCGGTTATTCTGGAACGGCAGGTGGCTAACGGGGAGTTGGAGCTTTTTACAGACGCATCGGGCAGTCAGGGTTTTGGGGCTTATTTCCAAGGGCAGTGGTGTGTGGGGGAGTGGCCTGAGGCGTGGCGGTCCAGTGGTTTGGTGTGTAACCTGGCTCTTCTTGAACTGTTCCCTATTGTAGCCACGGTGGACAACTGGGGCGAGAGATTGCACGATAAGAAGGTGTGGTTTCATTGTGACAACTTGGGGGTGGTGCAGGTGGTGAATGCGCAGACGGCCAAGTCGCTGCCGGTGGTGCGCTTGCTGGGTAAATTGGTTTTGTGTTGCTTGGATTTGAATGTGCATTTTGTGGTGCAGCATGTTCCAGGGGTTCGTAATGAAATTGCTGATTCTCTCTCTCGTTTCCAGTGGGAAAGGTTTAGGGAGCTGGCACTGGGAGCAGAGCCCTGTGGGATTCCGTGTCCGGAGGTCCTGTGGCAAGTGGTCTGAGGACGGCCTTTGCTTTGATACGCCGATTGGTCAGCGAGAGCATCTGGTCAGGTTACGACAGGTGTTGGCGGGAATGGGAGGCCTTGTTGGGGGGAATTTGGGGCTGTCACAGGTGCCGATTGGGAAGGAGTGGTGTTATTCTTTGTGGGTCGTTTGGTTGGTGGACGGTGTGTCTACGTCGAGACTTAGCCGCCGGCTGGCGGCTTTGGGGTTTTGGTTTAAAATTAGGGGTTTGCCTGATGCGACTAAATCCTTTTTGGTGTGTCAGGCGGCCCGGGGATTTCGTAGAGGGGTGGTTCAGAGGGATTCTAGGAGGCCCGTGTCTTTTCTGTTATTGCAGGATTTGGGTAGGGTTTTGGAAACAGTGTGTTTTTCCAGTTTTGAGCTGGTCCTTTTTTGGCTTGCCTTTTCTCTTGCGTTTTTTGGGGCCTTTCGGGTGTCAGAGCTAGTGGCTCCGAGTAAGGTAAGGGAGGGCGGGCTGTTGTTCGCCGATGTTAGTTTGGAGGGGTCGGTGTTGGTTTGTCGGGTGCGTCGGTCAAAGACAGATCAGGTGGGTAGGGGCTTTGCCGTGAGTTCGGCCGTGTTGAGGGGGGTGAGGGGATGTGTCCGGTGTTTTGTTTCCGGGAGTACTTGAAGGTGAGGCCGTTGGGGGGTGGTCCCCTGTTGGTACATGGGCGTGGTGAATTTTTGTCGCATTTCCAGTTTGTACGGGTTTTTAGACAATGCCTGGAGGCGCTGGGATGGGCCTCGGGGGAGTTCAGCTCTCATTATTTCAGGATTGGGGCAGCTACGGAGGCGTCCAGATGGGGGTTGGGTCCGGAGGTTGTCCGCAGGATAGGTAGGTGGAAGTCTGATAGGTTTAGACTGTATGTTCGCCCTCGGCTGTTGTAATGGGCGGGGTT
Source organism: Hyla sarda (assembly GCF_029499605.1). Lineage (NCBI taxonomy): Eukaryota > Metazoa > Chordata > Amphibia > Anura > Hylidae > Hyla > Hyla sarda. Next base: position 408,458,765 of record NC_079190.1, read on the forward strand.
GGACGTGGTGGGCGGCGAGGTTGTGTTATGCAGGGTTTTTAATTTTTGTGCTGTTTATGTTTTACAGGACGGGGACAGTGCCTGGTCTGGATCGTGGGGCATTCCTACGTGAGGCGGGGGGCCTTGCGTGCCGATGTGCGTCCAGATGGGAGACAATTGGGATTGGCCAGGGAGGTGGCGCAGGTGCGTTGGGTAGCCCCAGGGTGGGATGAAATGGGCAGTCTTGCTTCCCTTATTACAGTCCTATGTAGCGTTGGGGGGCCTTGGTTTTGGTCTTGCACCTTGGGGGGAACGATTTGGGTTGCCGGACGGCCAGAGCGCTAATGAGGGACGTTAAGCTGGACCTTTTGCGCATTTGGACTTCCTTTCCTGGGATTGTGTTGATTTGGTCCGACATTGTGGCGCGCTTTAAATGGCGCGACACACGGTCGGTTCCTAAGTTGAACAGGGCCAGGGCAAAGGTCAAAGGCCGTGTAGTGGGCCGCTTCGTGGCCAGGAATGGAGGGCTGTTGGTTCGCCACCGGGAGTTGGAGGTGCCTTCTTGGGGCTTCATGGATGGTGATGGGATTCATCTGAATGCGATAGGTACTGACCTGTGGGCATGGGAAATCAGGGAGGCTGTGGAGAGAGCGGTCGGGTTGTGGGTGGCCGGCAGAGTGTAAGGGGTCACACTCTGCCGTCATGGCAGAAAATGAGGGGGGACTTGGAGGCACTGGAAGGAAAACGGTAATGGAGGCTTGGATTGAATAGTATGGAGAGGCTCAGTATGGAGTGCCCCAGTAGATGGTGGTACCTCAGCGGTTGAGGCTACTAATGGATGGGGGGGCTCCGAAGGCAGTGCTTTTTGGTCCGGTGACCATGGCCAAGGGCAAAGTAAGAGCCCGGTAGAAGTTTAGGATGCCTTCAAGTCCCCTTGTCTTTGAATAGGGTTAAAATATTTGGTTGCACTATTTTGCACTGTTGTTATGCAATATGTTTAATGGGTAATGTTTACCCAATTGCTCAAGGTATAATTATAAAAGATGGTTATTTATATTATTTATGTTTGGTTTAATAAATGCGGCCGCTGTGGCCTTTTCCACCAAAAAATATGTGTATGTAAGTTCTTTATGGGGAAAAGTGGGTGGGGAAAAGGTTTAGCGGAGATAGCAGATCCCCTAGTCATGAGACAACCTGTCCACAATGGCCATATTATCTTCCAAAACAACAGAACTCCTGGAGAACATGGACAATTTTTCCTTGCTGATGTTACTGCTACTACTACCACCAGGCATCGTACTGCTACTTGTACTGGAACTGTTTAAATGGGTGGTGCCACCAACATGTTTACTAGCAGAGGACATGGCAGAGGGGCTCTTTCCTCTACCCAGTATTCCCTCAAGAGACATTATTTTATTTAACCACTTAAGGACCATGGACGTACGCGTACGTCTAAGCACCCTGGTAGTTAAGGACCAAGGACGTACGCGATATCGATCAGCAGTCCCCCCGCGCAAATGGTCATCAGACCCCCCCATGTCGGCGATCGGCGCAAATCGCAAGTGAATTCACACTTGCGATTTGCGCGATTCCGGGTCATTACAGGTCTATGGTGACCCGGTGACCCGGTCTATGGTGACCCGATGAGCCCCCATAGCGCCAGAACAATGGACCCCCACATGTGACCCCATTTTGGAAACTACACCCCTCATGTAATGTAATAAGGGGTACAGTGAGCATTTTTGCCCCACAGGTGTCTGACATATTTTTGGAACAGTGGTCCGTGAAAATGAAAAATGTAATTTTTCATTCGCTCAGCCCACTATTCCAAAGATCTGTCAAATGCCAGTGGGGTGAAAATGCTCATTGCACCCCTTATTAAATTCTGAGAGGGGTGTAGTTTCCAAAATGGGGTCACATGTGGGGGGGGGGGTCCACTGTTCTGGCACCACGGGGGGATTTGTAAACACACATGGCCCCCAACTTCCATTCCAAACAAATTCACTCTTCAAAAGCTCAATGGCGCTCCTCCTCTTCTGAGCATTGTAGTTCGTCAGCAGAGCACTTGACGTCCACACATGGGGTATTTCCATACTCAGAAGAAATGGGGTTACAAATTTTGGGGGGTAATTTTCTCCTATTACCCCTTGTAAAAATTTTACATTTGGGGAAAACCCAGCATTTTAGTGAATTTTTTTTTTTTCATTTACACATCCAACTTTAACAAAAAGTCGTGAAATACCTGTGAGGTGTTAAGGCTCACCTTACCCCTTGTTACGTTCCTTGAGGGGTGTAGTTTCCAAAATAGTATGCCATGTGGGTATTTTTGCTGTTCTGGCACCATAGGGGCTTCCTAAATGCCCCCAAAAACCATTTCAGCAAAATTTGCTTTCCAAAAGCCAAATGTGACTTCTTCGCTTCTGAGCATTGTAGTTCGCCCGCAGAGCATTTCACGTCCTAACAGGGGGTATTTCCATACTCAGAAGAGATGGGTTTACAAATTTTGGGGGGCATTTTCTCCCATTACCCTTTATAAAAATGGTAAATTTGGGAAAAAACTGCACTTTAGTGAAAACATTTTTTTTTTCATTTACACAACCAACTTTAACGAAAAGTCGTCAAACACCTGTGGGGTATTAAGGCTCACTTGACCCCTTGTTACGTGCCTTGAGGGGTGTAGTTTCCAAAATGGTATGCCATGCGGGGGGTTTTCTGCTGTTCTGGCACCATAGGGACTTCCTAAATGTGACATGCCCCCCAAAAATCATTTCAGAAAAACTCACTCTCCAAAATCCCATTGTCGCTTCTTCCCTTCTGAGCCCTCTACTGCGCCCGATGAACACTTGACATACACATATGAGGTATTTCCTTACTCGAGAGAAATTGGATTACAAATTTTGACAGGATTGTTCTCCTTTTACCCCTTGTAAAAATTCAAAAACTGAGTCTACAAGAACATGCGAGTGTAAAAAATAAAGATTTAGAATTTTTTCCTTCACTTTGCTGCTATTCCTATGAAACACCTAACGGGTTAACAGACTTACTGAATATCATTGTGAATGCTTTGAGTAGTGCAGTTTAAATAATGGGGTCATTTGTGGGGTATGTCATATAAGAAAGCCCTTCAAATCCACTTCAAACCTGAACTGGTCCATGAAAAATTCAGATTTTAAAAATGTTGTGAAAAATTGGAAAATTGCTGCTGAACTTTGAAACCCTCTGATGTCTTCCAAAAGTAAAAACATGTCAACTTTATGATGCAAAAATAAAGTAGACATATTTTATTTGTAAATCAATATATAATTTATTTGGAATGTCTGTTTTCCTTACAAGCAGAGAGCTTCAAAGTTAGAAAAATGCAACATTTTCAATTTTTTCATCAAATTTGGGAATTTTTTACCAAGAAATGATGCAAGTATTGACAAAATGTTACAACTAAGATAAAATAGAATATGTCACGAAAACAACATTCTTGGAATCAGAATGAAAGGTAAAAGCATCCCAGAGTTATTAATGCTTAAAGTGAAAGTGGTCAGATGTGCAAAAAACGCTCTGGCCCTACAGTGAAAAATGGCCTGGTTCTTAAGAGGTAAATTAAATAAGATTCAGAGATTCTTATTTTTGGGGGGTGATTTGTCACTCACCAATTAGTCAGGAGGCAGAGAAACTGCCAGTCAACTTTCACTCTCAATACTAGTGTTGCTCGCGAATATTCGCAATTCGAATATTATTCGCGAATATCGCATATTCGCGAATTCGCGAATTTCGCGAATATAGCGCTATTTATTCGTAATTACGAATATTCGTTTTTTTTTTTTTTTTTTTTTTCTTCACAGTACACATCACAGTGATCACCCCTCTCTGCTTCCAGCTTGTGTGGTGTAAAGAAGGCTGTAATACTACTGTGTGAGACTGGCGTGCTAAAATTCGCATATGCTACAATTCGCATATGCGAAAATACGCATATGCTAATTTTCGCATATGCGAATTTCACGTGTGTTAATCTTGCATATGCTAATATTCACATATGTTAATTTTCGCATACGCGAATATTCGCATATGCGAAAATAAAAACGAGAATATAACGAATATGCGAATATTCGCGAATATAAGACGAATATTCGTCCATATATTCGCGAATATTCGCGAATTCGAATATGGCCTATGCCGCTCAACACTACTCAATACTCGATATGCGGATTTATTTTAAACCCAGCTACAAATGCTATATGTTTGATTAAACGCAGGAAATACACATAACTTGGTGTAAAATGCCTATTCCATATTTACTATCAATGCTTTCAATTTGTATTTATGTTTAGCAGTTAAAATGCTATCTGTTTGATGAAATCTAGAAAATACAGGCAACTTGGTCTAAAATGGATAGTTATAGAGTTCCTTATATAAGTATGTACTATTGATTTATGCAAAGTTACTTAAATTCGCAGTTACACTTTAAGGGTAAAGTCACACACAGCATACAGTTGGGATCAAAAGTTTGGTCATACCAGGTAAAAATATGTATTAATGTGCATAAAGAAGCCAAGGAAAGATGGAAAAATCTCCAAAAAGCATCAAATTACAGATTATACATTCTTATAATATGTCAACAAAAGTTAGATTTTATTTCCATAATTTACACTTTCAAAATAACATAAAGCAAAAAAAATGCTGTCTGCAAAAGTTTGAGCATCCTGCAGAGTTAATATCTTGTACTGCCCCCTTTGGCAAGTATCACAGCTTGTAAACGCTTTAGTAGCCAGCCAAGAGTCTTTCAATTCTTGTTTGAGGTATCTTTGCCCATTCTTCTTTACAAAAGTCTTCCAGTTCTTTGAGATTTCTGGGCTGTCTGTCACGCACTGCTCTTTTAAGGTCTATCCATAAATTTTCAATTATGTTGAGGTCAGGAGATTTTGAAGGCCATGGCAAAACCTTCAGTTTAAACCTCTTGATGTAATCCCCCGTGGATTTCGAGGTGTGTTTAGAATCATTATCCATTTGTCGAAGCCATCCTCTCTTTAACTTCAGCTTTTTCACAGATGGCATCAAGTTAGCATCCAAAATTAGCTGAAATTTTATTGAATCCATTTTTCCTTCTACTCGTGAGATGTTCCCTGTGCCACTGGCTGCAATACAACCACATAGCATGATTGATCCACCATGCTTAACAGTTGGACAGAGGTTCTTTTCATTAAATTCTGTTCCCCTTCTTCTCCAAACGTACCTTTGCTCATTCCGGCCAAAAAGTTCAATTTTAAACTCATCGGTCCACAGAACTTGTTTCCAAAATGCATCAGGCTTGTCTATATGTTCATTTGCAAAGTTCAAATGCTGATTTTTGTGGTGAGGATGTAGAAGAGGTTTTCTTCTGATGACTCTTCAATGAAGACCATATTTGTACAAGTATCTCTTTATAGTGGAATAGTGTACCACAACTCCAGTGTCTGCCAGATCTTTCTGGAAGGAGAGTGCAGTCAAATGTGGGTTTTGAATTGTTTTTCTCACAATCCTGCGAGCTGTTCTGTCTGTAATTTTTCTTGGTCTTCCAGATCTTGCTTTAACTTCCACTGTTCCTGATGACTGCCATTTCTTAATAACATTCTGAACAGAGGATATTGACATCTGAAAAAGGTTTTGCTATCTTCTTATAGCCTTCTCCAACTTTGTGAGCGTCAACTATTTTCAGTTTCAGATTTCTATACAGCGGCTTAGAAGAACCCATGGTGCTGATTGTTGGGGTAAGGTCAGATGAGTCTGGGCATTTAAAACTTTTGAGATTGACATCACCTGGTCTTCCCAGATGATGATTGAGAACAATCCATGACACTGGCAGGTCTCAGCTTTGCAAAGGGGGCAGTGCATGCTATCAATTCTGCAGGGTGTCCAAACTTTTGCAGACGCCATTTTTTTGTTTTCTGTTATTTTGAAAGTGTAAATGATGGAAATAAAATCTAACTTTTGTTGACATATTATAAGAATGTCTAATCTGTAATTTGATGCCTTTTGGAGATTTTTCCATCTTTCCTTGGCTTCTTTATGCACATTAATACAAATTTTGACCTGGGGTGCCCAAACTTTTGATCCCCACTGTATATGCAGCGTATTTCATGCAGTGCAAAATCCCCTGCACAGAGGGAAATACTATCATATTCTCCTGTTAGCAAACATACAGGGCTACCCAGCGGCAGCCCTATGTGTGCAGTGGTTTTGAACGGGGCTGCACGTCACAGTCACGTCGGCGAGCTGGCCCCGCCTCCAACCCCCACTGAACACAGGGCTGCTCCGGGTAGCCCTGTGCATTTGTTAACAGGAGATTATGCAGCATATTTTTCACTGCGCAGCGGATTTTGTGCAGTGTGGAATATGCTGCGTATACACTGTGTGTCTCAATATCCTTAGTCTCCTTTAAGATTGTTAAGTATTTTAGTAACAAGGGTAGTACAGTTGCTTTCATATACAGTATAATTATAGCAATGTTATTTTAAAACAGTTAAAAGAGTTTTCCTACTTTGGTGCTTTGGTGATTTGAAAATAGGATCTGTCATAAAACCTTGATCAGCTGTGGTCCAGCAAGTTGGAGAAGTCATATCCCAAAAAACGGTCTTGGGCTAGGTTTCCACACAGGTTTTTCTCTGGCATTTTTTTGGAAAGCTGCCATTGCAGTTTTTGAACAGAGGTCAGAATTGGATCCAGCATGAAGGAGATGCATACAATTCCCTTTATAATTTCCATTCCTTTTATCCGCTTCTATCTCTCTTTGGCTCAAAAACTGCAGTGGCAGTTTTTCAAAAAATTAAAAAAGCCTGTGTGGAAATCTAGCCTTACTAAAGTAAAATTCTGACCGTACAGTGTGTGATGGCCTTACATGTGCAGTCATTGTACATTAAGTAAATGCATGACCACTTCTCAAGAGACATTACATTTATATTACACCACTTCTCAATTCTGCATTGGAATTCAGGATAAAACAGAATGACAAAAGCTAATTGAGTTAAAATCCTATTGAAGAGGAAGCCTTTCACATTTCATCTGATGTTTTTTTCATAAGCAAAGTATTTTAGTAATAGGATAAGAAAGTATACCATAATTATCATACAATTGGCAATAGAGTTTATCAGCCGTTTTGTTCCAGTAGACTGCCCTGAATAATTATCATACATTCAGGTTTCACAGCAGCTCACAGCACAGGTGATTCTTACAGAATAAAGTCTGTGGTTTGGTCAGGAAAAGTGAATTTTGACATTCTTCTGATGCAAATAACAGTTTATATTATTAAAATTAAAAAAAAAAATCTTAAACGAAAATGCCCTTTAACAAGCTCAATGTCTAAAGCTTAGGTGCAACTGGGTCATGCAACAAGTCAAAACTTCAAAGCGTGATCATACGTCCACCTTTTGAATTGCTAAAATTAATTTTTTTAAATAAGAGGTTTCGAAGGGACCTAGTCCTGATTTGAAAGCCATTAACATGTTCTGTCAGGATCCTATACAGACAGTTTGTGCTCTATAGTCCTCCAATTTGACCTCAAAAAGAAGGACCAAAACCCACAGACAGTTGTATAAAGATCTGATCACTAAAAATGTTTTGCTAAAGTTGTTGCTACCATTATTAAGTTGTGGGTTTCTCCTTTTTCATGAGTGCTGAATAACTTTATTCTACTTGAAGAAGAAATGGAGGAGGCACTGGAGTTGCAGTTACTTGAAATTTATTCCTCAGGTCATGGATACAACTGTGGCCGACAGGCCGTTTCTCGCTCACATGCACTTAATCATGGCCAATCAATGAATAACTTTATTCACTCAATAAATAAAATTATTGTATTATTGTTTAAATCAAGTTTTCTTTTTAAAATATTTTAAAAAAATGTTGATGTTTTTTCTCATATTAAATGTTTACTATCTACATTTTAAAATAATCCTTATATCTTGCAGTTTTAAGTCTGGCCACAAGATCTAATATTCCGAGACTAATATTAAAGGGGTTGTCTCCCCTAATTGCCTCCCCTTTTCTGCTGCTATCTGCTTACTTTCAGGATTTCAGGATTGCTGATGTATGGGGCTGGGAGTCTGGCCACAAGATCTAATATTAAAGGGGTTTTGATTCATCTCCCCTAATTGCCTCACCCTCTCTGCTGCTGTCTGCTTACTTTCAGGATTTCTGGATTGCTGGTGGATGGGGCTGGGTTAAGAAACTGGTCATTTGCTTCTGTGCTTCTGTGTCTGACAGCATCCTTGCTAAAGCACTATGCCTATAGCTTTCATACATGATAAATAAGCTGAGATAAGTCTGAGCAGGGAGAGCAGATAGCATGGGTGTAGCTAAGGGGACTGCAGAGGTAGAAGTCACACCGGGGCCCTGGTGCCTAAGGGAGCCCAAAAGCACATATGCCCCATAATAGACCAGTATTATAATTGGCACATGGGGCCCTGTTGCAGATTTTGCATCAGGCTTAGAAGCTACAATTTATGCCTCTGGCAGACAGCCTGCAGTGTGCTCAGCTCAGGAGCACCTGGCCCCTCTGGGAGTGACATTGACACTGTTTCTAAATCAGAGCTGGTGGACTGGACCATGACTACCAGCTGTCAACAAGAGGGGAGATAAGAAGAGATATCTGCAGTATAATACAAGTTTGCTAAATAATGTCTCTACACATGAATAAGGATGGGAATACCCCTTTAAGCTGACACTTCCTGTTCTGAGATCACGTTACATCTATTTATTATAACAAACAGGATTCCTGTTACGTTATGTGCTCTGGCAGCACACACTGGCTGGGAGCGCATGGTCCCGTTACCTCCTGCTGCCGGCGGGGCTGGGATTCGCATCGCAGGATGCGCCCGCATGCGAATCCCAGTCCGTCACTCACCAGATGCTTCTCCAGCCCCCGCCTCTGCCTCTCTGCTCCAGCGCGCCTGTCCCCATCCCCTAGAGCGCGCCAGAGCTTTAAGATTTAAAGGCCCAGTGCGCCCATTAGTGTAGTACACCTGTGGCTCATTGATAAATTCCTCCTCCTCCCACACTTCCCTGCTGGATCTTTGTTGCCTTGTGCCTTAGAGAAAGCATTCCTGAGAGTTGCCTTGCTGTGTATCTGATCCTTTGCTATGTAACCTGACCTTGCTCCTCTGCAGCCTGCCTACTGAACTCCTGCTACATCCTGACTATGCTACTGTGCTGTCTGCTCTGACCTTCTGCTATACTTACTATGAGCTGCCTTATCCCTCCTGTGCCTCGCATCTCCTCAGCCGCCTGTGTGGTCGAGCCGTGCCAGGGGTAGCAACCTGGGTTCCGCCTGCCGCAGCAAGTGACTTTTTTCGTATTTTGTTGCCTCACAACCTGTAATTAACATGGATTTTTTGAGGATTTTGATCATTTAATTTACTGAACATACCCAAACTTTGAAGATTTTTTTTTATTTATTTATTGTGAATCAAACAAAAAATAGGATAACATAACAGAAAAAGTCAATGTGCACAACTATTCACCCCCCTAAAGTCAATACTTTGTAGGGCCACCTTTTGCAACAATCACAGCTCCAAGTCGCTTTGGATAGGTCTCTGTGAGCTTGCCACATCTTACCACTGGGATTTTTGCCCATTCCTCCTTGCAAAACTGCTCCAGGTCCTTCAAGTTGGATGGTTTGCGCTCGTGAACAGCAATCTTTAAGTCTGACCACAGATTTTTGATTGGATTGAGATCTGGGCTTTGACTAGGCAATTTTAACACATTTACATGTTTCCCCTTAAACCACTCAAGTGTTGATTTACCATTGTGTTTGGGGTCATTGTCCTGGTGGAAGGTGAACCATTGTCCTAGCCTCAAATCATGCACAGAGTGGTATAGTTTTTGCTCAAGAATGTCCCTGTATTTAGCACCATCCATCTTTCCCTCAAATCTGACCAGTTTCCCAATCCCATCCTTGAGTGAAGTGTTGGGTGTGCGACAGACATAGCGTTTCCTTTGATGGCCGCAAAGTTACATTTTCATCTCATCAGACCAGAGCACCTTCCTCCAAACATTTTGGAAGTCTCCCACATGCCTTTTCACAAACTCAAAATGTGCCTTTTTGTTTTTTGCTGAAAGTAATGGCTTTCTTCTGGCCAATCTGCCATAAAGCCCAACTCTGTGGAGTGTACGGCTTATTGTCGTACAGATACTCCAGTCTCTACTGGGGAACTCTGCAGCTCCTCCAGGGTTACCTCAGGTCTCTGTGCTGCCTCTCTGATTAATGCCCTCCTTGCCTGGTCCATGAGTTTTGGTGGGCGGCCGTATTTTGGCAGGTTTGCTGTTGTGCTATGTTCTTTCCATTTGGTTATGATAGACTTGATGGGGATCATCAAAGATTTGGATTTTTTTCTTTTTTTTTTATAACCTAACCCTGACAAAATTGTCCCTTACTTGTTTGGAGAGTCCCTTGGTCTTCATGGCAGTGTTTAATTACTAATGTCTCTTGCTTAGGTGTTGCAGCCTCTGGAGCCTTTCAAAAAAGGTGTGTATATGTAATGACAGATCATGTGACACTTAGATTGCTTACAGGTGGACATCATTTCACTAATTATGACTTCTGAAGGTAATTGGTTGCACCAGAGCTTTTTATGGGCTTCCTAGAAAAGTGGGTGAATACATACGCACATGCAAATTTTCTGTTTTCTATTTCTAAACAATAGTTTTATTTATATATTTTTCTCATTTTACTTCACTAACTTAGACTCTTGTATTCTGATCCATCACATAAAATTCAGATTAACAAAACATTTAACTTAAAGGGGTACTCCGCCCCTAGACATCTTATCCCCTATCCAAAGTATAGGGGATAAGATATCAGATCGCCGGGGTCCCACTGCTGGGGACCCCCACTATCTCGGCTGCGGCACCCCGCTATCATTACTGCACAGAGCAGACTCGCTCTGTGCATAATGACGGGCAATACAGGGGCCGGAGCATTGTTACATTACGGCTCCGCCCCCTTGTGACGTAATGGCCCGCCCCTCAATACAAGTCTATGGGAGTGGGCGTGGTGGCCATCACGCCCCCTCCCACAGACTTGCATTAAGGGGGCGGGCCATGACGTCATGAGGGGCGGAGCCCTGATGTCACGATGCTCCGGCCCCTGTATCGCTGGTCATTACGCACGGAGCGAGTCTGCTCTGTGCAGTAATGATAGCGGGGTGCTGCAGCCGAAATCCCGGGGGTCCCCAGCAGAGGGACCCTCGGCGATCTGACATCTTATCCCCTTTGTGGCATTGTTATTACCTTTTGTGCATCTTTTTGGGTCAAACATGTTTTTTTTCCCAAATGTAGCAGGCAGATGTTTATTTTCTGTCATTTTTCCACAGGTTCATATTGTCTCTATATTACATGGGAAAACAACATGCGCCCATAATATTTAAAAATTCTACAAAAATGCTTATAAAAACACTAACATTCATGGCATTATTCAGAATCCAAAAATATTTTATTTTCAAAATTATAGTTAAAGAAAGGGATCAGATAAATACAACATTAGACTTAAATAAGACTTCTAGTAGCACAGCAGGAATACAGGGTTTTTCCAAATGACATATCTAGGTTTCCAAAGAGTGTCACCTGTTATCTACATGATATTGCATTTATAGTTTAGTTTTCCAACTACAGATTCATCTACTCATGGATGTGTGTGTTGGATCTGAACAGATTAAGTAGATTTGAAATCACAGACTTACAGATTAGAAAAATACTATAGTAAAAAAAAAGGACGACTAATAGCAATGAAAATAGTCATTTGTGCTTTCAGGACTAATATTTCTAAATTTACGGCATGCTGTATTGTATTATATATTTATCTGGTGCTTTTAGTATTGACATATATCCAGAGAAAAAATCCCAAAGGATTTGACTTTTCATCAAAAAGACTGTTTTCCCTTTAGACTTCTGGTAGTCCCAGAACTTCCATGTACAGATGCACTGCACACTTAAAGGCAAGATAAATTTAACACATTGCACAAACCTAATTTTAACATTAGGTTGGCAGTATAGTTCCCCACATTAGGATGGCAGTATAGTTCCCCCAGATTTGGTTGGCAGTATAGTTCCCCCACATTGGGTGCAGTATAGTTCTCCCACAATAGGTGTGCAGTACAATTCCCCCACATTAGGTGCAGTATAGTTCCCCACATTAGGTGCAGTATAGTCCCCCACATTAGGTGCAGTATAGTCCCCCATATTAGGTGCAGTATAGTTCCCCACATATGTGCAGTATAGTCCCCCACATTAGGTGCAGTATAGTTCCCCACATTATGTGCAGTATAGTTCCCCACATTAGGTGCAGTAGAGTTCTCCACATTAGGTACAGTATAGTCCCCCACATTAGGTGCAGTATAGTCCCCCATATTAGGTGCAGTATAGTTCCCCACATTAGGCGCAGTATCGTTTCCCCACATTAGGTGCAGTATAGTTCCCCAACATTATGTGCAGTATAGTTCCCCTACATTATGTGCAGTATAGTTTCCCCACATTAGGTGCAGTATAGTTCCCCACATTAGGAGCAGTAGAGTTCTTCACATATGGTGCAGTATATAGTCCCCCACATTAGGTGCAGTATAGTTCCACACATTAGGTGCAGTAGAGTTCTTCACATATGGTGCAGTATATAGTCCCCCACATTAGGTGCAGTATAGTTCCCCCACATTAGGTGCAGTATAGCTCCCTCACATTAGGAGCAGTGTAGTCCCCCACATTAGGTGCAGTATAGTTCCCCAAATTTTATGCAGTAGAGTTCTCCACATTAGGTGCAGTATATAGTCCCCCACATTAGGTGCAGTATAGCTCCCCCACATTAGGTGCAGTATAGCTCCCCCACATTATTTGCAGTATAGTTCCCCCACATTATGTGCAGTATAGTTCCCCCACATTAGGTGCAGTATAGTTCCCCACATTAGGTGCAGTAGAGTTCTCCACATTAGGTGCAGTATAGCTCCCTCACATTAGGTGCAGTATAGTTCCCCACATTAGGAGCAGTATAGTTCCCCACATTAGGTGCAGTAGAGTTCTCCACATTAGGTGCAGTATATAGTCCCCCACATTAGGTGCAGTATAGCTCCCCCACATTAGGTGCAGTATAGTTCCTCCCCATTAGGTGCAGTACAGTTCCCCCACAGCCATACAGCCTTCAGTCATATACAGTGTATGGCTGGAGGCTGTATGCCTGTTTACTGCCCCACTTCAGTGTTCCGACCACCGCTCTGGGTCACGATCTACTGCTATGGCCTATGGGCCATAGCAGTAGATCATGACCCCAGAGCAGTGGTCGGGATACAGAAGATGACGTGCCGCTGGTCACTTACCTACCATGCGCGCGCGTCCTCCTCACTGCTCCGCTCTGCTCTGTTACTATGGGCGCACGCATGGGACATCAGTGACGTCCCTTTGTGCGCCACCTCCCGGGGGCCCCTGCATTTTAAAAGTTAACGCAGAGACGGCAGCCATAGAGAGGTAACAGGGATGTCCCTAATGTGGCGGGGGCCCCCTGCTGGCACAGGGCCCGGATCAGGCGCTACATTATGTGCAGTATAGTTCCCCACATTAGGTGCAGTAGAGTTCTCCACATTAGGTACAGTATAGTCCCCCACATTAGGTGCAGTATAGTCCCCCATATTAGGTGCAGTATAGTTCCCCACATTAGGCGCAGTATCGTTTCCCCACATTAGGTGCAGTATAGTTCCCCAACATTATGTGCAGTATAGTTCCCCTACATTATGTGCAGTATAGTTTCCCCACATTAGGTGCAGTATAGTTCCCCACATTAGGAGCAGTAGAGTTCTTCACATATGGTGCAGTATATAGTCCCCCACATTAGGTGCAGTATAGTTCCCCACATTAGGTGCAGTAGAGTTCTCCACATTAGGTACAGTATAGTCCCCCACATTAGGTGCAGTATAGTCCCCCATATTAGGTGCAGTATAGTTCCCCACATTAGGCGCAGTATCGTTTCCCCACATTAGGTGCAGTATAGTTCCCCAACATTATGTGCAGTATAGTTCCCCTACATTATGTGCAGTATAGTTTCCCCACATTAGGTGCAGTATAGTTCCCCACATTAGGAGCAGTAGAGTTCTTCACATATGGTGCAGTATATAGTCCCCCACATTAGGTGCAGTATAGTTCCACACATTAGGTGCAGTAGAGTTCTTCACATATGGTGCAGTATATAGTCCCCCACATTAGGTGCAGTATAGTTCCCCCACATTAGGTGCAGTATAGCTCCCTCACATTAGGAGCAGTGTAGTCCCCCACATTAGGTGCAGTATAGTTCCCCAAATTTTATGCAGTAGAGTTCTCCACATTAGGTGCAGTATATAGTCCCCCACATTAGGTGCAGTATAGCTCCCCCACATTAGGTGCAGTATAGCTCCCCCACATTATTTGCAGTATAGTTCCCCCACATTATGTGCAGTATAGTTCCCCCACATTAGGTGCAGTATAGTTCCCCACATTAGGTGCAGTAGAGTTCTCCACATTAGGTGCAGTATAGCTCCCTCACATTAGGTGCAGTATAGTTCCCCACATTAGGAGCAGTATAGTTCCCCACATTAGGTGCAGTAGAGTTCTCCACATTAGGTGCAGTATATAGTCCCCCACATTAGGTGCAGTATAGCTCCCCCACATTAGGTGCAGTATAGTTCCTCCCCATTAGGTGCAGTACAGTTCCCCCACAGCCATACAGCCTTCAGTTATATACAGTGTATGGCTGGAGGCTGTATGCCTGTTTACTGCCCCACTTCAGTGTTCCGACCACCGCTCTGGGTCACGATCTACTGCTATGGCCTATGGGCCATAGCAGTAGATCATGACCCCAGAGCAGTGGTCGGGATACAGAAGATGACGTGCCGCTGGTCACTTACCTACCATGCGCGCGCGTCCTCCTCACTGCTCCGCTCTGCTCTGTTACTATGGGCGCACGCATGGGACATCAGTGACGTCCCTTTGTGCGCCACCTCCCGGGGGCCCCTGCATTTTAAAAGTTAACGCAGAGACGGCAGCCATAGAGAGGTAACAGGGATGTCCCTAATGTGGCGGGGGCCCCCTGCTGGCACAGGGCCCGGATCAGGCGCTCCATGAGCGCCAATGATCTGGCCCTGGAGGTCGCTGGAGGGGGAAAAAATGCACACCGCCACATCTCAAAGCGGCCCCAGGGCCGCGGCCCACCGGGAAACATCACGGTATCCCAGTAGGCCAGTCCTGGCCTGCCTGGGGGTGGAGCAGAGGGAGGGATAAGAATAGTTAATAGGGATAGGCTTCACAGGAAAAAAAACACACACCTTTGAATTGCATGTTGACTAATGCCAGTAGTCTGACCAATAAAATTGATGAACTGGAGTGGTTGATGTCTGAGGAGGATTATGACATAACGGGTATAACAGAGACTGGGTTGGAAAATAGCTGTGACTGGACGGTCAACATACAGGGTTATAATCTATTCAGGAAGGATCGGTCAAAACAGAAAGGGGGAGGAGTTTGTCTTTATGTAAAGTCCAGTCTGAAGGCCGCATTGCGGGAGGATATATGGGAGGGAAACAATAATGTGGAGTCATTATGGGTAGAAATATATGGAGATAAAAATTAAAATTCTGATGGGGGTTTGCTAAGCCACCAAACATAATGGAAGAAACAGAAGATCAATTACTGAGGCAAATAAATAA
The DNA here is from genome assembly GCF_029499605.1 of Hyla sarda. NCBI lineage: Eukaryota > Metazoa > Chordata > Amphibia > Anura > Hylidae > Hyla > Hyla sarda. Next base: position 408,474,418 of record NC_079190.1, read on the forward strand.
GGCAGCAAATCAGAATGAGGTGATAATAATGGGGACTTTAACTATCCTGATATAAACTGAGAGACTGAGATCTGTGAATCTCATAAAGGAAACAGGTTTCTGACTGTAGCAAAAGACAAGTATCTGTCCCAAATGGTGCAGGGCCCAACCAGAGGGGGCGCCCTACTAGACTTAATATTAACCAACAGACCTGACAGAGTTACTAATGTGCAAGTAGAAGGACACCTAGGAAATAGTGACCATAATATAATACATTATAACTTGTTCTTCAATAAGGGAATCTCTCGAGGGGCCACAAAAACTAATTTAGGAAGGCAAAGTTTGATCAACTCAGAGAAGCCCTTAACAATATAAAATGGGATAATGTTGTCAAAAACAAGAATAATGACACTAAATGGGAGACTTTAAAAAGGGAATAAAAGGGTCATAAATAGGAGAAAAATGTTAAGGGGGCAATAAATGACAAAAAAGATAATTTATGCTACTAAAGCAGGACGGCAGTGAAAGAGCATTAAAGAGCTATAGAGAAAAATTTTAAATATGCTAAAAAAAAATTGTGTTGTCCCTTTAAAAAGTAATGAGGGAAAGGTTATAAACGGGGATCAGGAAAAAGCAAATATATTAAACAAATTCTTCTCCACTTTATTCACTGAGGAACATGAACATACAGCGGGACATACAACATACATGACAAATCACCCTGTCCAGATGGCATTCACCCCCGTGTTCTAAAGGAATTAAGTAATGTAATAGGCAGACCCCTATTTCTGGGCACCAGTGTACAAGAAAGATATGGTGCAGCTGGAGAGGGTTCAAAGACGGGCAACCAGGGTAATACGGGGAATGGGAGGACTACAGTACCCAGAAAGATTATCAGAATTAGGTTTATTTCGTTTAGAAAAAAGAAGACTTAGGGGAGACTAATAACTATGTATAAATATATCATTGGACAGTACAGAGATCTCACCTATGATCTATTTGTACCCAGGACTGTATCTATAACAAGGGGGGCATCCTCTATGTTTAGAGGAAAGAAGGTTTCTACACCAGCACAGACGGGGTTCTTTACTGTAAGAGTAGTGAGACTGTGGAATTCTCTCCCAAAGGAGGTGGTCATGGGGAACTCAGTAAAAGAGTTCAAAAGGGGCCTGGATCCATTTCTGGAGAGTGATAACATCGCTGATTATGTATATTAGATCTATAGGGACAGAACGTTGATCCAGGGATTTATTCTGAGGCCATATTTGGAGTCGGGAAGGAATTTTTACCTCTAGTATGAGTTTTTTTTTGCCTTCCTCTGGATCAACTCAGTAGGGACTCAATAGGGATATAGTTAGAACTTGAAGGACTCTGGTCTTTTTTCAATCTTATGAACTTTTTTACTATGTTAGTATGATGGTAGTTACAGAGGGAATGCAGAGCGAGCTCCTGGCTGCAGCGGGTAGCTCTGTGTGTCCGCTCGTAGCGGCAGATCTCTACAGAGACAAGCTCGCTCTGCAGTTCCTTTGTGACTGTAGTGAAATACACTGTAGATGTACCCCGTGTGATCCTGCTCTAACTTTATAAATATTAACTCCTTAACGACGCAGGACGTATATTTAAGTCCTGCGCCATCTCCCGCGATATAACCTCTAGTAAGAGGGTTTTTCAACTCAGTAGGGACTCAAAAGGGATATAGTTAGAACTTGAAGGACTCCGGTCTTTTTTTCAACCTTATGAACTTTTTTACTATGTTAGTATGATGGCAGTTACAGAGGGAATGCAGAGCTAGCTCCTGCGTCATATAGGGGTGCGTCATATCGGGTCGGTCCCGGCTGCCATCAACCGATCGTGGCGCTGCCCTGTATTAACCCTTCAGACGCGGTGATCAAAGTTGACCGCCGCATCTGAAGTGAAACTGAAAGTATCCCGGCAGCTCAATCCAGGCAGGAGCAGTCAAGCGCCGATAACACTGATCAATGGCGTGTTAATACATGCCAGTGATCAGTGTAAATGATCAGTGTGTGCAGTGTTATAGCGCCCTATGGGAGCTATAACACTGCAAAAAATAAAAATAAAAGCGAAAAAAAGTGTTAATATATGTGATTTAACCCCTTCCCTAATAAAAGTTTGAATCACCCCCTTTTCCCATAAAAAACTGTGTGCAAATAAAAATAAACATATGTGGTATTGCTGCGTGCGTAAATGTCCAAACTATAAAAAAAATATTGTTAGTTAAACCGCACGGTCAATTGTGTACACGTAAAAAAATCCCAAATTCAAAAATAGCGTATTTTTGGTCACTTTTTATACCATTAAAAAAATGAATAAAAAGCGATCAAAAAGTCAGATCAAAACAAAAATGTTACCGATAAAAACTCCAGATCACGGCACAATAAATGGCACGGCACAAACAAACCGCCCCGTACACGGAAAAAGAAAAAAGTTATAAGAGGACATCTTTAAACGTATAAATTTTCCTGCATGTAGTTATGATTTTTTTCAGAAGTACGACAAAATCAAACCTATATAAGTAGGGTATCATTTTAACCGTATGGACCTACAGAATAAAGATAAGCTGTCACACTGCGTAGAAACGGAAGCCCACAAAAGTTACAAAATGTAGTTTTTTCTTCAATTTTGTCGCACAATTATTTTTTTTCCGTTTTGCTGTGGATTTTGGGGTAAAATGACTGTCACTGCAAAGTTGAATTGGTGGCGCAAAAAATAAGCCATAATAAAAAAATTCCAAAGTCCAATGGCGGTCAATGGCATACATGTAAAAAAATCCCAAGGTCCAAAATAGCATATTTTTGGTCACTTTTTCTACTATTAAAAAATGAATAAAAAGTGATCAAAAAGTCCGATCAAAACAAAAATGTTACCGATAAAAACTTCCAATCACGGCGCAAAAAAATAGCTCTCAAACCGTTCGGACGTGGAAAAATGAAAAAGTTATAGGGGTCAGAAGATGACAATTTTAAACGTATAAATTTTCATGCATTCAGTTATGATTTTTTCCAGAAGTACGACAAAATCAAACCTATATAAGTAAAGATGAGGTGTCATTTTTACCAAAAAATGCACTGCGTAGAAACGGAAGCCCCCAAAAGTTGCAAAATGGCGTTTTTTATTCAATTTTGTCGCACGATGATTTTTTTTTTGGTTTTGCCGTACATTTTTGGGTAAAATGACTGATGTCATTACAAAGTAGAATTGGTGGTGCAAAAAATAAGCCATCATATGGATTTTTAGGTGCAAAATTGAAAGGTTATGATTTTTAAAAGGTAAGGAGGAAAAAGCGGAAGTGCAAAAATGAAAAAACCCTGGGTCCTTAAGGGGTTAGTCAAATTATAATATGGCCCACATAGAGGTTCCCACTATGTGATGAATATCTTATTACTATTCAAATAGACATGAACTGAGTTACAGAATTGACATAGATTATGTGATGAGATGTGTTGTATCAAGCATAGACTATGGGATACCTCAAACTATCCCCCCCCCAAGAGTTTTTGAAAAAATATTAATTAAAGCTGTACATTTAGATAGAGATATAGAGTATTATCTATACAGATATAGTTATAGCATCATTACGATGATGTTAAATTTGTAAAATTAAATAAAACATGTATAAACAATAGAATCATTTAACCTGTTAAGGACCAAGGGCGTAAACTTACGCCCCTAGTCCCACTCCCGTGATATAATGCGGGGTTACACGGTAACCCCGCATCATATCACGGCGGGCCCGGCGTCATAGTGAAGCCGGGACCCGCGCTCAAAGTTGAGCCGCGCGGCTAAAAGTGAAAGTAAAATGTGCCGGTTAGCTCAGGGAGCTGTTCGGGATCGCCACGGTATAATAGCGGCATCCCGAACAGCTGTACTTCAGGAGGAAGGTCTCTTACCTTCCTTCCTGCAGTCCGATCGCCGAATGAATGCTTCAAGCCTGAGATCCAGGCTTGAGCATTCAATCGCCGAAAACACTGATTGATGTATTCCTATGGAGATGCATCAATCAGTGGTAAAGATCAGTACATGCAATGTTATAGCCCCCCCTGGAGGCTATAATATGGCATAAGAAAAGTGTAAAAAAAATCATTAAGCCTCATTAAGGGATCAATGATCCCTTCCCCTAATAAAAGTTTGAATCACCTGGCATTTCCAAGAATAAAAATAAAAAAAACAGTGTAAATAAAAATAAACATATGTAGTATAACCGTGTGCGGAAATGTCCGAATTAAAAAAAATACCGCTTTTTAAACCGCACGTTCAATAGCGTACGCGCAAAAAAATTCCAAAGTCCAAAATAGTGTATTTTTGGTCACTTTTTATATCATGAAAAGATGAATAAAAAGTGATCAAAAAGTCCGATCAATGCAAAAATGGTACAAACAAAAACTTCAGATCACGGCGCAAAGAATGAGCCCTCATAGCGCCCTGAACATGGAAAAATAAAAAAAGTTATAGGGCTCAGAAAATGACAATTTTAAAGGTATACATTTTCCTGCATGTATTAATGATTTTTTTTCAGTAGTACTAGAAAATCAAGTCTATACAAGTAGGGTATCATTTTAACCATATGTACCTAGAGAATAAAGAGAAAAATGTACTACGTAGAAAAGGAAGCCCCCAAAAGGTACAAAATGGCATTTTTTATTCAATTTTGTGGCACAATGATTTTTTTTTCTGTTTCGCCGTAGATTTTTGGGTACAATGACTGATGTCAATACAAATTAGAATTGGTGGTTCAAAAAATACGCCATTATACAGATTTGTAGGTGCAAAATTGAAAGAGTTATGATTTTTTAAAGGTAAGGAGAAAAAAAACGAAAGTGCAAAAAACAAAAAACGCCTGGTCCTTAAGGGGTTAAATCACGGGGTCTGACACAATCCAATCTAAATGTCCATTCAGCCTCATAATGAAGCAGAATCCTATCCCAACAGCCACTTCTCTTGGGTGGTGGTGTAACCTCAATGACTTGTGCTTTTAAGCTGTGAGTTTGGCTTTGGTGACATTCAGCAAAGTGTTTGCCTACCGGTGTTTCTCTTGCATGTTTTATGTCTCCTAAATGCTCCTGCAGACATTTTTCCCAAGGTCTGTAGGTTTTACCTACATAATTTAAAGGGTGACCACATGTAAGGAGATAAACTATGCCCTTGGTCTCACAGATGGTAAAGTGTCTCATGTCAAAATTCTCATGTGTACTGACACTTTAGAACGTTTTACTCTTAAGGACAAACGGACACACACTGCATTTGCCACAAGGAAATCTATCTATCGTCTATCTATCTATCTATCATCTATCTATCTATCTACATGTAACGTTGTTGTATTATTTTTCCCAGAATAAAAGAGTAGAATATCTTCAAGAACATGAATCTCCCATTGAAGCGTGATGCAGCTATTGTAGACGACAGAGTAATATATGCTCAGGTGATTGGGTTTCTGAGGGAATAGGTTCTGCATTGCAAATGAGCAGTGATACGTTCTCATGTTGATTTCATAATCCTACAAATGTATTCTATGTAACTTTTATATTATACAGCAGCAATGATGCTTTAAAGGACTACAAGAGAGGAGGCAGAAGCAGAAAATGTTGTTCTTGCTTCTAAGTAAGATCAAGTTATTACACAAATGGACTCAATTAATGTGGAAATTCATCAGTTTGTTCCACGCCACAGTAAAGAAGATACTTCTGAGGCATATTATTCTACCAGCGCTATCTCAGAAAAGATCTAATATATACTGTATTTACTGCGCAAATTGTATCAAATGTCAACTCAAGAAAACACCAGTGTAAGGGTGCATTCACACCGCGATTCTTTAATACGGTGATCGGATCCGGCTGGGAGATGGGAAAACCGGGCTCTCCCGTACCCCAGCCGGACCCGCATCTCAATCGTTTGTCACTATCTCACTCTGTCGGTTAATTGTTGCCCTGTATCCGGTTATGTGACCGGACTGAAAACTGTAGTATACCACTGTTTTCAGTCCGGTCACAAAACTGTATACGGGTCACTATCTGACTCCGGTCGACTCATTCAAATGAATGAGATGTGGGCTGGGTCTGGCTGGGATACGGGAGCGCTCGGTGTTCACATCTCCCAGATGGATCCGGTCACCGTATTAAAGAATCGGGGTGTAAATGCACCCACCCTGTCATGAATCTAATGGCAGCACATACAATGGTATACACAATGGTATACATGTTTCCATTAAAGTGAATTAAAGAACATAACAGCACAACCTGAAGTAAGCTCAGAATTGTATGGATCAATAATACAATTATTATGTGTTTTAAAGTCCATGAAAGGGTGCATTGTAAAACACTGGCATCTTTCTCAGTTTAATTAGGGATTTTATTTAGTTGAAATTTGTACATGCATTTTTCAAGACCTACATAGAAACTTATCGGAAAAATGTCAGGAAAGGAGCCATATTTAAAATACCCACAAGGTAGAATTGTTCAGAAATTCAGCCTTAGGGGCTATTCTGTACTATGAGGGGGACTTATCATTGCAGTTTTTTCTTGCTTAGGCCATGCGCACAGAATGTTGCAGGTGTGCCTAAGCATTTTTATTTTTTACTTTTGTGGATATGCAGAAAATACCAAACAGCCTTAACTAAGCAACTTTCAGTTTTCACTTTGCGGTGGTCACAGATTTAATAAGTGTGAATGTCGCACACAGACATTAAAAAGTCACAAACCGCTCCAACCAAAGCAAAAAAATCATTCAAAACTTACTTTCCAAAGACAACAATGATAAATGTTCCCCATATGCCTTTGTGTAACTATGTAGAATCTTATATCAGACAAAGTATTATGAAAATATTACAGCACATACAATTCTTGCTATAGGATGATTGAGCACATATCCCTTGTGAGCACTGTAAATATTGCTATTGATTTAATGGCTATCATCCCTGATCCTGATTTGCATGCCCATTTGATTTGAGAAAAATCCCACACAGCTACCATTGTGATGCTCATTGGGTGTCCGCTGATCCCCATTTGGTGGTTTCATCTTGAGACGAGAAATGGAATAGAAGTGAGTAACGCTTTTTTTAGCCAGTTTTTTTTTTGCCCATTATTAAGATAACATTATCCTGCTGGACAACACCTTTAACCCCTTAAGGACTGAGCCATTTTTCACCTTAAAGGGGTACTCTGGTGAAAACCTTTTTTCTTTTAAATCAACTGGTGGCAGAAAGTTAAACATATTTGTTAATTACTTCTATTAAAAAATCTTAATCCTTCCAGTACTTATTAGCTGCTGAATGCTACAGAGGAAATTCCTTTCTTTTTGGAACACTGATGACATCACGAGCACAGTGCTCTCTGCTGACCTCTCTGTCCGTTTTAGCAACCATGCATAGCAGATGTATGCTAAGGGCAGCATGGTGGCTCAATGGTTAGCACTGCTGCCTTTCGGTGCTGGGAACTTGGGTTCAAATCCCACTAAGGACAACAATAAAAAAAAGCGTTATTATTATTATCATAACGTCAGCAGAGAGAACTGTGCTCATGATGTCATCAGAGATCATTCCAAAAAGAAAAGAACTTCCTCTCTAGTATTCAGCAGCTAATAAGTACAGGAAGGATTATGATTTTTTAATAGAAGTAATTTACAAATATGTTTAACTTTCTACCACCAGTTGATTTAAAAGAAAAAAGGTTTTCACCGGAGTACCCCTTTAAGGACTGAGCCCTTTTTTGCAATTCTGACCACTGTCACTTTAAGCATTAATAACTCTGGGATGCTTTTACCGATTGTTTTGATTCCGAGATTGTTTTTTACTTACATATTCTACTTTAACACAGTGGATAATTTTCGTGGTTACTTGCATGCTTTCTTGGTGAAAAATCCCCAAATTTCATGGAAATTTTGAAAATTTAGCATTTTTCTAACTTTGAAACTGTCTGCTTGTAAAGAAAATGAATATTCCAAATAAATTATATATTGATTCACATATACAATTTGTCTACTTTATCATAAAGTTGACATGTTTTTACTTTTGGAAGACATCAGAGGGCTTCAAAGTTCAGCAGCAATTTTCCAATTTTTCACACAATTTTCAAAATCGGAATTTTTCAGGGACCAGTTCAGTTTCGAAGTGGATTTGAGGGGTCTTCAAATTAGAAATACCCCACAAATGACCCCATTATAAAAACTGCACCCCTCCAAGTATTCAAAATGACATTCAGAAAGTGTGTTAACCCTTTAGGTGTTTCACAGGAATAACAGCAAAGTGAAGGAGAAAATTCTAAATCTTCATTTTTTACACTCGCATGTTCTTGTAGACCCAGTTTTTCAAATTTTACAAGGGGTAAATAGAGAAAAAGCCCCTCAAAATTTGTATCCCAATTTCTCTCGAGTATAGAAATACCTCATATGTGTATGTAAAGTGTTCGGCGGGCACAGTAGAGGGCTCAGAAGGGAACTACACCCCTCAAGGAACGTAACAAGGGGTACAGTGAGCCTTAACACCCCACAGGTGCTTGACAAATTTCTGCTAAAGTTGGACGTGAAAATGAAAAATTAGATTTTTTTTCACTTAAATGCTGGTTTTACCCCACATTTTTCATTTTCACAATGGGTAATTGGAGAAAAAGCCTCCCAAAATGTGTAACCCCATTTCTTCTGAGTATGGAAATACCCCATATATGGATGTAAAGTGCTCTGCGGGCGAACTACAATGCTCAGAAGAGAAGAGTGCCATTGAGCTTATGGAGAGAGAATTTGTTTGGAATGGAAGTCAGGGGCCATGTGCATTTACAAAGCCCCCCGTGGTGTCAGAACAGTGGACCCCCCACATGTGACCCTATTTTGGAAACTACACCCCTCACAGAATTTAATAAGGGGTGCAGTGAACATTTACACCCCACTGACATTTGACAAATTTTTGGAACAGTGGGCTGTGCAAATGAAAAATAGTATTTTTCATTTTCACGGACCACTGTTCCAAAAATCTGTCAGACACCTGTGAGGTGTAAATGCTCACTGTACCCCTTATTACATTACATGATGGGTGTAGTTCCCAAAATGGGGTCACATCTGGGTTTTTATTGTTTTGGGTTTATGTCAGAACCGCTGTAAAATCAGCCACCCCTGTGCAAATCACCAATTTAGACCTCAAATGTACATGGCACGCTCTCACTTCTGAGCCATGTTGTGTGCTCGCAGAGCATTTTGCACCCACATATGGGGTATTTCTGTACTCAGGAGAAATTGTGTTACAGATTTTAAGGGTCTTTTTTTCCTTTTACCGCAACACCAGCATGGGGCAACACCAGCATGTTAGTGTAAAAATTTTTTTTTTTTTTACATAAACATGCTGGTGTAGACCCCAACTTTTCCTTTTCATAACGGGTAAAAGGAGAAAAAGACCCCCAAAATTTGTAACGCAATTTTTCAGGTTTACAATGAGTTTCTCGCTGGGAGTTTGAGCTGCTGTAGAAAATTTGCCACACCTCAAACTTGCAGCAGAACTCGCTGTAAACCCGCCCGTGTGAATGTACCCTGTACATTCACATGGGGGGGGGGGGGGGCAAACCTCCAGCTGTTGCAAAACTACAACTCCCAGCATGCACTGACAGACCATACATGCTGCGAGTTGTAGTTATGCAACAGATGGAGGCACACTGGTTGCAAAACACAGAGTTTGTTACCTAACTCAGTGTTTTGCAACCAGTGTGCCTCCAGCTGTTGCAAAACTAGAACTCCCAGCATGTACAGTCTCTCAGTGCATGCTTGGAGTTGTATTTTTGCAACAGCTGGAGGCACAATGGTTGAAAAACACTGAGTTAGCTAACAAACTCAGTTTCACAACCAATGTGTGTCCAGCTGTTGCAAAACTGCAACAATCAGCATGCATTGACAGCCGAAGGGCATGCTGGGAGTTTTAGTTTTGCAACAGCTGGAGGCACATTGCTACAACTCCCAGCATGCCCTTTGGCAGTCTCTGCATGCTGGGAGTTGTAGTTTTGCAACAGCTGGCTGCACACTTTTTCATAGAAAAAAGTGGCTCCAGCTGTTGCAAAACTACAACCCCCAGCATGCACAGACTACCAAAGGGCATGCTGGGAGTTGTATTTGGGACTCCAGCTGTTGCAAAACTACAACTCCCAGCATGCCCTTTGCCTGTGCATGCTGCGATTTGTTGCTAAGCAACAGCAGGAAGTGACCAGACCTCACCTCTTGCTGTATCCTTCCGCTGGGACCGCCACCGTTGCTGCCGCCGATCCTGCTGCTCCTGTCGCCGCCACCGATCCCGAGGGGACCCCCGCCGGACCAGGGCAAGGTAGGAGACCCCCGCCGACGCCGATCTCCGCCATCTTCACCGTCCTGATCGCCGCCCAGCAGGGTTGTGATTGATCAGTCGTTCCGACCGATCAATCACGTGATCATGAGGCGGCACCTCTGCCACCTCATTCCTGCTGGGTAAAGGTGAATGGGGCTGTCTCGGACAGCCTCATTTACCCATTTTTTCCTGGTCACCGGGTCACCAGAGACCTGATTGACCCGGAAAAGCCCCGCTGTCCTTAAGGGGTTAATAGAGACATCCCTGCTTGACTTGGGTAATGAATGAGTTCATGTACCATCTTGGAGGTTATCAGTTAGTGGAATGTCCCCCTGGCTTGTTTCTGGTACCATCCTCCTCTGAACACTTCTCCATTTTTTCTCTGCTCCTCCCTCCTGCACACCCTATTAAAACTAGATTTCCTAGCAGTCCTCTCTGCCGAGTCTGTTAGGGGCGTGGCTTGCCAGTGTGATGTCAGAAGAGGTGTGGCTTGATGAGCTACGATAGAGAGGGGGGTGACTTACATGGATGATGCTAGAAAGAGGGTATCGCTTCTCGGTATGGAGCCAGAAAGGGGCATGGATTACAGTGCAAGGATGCTAAAAGTCAGTGCACAGTGTCACATGATGTCTGTCTCCGTTAGGAGGGGGACAAAATATTGACAAAATATCAATTATTATTGCTATCCAGAGTACCCCTCTAAATCCAAAGTGGTCTGTGGCTTTAATATTGGTCTGTTACTCACCACTGCACATTCCAGGCATGTCACTATAGTCTCAGACAACTAGGAAGTCTAACTTGCTGATGGCGTTTTGCTTCTTTTTTCCTACGCTGTACCGATCATGGAGATTAGTGGAGGGCTACACATTAGCACGTGATAACTTTGAAACCTAATTTTAATAGACAAGGTCTGTCAGTCTTTGCAGCAAGTGCTACACTGCAACCATAAAAAATATAGAACATTTCAGTTTCTCTATTACCAGTTACTGATATGATACATAATTCATTTTTCTCTGGGTATAAGCTAGATACATGGATGAGAAAAATTCCTATATCTCCAGAAGATATTGAAGATTCAGACAGATGAGACGGTGATGCAGCGTTCCCACAGCAGGCACCTGAACTCAGCCCATGGTACTGATGAGGCTTATTACTCCCACAAGCACACTCTAAATATTATTGGACAGGAGCATTTTTATGCATAGACTATTTATTTTGGGTATCGTTTCAATTATTTATGCCTCACATTTTATTTGTATGGTAATAGCTGTAACCACTGTGATCATAAATAAACATTAGTTTCCAATAAATTGAACTATTCTGTCTTATTTTATGTATGTACTTAAAGGGGTACTCTGGTGGAAAACTTTTTTTTTAATCAAATGGTGCCAGAAAGTTAAACAGATTTGTAAATGAATTCTATTAAAAAATCTTACTCCTTCCAGTACTTATTAGCTGCTGAATACTACAGAGGAAATTATTTTCTTTTTGGAACACAGTGCTCTCTGCTGACATCATGACCACAGTACTCTCTGCTGACATCTCTGTCCATTTTAGGAACTGTCCAGAGCAGCATATGTTTTCTATGGGGATTTTCTCCTACTCTGAACAGTTCTTAAAATGGACAGAGGTGTCAGCAGAGAGCACTGTGATCATGATGTCAGCAGAGAGCTCTGTGCTCCAATAAGAAAATAATTTCCTCTGTAGTATTCAGCAGCTAATAAGTACTGGAAGGACTAAGATTTTTTAATAGAAGTAATTTACAAATCTGATAAAAATAGGATATTAGTCCTCAGCTCAATATCAAAAAGATTAATGGGGGATGTCTGGTATCAATAATAGAGAAAAAACAAAATTGGTATATAAATGATATTTAATAGATATTAAATAGTGCGTTCCCGCAGGGCCCTACGGTGGCGCACAATTGGTTAAAAAGTAATAAATATAAAAAATGCAACAAGTTATTACACTACAGAGTGAATGATACTCTTAATAACAAATGTATCAATTATGGCTAACAGCCGTATAATGATACACTGGGTGATAATGTGACATACAGTGTTACTCTGATCAGAATGGTAGTACATTCAGTGTGCACAAAAATAAAATGAAAATAAAAACGTTCCTCCTGGAAAGGAAATGGCTTGATAGAAAAAATAATAATAAAAATAAAAAATAATAGATAAAATATGCAAAAAGTCCTGTAAATAATAAAAGTGACAGTCCTATAGATGATGGAGTTGTGTCCTGTAGGGTGGATCCTACAATTGGCCTGAAACAATGTCCTGCGATAAAATCGTATGCTGTATATGATTATAACATATGAATCAATTTGTATAGTGGGTATTAGAATTGGATCGTTGTTGCCGGTTTCTCCACTCCACAGCCAGATGGCCTGCAAATAAAAATATAATCGCTGGCACGATTGTGCCACTCACCGCACCGCTGGTGGACAGATGGACGATGGACAAATGCGCTCTAGCCGGGGCGGCGTGATGGTCACAGGATATACAACCGTTCTCACCGGCGAGTTAACTCTTGGCGTCTGATGTAGCAGGTCAGCTGATGGCAGGTCAGCTGACCTTGTGCGGGAGGTTAGTTGATACTAGATGACGTTGAATATCAATAATGCATGCAGATAGAAATATTAATCCAATGATGGAGGGCTCTGCACCGGTTCAGAAGATGGATTTGAATACAGGACCATGTAATAGATGGATAGTAAGTGAGATCTCTCCAGAGAGGAACTGTCCGACCAGTGCTTGTATAACCGCAGCTGTAGTGTGAACTGGACCAATATAAAAGGCTCAATCACAGTCACTGTGTCTGTGATTGAGCCTTTTTATATTGGTCCAGTTCACACTACAGCTGCGGTTATACAAGCACTGATCGGACAGTTCCTCTCTGGAGAGATCTCACTTACTATCCATTTATTACATGGTCCAGCGATCCAATTCTAATACCCACTATACAAATTGATTCATATGTTATAATCATATACAGCATACGATTTTATCGCAGGACATTGTTTCAGGCCAATTGTAGGATCCACCCTACAGGACACAACTCCATCATCTATAGGACTGTCACTTTTATTATTTACAGGACTTTTTGCATATTTTATCTATTATTTTTTTTTTTTATTATTATTTTTTCTATCAAGCCATTTCCTTTCCAGGAGATACATTTTTATTTTTATTTTCATTTTATTTTTGTGCACACTGAATGTACTACCATTCTGATCAGAGTAACACTGTATGTCACATTATCACCCAGTGTATCATTATACGGCTGTTAGCCATAATAGATACATTTGTTATTAAGAGTATCATTCGCTCTGTAGTGTAATAACTTGTTGCATTTTTTATATTTATTACTTTTTAACTAATTGTGCGCCACCATAGGGCCCTGCGGGAACGCACTATTTAATATCTATTAAATATCATTTATATACCAATTTTGTTTTTTCTCTATTATTGATACCAGACATCCCCCATTAATCTTTTAGATATTGAGCACATATCTCTCTGTGGCGGAGAGCTTTTAGTTAACCTCGCTCATTTTTGTGGTTGAGCTACACATATCTGCATTCCCTAATTTACAAATCTGTTTAACTTTCTGGCACCAATTGATAAAAAAAAAAAAAAAAAAGTTTTCCACCGGAATACCCCTTTAAAGGCCCATCAACAAAAAAAAAAACAATATTATTTTTGCTTGTAGTTTTAAATGCATAATACTGTATTTTAAGCAGCATTATATTCTATTGAGGCTATTTTTAAAACCTGGAGGGTTTTAAACTGTGTTCTGCACAGTGAATTGTTTGTATTCAATACTGTATGTTAAATGATCACTTATTTAGAGGGTAAAGGGGTAATCCATCCCCAGATAATTTTTAAAAAGTGAGTCAAGGTAACAAAAAAAAAAAAAAAAATTTTATATATATGTATATATATATATATATATATATATATATATATATAAAAGTATATATATAAAAGTATATATATATATATATATATATATATATATATATATATATATATACTTTTTTTCTCCCCCACAGCTGACATTTCGATGGCTCAAGGTCCCTGCTGCTCATCACTGCCTTCTGGTTCCTGTGTTGTGTTTTCCCTGCAGAACTGTGAATGCAGCCAGTCACTGGCCACAGCGGTAACCTGCCTCTGGGCATCAGTGAGTAGACATTTTGTCATTCAGGCACAAAACGGAAATGCACTGCCTACGTTAGCCTGTAAGTTCTCATAAATTTCGCCTTCACAGCAGGAACAATTAACAGCTTTAAAACAGGGTTAGATACATTCCTGGAACAAAATAACATTAATGCTTATGCAGAATTATAAAACCACATCCCTTTCCCTTATCCCCTTACACCCTTCCCTTAAATCCCCTGGTTGGACTTGATGGACGTATGTCTTTTTTCAACCATACTAACTATGTAACTATGTAGCTATGTATGTAACTAAGAACATTCCAAAACACATGTCGAGGTGGTGGTGGGGTGCTGTGGATATTCTTGTGGGTGCTCCCTACCTGGCTGTTTTTGGGGTTGGTGTAAGTTTTAAGGGTGGGGGTTTTTAAATGGAGAGCTGCCCATTTTTTTTTATATTGTAGTGTGTTACTATCAATAAAGATTTTTGTATTTTTTTCAGAAAGAGTCAGTCTTTTGTAGTTTTTTTTCACAGACTTCTGTAGGTATCAGAATAACCATGACTAAGAGCAACAGCTCGAAATGCGTCGGAGTTTACTCCTGATTTTAGAGTGACATGTCACTTGCCACCTGCCGTGGCATTCCCCTTTTTTTTATGTGCATGATTAAAAGTTAAGTTTTAGGATTTCTGCTATTTCACCAGGAGCTGGATTTTTTTTTCCTTGATTTTTTTTCTTCATCAGAATAACTAACAGACAACTGAAAATAGTGTGTCTGTCCCTATGATATGCTCCATAAGGGTAGCATAACTGATGTAACAGGTTCCCTTTAAAAAAAACTGTATAGGGCTATAATACACCTTTAGATAAACACGGTTTTGCACTAACGTATAGAAAAGAAACAAAATATATATTTTTGTATAATTTTTTTCCTGTTTTTCTGTGTAAAATGGAGAGTTGGTCTTTTGTTTAATGCAAAACCTGGCACATGCAACATGCAACACAAGTTGGGCGCAAAACTCAGGAAAAGAGTCGGATTGCCTTTATGCCCAATGTGTAAAGTGGCACACATCAGCGTGTACAAAGTAAGCAGGAAACAGTAGAGAATATGCATTACAAAAGGCTATATCATTTAGAAAAGGTATCGGGCAAGGGCATGTAACCAACTAGCAAAGAAACAACATGATGTAGAATAAACACTGAATAACTCCTAGTGACCACTACCGTATTTTTTGCCGTATAAGATGCACTTTTTCTTCCCCAAAACTGGGGGGGAAAAGTTGGTGCGTCTTATACGGCGAATACACATTAAAACCCTGTCCTATCGCTGCGGTCCCTGCGGCCATCAATGGCCGGGACCCGCAGCTAATACAGGACATCACTGATCGCGGTGATGCCCTGTATTAACCCTTCAGACGTGGCAATCAAAGCTGCGTCTGAAGGGAAAGGGACACTAACCCGGCTGCCTCCTCGGTGTCTGCTCCGTGCCAGGATCCCCTGCATGGCCGGCGCTCTCCTTCGTCGTCATCACGTCGTCGCACACGCCGTCCCGTCATCCAATAGGAGCGGCGTGCGTAGCAACGTGATGGCGACGACGGAGAGCGAGGATACCGGGCAGCAGAGACATTCCGGAGCGACGGGGACAACCCGGGGACGCGGCGACAGCGATGGAGGACGACATCCAGGGCAGCGGTGACGGTCCGGAGCGGCGGGGACACGTGAGTATTACCTCCTATACCAGTGGTCTTCAACCAAAACTACAATTCCTGGCATGCCTGGACAGCCAACGGTTGTTCGGGCATGCTGGGAGTTGTAGTTTTGCAACATCTGGAGGTCCGCTGGTTGAAGATCACTGTCCTATACTTTACATTGTATTCTAGATTCTCCTCCTTTAAAATTGGGTGCGTCTTATATGCCGGAGCGTCCTATATGGCGAAAAATACGGTAGTTGTTCATAGAGCTCTCGTATGAACACAATAGTTAATTCTGGCTTTATCATGTATATTACCTATATAGTGTTTGAAGTACAAATAAAGGAACTTACTAAGGATAAACAAAATGCTTTTGAACTTAGAAAACCTCAATCGGTCTAACGCAATTTTCTGTACTTTCCCTATGCAATCTACAGCTCACAGTCATCTGTCATCACACATTCCCGGCTGTACAGTTCCTCTCTGTCTCTGGTAATTGCATTACTGTACTATTTTCTCTGTATTGTCTGTAGGTGTTGAATTTGATGCTACAAAATGTGGTAAATACAGTTATCAAGATGAGAGCTGTAAAGTTACTCGGAAATGAAATGCCCTGTATCAGGATTACAGTCTGTCCGTGCATATTACAGTATGAGTATATATGGCATATGGCTAAAACTGATAATATATGCAATGTTGGCTTTCTATTTCTACAATCATTTCAATGAGATGACAATAGGGAGCTCCCTTGTTGGATATAATTATAGGAAAATGCTAAACCAGCAGTGCCCTAATACAATGCTTTTATTGAAAAAAATTATGACTTATTAAAAAAAGCGATATTGCATTTTAACAACAGAACGCCAAATGTTGTAAATTGCATTCTGTTGTTGATAAACACTTCCTTGACTTTATTTTTAATCTAGTTAGGGCACATACACGACAACATATAATAGATATAATATGGACAGTACAGACCAAAAGTTTGGACACACCTCATTCAGAGTTTTCTTTATTTTCATGACTATGAAAATTGTAGATTCACCTTGAAGGCATCACAATTATGAATTAACACATGTGGAATTATAGACATAACAAAAAAAGTGTGAAACAACTGAAAATATGTCATATTCTAGGTTCTAGCCACCTTTTGCTTTGATTACTGCTTTGCACACTCTTGGCATTCTCTTAATGAGCTTCAAGAGGTAGTCACCTGAAATGGTCTTCCAACAGTCTTGAAGGAGTTCCCAGAGATGCTTAGCACTTGTTGGCCCTTTTTGCCTTCACTCTGCGGTCCAGCTCACCCCAAACCATTTTGATTGGGTTCAGGTCCGGTGACTGTGGAGGCCAGGTCATCTGGCGCAGCACCCCATCACTCTCCTTCTTGGTCAAATAGCCCTTACACAGCCTGGAGGTGTGTTTGGGGTCATTGTCCTGTTGAAAAATAAATGATGGTCCAACTAAACACAAACCGGACGGAATAGCATGCCACTGCAAGATGCTGTGGTAGCCATGCTGGTTCAGTATGCCTTCAATTTTAAATAAATCCCCAACAGTGTCACAAGCAAAGCACCCCCACACCATCACACCTCCTCCTCCACACCAGCACACCTGTGAAGTGAAAACCATTTCAGGTGACTACCTCTTGAAGCTCATCTAGAGTGTGCAAAGCAGTAATCAAAGCAAAAGGTGTCTAGAACCTAGAATATGACATATTTTCAGTTGTTTCACACTTTTTTGTTATGTATATAATTCCACATGTGTTAATTCATAGTTTTGATGCCTTCAATGGGAATCTACAATTTTCATAGTCCTGAAAATAAAGAAAACTCTGAATGAGAAGGTGTGTCCAAACTTTTGATCTATACTGTACCCCATGATAAAAACCGATTGGAGACAGCATATCTTTAAGACAACTTTCATAACATGGCAGGCTGATTTATACCTGCTCAGACCTATATGTAATCTACTGTATACCTCTAATAAATATAGTATTGTAGAAAGAGTAGCTCTAGCTCACCCCAAAGAAGACTTAGCCGCATCGCGGATCAGCTTGGACCACGCTGTATAGTTATGCAGAGATGAAAGGAATATCCAGCGCGGTAGCTCGTATGCAACAGATTCATTCGGCACAGCAAACGCACAAGTACATTACAATAGTGACGCATTTCGATCGCCTAGGCACAGTAATAGTGTCCCATTTTGAATGCCACAAAGTAATAGTACACCCACATAGTAACAATGCTCACTTTATGCCCTGACAAAGTAATAAGGTTACTTTTGAATTTCCCACAAAGTAATAGTGTCCTCTTTGTGTCTCACAATAATAGTACTGCCTCATAGTGATATTTCTTGTGTGCGTCTTTAATGCTTGGAAAAGTTATAAAAATTCATACTCAATATATCCTGTTTTGGTTTTTGCTAATAGTTAAGGAGGACCTTGTATGTGACTCTGCCATCTCATAGGCTGCAGGCCTACAATGACCTGTGGCTTACTAGAGGGAAGAATGGGTAGTCCTTAGGATCCCATCAATATACTCATGTCAAGGATAAAACTTTTAATACCTGATATTTTAAAGGGGTACTCCACCCCTAGACATTTTATCCCCTATCCAAAGGATAGGGGATAAGATGCCTGATTGCGGGGGTCCCCCGCCGATCTCTCCTGCAGCACCCCCGTATATCAGCAGCACGGAGCTATGTTTGTTCTGTGGCTGATGACGGGCGATACAGGGGGTATCGTGATGTTACGATAATGCAAGGCGGGCGCCACACCCCCTCCCATAGGCTTGCATTGAGGAGGGCTAGGCCATGACATCACGATACCCCGGCGGCCCCCTGTATCGCTGTCATCAGCCACGGAGCAAACATAGCTCTGTGCTGCTGATATACGGGGGTGCTGCAGGAGAGCATTGCCATTTTATAGCAGGGACACCACATCTAAATAAGTGGGCATGCTGCAAAACGACAAAAAGTCACAAATTCTTACGTTTGGGCCACATGCTAAATTTACTACAATAAACGCTAGTGTATACAATAGCGGAAATCTATGCTACGCTAGGTTTTAAAATGTGGTTCACAAGGTAGCTGCAGGATTTTACTAAAGCAAGAGAATATTATGCATATTAAAGACGATATGTGGCCTCTCCCGATCTGTCTATTTTAATAAATTCATGTATTCTCTACAAAATGACAATTCTGAAGCATTTGCTCTTATAGCTGTACATTGATATATTCCTGTTATTCTTTCAACTTAAATTGGATAGTGTCAGACAGTGTAAGGATCCCCCCCCCCCCACCCAAATGGTGACACCCAGTTGAATATTTACATATGCATTTCTAGTAGAAATAAAAGATCGGACAGCACAACGCAGAGCTATAAGGAAACATGTTCCAGATTTGTTATTTCATGGGGAACACAAATATTTACTATTACAGACAGGTCAGATGCGATCATCTCAATAAATTGTAATGCTATACTCATATCATCAATTACGAATTTTGCCATACATTATAAAAATATTACACTGGTTCCTCAAGTTACAATATTAATTGGTTCTGGGACGGCCATTGTATGTTGAAACCATTGTATGTTGAGACCATAACTCTATGGAAACCTGGTAATTGGTTCTGAAGCCACCAAAATGTCATCCAAAAATAGGAAAAAGTGAAAATCAAAGAAAAATAAGTAGATAACTAATATAGATAAAGCAAGTCCTTACATATAAAAGTAAGAAAGATCTGCTGGGAGCTGTCCGGGCATGCTGAGAGTTGTAGTTTTGCAACAGCTGGAGGCACCCTGGTACTGAAATGCTGGGCT
This sequence comes from Hyla sarda, assembly GCF_029499605.1. Classification (NCBI taxonomy): domain Eukaryota; kingdom Metazoa; phylum Chordata; class Amphibia; order Anura; family Hylidae; genus Hyla; species Hyla sarda. The sequence goes on from NC_079190.1 coordinate 408,494,378, forward strand.
AGGTAAAGGATAGGGTCCTGTACAGAACACAGTGTCCTAAAAAAGTATCATGGAGCCACCCTTACCTGGTGTCCTAATGAGCAGCTAACCCTGGCACAGGTAAAGAGTAGTACAGAACATGTTCTACCTCCCTGTACTGTAGGAGGCGCTACCAGACAGCCAGTCAGTGCATGCACTTCAGTAATACAGGGGTTTTAACAGTAAAATGCCCATTCCGATTGCTCTGTTCTTCCAGCTATCGCCACTTTTTGCAGCTCTGGACTGTCTGTAGCATTGTATGTTGAGTCTGGTTTCAAGTTACAATGGTCCAGAAAAGACCATTGTATGTTGAAACTATTATATGTTGAGGCCATTGTAAGTTGAGGGATCACTGTACAAGTCATTGGGGTGTTATGTGACTAGAAATGCCAGAAACATAGCACTTGAGTAGAAGTAAAAAAAAAAAATAAATACAATGGGACAGAATGGAATTGAGGATGATTATCCTTACAGTAATTCTCATGGCGTTATTTTAGTGCTATTGCTACATTTATAGTTCATGTTATAGAACAGTAGCATCAGTTTAAGCTACCACTAATAGTATTTTCCCAACAATAGACAGGATGGTGTCTGTGTTGCTACAGTTTACTATATACTTCTAATGATATATGACTACAATGAATTTCATTATATAGCAGCAGTCTAATCTATATTCCTAGCTGGTTGGCAAACCTTATATTGTTCCACACACAAACAGAGAGAGGAATCCTCCAGAATGTCATGTGATTAAGTCGTTTAATGAGTCAATAAGTAATGCAATCAGTTAGACAGAAATAGAAGAGCTTATCACCGGGAACCCTTTCCTGCAGTCTGTAACAAGAAGCATTTAGTCATTGGAACAGACAAACATTTCCACATCCTGAGAAATGGTCAGACTTATTGTATCATTACAGTATAGCACTTTATCAGATGGAGTTGGTGGAGCATTGCACATGTGATGTAACCAACAATTCTCATCTAAGAGCTTTGCACATCCTTCAGTGTTGTTAGAATTATGCAGTGCTAACTGTATTATTTGTTCATGTGTTTCCTTACTTTTAAGTGAAATTAACTCTATAAATCATGTTCACTAACTCGCCCTAGAGGGGTTAAACGGAAATAAATAAATAAAAATAGACAAATAAAATGTACAAAATGCTAAAATAATAAATTGATTGAAGGAAAACTCCAGCCACAACTAACTTATCACCTATCCACAGAATAGGGCATAAGTAGCTGATCGCAGGGGGTCCGAGCGTTGGAACACCCCGCCATCTCCGGAACGTGCGGCATCTCCGGAGAGACCCAAGTACAACACTCTGGCATCCTTGGCACTCCCATAGAAATGATTTTCCGTTTTTGCATTTTAGTTTTTTCCTCCTTACCTTTAAAAAATCACAACTCTTTAAATTTTGCTCCGAAAAATCCATATGATGGTTTATTTTTTGCGCCACCAATTCTACTCTGTAATGACATCAGTCATTTTACCCAAAAATCTACGGCAAAATGGGAAAAAAATCATTGTGAGACAAAATTGAAAAAAAAAACGCCATCTTGTGAATTTTGGGGGCTTCCGTTTCTACACAGTACATTTTTCGGTAAAAATGACACCTTTATTCTGTAGGTCCATACGATTAAAATGATACCCTACTTATATAGGTTTGATTTTGTCGTACTTCTGGAAAAAAATCATAACTACATGCAGGAAAATGTATACGTTTAAAATTGTCATCTTCTGACCCCTGTAACTTTTAAATTTTTGGGGCGGTATGAGGGCTCATTTTTTTGCGCTGTGATCTGAAGTTTTTAGCGGTACCATTTTTGCATTGATAGGAATTATTGATCGGACTTTTTTTGCGCGTATGCCATTGACCGTGCGGTTTAATTAACGATCATTTTTTATAATTCGGACATTTCCGCACGCGGCGATACCACATATGTTTATTTTTATTTTTATAGGGACCTATAACACTGCACACACTGATCTTTTACATTGATCAGTGGTTTCTCATAAGAAACCACTGATCGATGATTCTGCCGCTTGACTGCTCATGCCTGGATCTCAGGCACTGAGCAGTCATTCGGCGATCGGACAGCATGGAGGCAGGTAGGGATCCTCCGGCTGTCATGTAAGCTGTTCGGGATGCCGCGATTTCACCGCGACGATCCCGAACAGCTCCCTGAGCTAACTGGCATGGTTATACTTTCACTTTAGATGCGGTGTTCAACTTTGAATGCCGCTTCTAAAGGGTTCATTGTGTGCGGCACCGCGATAAATGCAGTTCCCTATTAGCCACGGGTCCCAGCCATTATTAGAGGCCGGGCCCGACCCGCTATGAAGCGTGGCCACGCCGTGGCCCCACGTTATAGATCGGGTGCGGACTCATGACGTACTGGTACGTCATGGGTCCTTAAGAGGTTAATATATTAAAATATGAAGTGGTTTCTCAAGGCCACAAACAACCTAATAGATTCCTATAAACCGCTAAGCAATATAGAATTGTGGTGACCTGGGGCATTGCAACGGTGTAGCAGGGTCTGGTGGTATTAACCCTGTGGAGTAAGGTGTTATTAACCCCTGATTTGTTGTGATGCCAGGGTGAGGTTGTTTTCTGTAGAAGGCCCTGCCGACAACCGGCCCACAAACGGCAGGCAATAATGGAATGTCCACAGCAGGAATTATGAGATAACTGGAACTTTTACTTAAACTTCTTATGGAAGAGTCTTTACAGTTATGCAGTTTCTCTAGAGGCAACTGGGATGCAGGATACCTCACAGGCTTGCTAGGACTTGTAGTACTGACATTTATGCAGGCCACTGTGCTACTAATTATATTAGTTGAATAGTAGTCACTAGGAATTGTAGCTATAGCTTGGTAACTCATGGTTTTAGAGGCTGCATGTTCCTTAGGCTTTGGCCTAGATGAGATGAATTTAGTACATGCTGCTTTAGTGTACAGGATGAGAAGCAGGAACCAAGAGAGTGAATTTAGACTATAGCCCCTTATATACTAGGGGGCTGGACTAATCCCATTGGTCCCATTGGGTACATAACATGACAGTATCACATGACCCAGGAAGGTCGTATACATTTTCTACATTTGTACATCCTTTATATACAATGAAAATATGTACAATACATTTATAATGCATTTATACGGAGCAATAACTGATTAGTAAGGGGGGAAGCCCTGCAGGAGAGCCCTATGGACTGCAGAGACTCTTCCTGAGGGGACTTAAGGCAGGAACAGGACAAGGTCCTATACCGGGACACCACAAACCCCGTTACTTAAGAAAAATCTTCATCGACGTATGTCCCCTTAGGAAGAGGAATGGAATGGCCAGAGGGCCGGATGCAGTACTGAAGCATTAATCCAAATGTCCCAATTCAGGCTGATGATAACTGATGAAAATATATATATATATATATATATATATATATATATATATATAGTCTCCGTGCATTTAAATAATGTCCATACAGGCTCTGGAACTTATTCATTAACAGGATGGCTAGAACTTATTCACGAACAGGATGAACAGGATTGGCAATGAGCAACACGATGAATAACACTATTGTCATGTTATTGGTGTTATATATAATTTTATACCTTTGGTACCTTCACTTTACTTTAGTTTATTACGGTAGTTTATGCATCTACTGACTATGCATGAAAGTTAATTAGCTATATCCTAGCTAAAACATCCGTCTATAGCTGAAAATGTTATAAACACATGACATGTGGTATTTGATTTATCTCTGAAATTGGACATTTGACTGACATTTCAGCCTCCCTGCGGGCCCTTTCTGCCTCGGCTGTGGGGACCGGTGGATGGGACTTCCCTGGCAGGGCAAGGACGTGGTCCTGCATGTACTTTAGGAGCGCAGGCTCGTCGCCGAACACCTACTGTGGAAGGGGGGGGGGGTGACCACGGACGTGCGCTAGCAGGTGCAAACTTCTGTGCTAGGGGTTCCCTGTCAGGGCTGGAGGAGGATGAAGGAGTAGAAAAAGTGGCTTCAGCCGGCATACTTACATCCGACTCCTCGGTTGCGATCTCCGCTCAGGATCCCCAGGATATGTGGTGAGGGGACAGTCTCACCATCGATGCAGGTCCCGAAGTCTGCGGTGATTCCCCTCTCGGGGTAGCTGGCCACTCGTCATCCTCTGGAGGCGGGGGCAGGTTGCAGTCCTCCTCGGTTCCAAGGGACAACTGCTGCAAGCGGTCAGCTCTGGTGCCATCTTGCTGGTTTCCTCACATGTTGCGGTGGGCTCCTCCATCTCCGTACACCTCGCTGCCATCTTCAGACTGTAGAGGTCTGGCCAAGTGGCTTCTTTTATATGAGGCTTCTACAAAATGGCTGCCAGCCGGAAGGACGTCATCGGTGCAGCTCTCACTTCCTGTCCCCCGGCAAACACAAGCAGAAGATAACAGTTCCACTTCGGCATAGGAACAGCTACACGATGTTCACGCCCAGGGGCGGGACGCAGACCAGCGCGGGACATTTTGGCATGCTTCTTGGGTTCTTCTTTAACCCTTTCAGGTACGGTCTGCAGCGGAGCACATAGCATGGCTTTGTTCCTGATTTTACACATGGCTACAATACAGTATTCTTCACCTCCCTCCTTACTTTTTCTTGCACCCCGGCAAAGCACAATTTCAGCAACAATGTCCTGTACACTTTTGGGTGTAATTTCAATCGCTACTTGTGAAAATCATGGACAGTATTCTATACACATTCTTGCATAGGAGGAGGACTATCGCACTAGAAATAACGATGTACACGCGTTTTTCGTTGCGGGTGGTCAGGGTAGCAAAGTTATTAAAGGCACACACCCATATCCTGTTCATAGGACGCCAAAAGCTATGTGGTGACCTGGGGTCTTGCAACGGGGTAGCAGGGTCTGGTGGTATTAACCCTGTGGGGTAAGTTGTTATTAACCCCTGATTTGTCCTTAACGCCAGGATGTGGTTGTGGTTGAGATTTATGCAGGCCACTGTGTTACTAATTATGTACTTGAGTTGAATAGTAGTCACTAGGAATTGTAGATAGAGCTTGGTAACTCATGGTTTTAGTGGCTGCAGGTTCCTTAGGCTTTGGCCTAGATGAGAAGAATTTAGTATATGCTGCTTTAGTGTACAGGATGAGAAGCAAGAACCAAGAGAGTGAATTTAGAGACTATAGCCCCTTATATACCAGGGGGGCTGGACTAATCCCATTGGTTGCACAGCCTGGAGGTCCTGTACCCAGGGAACTCTGGGTACATCACATGACAGTATCACATGACCCAGGAAGGTCATGTGAAGGTACATTTTCTACATTTGTACATCCTTTTTACACAATGACAATATGTACAATACATTTATAATGCATTTATATGGAGCAAGAACTGATGAGTAAGGGGATGAAGCCCTGCAGGAGAGCCCTATGGACTGCAGGGACTCTTCCTGAGCCAACTTAAGGCAGGAACAGGACAAGGTCCTGTATCGGGATACCACAGAATAAAAAAAAATATTTTATTAATTTAACCACATAAATATAATTTACAATGTAAAATGCAATTGCATATTTTCCAAATCAACAAAAGATAGGGAGAGAGAAGAAAATCAAATCAAATAAATAAATCAATAAAACATCAAAAACTGCTCCAAAAAAGAAAAAAAAAAACGAATAAAACAAACACCGTCCCTGATTTATTTGATTTGTTCTTTTCTCTATCTCTATCTTTTCTTGATTTGGAAAATATGCAATTGCATTTTACATTGTATTGTATTTATGTGGTTAAATTAAATTGGTTTTATTCTATATTAAAGGGGTATTCCAGGATTTTTTTTTATTTGACTATGCTACAGGGGCTGTAAAGTTAGTGCTGTTCATAATATACAGGGTGGGCCATTTATATGGATACACCTTAATAAAATGGGAATGGTTGGTGATATTAACTTCCTGTTTGTGGCACATTAGTGTCAGGATTCGGCAGGCTGGAGGTGGATCCTCTGTGTCAGAGAGGGATTGGCGTGGACCGTACCGGTGGACCGGTTCTAAGTTGCTACTGGTATTCACCAGAGCCCGCCGCAAAGCGGGATGGTCTTGCTGCGGCGGTAGCAACCAGGCCGTATCCACCGGTAATGGCTCAACCTCTCTGACTGCTGAGAAAAGCGCGGTACAGAAGGACAAGGCAAGAGCAAGGTCGGACGTAGCAGAAGGTCAGGGCAGGCAGCAAGGGTCGTAGTCAGGGGCAACAGCAGAAGGTCTGGAATGCAGGCTTGGGACATACACTAAACGCTTTCACTGGCACAAGGCAACAAGATCCGGCAATGCAGGGAAGGGGAAGTGAGTTATTATAGGCGTGGAGTAGGTGGGAGTTAATTACAGTGATTGGGCCAGGCACCAATCAGTGGTGCACTGGCCCTTTAAATCTTAGAGAGCTGGCGCGCGCGTGCCCTAGAGAGCGGAGACGCGCGCGCCAGGACATGACAGCCAGGGACCAGGACAGGTAAGCAGCTTGGGATGCGATTCGCGAGCGGGTGCGTCCCGCTATGCGAATCGCATCCCCGCCGGCAGTGTCAGTGCAGCGCTCCTGGTCAGCGGGTCTGACCAGGGCGCTGCAGAGAGGAGAACGCCTCGAGCGCTCCGGGGAGGAGCAGGGACCCGGTGCGCTCGGCGTAACAATTAGTATATGTGAGGGGGGAAACTTTTCAAGATAGTTGGTGACCATGGCGGCCATTTTGAAGAAGGCCATTTTGAATCCAACTTTTGTTTTTTCAATAGGCTGTATGCTACAGAGGAAGTTCTTTTCTTTTAAAATGTATTTTCTGTCAGGACCACAGTGCTCTCTGCTGACACCTCTTTCCATTTTAGGAACTGTCCATAGAAGCATATGTTTGCTATGGGGATTTCATCCTGCTCTGGACAGTTCCTGACATGGACAGAGGTGTCAGCAGAGAGCACTGTGGTCGTGACAGAAATTAAATCCCAAAAGAAAAGAATTTCCTCTGTAGTATACAGCCGCTAATAAGTACTGGAAGGATAAGGATTTTTTAATAGAAAAAATGTACAAATCTGTTTAACTTTCTGGCATCAGTTGATTTAAAAAAAAAGGTTTCCACCGGAGTACCCCTTTAAGGCCCTCATCCCTGGGGCTACCTTATCTTTCCTACAATTGGTGCACTTTTCCAAATGCTGTGCTGGAAGGATTACGAATTTTTAATAGAAGTAATTTACAAATCTGTTTAACTTTCTAGCACCAGTTGATAAAAAAATAAAAATAAAAAAAAGTTTTCCACCAGAGAACCCTTCTCTTCAGTTGGAATCCTTTCATCCTGACAGAGCTGCAAGACTCGTATGTGCATCAATTTAGTCCACATGGGTTGGAAAGTTGAAGAAATCATCCCTACGCCTACAGATATGAGGCTTTAAGGAAGGAGAGGTTAGAGAAACAGGAATAGGGAAGGAGAGAGAGGACCAAGTAGAAAATATTCCCTGATATAACAGAGATCACGCATTAGGTTGCCTTCATAGGCAGAGCAAGTCCATTTGAGAAATGAGGGGGGCACGGTAAGGGATCGCCAGATCAGGCCAACATTTAAGCTGGATCATAAAGTAAAGCTTATGGACATCTGGGAGACCAATTCCACTGCTACGTGTGGGACGGGTCAGTAGTATGTGGGATAGTTCTCCATATACCGTGAAAATAAAGAAGGAAAAGAGGCAAAGAAGGACTGTGGCAAAGCTATCAACACCATTTGAAGGTTATACATGATTTTAGAAGGATATAACACTGAAGGATGTTCCTCCTACTGATCCAAAAAATTAAGGGACTATCGTACTCCTCAAGGATTTTGTGTCTGTCATTTAATAGTGGTTTGAAGTTAGCCTCATATAGTCTAGGTACCATACTCGGGATGTCTACACCTAAATATTTAAGAGAAATAGGAGCCCAGGCAAAAGGGGAGATATAATTGAGTAGAGAGCATTGGTAGGGGGACAGTGAGAAGTTGAGAAGTTCTTACTTGGAGATGTTTACTTTGAAATTGAAGATTGCACCAAACTCCTCAAATAGTTGTACCAGGCAAGGCAGTCCACTAATCGGTTACTTCAACAGGAACATAAGGTCATCTGCAAATACCAAGGCTTTTAAGTCACCACTAGGTATCAGAAAACCTTTGAAAAACTGCACTTGATGCACTTTCTGGAGCAACATCTCCATCACTAGCACAAACAGGGAAGGGGAGAGTGGACAGCCCTGCCTGGTCCCATTAGTAATTTGGAAGGGAGGTGAAAGGTAATCATTAACCTGCAAAGAGGCATAGGGTTGAGAGTAAAGAGGGTAGTTGTCATAAATAGCCAGTCAACCCTGTCGAAGGCCTTCTCTGTGTCAATGCCGAGAAGGACCAAAGTCAGGCGGGCAGTATGTGTCTGATGGATCGCTGTGAGCAGTCTAGAAGTGTTAATGTGACCCTCCCTCCCAGGCACAAACCCTGATTGTTCCTTTCCAATGAGATGGGGAAGATGCCTTTTAATATGGATGGAGAACAATTTGGCACAGATTTTGAGATCCAGGTTTTAAAGTGATATAGGGAGATAGCTCCCACAGTCCCTCGGGCCCTCTACCTCCTTTGTTATCAAGGTGATGTGCACTTCCTGTGACTGTCTGGGGAGTGGAGTACCTTGGAACAGCGAGGAGCAGAAATTTGTGAGATGAGGTACTAGAGTATCTTGGAATTTTTTGTAATAAATTAGGGGGAGACCATCAAGGCCTGGGCTCTTACTTGGGAAAAAGGAGGATAGAACCAAGTGAACCTTCTCCTGCTTGATGGGGGACATGAGCTCTCGGGACACCGCCTGGTCTAGCTGAGGAAGAGAAAGGTCGGCGAGAAAATGGTTAATCCCTGTCCCCCAAGAGATAAAAATTCCTCTAATGTAGGCTTTATGAGCCTCTCAAACTAGCGGTGTGAATGGACCTGAGTTGGTATTATGCTCAAAATAGGAGGCGAGATAGCTTTGAGGTCTGCTAAAGAAAGCAGGTTTTCTAGGATCTGCTCGTTGAGGCACCAGCGCCATGACTTAGGGGGAGCATCAGGAAGGAAATGAGAAACGTGGACTGGGGCATGGTCAGAGAGAGAGACATTATATCAATACCTGTGGTCGTGAGAAGCTATCCTGGGGTTAGGAATTCAAAGGGCATAGGGGAGCTGGATAGTAATTTATTGCAAATTGAGAGGATATGTGGGATAAGAAAATAACTTTTTTTTTTTTTTTTCAAATAAAGTGCTGAAAAGCTGTCCAGGCTGGTGCCTTACCCAGCTTCAAATGGGAGATAGCCTGGTCTACTTTGTTAGCAGAGATAGGAAGATTAAGATAATTATTGGCAGAAGAAGAAAGGGAGGGGAGAGAAATAGAATTATTGCATACCCGTCAGATCCAACAACATTTTTTTTTATATATCACTCAGTACCTAATCCTGACTATGTACATCTAATTTTTATGTGTCTAGCACCTTTATTTATTTTTTTATTACACTTTTAATTTAGCTCACTAGTCTCATTGTGGAGGTCTCCGCACCCTCCCTCAGTATGCTGTCTGCTCCCATCTCCCCTAGCATTAGCAAAACTACAACTCCCAGCTTGTCCTCACTGACAGTAGCGGGACACAAGCTGACAGTGGGAGGATTTTTCCTCTAGCTGTGAGCCCTGCACTCACAACTGTCAATCAAGGAAATGTGTCCATGATGTAGGTGATAATGCATGGACACAGCAGGACTAGTAAGTGTCCAAGCAGGCAGGGGGGCAGTTGTTTGACTGGCTTTTTCAGTATGAAATACTGAAAATTTTCTAATTAAAGCAATTGCAAAACCTAATGGTTTTGCATGCTTTACAACATATCACATAATTTTTTTCTGACAGTGCCCATTTTAGAAAAGCATCAATAGTAGATGGATAAGGAGATGTAGAGCGCTCCTTCTAGAGAGAGGAATAGAAAGAGTGGAAGACTTCATATATACAGGCAGGGTTAGATGTAGGGATCCCAGGCTTGATCTGGATGCTATGAACTCTATTGAGCTTCTGCCGTTGACGTAGCATAGAAGCAAGCAATCTGTCAGGCTTATTTGCCCATTTGTAATATGTGGCCCACGTCCATCTTAAAGCTTTCTTAGTATGCTTCATCAAGATTGTACAGCATGGTATAATTAGGGTGTAGGATTATGTTGGTGGGCAGTGACCAACCTAGCCAATTTGTGCACCTGGATTCTGGTCTGTTCCGTTTTCAAAACAGAGCCCTGGGCAATCAGTTTCCCCCTAATATGTGCCTTATGTGCCATCCAGACCCACCCTACTTCTGCTGAAGCATCAGTGTTAGTAGAAAGATAGTAGAAAGAGAGGTAAGAATCTATCTGAGTACGAAGATGAGGGCGACACAGGAGTGACTCATTGAGCCTCCACATATAAGGAGGGTGACAACAAACTCAGGAATCGAAATGTGCGAGGACTTAATCATGATCTGACATGAACATGGAATATGTCTAGAATATAATAAATGGTATGAGGATGAAGTGGTGGTGAAAATCCAATCGAACCTTGTGTAGAGACTTTGGGCTGGGGCCAGAATTTGTTGCCACCAATTCATAGGTAGCAAATGTCTCCAGAAGGAGTCTATGATGTGCTCCCTATCGGTGAAATGCCGTAGTATGAGACCTATCAAGCATCCCATTTAGAACCATATTGAAATCACCACACCATAAAAGCAAGGGAAACCAAATACTGAAGCGGATCCTCATTGGGTGCATAGGAGGTAAGGATGCACATCTAAGAGTACTGATAGAGGCCCTCAAGTATCAAAAATCGACCTTTCTGGGTCAGAGTGTACATTGAGCAGGGAGAATGGAAAGGAATTATTCAATGAAATAACCACCCCTGGGATTTGGTAGTAAAAGAGGCCACATAAAAGCAGGAATATCGAGAGTGCGTGTGTTTTGGGAAAGAAGTGGTATTAAAATGTGATTTCTGCAAACAAAGAATGTCAGGATTATGCTTAGGATAATCAACAAAAGCTTTTCTACGTTTAGTTGGTGAGTTGGACATTATGGGAAATTACACAACACATAAGGGATCAGAAAGGATGAGCTGAGAAAAAGGTAGTAAGTCCAGATGCACAGAAAAGAACATAAAGTGAGCTGACAACCTGATGCAGAATAAGAAGAGCAAAAAGATGGGGAGGGAGAAGGAATAACAACACATAGAAAGGGTAAACCTAGAACAGCATAAAAGCAGCTAAACAAATAGCACAAAAACAGCCAGAAGGAGGCAGACAGGGACGACCGTGTGGCAATATCAGCCCCCATGACCACCAACACTTCATATAATAGGGCAACATGGTAATCCACCCCGACGGGAGCCCCGAAGGAGGTTGCACACAATTAAAGCAATTAATAAACAGAAGTACATATCAAAAACATAATAAAATAGGCTAAACAGTGCATAACATTCGAAAATCTGCACCAGTCGTTCACAAGAGATAAGAATCAAGACAAAATCTGGGATACAGTAGAGGAACTGCAAGCATCTGGGTCAATGGCACCCTTGTGGGGCCGCCCAATGAAACAGAACAGTAACTCAGACCCCATACTGTTCACCGACATCTGAACCGAGTCTCAAGATTATTATTATTATTTTTTTGTACAATACAAGTCTATGGCAACAGAAAATGACAGAGTGGATGTTTTTACATGCAAAAAAACACAGGACACAGGATAGCCAAATGTGGTGTAACCTAGCCTTAAAGGGAATCTGAGACCTTGTTCACCCGCACTAAACCCAATACACAGGTTTATAGCACAGGTAAACCAGATTAAAATAATATATATCACCTGGATCTGTGGTCTATTTCTGGAGGGAACACACTATGTATTGCTAATATGTTAATTAACCCCCTTTCTGCAATGGAGGCAGGTGTTCTGAGCTTCCCTGCCTCTGTCCCCTCTGCTCAACTCATAAATATTCATAGAATCTTCACACATGTGAGCACGAGGTGGTTGGGCATATCAGAGCAGAGAGTTCTGAAGCAGGGAAGCTCAGAACACCGGTTTCTGTCTCCATTATTCAAACATATCAGCAACAGAGGGTAACATAGCGTGTATCTCCAGAACCAGATCACAAATCCAGGTGAATAATACACCATTTAAAACCATTCACCCACATTATAACCCTAAGTGGGTTTAGTGCGGGTGAACCAGCTGTGATTTTGCTTTAAATCCTCCTTTTCCTGCTCCAGTGCTGTTGGGTGCAGCGCTGGTTGGCATATGAGTCAAGCTTCTAAGCACCATGTTGTCCACCATGTCCTCAAATATCTCCTCCAAGGTGCAACTGAGATGATCTGACGGTAGCTTTCATGCTCTTCACTGCAGGAGTGTCTGGTTGCCTCAGAATCTGTCACCACTCTTTTACATCACCCAGGTGACCGATTTAAAGAGAATCTCAACCTTGTTTCCTTGGCTGAAGATTAAAGTACATCCTTAGGGCTCTTGGTATTAATTGCTAATCCTGACTTTGATCCTGATCCTGACCATAACCTTGTTTCCAGATAACCCTCTAGAGTTGTCCCTTTACATTTTCACCTGATTCCTGTGGTTTGTCCCCTGTATTGGCTCCAGGCCGGATTTCTGACTTCAGTTATGCCTCATCTTCTGGCTTGTCTTATTACGTCTCTGACAACACTCTAGCTATGTTCCAGATTTTGCTACAGTATACCTGTCACCAATTGCTGACAACCCTGGGAATTGTGAGATCTGGGATTCAGACTGGAAAAGTCCATACTTTCTTGTGGGGTGAACTGTAAAGAATGGGGAAATTCTATAATCTTTGCATCCAATTGTTACCAGGGCCATATTGATTGTTGTGTAGGAGGGAAATGTTTAACAGTACGTATAGTTTAGTAGTTAAAGTTTTACTGTTTTGGCACCTTAATAATGTTGTTTGTTTATGCCTTCAGGACACAGTGTATCTCCACCTTAAAAGAGCAATAATGTATGTTATTTTTCTGTCGCTGTAGCTATTAGAGGAAAAAGTGGTGTTTTGTAATGCCACCATTTTGAGGTACATGTGTTAAGAAACTTTTGAAAAATAAAAAATAAATTAAATTGTTTTTATGTTATACTCTCATCAGCACCTTCATAATGGCTTGTTTTGTCAAATAAGTTGTGTTTTTTAATGTCACATTTTGGGGAACATCTCATATTTTGTATATTGTTCATTCCTTGAAGGAAAAATAAATTTTGCCTTAGGTCTTTTAATTTGTTTTTCTGGCATTCACGATGCAATAAAAGGTAGTTTGCATGTTAATTTTATTGTCTGGATAGATACTATTACAATGATACCAAATTTTCATAATTATTTATAAATGTTATTATGGAGAAAAAAAATTCCCCTGTCTCATTCAAAGACCCATTGTTTTATTGTGGAATAAAATATAGTTTAATATAAAACCATTTTCGGGGGCTCTTGGTCTTTTCTGTTTTTGGGAGGCGGGATGAAGAAAAAAAACAGCAATTCTGGCATTGTTTTTCTTATCTATTACAGAATTCAACAGTTGCTTTAAATTACATAATAATTTTTTACTACAGGTCATTACCAATACACTCCTAATTTGTTTCATTCTCTGTTTCTTTCCATAGTAAAGAATTTCGTTTAACAAAAAAATAATACAAGGGGAAAATATTTGTTAATATTACAAGGGGGAAAAGTGATCATTGTATCTCTTTCATGCTGCATGTCTTCAATGTCGTACAGCATATTTTGCCTGTTCAATCTTCAATATTCTACTGACATTCAGCCTTTCAGGCCAGGCCTCTGACAGGGCCATATAATCTTCCATTACATGGCAGACCTGAAGGCTAATGCTATGTGGCTCTTACTCATAGTATGACGATGCAGGAATGAGCAGCAATAAACACTGAAAAGGCTAGAACACTTGCATGAATAGATGCAGGGATGCTGGGACTCCCGTCAATTTCATATTGATGGCCTATCATGATAAATAAGATAATTTGTGCATTTATTTACATTTTCGGATTAGCTTTGCATTTTTTTATCAGCAATTCCAAATCACCCATAGTCATATTCATTGTTCAGCCATATATAACTAATAAAGTTTATGTAGCAAAATTATTTTGTTAGTGTATCTCATAAGGATGTATCTTAAAAGGAATTACGCATTGAATGCAAAGATGGCAACCCTGCGCCAAGAACACATTACTAATAAATAATTAACATATGCCACACAGAGTGAAGGAGATAATGCATTCTACAACATGGCAAAAAAAAAGCCAATAACCAAACTGATTAAAGTGCTACTGCGTACAAACAGTTAATAAGGAATTAATTCATATTTAAATATCTTTAAATTCGGTGTATTTATCAATTTTATTGGTGATATGGTATTTATGGTCTATACTCTTGATCCTACTCTGTAATATTAATTGGTTCAAATAATGTTTTCTATTAAGCATATAAGCTGCCATCTACTACTTGCATGATTTTTTATACAATTTACTCATTCCAAGCTACACTGCTCAAAAAAATAAAGGGAACACTAAGATAACACATCCTAGATCTGAATGAATGAACTAATCATATGAAATACTTTCGTCTTTACATAGTTGAATGTTCTGACAACAAAATCACACAAAAATTATCAATGGAAATCAAATTTATCAAACAATGGAGGTCTGGATATGGAGTCACACTCAAAATCAAAGTAGAAAACCACACCGCAAGCTGATCCAACTTTGATGTAATGTCCTTAAAACAAGTCAAAATGAGGCTCAGTAGTGCCCGTATGACCTCCCTACAATGCCTGGGCATGCTCCTGATGATTTGGCAGATGGTCTCCTGAGGGATTTCCTCCTAGACCTGGACTAAAGCATCCGCCAACTCCTGGACAGTGTGTGGTGAAATGTGGCGTTGGTGGATGGAGTGAGACATGATGTCCCAGATGTGCTCAATCGGATTCAGGTCTGGGGTACGGGCGGGCCAGTCCATAGCATCAATGCCTTCTTCTTGCAGGAACTGCTAAAACACTCCAGCCACATGAGGTCTAGCATCGTCTTGCATTAGGAGAAATCCAGGGCCAACCGCACCAGCATATGGTCTCACAAGGGGTCTAAGGATCTTATCTCGGTACCTAATGGCAGTCAGGCTACCTCTGGCAAGCACATGGAGGGCTGTGCGGCCCCCCAAAGAAATGCCATTCCACACCATTACTGACCCACCGCCAAACTGGTCATGCTGGAAGATGTTGCACGCAGTAGAACGTTCTCCACGGTGTGTCCAGACTCTGTCACGTCTGTCACATGTGCTTAGTGTGAACCTGCTTTCATCTGTGAAGAGCAGAGGCCACCGGTGGCGAATTTGCCAATCTTAGTGTTCTCTGGCAAATGCCAAACGTCCTGCACAGTGTTGAGCTGTAAGCACAACCCCCATCTGTGGACATTGGGCCCTCATACTACCCTCATGGAGTCTGTTTCTGACTGTTTGAGTGGACACATGCACATTTGTGGCCTGCTGAAGGTCATTTTGCAGGGCTCTGGAAGTGCTCCTCCTGCTCCACCTTGCACACAGGTGGTGGTAGCAGTCCTGCTGCTGGGTTGTTGCCCTCCTACGGCCTCCTCCACGTCTCCTGTTGTACTGGCGTGTCTCCTGGTAGCACCTCCATGCTCTGGACACTACACTGACAGATACAGCAAACCTTCTTGCCACAGCTAGCATAGCTGTGCCATCCTGGATGAGCTGCACTACCTGAGCCACTTGTGTGGGTTGTAGACTCCGTCTCATGCTACCACTAGAGTGAAAGCACCGCCAACATTCAAAAGTGACCAAAACATCAGCCAGTAAGCATAGGAACTGATAAGTGGTCTGTGGTCACCATCTGCAGAACCACTCCTTTATTGGGGGTGTCTTGCTAATTACCTATAATTTCTACCCGTTGTCTGTTCCATTTGGACAAGCATGTGAAATAGATTGTCAATCAGTGTTGGTTTCTGAGTGGACAGTGGGATTTGACAGAAGTGTGATTGACGTGGAGTTACATTGTGTTGTTTAAGTGTTTCTTTTATTTATTTGAGCAGTTTATTTTATGTATTTCTGTGTATGTGCACGTGTTTAGCTACCCTGTCTAGTGGCAACAAACAAAATCTAATATTTTTCTATTTTCTGATTGCAATTTGTATTTATTTATTTTATGTACATTATTCTGAGGGCAGCCATATGCTTTACAGCAGGACTCATGAACCATAGACAACAATAGACAGGAGTTTTCCTATTCAGATGAATTTGAGACGCTACTGGGCATCCTCTGTGACCTTTTCAGAGGTCATTATACAGGAAGGAGGGATGCTGATCTCTGCTCTTAATGGTGGTGGATCCAGTGATATTTATATACTGGTGTCATCTTTCACTATACTTGTGTATGTGCTGAGAAGAATGACATTGCTGGGAAATGATCTGTACAAAACAGGAAGTCACAGCTTAGTTTTAAAAAAGTGGCCAAAATACAAACTGCAAGATTTCAGGATTATTATTTAGATAGTCTTTATTTAAACAATAGGTAATTTTTTTAACACAAATTCCCCTTAGACCCTGGTTGTACATCACTGCTCTTGTGACGCGTCACATGATTTATCATGTGACCCTTGCAGTCTCATACACTGGTGCATTTCTGGGGTTAAGGTGGCTAGATGAAGTGGGAGCAGTAGGAGGAGATTGCTGTGTACCTTTAAGTACATAGGTTTGTTTAAAGGGGTACTCCGGTGCTTACACATCTTATCCCCTATAATCGCATCCAGTAGCTTAGTCGGGACGTAGCAGAAGTTCAGTAGGCAGGCGGCAGAGAAGCAAGGTCAAGCTCACAAGAGCAGGAGATCTGGTACACGGCAAGGCAATACTATGGAACGCTTTCACTAGGCACAAGGCAACAAAGATCCGGCAGAGAACTGAGGAGGGTGGAGGAATTTATCAATAAGACACAGGTGGTTACACTAATAAGCGTACTGGCCCTTTAAATCTTAAAGCTCCGGCACGCGCGCGCCCTAAGGGACAGGGACACGAGCGCCGGAGCAGAGAGGCGGAAGCAGAGGCAGGGGAAACACCCGGAGAGTGACGGACTGGGGCTCGCATGCGGGTGCGTCCCGCAATGTGAGTCCCAGCCCCGTCGGCAGCAGAAGGTAAGGGGACCATGCGCTCACGGCAAGCATGAGAGGCCGGAGCGTATAACGTAGCAATCATTAATCATTCTGGTTTTTAGCTTTTTGTTGCCAGTGTCATAGAGTACATTATCTCTTTCATTTTGTGTGGCATGTGTTTATTATTTATTAGTTGTGTGTTCTTGACGCCTCTCTAGGCTTGCCGCCTTTGCTTTTAAGGTGTCATTCTTAATGGTTTCTAACTTATGAGATACATTAATAAAATGAATTTACTTTTTTAACTTGATGTCTCTTAATTCGCTACATTTGCTTTATGTTGAAGTAGTAAAACAGCATATGCATACACTAATAATTACAGTATTATATGCCTAGATTTAAGAACCGTTATGGTTACATTGATCAGCCATAATAGTATTCACTATTTATCTATAAGATTTTCTGACTTCTGTGTACTTTGTGTACCATCAGCTTTACTAATGTAGAGCTATTCCGTAGATGTATTTGTTTTCACGGGTTGTGAACCTGAGTCTACATTTATCTGGCACATTGTTTACTCCTGTCCTAATCTCTCAGTCTTTACATCCGTTTTCTTTCTGTTATGTGCGTTTAGATAAGAAGAGACAACCTTTGTTCCTGTATGCCAGTTCTTATAAATATTTTTTTTACTGGATATGAAATCCGCTGGAAGACAGAACTGACATGACGCCTACTATATTGTATCTGTCATTGATGCTCGCGGAAGATGCACTCCACCATTGTGACACATAGAACCTGCATATCTGTATATACTGTAAAAGACTTCTCTTTGTGCATAGTATATATATAATATCCTGGCATATTTAGTTTAGGATATGATTAAATGATGTCATGGAAAATTATACATTTCATGTCCATTGATATGAACTGACGTGATTCTAACAAACACAGGAGGATAGGCTTTATAAGTTTCTATTTATGTTAATATACTTTAATTCATTTGCAAAAAGATAATACAGTACATGGGGACATATGGTGCATCACAACATGACTAAAGGCAGGGTTACTGAAGCCACGGAATTAATAAAATTGATTGGGAAATAATAAATCATGGAAGGAGCAGCCAGAAAATGTGAATACTTTTCATCCCCCCCCCCCATATTTTCTTGTTAAAGGGGTACTCCAGTTCTAGACATCTTACCCCCTATCCCAAATCGCTGGGGTCCAGCTGCAGGGACCCCCCGTGAGCACCATGCGCTTAAGTGGCGTTCTGAACATTATGTGCCCCCTTTATTCATGCAGAACACAGGACGTTGGGTGCAGTACGCTGATCGCAGGGGGTCCCAGCGGCCTGACTCCCACGATCAGACATCTTATTCCCTTTCTTTTGCATAGGGGATAAGATGTATAGGGGCAGAGTACCCTTTTAGGTGCATGCAAAACACATCTTAAAAATGCATGATTTTCACCTTGAACTGTCAAAGTTTAGCATTCCATTTAATGGCTGCAAAGGTTTTAAAGGTGAATTAGATTTTTTTCATGTGTTTCGGATTTATAAACCATGCAGAAAAAAAAAAAAAAAAGCTTGTAAACCCAGCGCTACACGTTAAAAGCACTGCACTGGACAGCTGTACCAAATCCATTTCCCATTTTGTGGCCACCGGGTTCAGTAAAACTTGTAACATGCTCCCTGAATACCCTGTCCATTAAGTCTTAGGTGTCCAGGGGGCGGTCTCACTCAATAATTGATAACCTCCCACACAGGGGCCAGGAGACTTGTTTCACAATGGGAATATAGTTACTTTCATCTGCATATAACTCAATGGCCCACATTTACTATGTACCCATTTACTATGTACCCAAATTTTGACTCCACATGCTGGGCTAAAATGTACCGTATTTTTCGCCATATAAGACGCAATGGCATATAAGAATTTTAAAGGGTGAAAATCTAGAAAAAAATGATTCTGAACCTTCAACCTGCGGACCTCCAGATGTTGCAAAACTACAACTCCCAGCATGCCAGGAGTTGTAGTTTTGCAACATCTGAAGGTCCGCAGGTTGAAGACCACTGGTATAGGAGGTAATACTCACGTGTCCACGCCGCTCCGGACCCGTCACCGCTGCCCTGGATGTCGCCCTCCATCGCTGTCGCCGCGTCCCCGGGGTTTCCCCATCGCTCCAGAACGTCTCTGCTGCCGGGAATCCTCACTCTCCGTCGCCGCCATCACGTCGCTACGCACGCCGCTCCTATTGGATGACGGGACGGCGTGCGCGACGACGTGACGACGATGAAGGAGAGCAACGGCCATGCAGGGCATCCCGGCATGGAGCAGACACCGAGGAGGCAGGTAAGGTCCCTCCCGGTGTCCTGTAAGCTGTTCGGGACTCCGCAATTTCACCACGGCGGTCCCGAACAGCCCGACTGAGCAGCCGGGTTTGTGTCACTTTCGCTTCAGACGCGGCGGTCAGCTTTGATCGTTGCATCTGAAGGGTTAATACAGGGCATCACCTCGATCGGTGATGTCCTGTATTAGCCGCGGGTCCTGGCCGTTGATGGCCGCAGGGACCACTGCGATAGGACAGGTTTAATGTGTATTTGCCGTATAAGACGCACCAACTCCCCCCCCCCCCCCAGTTTTGGGGAAGAAAAAGTGCGTCTTGATTGTCAATCAGTGAGTGTTGCTTCCTGAGTGGACAGTGTAATTTCACAGAAGTGTGATTGACTTGGAGTAACATTGTGTTGTTTTAGTGTTCCCTTTATTTTTTTGAGCAGTGTAGTTTATTGTCTAATCTTAAACAAGGCTCTCTCTGCATTACACTAATCTCTAAGTTGGTCTCCGTTATTGAGTTAGTGCTGCTTGGCTGTCATGGCATGAGAAGTTTTTCTGCACATCACTCTGCATATCATGCAAGTAAAGAAAGTATACATATTGCACCACTGTAAGCCAACTTCATCAGTAGTTTTAATAATTAGGATTGAGAACATATTTGGAACAGCCAAACCTGGCCAGGCTTTGCATGTTGTGCTCTTGGCAGTGAAGAGTTACTAGCCAGGGCCAATCAGCAGCTGAGGAGGTGTATTTGTTTCTTATTCAGTCTTCTGGCAGGTGCTGCTGATTTCACTTTCTGGTTTAGTTTTGGGCTGAATTTAGTTTTTTTTTTTTTTGTCACTCCTACCTGTGTCTGTTCACACTTTTTTGTGCCTTGTTCTGACAGTCTAGTTCTTCTGCCTGTACTGTGATTATTATAGTCCTGGTGTATTTTGAATATCTGGTGTATTTTGAATTCCTCCATTGTCAGGCTCTGATCCACAGCGTTGCTTTGTCTCTGGCCTGAAGTCTGGTTTTGTTTCTATTCCTTCATGGTCAGGCTCTTATCCATAGTGTTGTTTTGCCACTGGCCTAGATTCTGGTTTTGCTGGAGTTTTAGTCCTGTTTATCTAGTATCTGTAATTCCTGTTCTATATAGAATCTTGACCTGTATTCAGACCTGTTTGTCTTTGCACTTATGATTGGTGTTTCTGTGTTTTAGTCTTATGAGCCATTACCTGTCAATCCTGATTTATGTAGTGTTCTGGCTCTGGTTTTCCTGTCCACTGCGTTTGTTCCAGGCTGATCTTGCCGCTATGTTTCTTGTTTCTATATTTTCATGCCTGCTGCTAATTGCTTCCTGTGCGCTATATACCTGCTGTTATGTTTTTTCTGTTTATCTTTTATATCCTGACCTGTATCCCTACCTTATACAGTTCTGTTATTGTTTTGACTTATGCTGCCCCTACACTTGGGTTCAGTGGAGGGACTGGTGACCAGTTGTGGAATCGTTGCCTAGGGCAATTGTGTGAGTGGGCAGGGTGGGGGTGTTCTTGGTGGCTTCGGGCGCACTTTTCCTTCCCTATGCAATAATATTCATATGAGAACAAGTCCAGAATGGGTTAGGCTAAGTTTCCACTTTTTTTTTTCTGGCAGTTTTTGGAATACTGCCACTGCCGTTTTTGAGCCAAAGCCAGAAATGTATTCAAAAGGAATAGGACATATGAAGGAAGGACTTATACTTCTCCTCCCTTATGGATCCACTTCTGATTTTGGCTCAAAAACTGCAGTGGCAGTATCCAAAAACTGCCAGAAAAAAAAAAGTGGAATCCAAACCTTAATGCTTCGGGCAATTAAGTAAATCAGCTCCTTATCTATGTAGGAGATCACATTAAGAGCAGCTATAGTTTCAGCTAATGCTATCTTGATGGTGCTCAGCAGTGCAAAGGACCGTGTTTAGTAAATCATATATGTATAGAGAAAAGAATGCAGCACTTACCCGTCAAATAGCTATAATTCTTTTCTATTCCTGCAGCTACAACACAAGCAAGGGAGTGTAAAGCATAAGTGATGTAGGGGTGTTTAGGAGTCAACAATCATTTCTCACAGCTATGGGCCCTTTTCTGGTCCCTGACCAGAGACCAGAAGAAGCTTTTAACCCCTTAAGGACTCAGCGTTTTTCTGTTTTTGCATTTTCATTTTTTCCTCATCACTTTCTAAAAATCATAATGCTTTCAATTGTGCACCTAAAAATCCATTTGATGGCTTATTTTTTGCACCACAAATTCTACTTTGCATTGACATTAGTCATTTTAACAAACAATCCAAGGCGAAACGGAAAAAAACATCATTGTGCGACAAAATTTAAGAAATTTTTTTATTTTGTAACTTTTGGGGGCTTCCGTTTCTATGCAAAGCATTTTTTGGTCAAAATTACACCTTATCTTTATTCTGTAGGTCCATACGGTTAAAATGATACCCTACTTATATAGGTTTGATTTTGTGGCACTTCTGAAACAAATCATAACTACATGCAGGAAAATGTATACGTTTAAAATTGTCATCTTCTGACCCCTGTAACTTTTTATTTTTCTGCGTACAGGCCGGTATGAGGGCTCAATATTTTGCGCCGTGTTCTGGAGTTTTTATCGGTACCCTTTTTGTGTTGATCAGACTTTTTGATTGCTTTTTATTCATTTTTTTATGAAATAAAAAGTGACCAAAAATACGCTATTTTGGACTTTGGAATTTGTTTGCGCGTACACCATTGACCGTGCGGTTTAATTAATTATATCATTTTATAGTTCGGACATTTACGTATGCGGCAATACCACATATGCAAATTTTTATTTACACAGTTTTTTTTTTTATGGGAAAAGCGGGTTGATTCAAACTTTTATTAGGGAAGGGGTTAAATGACCTTTGTTAACTTTTTTATTTTTTATTTATTTTTTGCAGTGTTATAGCTCCCATAGTGACCTATAACACTGCACACACTGATCTCATAGCTTTGCAGGGATCAGCAAGATAGGGGCTCGATTGCTCAAGCCTGTAGCTCAGGCTTGGAGCAATCAAACTCCGATCGGATGCGGCGGAGACAGTTAAGGAGACCTCCGCATGCATCCCAGCTGATCGGAACATCGCGATTTTATCGCGATGTCCCGATCAGCCCGACTGAGCTGCCGGGAAGCGTTTACTTTCATTTTCAGACGCGGTGGTCAACTTTGATCGCCACGTCTGAAGGGTTAACAGTGCGCGGCACAACGATCGGTGCCGCACGCTGTTAGCCCAGGGCCCCGGCAATCGTTAGCAGCCGGGACCGACCCGGTGTGATGCTTTTCACACCCGGACCGGGCTCAAGGCGTACAGGTACGCCCAGAGTCCTTAAGAGGTTAAAGGGTTACTCCAGTGGAAATTAATTTTTTTTATTTTAATTTTTCAAATCAACTGGTGTTAGAAAGTTAAACAGATTTGTAAATTACTTCTATTTAAAAATCTACTTATAAGCTGCTGTATGCTCCATAAAAGTTGTGTAGTTCTTTCCAGTCTGACCACAGTGCTCTCTGTTGACTCCTCTGTCCATGTCAGGAACTGTCCAGAGCAGGATAGGTTTGCTATGGGGATTTGCTCCTGCTCTGAAGAGTTCCTGACACACAGAGGTGTTTGCAGAGAGCACTGGGATCAGACAGAAAATTACTATGCAACTGATAAGTACTGGCTCCAGAAAGTTAAACAGATTTTTAATTTACTTCTATTAAAAAATCTTAATCCTCAGTACTTATGAGCTGCTGAAGTTGAGTTATTTTGTCTAAGTGCTCTCTGATGACACCTGTCTCAGGAACTGTCCAGAGTAAAAGGAAATCCCCATAGAAAACCTCTTCTACTCTGTGCAGTTCCTGAGACAAGCAGAGATGTCAGCAGAGAGCACTGTTGCCAGACAGAAAAGATCAACTCAACTTCAGCAGCTGATAATTATTGGAAGAATTAAGATTTTTTTAATGGAAGTAATTTACAAATCTGTTTAACTTTCTGCAGCCAGTTGATATAAAAAAAATTTTTTTTTCCTGGAATACCCCTTTAACCCCTTGAGGACGCAGACAATTTTATTTTTATGTTTTCGTCTTTTCCTCCTCGCCTTCAAAAAATCATAACTCTTTTATATTTTCATCCACAGACTAGTATGAGGGCTTGTTTTTTGCGTGACCAGTTGTCCGTTGAAATGCCAAAAAAATACTATGTGTGGTGAAATTAAAAAGAAAACCGCAATTTTGCTAATTTTGGAAGGTTTCGTTTTCACACCGTACAATTTACGGTAAAAATGACATGTGTTCTTTATTCTTTGGGTCAATCTGATTAAATGATACCCATGATAACATACTTTTCTATTACTGTTGCGCTTAAAAAAAAATCGCAAACTTTTAAACCAAATAGTACGTTTAAAATCCCCCTATTTTGAAGACCTATAACTTTTTCATTTTTCCGTATAAGCGGCTCATTTTTTGCACCGTGATCTGTACTTTTTATTGATACCATATTTGCTTATATAAAACTTTTAATCCATTTTTTATTAATTATTTTTGGAGTAAAATGTTATAAAAAAGCAGCTATTTTGGATTTTTTTTCCGTTCACGCCGTTCACCGTACGGTATCATTAACATTTTATTTTAATAGTTCAGATATTTACGCATGCGGTGATGCCAAATATGTATATAAAATATTTTTTAACACTTTTTTGGGGTGAAATAGGGAAAATGGGACAATTTTAGGTTTTTATTGGGGGAGGGGGTTTTTTACATTTATTTATTTTTTCACTTTTATTTTTACACTTTAATAGTCCCCATAGGAGACTATTTAAAGCAATCATTTGATTGCTAATGCTGTTCAGTGCTATGTATAGGATACAGCACTGATCAGCATTATCGGTCATCTTCTGCTCTGGTCTGCGGGAAGGGAGATCAGAGCAGAAGACGCCGGGAAGGCAGAGGAGCCAGGTGAGGGGACCTCCGTCTGCCGTGCTGGATGATCGGATCACCGCGGCAGCACTGCGGGCGATCCGATCATCCATTTTAATGACCGCGATGCTGCAGATGCCGTGATCTGTATTGATCACTGCATCTGAGGGGTTAATAGCGGACATCCGTGGGATCGCGGATGTCTGCCATTATGGGCGGGTCCCTGGCTGCGATCAGCAGCTGGGACCTGCCGCTCATGATCCGGGCATCTCTCCGATGCTCACGGTTATGCTTAGGACGTAAATGTACGTCCTGGTGTGTTAAGTACCACCTCACCAGGACGTACATTTACTTCCTGCGTCATTTAGGGGTTAAGGACCAAGACCATTTTTGCCTTAACCCCTTAATGACAATGGACGTAAATGTACGTCATGGTACTTAACGCACCATGACCTACATTTACGCGCTGCCATGACCGCGAGCACCAGAGCAGTGCTCACGTCATGCACGGCAGGTCCTGGCTGCTATCACAGCCAGGGACCCGCCGGTAATGGCGGACATCCGCAATCGCGCAGATGTCTACCATAAACCCCTCAGATACCTTGATCAATACAGATCACGGCATCTGCGACAGTGCGGTACTTTGAATGGATGCTCGGATCGCCCGCAGCGCTGCCGCGGGGATCCGATCATCCAGCATGGGAGCTGGAGGTCCCCTTACCTGGCTCCGGCTGTCTCCCGGGGTCTTCTGCTCTGGTCTGAGATCGAGCAGACCAGAGCAGAAGATCACTGATAACAGTGATCAGTGCTATGCTCTATGCATAGCACTGAACAGTATTAGCAATCAAATGACTATTAAAGTGTAAAAAAAAAAAAATTATAAAAAAATGTGAAAAATCCCCTTCCCCATTAAAAAAGAAAATGTCCGTTTTCCCATTTTACCCCCCAAAAAAGCATAAAGAAAATTAATATAAAATACACATATTTGGTATCACCGCGTGCATAAAAGTCTGAACTATTAAAATATATTGTTAATTATCCCGTATGGTGAACGGCGTAAACGTAAAAAAATATTTTACGGTGCCCCGTGTGGTCCGCTGACGATCACTTACCTGTCCTCGGGTCTTCGGCGCGTCCTCTTCGGGATCCCCTACATCGTCGGCGCTCTCCATCGTCGTCATCGCGTCGCTGCGCACGCCATCCCATCATCCAATAGGAGCGGCGTGCGTAGGTCCGCAGGTTGTAGACCACTGTAGACCACTGTCCTATACTTTACATTACAACATTACATCCCTCAACATACGATGGTTTCAAACAAACGATGGTCCTTTTGGAACGGATTACCATTGTATGTTGAGGGACCACTGTATATGCTAATATAAAAAAACAAGAGCAAATATAAGAAGGTGATATATTAAAAACCAGTGTGATTGAACACTAGTAGCCCATGAAAAACATGGGTTTAACTAGCGAGCACCCACACAGTAGGCTCTCCAAAGCACTGTGTGAACAACGGCATGGTGATAAAAAGAAAAAATAAATAAATCAAATATTAAGATAATGAAAAATGAGAAATATAAAAACACAAATGTCGCCGTTCACACAAATGCATAGAAGGAATTGCAATACATAAAATTCTGGATAGCAGAAATAGATGCATAAATGTCATGACTGATCTCATATATTGCATAAATAAAGAACAAAATTCCTTAGGCAGGCGATGGTGGAAAATATAGTGTCATATAATGATATAATGAAAATAATAAATAACACAGAACAAATCTAGAAAAAGAACACCCCTATCAATGGACCAGTAACGTAAATAAAATAATATAATGCAACAACAGAGGGCACAAAACTTAAAAAACATATAACTACATGCACCAAAATTAGTATGTTTAAAATTGTCATCTTCTGACCCCTATAAGTTTTTTATTTTTCCGCATACGGAGCTATATAAGGGCTAATTGTTTGCACTAGTACCATTTTCATTTTGATGGGACTTTTTGATTGCTTTTTATAATTTTTTTTTATGGTACATGAAGTGACCAAAATACACAATTTTTACCCCTCACCTGGCTCTAGCCATCTCCCGGGGTCTTCTGCTCTGGTCTTAGATCGAGCAGAAGATGAACGATAACACTGATCAGCACTAAACAATATTAGCAATCAAATGTCCCCTATGGGGACTATTAAAGTGTAAAAAAAAAAGTTAAAAAATTAGAAAAATCTCCTCCCCCCAATAAAAAATTTAATTGTCCCATTTTCCCCATTTCACCCCCAAAAAGTGTAAAAAAAAAAAAAAAAAAAATTTTATAAACATATTTGGTATAGCCGCGTGCGTAAATATCCGAACTATTAAAATATAATGTTAATGATACCGTATGGTGAACAGCGTGAACGAAAAAAAAAATTGCAGCTTTTAAAAACATTTTATACCCAAAAATGTTTATAAAAAATGTATTACATTTTATAAATACAAGTATGGTATCAATAAAAAGACATACAGATCATGGCGCAAAAAATGAGCCCTCATACCGCCGCTTATACTGAAAAATGAAAAAGTTATAGGTCTTCAAAGTAGAGGCATTTTAAATGTACTAATTTGGTTAAAAAGTTTGCGATTATTTTTTAAGCGCAACAGTAATAGAAAAGTATGTAATCATGGGTATCATTTTAATCGTATTGACCCAAAGAATAAAGAACACATGTCATTTTTACCATAAATTGTACGGTGGGAAAACGAAACCTTCCAAAATTTGCAAGATTGCGGTTTAATTTCCCCACACAAATAGTATTGTTTTTGGTTGCACCATACATTTTATGGTAAAGTAAGTGATGGCATTACAACGGACAACTGGTTGCGCAAAAAACAAGCCCTCATACTAGTCTGTGGATGAAAATAGAAAGGAGTTATGATTTTTTTGAAGGTGAGGAGGAAAAAAGGAAAATTAAAAAATAAAATTGTCTGAGTCCTTAAAGGGGTACTCCGACCTTAGACATCTTATCCCCTATCGAAAGGATAGGGGATAAGATGTCAGATCGCCAGGGTCCCGCTGCGGCACTGCGCTATCATTACTGCACAGAGTGAGTTCACTCTGTGCGTAATGACGGGCGATACAGGGGACGGAGCAGCGTGAAGTCATGGCCCGGCCTGGCCCGGCCCCCGCCCCCTTCCCATAGATTTTCGTTGAGGGGATGGGCGTGACATCATGAGTGGCCGCGAACACGGAAGCCCGCACACAGCGTTCGGAGTAATGAACTTCCGGACGCTGCATGCGGAGCTCCGAAAGCCAGGGCAGCGCACAACCCCTTTAAGAGTCGATTTGGCTGGAGAAGTTGCCATGCACCATTTGCTAAATCCTCATGGGCCGGATTCACATGGCAGAATTTCTGCACTGAATTCTGCGCTGAATTTTGAATGAAAATTCTGCATTAATTTATAGCCAATATGTGGTGTCCCGGTGCCGTATTTCATACCGTACCTTGTGGTGAGGTCCCCATAGTCAGAGTCCCTAGGAACAGTGAGGGTCCTCTTCTTTAGATAACCCCTCGTCACCCCTCAGTTAGCTAAAATTCGTGTAAATAAAAGTGTAAATATGTATATTTAAGATGCCTACCTTGTTAGCGTCGCAGGACCTGGGGGTCATGTGACTTGGTTCACAGAAGTCTATGGTTTGCTAAAGGACCTTTGGTGATTCTAGTCAGGTGATCACCCATAATCCTATGTAACGATGAGTGACAGCTGACATGGACCATTCTAAAACGGTTCAGCCCCTGCCCATATAAGGGAGCTGCAGCCATTAATTTCTCTCTTTCCTCGTGGGCTGCTGATGAGGTAGGATCTTCGCAGCTGTCTGTCATCGGTAACCACTAGGCCAAAGCCTTGCGGCCTCGGCCATAATCCAAATTGTGAGTTATTACAATTCCCCGAAATCTTTGCAAGATTACTGGACCTAAACCAACGCCTAAATCCAGCGGATCTATGCAATCCAATTCTCCTACTCCAAAGAGAGCTTACCGGTCCCAACCGACTGTCAGACATTGCCGTGCTGTATATAGACTCTGTTATCTGGACTGTTACTGTTACTGCATGTACAGAAAATCTTCAGTAAAGTTTCTACAAGTTTTCCAGTTCAGCATCGGTTGTGGACAATCCGTTTTTCTACACTCACCTATCGCTCTTGGGAAGGGTGGCGATAGGCCCAGCATTACCTCAGAGTTTTAACCCTCACCGTGGCGTCACAAGTGACAAGGGTTAAATTAACCCCTTATATACTACAGCAACAGGCCAACTACCCTACACCCCCCGAGGCATACCACAAATACATTTCAATGGGATTCTGCTGTCCCATTCACACAGCAGTATTTCTGCTGTAGGAATTCTATTGAAGTGAATGGGCTATAAATGCATGCAGAATTTTTATGCAGAATTCAGCACAGAAATTCTGCTGTGTGAATTCGGCCATAGTATCAGAACAGTGGAGACCCGGGGACTCAGGACTGAAGCAGCTCACTGCACATTTAAAGCCTAACATGGTTACTTACACAGCTATAGTTAACAGTTGCAGAGATCCTGAGGGAAATCGAAACAGAAACATCTAAAGGCGACCCCATTACAGACACTACCACCTAAAATAAATTTAATAAGGGGTGTAGTAACATTTTAATACCACAGGTGTTTCATTTATTTTCTTGGATTAAATGCAATTTTCCCATAGATATGCCAAATCTATACACCGTGGCCCTAATTTACTATTGTAAACCCGACCTGTTCTATTGGGTTGTGCACCAGAATTTGGCATATTGCGCCAGAATTTCTGACTGCGTCAGAATTTGCACGAAAAAAAAATCAAAAACCAGACCAACTTTCCATTTTAGTGAGAGAACCCAAAAAAGGGGTGTGGTCATCAGGACAAGGGGCGTGTTTGCAAAAAAGGGGTGTGTCTCTGACATTTTAATATTTTTTTAAGGTTTCCACAGAAAATGTAGTGGATTTGAGCTCTGGAAAACCCCACAACTCAGAGCATGTGTAAAAAAAAATGCAAAACATACAAAAAAGTTCTAAATGTAGGGAAACTTTAGTAAATACCAGGATCCATTTTAGGACATTGTCAGTCGTCAGCCGTAACTTCGTCCTCCGTCAGGTGAAACGGCATCCCGCCTCCTCCCTCATACCAATCGCCATCAGTCATCAGCCGCAACTCCATCCTCTGTCAGGTGAAAAGGCGTCCCGCCTCCTCCCTCAGACCAATCGCCTTCATCCTTCAGCCACAACTCCCTCATCTGAAACTCCCTCGTCCAAAACGTAGTCATGCCTCAGACGCAACTGCCTGCCGCATAGCAGAGCCGACGCTGCACAGCATGTAAAGCAGAGTCGAAACTGTGAAACTTACATGAGTCTACTACAGACACTACATGTGCTACAGAGTCTGTATAGCAGAGCCGACATTGAATAGCGTGTACAGCAGAACCCGCATAGCAGAGAGCAGACACTGACTCTGCTATGTTACACGGCAGAGGGATGACGGAGTTTCGGATGAGAGACTTTATGATGACAAAGGAGGGAGTTGAGGCTGACGCCTGACGGAGATTGGCCCGAGGGAGGAGGCAGGATGCCGTTTCACCTGACGGAGGACAGAGTTGCGGCTGACTACTGATAATGTCCTAAAATGGACACCGTACCGTGGAAAAATATCTGTTGGGGGGGAAAAAACACAAAGAAAACTATACTCCACTCTTAGTAAATCAGTGCCAATATGTTGTACCCAGAGTGTGCCAACGTGACATACACCTCATAAAACATTAAGTGGGTTTTCCTGGATATAATACCAATGTAGGTGAAACCACCAAAAAGTGACCCAAAAGTATCTGTGATATAGCTGTGCATAGGGGTACATTTGATCATCTCCTCTCTCTGCGTACTCAGCATTTGATCCTTCATGTTCGGCCATGTTATTGATGTTATGCCCATTTAAAGTGCCAGAAAAGATGGCACAGCAAGGGGTGTGGCTTCCTATATCTGCACTATAGGGTAAAACCATAGTAATTGTAAATGAGTATTTGAGGTAACTCCCCTTTTATAGCACAGTAAATAATTTTACCATAAAGTGGCAAACCCCTTTTACCCCTTAAGGACTGAGCCCTTTTTTGCAATTCTGACCACTGTCACTTTAAGCATTAATAACTCTGGGATGCTTTTACCGATTGTTTTGATTCCGAGATGGTAAATTTCGTGGTAAATTTTCGTTGTTACTTGCATCCTTTCTTGGCAAAAAATCCCCAAATTTCATGAAAATTTAGCATTTTTCGAACTTTGAAACTCTCTGCTTGTAAAGAAAATGAATATTTCAAAT
This sequence comes from Hyla sarda, assembly GCF_029499605.1. Taxonomy (NCBI): domain Eukaryota; kingdom Metazoa; phylum Chordata; class Amphibia; order Anura; family Hylidae; genus Hyla; species Hyla sarda. The sequence goes on from NC_079190.1 coordinate 408,525,186, forward strand.
AAATTATATATTGATTCACAAATACAATATGTCTACTTTATGTTGGCATCATAAAGTTGACATGTTTTTACTTTTGGAAGACATCAGAATGCTTCAAAGTTCAGCAGCAATTTTCCAATTTTTCACAAAATTTTCATAATCAGAATTTTTCAGGGAACAGTTCAGTTTCGAAGTGGATTTGAGGAGTATTCATATTAGAATTACCCCACAAATGACCCCATTATAAAAACTGCACCCCTCCAAGTATTCAAAATGACATTCAGAAAGTGTGTTAACCCTTTAGGTGTTTCACAGGAATAGCAGCAAAGTAAAGGAGAAAGTTCTTGTAGACCCAGTTTTTCAAATTTTACAAGGGGTAAAAGGAGAAAAGCCCCCCAAAATTTGTAACCCAATTTCTCTCAAGTTAGGAAATACCTCATATATGTATGTCAAGTGTTCGGCGGGCGCAGTAGAGGGCTCAGAAGGGAAGGAGCAACAATGGGATTTTGGAGACTGAATTTTGCTGAAATGGTTTTTGAGGGGCATGTCACATTTAGGAAGCCCCTATGGTGCCAGAACAGCAGAAAACCACACAAAGCATACCATTTTGGAAACTACATCCCTCAAGGCCCGTAACAAGGGGTCCAGTAAGCCTTAACACCCCACTTAACACTTTTCGTTAAAGTTGGATGTGTAAATAAATTTTTAGTTATTTTCACTAAAATGCTGGTTTCCCCCCCAACTTTTACATTTTTACAAGGGGTTATAGGAGAAAATGCCCCCCAAAATTTGTATCCCCATCGCTTCAGAGTATGGAAATACCCCATATGTGGACGTCAAGTGCACTGCGGGCGCACTATAATGCTCAGAAGAGAAGAAGTCACATTTGGCTTTTGGAAAGCAAATTTTGCTGAAATGGTTTTTGGGGGGCATGTCGCATTTAGGAAGCCCCTATGGTGCCAGAACAGCAAACAAAAAACACATATTTTGGAAACTACACCCTACAAGGAACGTAACAAGGGGTACAGTGAGCCTTAACAACCCACAGGTGCTTGACAAATTTCCGCTAAAGTTGGACGTGAAAATGAAAAATTAGATTTTTTTCACTAAAATGCTGGTTTTACCCCAAATTTTTCATTTTCACAAGGGGTAATTGGAGAAAAAGACTCCCAAAATTTGTAATCCCATTTATTCTGAGTATGGAAATACCCCATATATGGATGTAAAGTGTTCTGCGGGCGAACTACAATGCTCAGAAGAGAAGGAGCGCCATTGAGCTTATGGCGAGAGAATTTGTTTGGAATGCAAGTCAGGGGCCATGTGCGTTTACAAAGCCCCCCGTGGTGTCAGAACAGTGGACCCCCCCACATGTGACCCTATTTTGGAAACTACACCCCTCACAGAATTTAATAAGGGGTGCAGTGAACATTTACACCCCACTGGTGTTTGACAGATCTTTGGAACAGTGGGCTTTGCAAATTAAAAATTTTATTTTCATTTACACAGGCCACTGTTCCAAAAATCTGTCAGACACCTGTGAGGTGTAAATGCTCACTACACCCCTTATTACAGTATGTGAGGGGTGTAGTTTCCAAAATGGGGTCACATGTGGGGGGGGGGCACTGTTATGGCACTATGGAGGCTTTGTAAACACACATGGCCTTCAATTTCGGACACATTCTCTCTCCAGAAGCCCAATGGCACTCCTTCTCTTCTAAGCATTGTAGTTCGCCCGCAGAGCACTTAACATCCACATATGGGGTATGTTCTTACTCAGAAGAAGATCAGGCTACACATTTTAGGGGGCTTTTTTCCTATTCTCCCTTGTGAAAATTAAAAATGTAGGGTAACACCAGCATTTTAGTGAAATATTTTTTTTTCACATCCAACTTTAACGTAAATTTGTCATACACCTGTGGGGTGTTAGGGCTCACTATACCCCTTGTTACATTCCATGAGGGGTGTAGTTTCCCAAATGGGGTCACATCTGGGTATTTATTGTTTTGCGTTTGTCAGAACCGCTGTAAAATCAGCCACCCCTGTGCAAATCACCAATTTAGACCTCAAATGTACATGGCATGCTCTCACTTCTGAGCCATTTTGTGCGCTCGCAGAGCACTTAATGCCCACATATGGCGTAGTTCTGTACTCAGGAGAAATTGTGTTACAAATTTTGGGGGTCTTTTCTTCCTTTTACCGCTTGTGAAAATTAAAAGTATGGGGCAACACCAGCATGTTAGTGTAAAAAAAAAATTTTTTTTTACACTAACATCCTGGTGTAGACCCCAACTTTACCTTTTCATAAGGGGTAAAAGGAGAAATAGCCCATCAAAATTTGTAACGCAATTTCTCCCGAGTACCGAGATACCCCATATTTGGCCCTAAACGCTTTCCTTGAAATACGACAGGGCTCCGAAGTGAGAGAGCACCATGGGCATTTGAGGACTAAATTGGGGATTTTAATCCGCCACAAAAATACCCTACGGCAGTGTTTCCCAAACAGGGTCTCTCCAGCTGTTGCAAAACTCCCAGCATGCCTTGACAGTCAGTGGCTGTCGGCAATACTGTGAGTTGTTGTTTTTCAACAGCTGGAGGCTCCGTTTCTCCGTTTTGGAAACACTGCCGTACAATACGTTGTTTTTTTATTTTTTTATTGGAGTGGTGGTGGTGGGGGGACTAGGGGTATGTGTTTATGTAGTGTTTTACCCTTTATTATGTGTTAGTGTAGTGTTTTTTACGGGCGCAGGTTTACAATGAGTTTTTTGATGGGAGTTTGAGCTGCGGCGGAAAATTTGCCACATCTCAAACTTGCAGCAGAACTCGCTGTAAACCCACCCGTGTAAATGTACCCTGGGGGGGGGGGGGGGGCGGGGCAACCCTCTAGCTGTTGCAAAACTACAACTCCCAGCATGCACTGACAGACCATACGTGCTGGGAGTTGTAGTTATGCAACAGATGGAGGCACATTGGTTGCAAAACACAGAGTTTGTTACTTAACTCAGTGTTTCGCAACCAGTGTGCCTCCAGCTGTTGCAAGACTGGAACTCCCAGCATGTACAGTCTCTCAGTGCATGCTTGGAGTTGTACTTTTGCAACAGCTGGAGGCACACTGGTTGCAAAACACTGAGTTAGCTAACAAACTCAGTTTCACAACCAATGTGGGTCCAGCTGTTGCAAAACTGCAACAATCAGCATGCATTGACAGCCGAAGGGCATGCTGGGAGTTGTAGTTTTGCAACAGCTGGAGGCACACTGCTACAACTCCCAGCATGCCCTTTGGTAGTCTCTGCAGGCTGGGAGTTGTAGTTTTGCAACAGCTGGCTGCACACTTTTTCCTAGAAAAAAAGTGCCTCCAGCTGTTGCAAAACTACAACCCCCAGCATGCACAGACTACCAAAGGGCATGCTGGGAGTTGTATTTGGAACTCCAATTGTTGCAAAACTACAACTCCCGGCGTGCCCTTTGGCTGTGCATGCTGCAATTTGTTGCTAAGCAACAGGAGGAAGTGAACAGGCCTCACCTCACCTGCTGTATCCTTCCGCTGGGACCGCCACCGTTGCTGCCGCCGATCCTGCTGCTCCTGTCGCTGCCACCGATCCCGAAGGGACCACCGCTGGACCAGGGCAAGGTAGGAGACCCCCGCCGACGCCGATCTCCGCCATCTTCGCCGTCCCAATCGCCGCCCAGCAGGGTCGTGATTGATCGGTCGTTCTGACCGATTAATCATGTGATTAATCATGTGATCGTGTGGCGACACCCGTGCTTTCCTTGAAATACGACAGGGCTCCGAAGTGAGAGAGCACCATGCGCATTTGAGGACTAAATTGGGGATTTGAATTCGCCACAAAAATACCAGGAATTATCCAAAAATATTCATATGAAACACCTAAAGGGTTAACACACTTTCTGAATGTGACATGCCCCTCAAAAACCATATCATTTTACCTGCTGGGTAAGGGTGAATGGGGCTGTCTCGGACAGCCTCATTCACCCTTTTTTCCGGGTCATCGGGTCACCAGAGACCCGATTGACCCGGAAAAGCCACAAATCGTTGGTCTGAATTGACCGTCGATTTGCGGTGATCGCCGACATGGAGGGTCTCGGGAACCCCCAGGGGTTTGCACGGGGTGCCTGCTGATAGATATCAGCAGTCACCCCGGTCCGGTCCCCGCCCAGCGAGCGGCGGGGACCAGAATTCCCACGGACGTATCCATACGCCCTCAGTCCTTAAGGACTTTAAAACGGGGGCGTATGCATATGCCCGCCGTCCTTAAGGGGCTAAGGACTTGGATATAAGGAATTACCCCTCTCACATACCTGTTGTCCTATCCACAGTATAGTCTGTTTTAAGAGTCACTGTAGTGGTACCTCACACAGGGAGAAGGGTACTGCCATTACATTGTACTGTGGTCAAAATAAGGACACTCTTTTTTACCTTATACTTGACTAACACATTTTGGCAATTATAAATGTGTATATACATATATATATATATATATATATATATATATATATATATATATATATATATATATTATTATTTTTTTCCTGTCGTCTGCTGAGCAGCACAATGATGGGGGTGAATCTCTGCCCCTGTGAGCTGCAGGGCCTAGGAATTTTTCACAGTAAACTCAAAACACCTGCCCAGCAGGGATAAAACACCCCTCAGAGAGAGGCACTGTGAGTTTTTTCTGTCCTGTGAGCAGGACCTGGGTTACTGGAGTAGTGTTGCTCGCAAATATTCGCAATGCAAATTTTATTCGCGAATGTCGCATATTCTTATCTCTTTATAGATATATAGTGTTTCTGGTATTTTTTCTTGGAAATTCAGTTTAACTTCCTGGGGGCGGGATTTACCCCCTATTTATGGCAGGCTTTCCCTTCAGTCTGTCTCTTTGAGCCAGCAGCTACAGGGGTTGCCATGCTGTACCTTTCTTTGCCTTGCTATTTAGCCTGTGCTTTTGCTCCATGGTGTGTTTCCTCCACCCTTCTCATTTCTCTTCCTTTTTTCTTTAAAAAAAATGATGTCTTCCAGAGAATCCAGCAAAGCTCCACGTAAATTTCTGGAAAAGAATCAGCATCTCTCTTGTAGGAAGTGTAACATTCACTACCTGTGGGGCTTGTCGCCCACCACCTCCTCTGCCGTCCTCGGGTGAACCCAATATTAGGCACATGTATGTCTGGGTTAAGGACTTTGTCACGGGATCAATTAAGGATCTTAAAGATTCTCTTCCTCCCAGAAAGCGTTCTCGCTATAGTCATCCCTCCCCCAGCTCCAATGGAGGTGGATAGTTGCGAGAAGAAAGATTCCGGTTCCCGTTCTTCCGAAGAGGAAGTGGTGGATGTCTCCAGATACTATTTTCCTCAGGAAAAATCTCAGAAATAAATTAGATTTGTGCAGGCTGAGAGCCAGCCAAGTCCTAAGCCTGATACTCCCACCACATCTAAAGCGCTTAGAGCCTTTCAGATGGATGATCTACTTTCCGCATTAATGTCAGCGGAGTGGATGAGACCGGAGAAAACTTCTGTTATTTCTAAAAGATACAAGATGATGTATCCCATCGAGGAGTCTCAGGCCAAACCTTGGGTCAACCCACCTAGGGTGGATATGGCTGTTGCAAAAATGTCTAAACGTACCATTATTCCTTCCGAAGATGGTTCTAATCTCCGCGATCCAATGGATCGTCGGATGGAGGTGGCTTTTAAGCAAACCTATATTGCTGGCTCTAGCCAGAGCTCTGTAGCAATTGCCTACAACAAAGTGGCTTTATCCTTGAGAAAGTGGCTAAATAACATAGTAGAGGATATCAGTTCCGGGGTTGCGAGAGAATATTTTGTCTTCCTTTGGAAAAATCAATCTGGGAGTAGATTTCCTAGTCGACGCCTATGCGCAACAATTGAAGTTTGGTGCCAAGACCATGGGCCTATCTACAGAGGGGAGAACAGCGCTTTGGCTGCGACCCTGGCCGGGTGACAGCTCTTCTAAGCTTCAGCTCTGTAATATTACTTACCCGGAAAGCTTTTTGACCCAGAACTGGAATCTATCATGGAAGAGCTTTCTGACAGGAAGGGTAAATCCTTACCCTTAACTCCCTCCTCCTCTAAGAAATATGTTCGTAGAAACTCTCCTCCAAATAGGAGGAACAGACAGAGTTGGTAGGGGGTCTAGGACCTCCAGAAGAGGGAATCAGTCTAAGAGTTTTTGACAGGGTCGATACTCCAGTCGGCGGCCGCCTATCTTTGTTTTTTTCCTGCCTGGACACAGAAAAGAATGGATCCCTGGGTTCTTCAAATAGTAGAGAAAGGTTATTCTCTTCACCTTTATGTTGTTCCTCAAGAAAAATTTATTGTGTCCACCATTTTGCAGGAACCAAAGCAGGTTTTGTTAGAAAGCTCCATTCTAGAGCTTATTTCTTTGGCCGCACTGGAGCCTGTTCCCCCTTCAGAAGAAGGCAAAGGCGTATACTCGCCGGTTTTCCTTGTACCCAAGCCTTCAGGGAAACATCGCCTTATAATCAACTTAAGATATTTGAACCGTCACCTCCTAAAAAGAAAATTCAAGATGGAAACTATAAGATCCATCAAGCCTCTACTTTCCAGGGGAGAGTTTATGGTATCTCTAGATCTGAAAGACGCTTACTTTCACATCCCTATTTATCCAGAACAAAGAAGATTTCTGAGAATTGCTGTCAGAATACGAGGGATTCTTTTTCATCTTCAGTTCAAGGTCCTTCCCTTCGGGATCACTTCAGCCTCCTTTGTATTCACCAAGGTGGTGTCCTCTATGATGGCAGTTCTCAGATTGTCGGGGATAAGAGTTATCCCATATCTGGACGACTGGCTGTTAATAGCCAGCTCAGAGTCGATACTTCTGGATCATGTCAAGACAACTCTAGACTTAAAGAGCTTGTGTTGGTTGATCAACTGGGAGAAATCAGACTTGACCCCGACAACAACCAAGCAATTTTTAGGCTTCATCATCAATTCAACAGAGATGAAGCTGTACCTCTGTGCGGCCAGGAAGGATCGTATCCTAAGAGGATACCGCTTCCGCAGAACACCTAGCAAAGTCTCTCTCAGGACCCTGATGAGTTTCCTGGGTCTTCTGTCCTCCGCAGCAGAGGCAGTACCTTGGGCCCTATGGCATTTGAGGCCCCTTCAGTCAGATATCCTGCGCCTCTGGAACTGGTCTCTTTTGGAATTGGACTCTCTCCACATTCTCTCATCCAACACCAGACAGTCTCTTCATTGACGGGCCGAAATAAGAGATGGGATGCCTCTAATCAACCCAACCTGCACAATTGTTACTACTGATGCCTCCGGAACTAGTTGGGGTGCCCACATGTTGGATGTCACGATTTCAGGGGACTGGAATCCGGAGGAGCTAGCACTGTCTTCCAACACCAAAGAGTTGAGAGCCGTATTTTATGCTCTGAAGCATTTCGAATCTCTCCTTCTGGGGAGGGTCATCCGGATCGGGCAACATGGCCTCGGTGTTCTATATCAACATATCGTGACTAAATCACATTGCAGCCTATGGGGTTTTGTAACTGCCCGTTTGCACCCGTATATGCCCATAATTCATTACGGGCGTTATACAGTGACGGGATATCATGGCGGAAAAATTACTGCATGCAGTAATTTTTCCGCCACAATGTCCCGTCACTTTATAACACCCTTAACGAATTACGGGCATATACGGGTGCAAACGGGCAGTTACAAAACCCCATAGGCTGCAATGTGATTTAGTCACGGCCGTCAGGGGTTTTGTAACGGCCGGGTTTTGCCGATATAGTGACGGAACTTGTGACGGAAGTTCCTAAACGGAACTATTTCATAGTGTGAAAGCAGCCTAAGGGTAAACAAATGAACTTCTTAAATTTTAACATATATTAATAAAAATAAAAAAAGACAAGTTACCAGTTCTCAAAGTTATACCATAAAAGTGATAAGATACAGTATTGTGATATAATTACAAATATTTATTTTAAGAATATAAAACAATTAGGAGAAAGAGAAATCTATGTGGAAATAGGGACTGGATGACAAGGTCCATGGGAATCCAATTATAAACCTATAGGGGGAGATTTATTAAAACCTATTCAGAGGAAAAGTTGCTGAGTTGCCCATAGCAACCAATCAGATTGCTTCTGAAAGAAGCGATCTGATTGGTTGCTATGGGCAACTCAGTAACTTTTCCTTTGGACAGGTTTTGGTAAATCTCCCCCTTAGTCTCCGGCATTAATTAATGCCAGTAATAAAACTTGCATAAAAAATCCAAAATAAATGTTTAGAAAACTAATGGCAAAATGAGTAAATAGACTTGTATAAAAGAATTGCCAGCATCGGTATCCATTTGGTTGCAAACAGCCACGATTGTGTTTAAACAGCACTTCTCATATGTAGCAAGTCCAGTGTATTAATTTACTCAATATTTTGTATTGCATTTAGAAACTGTTTGCATACCTAAATGTCCACTCTAGCTTGCCAAGAAAAAGAATAAAAACCCTGCGCCAAAAAAAATGAGCAATAGCTCATCAGTGATGTGCATAACTGATCAGCGCTCAGTGGCGGCACAGGAAAATGTAATATACAAAAAAAAAAAAAAAACCTGTGCCCAAAAAATAAAAAGGAGCAGATACTAAACAGTAATGTACATAACAGAAAAACAAAACAAAAACCACAACATTGTTTTTAACTTCACAACAATGGTCAGAATACAAAAATATTTATGAAAGTGAGATAACAATTGACTGGGAAACCGATGGCACTTATATTAGATATATTGTTTCTCATTGAAATACATTAGTATTGCACATGACACCCCCAGCCCCCCCCCCCCCCCCCCCCCAAAAAAAAAAAAAAAAAATCTGCATTATACATGTTAAAGGCAGATTGTGTGAACAGAGCCTTTATGTTCTGTGAATGTTTTATGTACAGGTCTTAACTCATATGAATAAGTTATAATGTATTTTACTGGCCCCTGATATTCTTGGAAACTAAGCATCAGAGAATGAAGTGCATGAATTTCAAAGGTGTTCTAGCACCACCTAGTGGATGGTAGTGCTATATGCAGCTTACAACTCTACTGATTTTTTTTAGTTTTCTTTTTTTTTTTTTTTTTTTCCCACTACTAATTGTTTCAGGGATTCAACCTTAAGCTAAGCTGTTTACGTAAATCATGGAGTTACATAAACATCACAGTTCCTGGTGGTATGTTATTTGTGCGCTATAATGCCTATTAACCCCTTTATGACCAGGCTCATTTTGATTTCTGGCTCATGTTTTTTTCCTCCTTACATTCTAAGACCCATAACTTTTTTTTTTTTTTTTTTTTTCGACAGACATAGTTGCATTAGGGTTTATTTTCTACACAAGGAGTTGGACTTTCCACTGATACACTTTTTTTTTTATCATAAAATGTATTACAAAGCCAGAAAAAATATTATTTGCAGGGCAAAATTGAAAAAAAAAATATGGAATTGCACAATTTTGTAGGGCAATAATGTTTTCTGAGTTCAAATGATGGTAAATCTGACATTCCATCTTTATTCTATGAGTCACTACGATTCCAATGATACCAAACCTGAATAATTTTTGTTTTGTTTAATGGTTAAAAAAAATAATAATTAAACCTTGATAAATAAAAAAAAAAAAAGAAAACTTTGTTAATTACCATGTTCGCACCCCTATAAATTTTTAATTTTTCCACCTTTTTATTACGCTTCTTTTTAGGATTGTAATTTAACAAAAAATCAGCAATTTTGGCATTTGGAATTTCACCATGCAGGATTAGAAACATAATAATTTAATAATTTGGACAATCACGCACGCGGCGATACCAAATAGGTGTATTTTTTTTATGTTTGTACAGTCTTTTATTTTTAAAAAATGGGAAAAGGGGGATGATTAGAATTTTTATTAGGGGAGGCATTTTTATTTTTTGTCTTATAAAAAAAAAAAAAAAACATAGGGATGTATATTAGTAATTCCTTCATTCATATAGCACCAATATATTCAGCAGTGCTGTACAGAGCTTGTCACTTATATGGGTCCCTGTCCCCATGGGGGCTCATTATCTTATTGCTCTATGGCAGTGTTTCCCAACCAGGGTGCCTCCAGCTGTTGCAAAACTATTACTCCCAGCATGTCCGGACAGCCAACTGCTCTGGGTCTTGTTATTGAAAACTTCAATACTCATCTTTATGTGCTTTAGTGTAAAAAAGGAACTTATTTCTCTTTGCATTATCTGCTAATGTAGAGGCTACTTTGGAGACTCATACTGATGGTAACTTCTATGGGTAGTAGATTTTGGGGGTGTCCACCTACTGTATATATTCAAGATGACTAGGAGCACATGTCCACCAAACTCTTCCTTCCCCAGCTTTAGTCATTGTTCAGTTCATTTGCTTGTGCAGTCCGCCATCTACTGGACACCATGTCATTTCAGGATAATACACAATAGTAATCCCAGGCAGTTACATTAAGCAGCATATAACATGTTCCTCTGATTTACCTCACAGTCATCCCACGTTGGGTTGGGTTAAAGCTGTTTATGAGCCCTCATACATGACAAAAATCACTGGGGAAATAAATAAAACTGTATGTTTCAAGAATCTGGTTCAATATGCGCCAAAAATTTTCTTCCACAACTTGCTCTGCATTCTTAATACATTATAAAATCACCAATCTTTGCTATACATTTTTGGCATAAAACTAAGCCAACTAATAGATGCAGACTTTGACTTGACAAACTAAGGCCATGTTTACACACGTTTTTATTTTCCTGTCTATTTCCCACAAAAAAGACGACCTTTTTTGTAGCTGCCTTTTGCCTAAAAAAGAGATTTTCAAACATTAAAGGGGTATTCCGGGCAAAATCATCTTATCCAGTATCGAAAGGATAGGGTATAAGATGTCTGATCGCGGGGGGCCTGACGCTGGTACCCCCCGCGATCTCCCTGCAGCAGGCCGCATTCTATGCGTAGCTGCATCTGTAGTTTTGGAAACCACCAGGCTTCCGAGACGGGGATGTGATGTCACGCCACGTCCCCTCCATTCATGTCTATGGGAGGGGGTGTGGCGTGACGTCACATTCCCGTCTCGGAAGCCTGGCGATTTCCAAAACTACAGACGCAGCTACGCATAGAATGCCGGCTGCTGCAGGGAGATCGCGATCAGATGTTTTTGCCCAGAATACCCCTTTAAGGGGAGAAATTTATAATTCCCTTCTCCAGCCCAGAATGGCAAAATTGTGCAAATGTTTGTGTGCAAGCTCTGCCATGAGTTTGCACAACATTTTTTGATGGGGGCTTGCTTGCACTCTGCGCTGGTGCAGGGAATGATAAATTCGACCCTTGCGTCACTATAAAAAAAATTTGGCACATTCCTAGGGCCGTATTAGATGGCCAGAGCTGCCCTATAACTAAGCGCTGATCTCACAGAGCAGCACTCATTTACAGAGCCTATTACATGGCACGTGTGTCAAGCAGGGAGGGTCACACAAATGATTGATGGATTGTTAACGTTGTTGGCTACACACTTTTGCAGCCGACCATTTAAGATTTTTTAGAGGGTCGAAACAAACCGATCAGCTGTTGGATCAGTGTTTGCTCATTCGTTGGCTGGTCTTTGACACTTTTACACTGAGCAATGTCAGCCTATTTGGCCCTATAATTGCCCCGTATATTAAAGGGGTACTCCGCCCATAGACATCTTATCTCCTATCTAAAGCATAGGGGATAAGATGTCTGATCGTGAGGGTCCTGGCGCTGAGGCCCCCTGCAATTTCGGCTGCGGCAACTTAGACATCCGGTGCATGGAGCGAACTTCGCTCCATGCCGGATGACTGGCAATGTGGGGCGGGGCCTCGTGGTGTCATTTCCACACCCACTCATGACATCACGGCCATGCCCCCTCAATGCAAGTCTATGGGAGGGGTCGTCACGCCCCCTCCCATAGACTTGCATTGAGGGGGCATGGCCATGACATCACAAGCAGGGCGCGGCCGTGACGTCACGAGCCTTCGGCGCTCTGGTGCTGCACCCGACGCTCTAAACGAACGCCAGGTGCAGCAGGGAGATCGCTAGGGTCCCCAGCGGCAGCCTCCCGCGATCAAGCATTTTAGCCCCTATCCCTAAAGCGTTTAAATTGTCTGGTCTATGTTTACATTGTCTAACAGACAGTTCTTTTATATTTCCCCCTTTATCTAGCCCTAGCCTAGTCATGATATTATCAAGCTAACAGAGCCTGTAGTTTGTTGACTTATTGGTAGAACTCTTACAATAGAGCTTCAGCTTGGAAACTGTAAGATGACACTGATAACTGAAATCTGAAGGGCACAAGATATTTTAAAAAAACTGACTGACCCCATTTAAGTCAATGAGGTTTATGATGGTGGCCTGATCAGAGTCCCTAAAACAGAGATAAACCTGGCCCTGGTAAGAAAATGTATTCCAAATGAAATAACAATTCTGGGACATCTTTTCCTATAGTTCTGTGTTGTGTCATTCCTCTGTTATTCTTATTAGAAATGACAAAATAGCCTATGACTATATGGCCAGCTGGAAGTAAAAAAATAAATAAAAAATAAGTAAAAAAATAAAAAAGTTAATAAATGTGAATTAACCCCTTCTCTAATAAAAGTGTGAATCACCCCCCTTTTATAATAAAAAAATAAACATAAACATATGTTGTACCGCCACATATGTAAATGTCCGAACTATAAAAAAATATAATGCTAATTAAACGACACAGTCAATTGCGTACACGTAAAAAAATTCAAAAGTCCAAAATTGCGTATATTTGGTCACTGTGTATGCCCTAAAAAATGTATAAAAAGCTATCAATAGGTACCATCAAAACAAAAATGGTACTGATAAAAACTAGAGATCACAGCGCCAAAAAAATGAGCCCTCATACATCCCTGTATATGGAAAAAAGTTAAAGGGGTCAGAAGATGACAATTTGACACATACTAATTTTGGTGCATGTAGGTATAATTTTTTTTAAAGTAGTAAAATAGAATAAAACCTATATAAATTAGGTATACTTGTAACCGTATGGACCTACAGAATAAAGATAAGGTGTAATATTTTACCAAAAAGTGCACTGCGTAGAATCGGAAGCCCGGTTTCCCCGTAAATTTTGTGGTAAAATGATTGATGATTATTACAAATTAAAATTGGTGGCACAAAAAATAAGCCCTTATATAGGTCTGTAGGGGGGACATTGAAAGTGTAATGTTTTGTAGAAGGGGAGGAGGAAAAAATGAAAGTGCAAAAATTAAAAATGGCCCGGTCCTTAAGGGGTTAAAGGGTACCTCTCATCAAAAAAAACGTTTGATATATTATAGAATAATGTATGCAGAATAACTTTACAATTGCATGTTATTAAAAAATATGCTTCTTTCTATTTAATTTTCCACTTTGAAGAAATGACCACTAGGGGTCTCCCTACCAGTCCTGGCAGCAAGCATTTCAGACTCATGCTGGAGTCCTAAACACTACGAGCTGCCAGTCTGCTTTGTTCACAAAGGAGAACACTCAGAGCTGCCAGCCTGCTTTGTTCACAGCCTGTTTGGCTGTGAACAAAGCAGGCTGGCAGCTCTGAGTGTTTAGGACTCCAGCATGAGTCAGAAATGCTTGCTGACGGGACTACAATAGAAAGAAGCATATTTTTCATTAACATGCTATTGGAAAGTTATTCAACATTCATTAATCTAAAATATATCAAAAGTTTATTTGATGAGAGGTACCCTTTAAGTATGTTTGTTACAGCTAGTATTGCTGTCTTGTGCAACACTCTGCCATTGCTTTAAAAGGGTTGGATTAGATACAGAAAAAATTCCCCTACATGTTAATAAAGAGCACCACTCTAGTCTAAGTCTGTGTCTAATTTTACAATTACACTACAATGGGGTTAAAGGGGTACTACGGTGGAAAACAATTGTTTTTCAAATCAACTGGTGCCAGGAAGATAATCATATTTGTAAATTACTTCTATTTAAAATTGCTAATCCTTTCAGTACTTATCAGCTGCTGTATGCTCCAAAGGAAGTTGTATTTCTTTCTGAAATTCTTTTCTGGCTGACCACAGAGCTCTCTGCTGACACCTCTGTCCATGTCACGAACTGTCCAGAGTACAAGCAAATCCCCATAGCAAACCTCTCCTACTCTGGACAGTTCCTGATCCGGCCAGAGGTGTCAGCAAAGAGCTTTGTGGTCAGATTGATAAGAACGCCAGAAGGAAATACAACTTCCTGTGGAGCATACAGCAGCTGATAACTGGAAGGATTAAGATTTTTAAATACAAATCATTTAAAAATATGTTGAACTTTTTAGCACCAGCTGATTAAAAAATAAATAAGTAAATAAAATTCCACCAGAGTACCCCTTTAAAGTAACCTTAAGCACGTTTGTTACAGCTAGTATTGCTGTCTTGTGCAGCACTGTAACCTACCATTGCTTTAAATGGGTTGGATTAGATACAGAAAAAAGTCCCCTACATTTTTATAAAGAGCACCCCTCTAGTCTAAGTATGTGTCCAATTTTACATTGCACAGCATTACACTATAATGGGGTTAAAATGCAATACCAGAGTGGCACTGTTCTTTAAGTATTCAGCAGGCGTTGTTCCTCATTTCATACTGCCTTTTAAGTTATGTCTTATATGGCCTACAATCTAAAGCACTACTGATAGACAGGGTCTGCATTGTTATACATAAGCTGGTAGAGCTGTGAACAGTTATTTAACTCTCATGTATTGTTTTATCATAACAAAAAGAATGGCCCTGGGCAATAAGAATACCTTCACAATGCCATCAGCAAGCTATACAGGTTGTAATGAATAGGCCTGTGGCACGTCTACTGGCTACAGAATAGCGACTGAGAACCTGGAGATCCCAAGAGCTTTGCTGTATGTCTTATCTGTATAGAGATGGGGGTAAGTATTGTGTAAATGTATCTATGAATCAAAGGAATCATTTGTATAAATAAGTAATGTAATACTGTGAATCTTCCCGGCCTAGTTACACGGTACTTGTCAGAAGAAGATTAATACTTGCATCTCAGTACATGCGTCTTTTTTCCTCTACCTGGTGAAGTTGTTTTGACTCTTCATGACATGTGGGAATAACCTTTCTATTGAAACGCCAAGTTTGTACGTAATACTGTGATTCTGAATTCCCTGGCATGTCAAGCATCACAATGTTCTAAATGGATGACATAAATATTGCTGCCAAGTGTGGAATTCCTTCCTTGTGCGCTCCACGTGCAGCCTCTGTCATTGTCTTCCTCACTTTATGTGCACAAAGATTCCAGTACCCGATAATATCAACTAGCGCTAGGTAAGACACCCCACACAAGCGGACCACACAAAAGGGTGAGCAGCAAAAATTATACAGCAGTGGTCTCAAACTGTGGCCCTCCAGATGTTACAGAACTTAACTCCTTGGGGACGGAGCCCATTATAACCCTAAGGACGGGAGCATTTTTTGCAATTCTGACCACTGTCACTTTAAGCATTAATAACTCTGGGATGCTTTTACTTTTCATTCTGATTCCGAGATTGTTTTTTCATGACATATTCTACTTTATGTTATTGGTAAATTTTCGTCGATACTTGCATCATTTCTTGGTGAAAAATTCCAAAATTTGATGAAAAAAGTGAAAATTTTGCATTTTTCCAACTTTGAAGCTCTCTGCTTGTAAGGAAAATAAACATTCTAAATAAATAATATTTTGATTCACATATACAATATGTCTACTTTATGTTTGCATCATAAAATTGACATGTTTTTATTTTTGGAAAACATCAGAGGGCTTCAAAGTTCAGAAGCAATTTTTACATTTTTCACAACCTTTTCAAAATCGGAATTTTTTAGGGGCCAGTTCAGTTTTGAAGTGGATTTGAAGGGTCTTCATATTAGAAATACCCCATAAATTACCCCCATTATAAAAACTGCACCCCTCAAAGTATTCAAAATGATATTCAGTAAGTTTGTTAACCCTTTAGGTGTTTCACAGGAATAGCAGCAAAGTGAAGGAGAAAATTCAAAATCTTAATTTTTTACACTCGCATGTTCTTGTAGACACAGTTTTTGAAATTTTACAAGGGGTAAAAGGAGAAAAAGCCGCCCAAAATTTGTAACCCAATTTATCTTGAGTATGGAAATACCTCATATGTGTATGTCAAGTGTTCGGCGGGCGCAGTACAGGGCTCAGAAGGGAAGGAGCGACAATGGGATTTTGGAGAGTGAGTTTTGCTGAAATGGTTTTTGGGGGCTTGTCACATTTAGGAAGCCCCTATGGTGCCAGAACAGCAAAAAAAAAACACATGGCATACAATTTTGGAAACTATACCCCTCAAGGCACGTAACAAGGGGTCCGGTGAGCCTTAACACCCCACAGGTGTTTGACGACTTTTTGTTAAATTCGGATGTGTAAATGAAAAAAAAATTTTTCACTAAAGTGCAGGATTTTTCCCCAAATTTACCATTTCTACAAAGGGTAATGGGAGAAAAATCCCCCCAAAATTTGTAACGCAATTTCTCCCGAGTACGGAGATACCCCATATGTGGCCCTAAACTGTTGGCTTTAAATACAACAGGGCTCTGAAGTGAGAGAGTGCCACGCGCATTTGAGGCCTGAATAAGGAATTTGCAGTAGGGGTGGACCCGGTTACAAGGATGGGGCTTGTCTCCACCAAAACCCTACAGCAGTGTCTCCCTCAGGGTGCCTCCAGCTGTTGCAAGACTCCCAGCCTGCCAGGACAGTCTATGGCTGTCCGGCAACACCGGGAGTTGGGGTTTTGCCGCAGCTGGAGGCGCCGTTTAGGAAACACTGCTGTATGAGACTTTTTCATTTTTTATTGAGGGGGGGGGGGGGGGGGGGCGTGTAAGGGGGTGTATGTGTAGTGTTTTACTTTTTATTAATTGTTAGTGTAGTGTAGTGTTTTTAGGGTACATTCACACAGGCAGGGGTTCACAGTAAGCTTCCTTGAAGGAAACCCACTGTAAACCCGCCCGTGTGAATGTACCCTGTACATTCACATGGGGGGTGGGGGGCACCCCAAACCTTCAGCTGTGGCAAAATGACAACTCCCAGAATGCACTGACATTACTGTACATGCTGGGAGTTGTAGTTTTACAACAGCTGTAGGCACACTGGTGGGGAACCACTGAGTTAGAAAACAGACTCTAGCTCAGTGATTCCAACCCATGTGCCTCCAGCTGTTGCAAGACTACAACTCCCAGCATGTACGGTCTGTCAGTGCACTCTGGGAGTTGTAGTTTTGCAACAGCTGGAGGCACACGGGTTGGAATCACTGAGTTAGGAAACAGACTCTAGCTCAGTGTTTCCCAACCAGTGTGCCTACAGCTGTTGCAAAACTACAATTCCCAGCATGCCCGTACAGTCAGGGATGCTGGGCGTGTAGTTCTGCAATATCTGGCCCTTCAGGTGTTGCCGAACTACAACTCTCAGCATGCCTGGACAGTCTGGGCATGCTAGGAGTTGTAGTTATGCAACAACTGGGGAAGAACAGTGGTCTCCAAACTGTAGCCCTCCAGATGTTGCAAAACTACAACTCCAAGCATGCCCAGACTGTCCAGGCATGCTGGGAGTTGTAGTTCTGCAACATCTAAAGGGCCAGATATTGCAGAACTACACGCCCAGCATGCACTGACTGTCTGGGCATGCTGGGAGTTGTAGCTTTGCAACATCAGGAGGGCTACAGTTTGGAGACCACCATATAGTGGTCTCCAAACTGTGCCACTTCAGATGTTGCAAAACTACAACTCCCAGCATGCCCAGACAGTCAGTGCATGCTGGGAGTTGTAGTTTTGCAACATCTGGAGGACCACAGTTTAGAGACCACTACACAGTGGTCTCCAAACTGTGACCCTCCAGATGTTGCAAAACTACAACTCCCAGCATGCCCAGACAGCCTTTGGCTGTGTGGGCATGCTGGGAGTTGTAGTTTTGCTGCTTTTAGAAGGCCACAGTGAAGATCACTTATCGCGATCTTCACTGCAGCCTTCTCCGCCGCACTTTCCGGCCGTCGCTCTTCTGCCTGCTGCCGCTGCTCCGTGAGGCCGCCGCCTCCGCAGGTCCGGGTAAGCCGCGCCATGTACCCCCCCTCGCCGCCCGAGTTCCCCCCGCTCTGTACCGACTTCGATCGGTGCGCAGAGCGGGGGGAAATTAACTCTAACCCCCCGCCCCCCTCCTGCCATTGGTGGTCAGCCTGACCGACCAATGGCAGGGAATGGGAGGGGGTGGCAACACTGCCACCTCGCTCCTATGCTTTAGGCTGGTCGGAGCTGTCTCTGACAGCTCAGAGCAGTCTTATTTTCCGGGAGATCGGGTCACCAGTGACCCGATTTGCCCGGATCGCGGCAAATCGCAGGTCTGAATTGACCTGCGATTTGCTGCGATTGCCGATATGGGGGGGTCTCAGGACCCCCCTAGGCATTGCCACGGGATGCCTGCTGATAGATATCAGCAGGCATCCTGGTCCGATCACCGCCCGGCGAGCGGCAGTGATCGGAAATGCAGAGGGCGTATGGATACGCCCTCCGTCCTTAAGTGACGGGACGCGAGGGCGTATGCATACGCCCTTCGTCCCCAAGGAGTTAAACTCCCAGCATGCCCGGACAGCCGTTGGCTGCATATATATATGTAGTCATGGCAGTAAATGTTGTCACCCCAGAATTTTTTCAAGAAAATGAAGTATTTCTCACAGAAAAGGATTGCAGTAACATATTTTTTGCTATACACATGTTTATTCCCTTTGTGCTTATTGGAACTAAACCAAAGAAGGGAGGAAAAAAAAGAAAACTGGACATAATGTCACACCAAACTCCAAAAATGGGTTGGACAAAATTATTGGCACCCTTAACTTAATATTTGGTTGCACACCCTTTGGAAAAAGTAACTGAAATCAGTCACCTCCTATAACCATCAATAAGCTTCTTACACCTCTCAGCCAGAATGTTGGATCACTCTTCCTTTGCAAACTACTCCAGGTCTCTCTTATTGGAAGGACGGCTTTTCCCAACAGCAATTTTAAGATCTCTCCAAGGTGTTCAATAGGATTTAGATCTGGACTCATTGCTGACCACTTCAGAACTCTCCAGCGCTTTGTTGTCATCCATTTCTGGGTGTTTTTTGATGTATGTTTGGGGTCATTGTCCTGCTGAAAGACCCAAGATCTCAGATGCAAACCCAGCTTTCTTACACTAGCCTGTACAGTGCGACACAAAATCCATTGGTAATCCTCAGATTTCATGATGCCTTGCACACATTCAAGGCACCCAGAGCCAGAGGCAGCAAAACAACCCCAAAACATCATTGAACCTCCACCATATTTTACTGTAAGTACTGTATTCTTTTCTTTGTAGGTCTCATTCCGTTTTTGGTAAACAGTAGAATGATGTGCTTTACCAAAAAGCTCTATCTTGGTCTCATCTGTCAACAAGAAGTTTTCCCAGAAGGATTTTGGCTTACTCAAGTTCATTGTGGCAAAATATAGTCTCGCTTTTATATGTCTCTGTGTCAGCAGTGGGGTCCCCCTGGGTCTCCTGCCATAGCGTTTTATTTCATTTAAATGTTGAGTTCTTCTTCGAGTACTTCTTTGGAACTTGTTTGGGGCTGCTTATCCACCATCTGGACTATCCTGCATTGACACCTTTCATCAATTTTTCTCTTCCATCCATGCCCAGGGAGATTAGCTACAGAGCCATGGGTTGCAAACTTCTTGATAATGTTGCGCACTGTGGACAAAGGCAAATCTAGAGCTCTGGAGATGGATTTGTAACCTTGAGATTGTTGATATTTTTCCACAATTATGGTTCTCAAGTCCTCAGACAGTTCTCTTCTCCTCTTTCTGTTGTCCATGCTTAGTGTGGCACACACAGACACACAATGCAAAGACTAAGTGAACTTCTCTCCTTTTTATCTGCTTTCAGGTGTGACTTTTATATTGCCCACACCTGCTACTTGACCCAGGTGAGTTTAAATGAGCATCACATGCTCGAAACAATCTTATTTTTCCACAATTTTGAAAGGGTGCCAATAATTTTGTCTAGCCCATGTTTGGAGTTTGAAGTGACATTATGTCCAATTTGCTTTTTTTCCTTTTTTCCTCCCTTTTTGGGTTTAGTTCCAATACACAGAAAAGGAATAAACATGCAAACATGTGTTACTGCACTCCTTTTCTGTGAGAAATACTTCATTTTCTTGAAATATTTCAGGGGTGCCAACATTTACGGCCATGACTGTGTGTGTGTGTATATATATATATATATATATATATATATATATATATATGCCTCACAACTTTTAATAAACCACAATAAGGAAGAAAGCACTTGGCACTCCCCACATCTCGTATGCGCTCGCCTGGGCAAAATTGATAGTCTGCTGACAATGGGGTTAGCTGGGTGGTGAGAATGGGGTGACAGTCTCTGGCATAAAACAATGCATGTAAAGAAGCAACAACGCACTCACCATCAGAAGATGTCTTGTGATTTCTTTATTAGTTTCTTCTGTAGCCTTGCATCTACAAGATACGAAACATTAACAGAACATCCCCAGTGTGCAGAGCAGAAAGCAGCGTGGACATCTCACCTGGACAATGGCGGCCGTTTCACTCCTATTGGCATTTCATCAGTCCCCTGGTCCTGACAGTCACCACGCCCCCTGACGTCACGATACTCCGGCCCCTTTATCACCCGTCATCAGGCACGGAGCAAAGTTTGCTCCGTGCAGCAGATGACACAGGGTGCTGCAGGAGAGAAGATGATTGCGGGGGTCCAGCCACTGGGAACCCTTGCGATCAGACAGCTTATCCCCTATCCTCCTTTGGTTAGGGCATAAGATGTCTAGGGGCGGAGTACCCCTTTAACCATTCCAATATACTTCATAAGAAAATGTTATTTCCTTTTTACAGAAATCATGGCTTTGCCCAAGCTGGAGCACAGGCATGGACAAAGTCCAGTAAGGCTGGGTCACATAGATCAGTTGTCCGGCACAGTTTCCTTTCGGTGGGCTAGAACTGACCCCATTCATTTCAATGGGGCAGTTCACAATCATCCAACGTCTCAAGAAAATAAAATATAGATGTAAATATCATCCCCATCCCCTGTAAAGATATTGTTTTTTTAGGTGATGTGCCCCATCCCCTCTAAACACAGTGGTGCAGTAAAATGATTAAAAACCTATGTATATCTGATAATCCATCCAGTAGACCTGGGATTGCCAGTGATCTTCTCCCTGTGACATGCAGGAATGCTGAAGTACAGGAAGCACTCATCAATATGCACTTCTGCTTACACCACTACTTCAGAAGTGGGGAGATCAAGTGGTGTCTCCGGTGATACTTGTTGCTACACATTTGTCTGATCTTATTCGAATGCTGCCAAGAAAGCACAGTACATGCATAGATTTTTCATCAGAAATGACATCGGCACTGGGAAGGTGTTTATTTACGTATATGAAACGTATATGAAAGATCAACTCTATTCACAGTTGGTGTTGCCATCTGTTATCATAATAGAAGTAATGATGAAATAACTGCTCTGAACACGTCTCATTCTAACCTTTAGTCAGAAGACTAAAACCGGCCCATAACAACAAAATATTTGCCAGACAATAAACTCACAGGATGTCCTGATGCTGAATCAAAGTAAACAGATGTGATATATAGGGGAACTAAACAGCAGAGTCATAACATGGCAAGTGAAGCCTTAGGCTATGTTCACATGGTGGAATGTCTGCATGGAAAATTTCTGTGCGGACATTCCCTCTACAGCGGAGCAGAGGCAGAACATGCTGGCACTAGGACAGCTCAGAAATCATCTCATAGATGGCAATGCATTTTTGGGAGGACTCCACAGAAAGAATAGACATGTCTATTCTTACTGCAAATTCCGGAATCAGGATTTCCGTGGCAGTAATTCTGCCGTGTGCACAGATTGAAATCAATAAGACTCTGCTGCAGCGGAATGTGCGTGCGGAATTCTAATGCGGAATTCCCACAGAAATTCCACAATATTTGAGATCAGTACAACTGAAAATTGTATTTGCGATTTATCTAAATTTAGATTAGATTTTATCTAAACTGTAAAATTTGTTTCAAAGTGAATATAACAAGTGCAGATTATGGCTGAAGATAAAAGATAAATGGAAGAATCTAACAATGCTCTGCACATGTTTATGTTAGGTGGATAAAACGCAAAACTAAAAGATGGCACAAAAAGTGGTTGTAGTAAAAAGAAACCACAAATAAATACTCCAGAGGCCCAATGTAATATTGGTCAAGGGTAGGGCCACATGTAGCACATCTGCAGCAGTTTACCTGCAGCTGAAATTGTGCCTGTGGATTTCCCACAACTGAAAATCTGCAAGTGGAACCCATTGACTTCATATGGGATGCAACAAAATCAGCCTGCTGAATGGAAAACCCCAAAAAGTGAGACTGCAAAATCATTAAATGGGCACTGTCAGATACAGAAACTTTCTATATGTTGTACATCTTGGCAAAACATTAACCTTTCTAATACAATTCATAAGAAAATAATATTTCTTCTTTATAGAAATCATGGCTTATAAAATCATAGCTTTGTCCAAGCTGAAGAACAGGCATGAGCAGTCCAGTAAGTGAGGGTGGGCTAGCACTCCTCTGTGCTCTCTCCTGTCTGATAGGACTTCTCTGTGCTCTCTCCTGTCTGATAGGACTCCTCTGTGCTCTCTCCTGTCTGATAGGACTCCTCTGTGCTCTCTCCTGTCTGATAGCATTCCTCTGTGCTCTCTCCTGTCTGAAAGTACTCCACTGTGCTCTCTCCTGTCTAACACTCCTCTGTGCTCTCTCCTGTCTTATAGGACTCCTCTGTGCTCTCTTCTGTCTGAAAGGTCTCCTCTGTGCTCTCTCCTGCCTGATAGTACTCCTCTGTGCTCTCTCCTGTCTGATAGGACTCCTCTGTGCTCTCTCCTGTCTGATAGGACTCCTCTGTGCTCTCTCCTGTCTGATAGGACTCCTCTGTGCACTCTCCTGTCTGAAAGTACTCCTCTGTGCACTCTCCTGTCTGATAGGACTCCTCTGTGCTCTCTCCTGTCTGATAGTACTCCTCTGTGATCTCTCCTGTCTGATAGTACTCCTCTGTGCTCTCTCCTGTCTGATAGGACTCCTCTGTGCTCTCTCCTGTCTGATAGGACTCCTCTGTGCACTCTCCTGTCTGATAGGACTCCTCTGTGCTCTCTCCTGTCTGATAGTACTACTCTGTACACTCTCCTGTCTGATAGGACTCCTCTGGGCTTTCTCCTGTCTGATAGCACTCCTCTGTCCTCTTTCTTGTCTGATAGCACTCCTCTGTGCTCTCTCCGGTCTGATAGTACTCCTCTGTGCTCTCTCCTGTCTGCTAGGACTCCTCTGTGCTCTCTCCTGTCTGCTAGGACTCCTCTGTGCTCTCTCCTGTCTGATAGGACTCCTCTCTGCTCTCTCCTGTCTCATGGCACTCCTCTGTGCTCCCTCCTGTCTGAAAGCACTCCTCTGTGCTCTCTCCTGTCTGATAGCACTCCTCTGTACTCTCTCCTGTCTGATAGGACTCCTCTGTGCTCTCTCCTGTCTGATAGAACTCCTCTGTGCTCTCTCCTGTCTGATAGCACTCCTCTGTGCTCTCTCCTGTCTGATAGCACTCCTCTGTGCTCTCTCCTGTCTCATAGCACTCCTCTGTGCTCTCTCCTGTCTGATAGTACTCCTCTATGCAGTCTCCTGTCTTCTAGGACTCCTCTGTGCTCTCTCCTGTCTGATAGCACTCCTCTGTCCTCTTTTTTGTCTGATAGCACTCCTCCGTGCTCTCTCCTGTCTGATAATACTCCTCTGTGCTCTCTTCTGTCTGATAGTACTCCTCTGTGCACTCTCCTGTCTGATAGGACTCCTCTGTGCTCTCTCCTGTCTGATAGGACTCCTCTGTGCTCTCTCCTGTCTGATAGGACTCCTCTGTGCTCTCTCCTGTCTGATAGGACTCCTCTGTGCTCTCTCCTGTCTGATAGGACTCCTCTGTGCTCTCTCCTGTCTGATAGGACTCCTCTGTGCTCTCTCCTGTCTGATAGGACTCCTCTGTGCTCCCTCCTGTCTGATAGCACTCCTCTGTTCTCTCTCCTGTCTGATAGTACTCCTCTGTACTCTCTCCTGTCTGATAGAACTCCTCTGTGCTCTCTCCTGACTGATAGCATTCCTCTGTGCTCTGTCCTGTCTGATAGCACTCCTCTGTGCTCTCTCCCGTCTGATAGTACTCCTCTGTGCACTCTCCCGTCTGATAGGACTCCTCTGTGCACTCACCTGTCTGATAGGACTCCGCTTTGCTCTCTCCTGTCTAATAGGACACCTCTGTCCTCTCTCCTGTCTGCTAGCACTCCTCTGTGCTCTCTCCTGTCTGATAGCACTCCTCTGTGCTCTCTCCTGTCTGATAGCACTCCTCTCTGCTCTCTCCTGCCTGATAGCACTCCTCTGTGCTCTCTCCTGTCTGATAGGACTCCTCTCTGCTCTCTCCTGTCTCATAGCACTCCTCTGTGCTCCCTCCTGTCTGAAAGCACTCCTCTGTGCTCTCTCCTGTCTGATAGCACTCCTCTGTACTCTCTCCTGTCTGATAGGACTCCTCTGTGCTCTCTCCTGTCTGATAGAACTCCTCTGTGCTCTCTCCTGTCTGATAGGACTCCTCTGTGCTCTCTCCTGTCTGATAGAACTCCTCTGTGCTCTCTCCTGTCTGATAGCACTCCTCTGTGCTCTCTCCTGTCTGATAGCACTCCTCTGTGCTCTCCCCTGTCTCATAGCACTCCTCTGTGCTCTCTCCTGTCTGATAGTACTCCTCTATGCAGTCTCCTGTCTTCTAGGACTCCTCTGTGCTCTCTCCTGTCTGATAGCACTCCTCTGTCCTCTTTCTTGTCTGATAGCACTCCTCCGTGCTCTCTCCTGTCTGATAATACTCCTCTGTGCTCTCTTCTGTCTGATAGTACTCCTCTGTGCACTCTCCTGTCTGATAGGACTCCTCTGTGCTCTCTCCTGTCTGATAGGACTCCTCTGTGCTCTCTCCTGTCTGATAGGACTCCTCTGTGCTCTCTCCTGTCTGATAGGACTCCTCTGTGCTCTCTCCTGTCTGATAGGACTCCTCTGTGCTCCCTCTTGTCTGATAGCACTCCTCTGTGCTCTCTCCTGTCTGATAGTACTCCTCTGTACTCTCTCCTGTCTGATAGAACTCCTCTGTGCTCTCTCCTGACTGATAGCATTCCTCTGTGCTCTGTCCTGTCTGATAGCACTCCTCTGTGCTCTCTCCTGTCTGATAGTACTCCTCTGTGCACTCTCCCGTCTGATAGGACTCCTCTGTGCACTCACCTGTCTGATAGGACTCCGCTTTGCTCTCTCCTGTCTAATAGGACGCCTCTGTCCTCTCTCCTGTCTGAAGGCACTCCTCTGTGCTCTCTCCTGTCTGATAGCACTCCTCTGTGCTCTCTCCTGTCTGATAGCACTCCTCTCTGCTCTCTCCTGCCTGATAGCACTCCTCTGTGCTCTCTCCTGTCTGATAGGACTCCTCTCTGCTCTCTCCTGTCTCATAGCACTCCTCTGTGCTCCCTCCTGTCTGAAAGCACTCCTCTGTGCTCTCTCCTGTCTGATAGCACTCCTCTGTACTCTCTCCTGTCTGATAGGACTCCTCTGTGCTCTCTCCTGTCTGATAGAACTCCTCTGTGCTCTCTCCTGTCTGATAGCACTCCTCTGTGCTCTCTCCTGTCTGATAGCACTCCTCTGTGCTCTCCCCTGTCTCATAGCACTCCTCTGTGCTCTCTCCTGTCTGATAGTACTCCTCTATGCAGTCTCCTGTCTTCTAGGACTCCTCTGTGCTCTCTCCTGTCTGATAGCACTCCTCTGTCCTCTTTCTTGTCTGATAGCACTCCTCCGTGCTCTCTCCTGTCTGATAATACTCCTCTGTGCTCTCTCCTGTCTGATAGCACTCCTCTGTGCACTCTCCTGTCTGATAGGACTCCTCTGTGCTCTCTCCTGTCTGATAGGACTCCTCTGTGCTCTCTCCTGTCTGATAGGACTCCTCTGTGCTCTCTCCTGTCTGATAGGACTCCTCTGTGCTCTCTCCTGTCTGATAGGACTCCTCTGTGCTCCCTCCTGTCTGATAGCACTCCTCTGTGCTCTCTCCTGTCTGATAGTACTCCTCTGTACTCTCTCCTGTCTGATAGAACTCCTCTGTGCTCTCTCCTGACTGATAGCATTCCTCTGTGCTCTGTCCTGTCTGATAGCACTCCTCTGTGCTCTCTCCTGTCTGATAGCACTCCTCTGTGCTCTCTCCTGTCTGATAGTACTCCTCTGTGCACTCTCCCATCTGATAGGACTCCTCTGTGCACTCACCTGTCTGATAGGACTCCGCTTTGCTCTCTCCTGTCTAATAGGACACCTCTGTCCTCTCTCCTGTCTGCTAGCACTCCTCTGTGCTCTCTCCTGTCTGATAGCACTCCTCTGTGCTCTCTCCTGTCTGCTAGCACTCCTCTCTGCTCTCTCCTGCCTGATAGCACTCCTCTGTGCTCTCTCCTGTCTGATAGCACTCCTCTGTGCTCTCTCCTGTCTGATAGCACTCCTCTGTGCTCTCTCCTGTCTGATAGCACTCCTCTGTGCTCCCTCCTGTCTGATAGCACTCCTCTGTGCTCTCTCCTGTCTGATAATACTCCTCTGTACTCTCTCCTGTCTAATACAACTCCTCTGTGCTCTCTCCTGACTGATAGCATTCCTCTGTGCTCTGTCCTGTCTGATAGCACTCCTCTGTGCTCTCTCCTGTCTGAAAGTACGCCTCTGTGCTCTCTCCTGTCTCATAGCACTCCTCTGTGCTCTCTCCTGTCTGATAGTACTCCTCTGTGCACTCTCCTGTCTGATAGGACTCCTCTGTGCACTCTCCTGTCTGATAGGACTCTGCTGTGCTCTCTCCTGTCTGATAGGACTCCTCTGTGTTCTCTCCTGTCTGCTAGCACTCCTCTGTGCTCTCTCATGTCTGATAGCACTCCTCTGTGCTCTCTCCTGTCTGATAGCACTCCTCTGTGCTCTCTCTTTTCTGATAGCACTCCTCTGTGCTCTCTTCTGTCTGATAGGACCCCTCTGTGCTCTCTCGTGTCTGAAAGAACTCCTCTGTGCTCTCTCCTGTCTGATAGTACTCCTCTGTGCTCTCTCCTGTCTGATAGCACTCCTCTGTGCTCTCCCCATTGTAAATATGTTTTACCATGTAAAGTGTTATAAAATATTATGTTGCTTAAAGATTTATACCATGTGATATATCAGGTGATTGTTACCCAAGAGGTACCAGCGACCAGGTGATCCCAAGAGCATCCTATAGTCACCCTGCTAGTCTCCCCATTTAAGCCCTGGGTAGTGGCAGCTTCTCTCTCTTTGAGCTCTGCTCTTCTGCTAAGCTGAGGTCCAGTGCAATCGTGCCTAGTGTGTATGTCTAGAGTGTTGGAGGCCTCAAAGTCAAGTCCTGCAGCCACCATCAAGTCAAGTAAGCTAAAGTCACAGCTTTATGTGTCAACTCAAGTCAGTCCCTGTCATCTGTCAAGTCAGGTTGGTCTGCATTCAATTGTCCAGTCCTACTACAAGTCCCAGCAAGCCCTTAAGGTCCCTGCATCACTGGTCACCTCCTTGGACCCTGGCTGAACTGTATAGACTTTACCATCTGTCTATCCTCAGTGAAGCTACCGTTGCCCGTAACTTGGCGTTGGAGTCTTTATTGCCCCCGTGCCTAGCCCAGGATCCAGCGGTATACCTTTGAGAGGTTATAGGCTAAACCACATCCTGGTGTCACGAAAACAAGGGGTTAATGCCATCTCGTAACAACATCTGCCCTGCATCACACACACCCCCACCATAACTTTTGGCGTCATGAACAGGATACGGGTGTGTGCCTTATGCCACAAGTCCTACCCCCTATTTTGAACTGTGTCCAATATTGTCTGCAAAAATTGCATGCCGATACGATTTAAGCCTGCGCCAAAAAGTGTATGGGACTTTCCAAGTGAAATGTGTTTTACCCGGGGCGTTTATGAAATAGAGGGGGAGGTGAAGAAAAGTTTGTTGCCTGCTATTTGGAACAGTATGGAAGTGGTGAAGACCGTGTGCAAGATCAGATCAGAAATTATGTTACGTTGCCAAGTATTGCTTGTACCTGCAAGGGTTAAAGATGTGCCGGAGAAGAGCGCAAAAATGTCCCGTGCTGGTCAGCGAGACGCCCCTGGGTGTAGAAACCATCTTGTTGCATTGATGCCTAAATGGAGCAGTGTAGATCCACCCCTTTGTTCCCTGGGGAGCGGAAGTCAGCGCTGCACCATTGACGCACTTCCGGCCGGCTGCCATTTTCCCAAAGCCCTGCATAAAAGGAGCAGTGCCGCAGGAACCTCACAGTTTTCAGAAAGTCAGTAAGAGGAGCAGCATGGCGGAACAGGCAAGCACATGTGCAGAGAGTCTTAAGATGGCGCCGGAGGCGGGAAAGTTGCCACAGCCATGGTGCAAATGTTTCAGAAGCTGGCAGATCGTCTACAACGCATCTCCATCAGGGCCGAAGAGGTCCGCTACCACGTCAGGCTGCCCAAGGACGATGGAGACTGGCCACCAACCCCGGAGGAGGGAATGCCAGCATCTTCTAATGCATCATCGCTGGGGTTCCTGGGCTGAAATTCACACTGAGGAGTCAGAAGTGAGTACCCCGGCTTAGGCCGTGTTCTCTACCCCTCCTTTTACCCCTAGCTCAGAGCAAACTCCCCAGGCCCAGAAGTCTGTCACCTGTCCCCAGTCACCACCATTACCTAAGTGGTTGTTTGTTGATGAGCCTGGGCTGATCCGATACATGAGGGAGCACCTTCTTTCCCTGCCAGGGAAGTCCCATCGCCCAGTCTCTCCGGCCAAGTACGAGAGGGCCAGAAGAGAAGCCCAGGTGGCCGAGATTGTAGAGGGACTGAGGGCACAGAGAGTAGAAAGATATGGGCCGGAGCTGCCACATGAGGTGCGACAGGCGCAGCAACAGGAAACCAAAGCATTTGAGGCCCTGTTCATCAGATAATTGGAACATCCCCAAGAGGGAGAGCAACCCCTGGAATGCCGCCGCACTATGGTGGTGAAATTCGACAAAGTGCGGGGGTTTGGCACCCTCATGGACTGTCGTCATGGAGGGACCATCCTGGTTAATCGTTGGGCAGTGCAGAGAGACTATCTTTCCCCATCCTTGCATTCTCTAGAGAGCGGGGAGAATGTGGAGTACACTCCTGTACAGAGTATGAAAGGAGAGTGGGCGGCAGCGGTGACCTGTCCAAAGAACCCCACGCAGATTCCTTTTGCATATTTTCCCTCGGATAATTGGGACACAGATCTCTTCGGATTACTACCTTCTCAACTTAAGAAGTCACGTCCAGAGGAAGAAGTCTACCTGCCTAAGGCACCTGTTATGGCTCCAAAGTATTTGCCCCAGTCATCTGTGGATGTGTCCAGGCCTACTCCTGTGGTCGAGGAGGTTTGGCTGGCCCAATAGGCACCAACAATTGTTCCCCCAGTGGCGCAAGCTGCTGCAGTCCAAATGGTGGTTACCATCAGCCCCACCATTACAGAGTCCACCTTGTCACGGGTGAACTGGAACACCCACCTGAGCCCCATGGAGGGGGCTTTGTCCTGTGTCCATGTTCCAGCTTTGGAAGTAGTCTGACTGGCTAGGCTGGGATGGAAAGTTCCCAAGTAAGGGAAGTGATAATTCTGATATATACATCATTAACTTTCTTTTGTGCAGTACTTCTGTTCTCCACAGGTTATGCAACGTTTAAGAAAAGTGCCTGACGAAATTGTCAAGAAGTTTATTTGTAACCAATTGCATAAGTGTACGTGCCCGGCTTCTAGCTATGATTCTTTACTAAGAACTCTAAAATGTACCAGGACTGTGGAGCGGTACAATGAAAATATGTATATACCGTTAGAGTAATATATGTCACGCACCTGGATGTTGGCTGTCACGAAGCTGGAAGTGGATCCTCCACCTGTGTGGCAGATGACTCGGACCGTATCGGGGAGCGGAGTCTATGGTGCCGCTGGTTTTCACCAGATCCCGCCGCAAGGCAGGACGGGCTTGCTGCGGCAGGCAACACCCAGGTCGCTACCCCCGACACGGCTCGACCACACAGGCAACTGTGCCAGGCGAGGTACCGAAGTATGAGGCTGTAGCGTAGCCAAACGTAGCAGAAGGTCAAGGCAGGCGGCAAAGGTTCGTAGTCAAAAAACGTAGCAGGAAGGTCTGAATACACGGGAATGGCAAAACAGGCAATGGGAACGCTTTCTCTCAAATGGCACTGAAGATCCGGCAGAGAAGTGTGGGAGGTGCAGGGACTTATAGAGTAGTGTCAGGTGTTACACATAATTATGGGTGTTCTGGCCCTTTAAATTTCAGAGCTTCGGCGCACATGCGCCCTAGGAGATGGGGACACGCACGCCGGAGCTCAGACACAGTGGAGGAGGTGGCAGAGGAGTGTGGTAAGTGACGGGCCGGCATTCGCATGCATTCGCCGACGAGTGGCCAGAGCACAAGCCGTAACAATATATTTTTGCTCTTTACCTTTGCACAAGTAAATTCTTATATTGGCGTACTATAATTGTTATTGTGTATTGTAATAAAATGTATATAATGTGTTTGTACAAAATGTCAAGATGTACAGTGTCTGTTGTTCATGTCAATTTATATAGGAGGTATCCTGACCTGGCAAGGAAAAGCATAGCTACTACCTCGACACAAGGACAAATTCCCACAAGGTACAAAGATTAACTCATAATGTAAAGTTATGTACCACACTCCACACATAGTTCACATATGGTAAAAGTAGTCCACACATATGCAAATGATTAGCTAATAAGATAGGACTGTAAAGTTATTTGTCGTCCTAGTCCACAAGTTCTAAATATTTACAGTTATGTGTCTAATGTTTTCTCTCCTGTCCACGAGTACAGGGTACTCTACTGGCCAGAGGGTTCACCTGATATCTAGATACTGCACTGTAACACTGTGGTATAGTGTAACAACGTATATTGAGTTCTGTGGAGAAGAGTTGAGAACCACCAAGGCATTGGGTAGATAGCCTCCGCTAGCCCAATCCGTGAATCTATGTATATTGATATGTATATTGTTGTCTTGAGTGTCTTCAGAAAGCAGTTACAAAGTCAAATTAACCCCATATGTTTAAAGAGCATGTATGGACATTCACCATGGCACATGGACTCATCCTTATCTCATTTCATAATCCAGACCTGTGAAGGACATTGTGCATTAATGCACCAGGAACTGTCACTAGGCCTTAGTGGCCATTTCAGTCCTCCGCCCTCCAGGACTGGGCATCGAGGACGACTTTAATTAAGATGCAGAGATGTGGATAAAATCCAAAAAGAAGGATTGCCGCATTGCATCTTTCCTGGGAGGAGAAGCGCCGTCTGGGATATCCTTCTTTTTGGATTTTATCCACATCTCTGCATCATTATCCAGCTGACCGAAAGGCATCTGGACAGGACCCATGGCTGCTGACCTCCATGACCATTGTGAGTCTACATGCCTGCTGAGGTATTGTGCTCTTAGCACAACACTATCTGGTAAGCTCCCAATTTTTTCTGCGCACACTGAAGCTCTGTTAAAACGCCAACACTAGGAGCGCACCTTGTTTTTCTTTCTATTTTATTCGACTTTAATTAAGAGGGTGAGTTTGTGGTAGCCCAGTATGGGAGGTGTTGCCCGGTGCTCCTGCTGTTCTGTCAGGCAGCTTCCTTCAGTGTCCCCAAGGCCCCCTACACTTGTTTCCCCATTGTAAATATGTTTTACCATGTAAAGTGTTATAAAATGTAATGTTGCTGTAAGAGTTATACCATGTCATATGTCATGTGATTGTTACCCAGGAGGTACCAGTGACCAGGTGATCCCAAGAGTGACCTATGGGCTCCCTGCTAGTCTCCCCCATATAAGCCCTGGGTGGAGCTAGCTTCTCTCTCTTTGAGCTCTGCTCTTCAGCTAAGCTGAGGTCCAGTGCAGTCATGCCTAGTGTGTGTCCAGAGTGTTGGAGGCCTCAAAGTCAAGTCCTGCAGCCACCATCAAGTCAAGTAAGGTAATGAGTCAAGTCAAGTCAGTCCCTCTCATCTGTCAAGTCAGCGTGGTCTGCATTCAATTGTGCAGTCCTACTACAAGTACCAGCAAGCCCTTAAGGTCTCTGCATCACTGGTCACCTACTTGGGCCCTGGCTGAACTGTATAGCCTTTACCAACTGTCTACCCTAAGTAAAGCTACCATTGTCTGTGACTTGGCGTCGGAGTCTTTATTGCCCCCGTGCCTAGCCCAGGATCCAGCGGTATACCTTTGGGTGGTTATAGGCTAAACCATGCCCTGGCATCACGAATACACAGGGTTAATGCCATCTTCCCCAAGGGTAACAATATCAGCTATGCACCACACACCCCGCCACCACATCATCACCTGATATTCACTCTCATTCTTAAAATTAAGTTCCCGGCCATCTGCCTAATTCCCTAAATTGTGAGAAAAACTATAAACCATTAGAAAATCCTTAAGTGGAACCTATTGACTTCATTGGGTAGCAACACAAGATTTTCCACAGCTGAAATTCTGCATAGAAAAATCTGTGAGTTGAAATTCACTTGCCAAATGGGTGGGCATAGCATAAATTGAGTTGATTCAAAGGGGTACTCCACCTCCAGAGGATAGGGCATAAGATGTCAGATCGCCATGATCCCGCTGCTGGGGACCCCCGGGATCGCCACTGCGGCACCCCGCTGTCATTACTGCACAGAGCGAGTTCGCTCTGTGCGTAATAACGGGCGATACAGGGGACAGAGCAGAGGGGCATGATGACCGCCACGCCCCCTCCCATAGACTCGTATTGAGGGGGCGGGCCGTGACGTCACGAGGGGCGGAGCCGTGACGTAACAATGCTCCGGCCCCTGTACTGCCCATCATTACGTGCAGAGCAAACTCGCTCTGTGCAGTAATGACAGCGGGGTGCCGCAGCGGAAATCCCGGGGGTCCCCAGCAGCGGGACCGCGGCGATCTGACATCTTATCCCCTATCCTTTGGATCGGGGATAAGATGTCTAGGGGCGGAGTACCCCTTTAATGCCTGCAAACAGGTGTAAATTGGAGCTGAAGTCCACACCAGCATTGAGCTAACATAAATTTCTAAGGCTGCCAGCTGCCTTATGGGCAGATTTAGATGTGTCAGAGGCATGGGGAATAAGGTATTACCTATTTCTTGGGAATTGACTATGATCCTGACATTATTCTTGACCTTATCCTTGCGTCTATCTGGATCTGCCTTTGTCTCATTCCTTCAGATTTGTTCCCAGTACTTGTAGTATGACCTCTTGGATTTGTCTTCGGATAACTTCTTTGTCTTCTTCCCTGTTTTTCACTGTTTATTTTATGCAATTTGACTGCTCTATTGGTGATGACCCCTTAATGCATTTATGACTTTGCCTCTGCGTCTACTTCAGATGCGCCTAGCAGCAAACCCAACACTGATCTTGCTTGCAAGGGAAGAGGATGAAGACATAGGAAATAACTTAGGGCCCTACAGGCATCTTGCACTTTTTCCAGAATCAGTTAAAACCTGCTTCTCTCGGTTCAATGATGCATACTCTTAGGGGGAGATTTATCAAAACCTGTCCAGAGGAAAAGTTGCCCAGTTGCCCATAGCAACCAATCAGATCACTTCTTTCATTTTTAACAAGGCCTCTGCAAAGTGAAAGCAGCGATCTGATTTGTTGCTATGGGTAACTGAGCAACTTTTCCTCTGGACAGGTTTTGATAAATCTCCCCCTTAAAGTATGTCAACTGGGCAAATGTCTCTGAATCCTTTATAGAGGCATGGCTATCAGTCAATGATTTCTCACCAGGAGGTACACTACCCAAATGTAGCCTCTAAGAGCCTTTTTATAGAGCAGCTAGGGAAAAACTTTTATGCCCTCTTGTGGAAAGGCCCAGTGTCTAATCAGGTCACACCTGTAATCATTTACATATTTGCATGACATAACTGCATGCTTTTTTTTGCAGCAATCTAACATTTCCATCTGGGTGCATTATTTTCTGTTAACAAGTGTTCTATTGTCAAGGATGGGTGCGGATGAGGCCTTAAAATGTGAGTGACTACTGCTGTATACCGCTGAGTGCTGGCACAAGCTATACACACCAGACAGAATGTTGGTATAATTTCTTCTTCTCAGCATACTGACCAAGGAGCTGCCCCAAGGAGTTCTGTTTGCTACATGGAAGTACATTATTTTTACATTTGACAAAAAAGGGAGGATAGTTATGACATCAAAATCACCATGTTACATTTTGATTGGTTATTTGAGCTTTATCTCTGTATATATTATCATATTTAAGCATTTATTTATTTCTTGGCCAAAGTTCACTTATGCGGCTCTTTGACTCTGAGACTGGAAAAACACAGATCTTTGTCCTTCCATACAATCTGTATTTTCTTCAAATGTTTTATCTTCGGACGTCTCATCTTGGACCTCCTGGTGTCATTCCAAGGTCTTCATCTTAGTTGCAAGCAAATAGCAAGCTGGATATATAGGTTAAGAGTAGGTAACAAATATCTTTTTTCAGCATTACATATGGCATATAAATATATAAGTATTAATATATACTGATCGGCAGTCAGCTTGCAATCGGCTTGTCACTACTATTTAGCCCTAGTGGATAAAAACTGATTGGTTAGTTAAAATATTAAGAAACTGGATTAAAGGGGTATTCCAGTGGAAAAAAAAAAATTTCATATCAACTGGCTCCATAAAATTAAACAGATTTGTAAATTACTTCTATTAAAAAATCCTAATCCTACCAGTACTTATCAGCTGCTGAGGTTGAGTTGTTCTTTTTTTGTCTGACAACAGTGCTCTCTGCTGACACTTGACTGTCTCAGGAACTGTCCAGAGCAGGAGTAGTTTGCTTTAGGGATTTGCTCCTACTCTGGACAGTTCCTGAGACAGGCAGAGGTGTCAGCAGAGAGCCCTGTTGTCAGACAGAAAAGAACAACTTATCTTCAGCAGCTGATAACTATTGGTAGGATGAAGATTTTTTAATAGAAGTAATTTACAAATCTGTTTAACTTTCTGGAGCCAGTTGATATGAAAAAAAATAAAATGTTTTTCACTGGAATACCCCTTTAAATCAGCTGGTGCCAGAAAGTTATATAGATTTGTAAATTACTTTTATTTAGAAATCTTAATCCTCCCAGTACTTATAAGTTGCTAATCTTTTCTTTTTGAATTTCTTTTCTGTCTGACCCCAGTGCTCTCTGCTGACACCTCTGTCCATGTCAGGAACTGACCAGAGCAGGAGCAAATCCCCATAGCAAACCTCTCCTGCTCTGGACAGTTCCTGACATGTACAGAGGTGTCAGCAGAGAACACCGTGGTCAGACAGAAAAGAAATCCAAAAAGAAAATAACTTCCCGTGGAGCATATAGCAGCTGATAAGTACTGGAAGGGTTAAGATTTTTATATCAAAGTAATTAAAAAATGTTCTGGCACCAATTGATTTAAAAAAAAAATGTTTACCACCGGAGTACCCCTTTAAATGCAATTCTCTACAACTCTGTTAGGCAGGATCGATCAGAGGCTAGAGCAGGACACCCACTTGCTGGCCTTATGTGGCCATTAGGAAACCATAAACCAGTGTGCCAATGGGATACAGTCTTTATAGTCTGTTAATCCGGCTATGGGCGTGCTACTCTAAGCTTCTCATTACTTCTCAGTGATTCATTATTGTATGCTGCTCCTATATAATAGAAAATCAAATAGATGACTCAGAAGGGTTTGTTCCGTCATGTTTCCAGACAAAAGACTGATCTAATTTAGTAGTATAAAAGAATGTTGTAATGAGAGGCTATTAAAAGCCTTATTTTTTATCTATTCATTTACCGCCTCTAACATTAGTGAAGTTTCATAATTGGAGTTCATCAATGATTCTCAGAGAAAACTTGGTATACATGTATACATGATAAGTCTGCTTTTAATGTCAAATAGCTCTGGTATATCACCCTGTTCACATGTCACACTGTTTGGTGACTTGCAGATTCCTCCTATTCTTGGATATTTGTCACAATGAATAGTTTTGTTTCTTCAAATTATTTACCACTGCACTTACTTAAAGGGTATTCTGAGTTCAGCAAGGTATCCCCCTATCCAGGGCCAGATTAAGAGCATCATGGGCCTGCTGCTGAAGATTATGGCGGGCCTAAAGTTGACAGCTGGGTCGTGGCTATTTGTGGGTCACAGTGCAATGCCATTTACTTACATTATGAGCGAAACCACACAATACACAGAGTGTGACAAAGGTAGGTAGCCAGGTTGGTAGGTAGCTGGGTAGGTTGTAAGCTAGCTGGGTAAGTATTCAGGTAAGTTGGTAGCTAGATTGTTTGCTAGGTAGGTAGCCATGTAGGTAGCTAGGTTGCTAGCTAGCTTTAGTCCCTAGCAGGGCCGTTTTTACCCAATTGTGGGCCCAGTGCAATATTTTCATGCACACTTCAAAGATGCTACGTGTATAACCTCCCACATCAGGATAGATTTGGACTCACAGGAGAAGTCTTCTCTGATCAGAGTTATCCGCTTTTCTTTTCCATCTGGCTTAGACCGATATGGCGATTTCTTCCAGACATGACTTGTTTCCGCAGAATTGTCAGGTAAACATTTTAGGAGCAGCAGTTTTACCTCTGTACCTCTAGGAATCCTGAGCCGTTAGGTTCAATGGGGGAGATGTATCAAAACCTGTGCAGAGGAAAAGTTTACCAGTTGCCCATAACAACCAATCAGATTGAATCTTTCATTTTTTAAAAGGTCTCTGAAAGAAGCAATCTGATTGGTTGCTGTGTGTAACTGGTCAACTTTTCCTTGGCAGAATTATTGATAAATCTCCCCCAATGGCCCTGATACACTGCTCAAAGAAATAAAGGGAACACAACCCCTTGCCGCAAATGGACGTTCATTAACGTCCATCTGCAGCTCCCGAGGTATGACTCGCACTCAGCAGGTGAGTGTGTATCAAACCCGGTGGGTCCCGGTTGCTATAAGCAACCGGGACCCACGGATAATGCCAGACATCTCCGATCGGGCTGATTTCTGGCATTAACTCTTTAGAAGCAGCAATAAAAGTTGATCGCCACATCTAAAGTGTAAGGGAAAGCTTCCTGGCAGCTCAGTCGGGCTGATCAGGACCATAGCGGTAAAATTGCAATGTCCCGATCAGTTAGAACGCATCAGGAGGGTGCCTTACCTGCCTCCTGCACGTCCAATCTGCGATTGATTGCTCCAAGCCTGAAATCCAGCCTTGAACAATCGACCGCTGATAACACTGATCAATGCAATGCAATGGCATTGATAAGTGTATTGAATCAATGTACTGCATGTTATAGTCCCCAATGGGACTAATACATTGACAAAAAAAAGTGAAAAAAAAGTGAATAAAGATAATTTAACCCCTCCCCTAATAAAAGTTTGAATCACCCCCCTTTTCCCATTTAAAAAAAACTGTGTAAACAAAATTAAACATATGTGGTATCACCCCGTACATAAATGTCCAAACTATAAAAACTTATCGTTGATTAAACCGCACGGTCAATGGCATACGCACAAAAAAAATTCAAAAGTCCAAAATAGTAAATTTTGTCGCACAATGATTTTTTTTTTGTTTCACCATAGATTTTTGGGCAAAATTACTAATTACATATAGAATCAGTGGCGCAAAAAATTAGCCATCATATGTAGGGAGGAAAAAACGAAAGTTCAAAATGGAAAAAAGCTTGGTCCTTAAGGGGTTAAACAACACAATGTAATTCCAAGTCAGTCACACTTCTGTGAAATCACACTGTCCACTCAAGAAGCAACACTGATTGACAATGAATTTCACATGCTGTTGTGCAAATGGAACAGACAACAGGTGGAAATTAGAGGCAATTAGCAAGACACCCCCAATAAAGGAGTGGTTCTGCAGGTGGTGATCACAGACCACTTCTTAGTTCCTATGCTTCCTGGCTGATGTTTTGGTCACATTTGAATGCTGGTGGTGCTTTCACTCTAGTGGTAGCATGAGACGGAGTCTACAACCCACACAAGTGGCTCAGGTAGTGCAGCTCATCCAGGATGGCACATCAATGTGAGCTGTGGCAAGAAGGTTTGCTGTATCTGTCAGCGTAGTGTCCAGAGCATGGAGGCACTACCAGGAGACAGGCCAGTACATTAGGAGACGTGGAGGAGGCCATAGGAGGGCAACAACCCAGCAGCAGGACTGCTACCTCTGCCTTTGTGCAAGGAGGAGCAGGAGGATCACTGCCAGAGCCCTGCAAAATGACCTCCAGCAGGCCACAAATGTGCATGTGTCCACTCAAACGGTCAGCTACAGACTCTATGTGGGTGGTATGAGGGTCTGACATCCACAGATGGGGGTTGTGCTCACAGCCCAACACCGTGCAGGACGTTTGGCATTTGCCAGAGAACACCAAGATTGGAAAATTTGCCACTGGCGCCCTGTGCTCTTCACAGATGAAAGCAGGTTCACACTGAGCACATGTGACAGACGTGACAGTGTCTGGAGATGGTACTGCTGCCTGCAACATCCTCCAGCATGATCGATTTGGTGGTGGGTCAGTAATGGTGTGGGGTGGCATTTCTTTTGGGGGCCACACAGCCCTCCATGTGCTGCTTGCCAAATGTAGCCTGACTGCCATTAGGTATCAATATGAGATCTTCAGACCCCTTGTGAGACCATATGCTAGTGCGGTTGGCCCTGGGTTCCTCCTAATGCAAGACAATGCTATGCCTTATGTAGCTGGAGTGTGTCAGCAGTCCCTGCAAGAGGAAGGGATTGATGCTGTGGACTGGCACGCCCATTCCCCAGACCTGAATTGAGCACATCTGGGACATCATGTCTAGCTCCATCCACCAAGCAGCTATGTTGCACCCAGGGCTGGTGCAAGGATTTCTGCCAACACAAGCAAAGCTCCATTTTGGCGCCCCCCCCCCCCCCCCAAGTCGACTAATTTTTGGTGCTGTGGTCTTGGACTTTGTTGCAAACCTGTATACCATATAAGTAATTGTATCCAGGATCATATAAAGGTAGATACCGGCTGTACAAAGGATCTGTATACCATATAAGGGATTATAGTTACATCTAGGGACTCACATGTAACATAATTTCTGATCATTGATGTCCTCTTTCCTTTTCTTGTGCATCTGGATCAGACTGACATGTCAACTTCTTCCAGGTAAAAACCATCTCTTTAGCATCTGCAGGAAAAACATGTTTGACTCTGCATTTTTCCAGTGCAATGCCCTCTCCTAATAAGGAATAGTAGGTACCCCATTAAGTAGGCCTACCCCCCACCATAGACCCCCTCATTAGATAAATACGACTGAAAGTAGGTAGGTTGTTAGCTAGCTAGATAGGTAGGTAGGCAGGTAAGTAGGTAGCTAGCTACATGGGTAGGTTACAACTATGTCAGTAGCTAGGTATGTTCATAGCTAGGTTGGTTGTTAGCTAGATAGCTTGTTAAGTGTCTAGGTAGATTGTTAGCTAGCTAAGTAGATAGCCATACAGGTAGGTAGTTAGGTTGCTAGGTAGATAGCTAGGTAGGTAGCAAGGTTGGTTATTAGCAACATAGGTGGGTAGCTAGCTAGGTAGTCAGGTAGGCAATTAGTTAGGTAGGTTGTTAGCTAGCTAGGTAGCCATGTAGTTAGGTTGCTAGGTAGATAGTGTTACGCCGAGCGCTCCGGGTCCCCGCTCCTCCCCGGAGCGCTCACAGCGTTCCCCTGTTTGCAGCGCCCCGGTCAGACCCGCTGACCGGGTGCGCTGCGATAATGTGCCCAGCCGTGATGCGATTCGCGATGGGGACCCGCCCGCTCGCGGTGCGCATCCCGACCCGCTTACCAGACTCGCTCCCCGTCTGTGCTGCCCCAGCATGCGCGGCCCCGCTGCTAGGGCGCGCGCTCGCCGGGTCTTTGCGATTTAAAGGGCCGGTGCGCACTGATTGGCGCATGGGTTATAATTAGTGTCTTCACCTGTGCACTTCCCTATATTACCTCACTTCCCCTGCACTTCCTTGCCGGATCTTGTTGCCATTGTGCCAGTGAAAGCGTTCCTTGTGTGTTCATTGCCTGTGTTCCAGACCTCATGCCGTTGCCCCTGACTACGATCCTTGCTGCCTGCCCTGACCTTCTGCTACGTCCGACCCTGCTCTTGTCTAATCCCTTGTACCGCGCCTATCTCAGCAGTCAGAGAGGTTGAGCCGTTGCCGGTGGATACGACCTGGTTGCTACCGCCGCTGCAAGACCATCCCGCTTTGCGGCGGGCTCTGGTGAAAACCAGTAGCAACTTAGAACCGGTCCGCCGGCACGGTCCACGCCAATCCCTCTCTGACACAGAGGATCCACCTCCAGCCTGCCGAATCCTGACAGTAGATCCGGCCATGGATCCCGCTGAGGTCCCGCTGCCAGTTGTCGCTGACCTTACCACGGTGGTCGCCCAGCAGTCGCAACAGATAGCGCAACAAGGCCACCAGCTGTCTCAACTAACTGTGATGCTACAGCAGCTTCTACCACAGCTTCAGCAACCAACTCCTCTGCCAGCTCCTGCACCTCCTCCGCAGCGAGTGGCCACATCCAGCCTCCGTTTATCATTGCCGGACAAGTTTGATGGGGACTCTAAACTTTGCCGTGGTTTTCTCTCGCAATGTTCCCTGCATTTGGAGATGATGTCGGACCAATTTCCAACCAAAAGGTCAAAGGTGGCTTTCGTGGTCAGCCTTCTGTCTGGGAAAGCCCTGTCATGGGCCACACCGCTCTGGGACCGCAATGATCCTGTCACTGCCTCAGTACACTCTTTCTTCGCGGAGATTCAAAGTGTCTTCGAGGAACCAGCCCGAGCCTCTTCTGCCGAGACTGCCCTGCTGAACCTGGTCCAGGGTAATTCTTCTGTTGGCGAGTACGCCATCCAATTCCGTACTCTCGCCTCCGAATTGTCCTGGAATAACGAGGCCCTCTGCGTGACCTTCAAAAAAGGCCTATCCAGTAACATCAAAGATGTGCTGGCCGCACGAGAAATCCCTGCTAACCTGCATGAACGTATTCATCTGGCCACCCGCATTGACATGCGTTTTTCCGAAAGGCGTCAGGAGCTCTGCCAGGATATGGACTTTGTTCGCACAAGGCGGTTTCTCTCCCCGGCTCCTCTCTTCTCTGGTCCGCTGCAATCTGTTCCTGTGCCTTCCGCCGTGGAGGCTATGCAAGTAGACCGGTCTCGCCTGACACCTCAAGAGAGGACACGCCACCGCATTGAGAACCTATGCCTGTACTGTGCCAGTACCGAACACTTTTTGAAGGATTGTCCTATCCGACCTCCACGTCAGGGAAGACACACTCCGACTCCGCACAAAGGTGAGACAGCTCTAGGTGTGAACTCTGCTTCTCCACGTCTTACTGTGCCTGTGCGGATTTCTTCTTCTACCTTCTCCTTCTCAGCTGTGGCCTTCTTGGATTCCGGATCTGCAGGAAATTTTATTTTGGCCTCTTTCGTTAACAACATCCCAGTGACCAGTCTCGCCAGACCCCTCTACATCGCCTCTGTTAATGGTGAAAGATTGGACTGTACTGTGCGTTACCGCACGGAACCCCTCTTAATTTGCATTGGACCCCATCATGAAAAGATTGAATTTCTGGTCCTCTCTAATTGCACTTCTGAAATTCTTCTTGGACTACCTTGGCTTCAACGCCATTCCCCTACCCTCGATTGGACCACCGGGGAAATCAAGAGCTGGGGTACTACTTGCCACAAAAAGTGTCTTATGTCTGCTCCCAGTCCTGTCAGTCAAAACCCTATGGCTCCTCCGATACCAGGTCTCCCCAAGGCATATCTGGACTATGCTGATGTTTTTTGCAAAAAAACAAGCAGAGACTTTTACCTCCTCACAGGCCTTATGACTGCCCTATTGATCTCCTCCCTGGTACTACTCCACCCCGGGGCAGAATCTATCCTCTGTCTGCTCCGGAAACACAAGCCATGACGGAGTACATACAAGAAAATTTAAAAAGGGGATTTATCTGCAAGTCTTCCTCCCCTGCCGGAGCTGGATTCTTCTTCGCCTCCAAAAAAGACGGCTCCTTACGACCATGCATTGATTACCGCGGTCTTAATAAAATCACTATAAAAAAACGCTATCCCCTACCTCTTATCTCGGAACTCTTTGACTGCCTGCGAGGCGCCAACATCTTTACCAAATTGGATTTAAGAGGTGCATATAATCTCATCCGCATCAGGGAAGGGGACGAGTGGAAGATCGCGTTTAACACCAGAGATGGACACTTTGAATATCTGGTTATGCCTTTTGGGCTTTGCAACGCCCCTGCCGTCTTCCAGGACTTTGTAAATGAAATTTTTCGTGATCTATTATATACCTGTGTTGTGATCTACCTGGACGATATTTAGATTTTTTCTTCTAACCTAGAAGAACACCGCCGGCATGTCCGCATGGTTCTTCAGAGACTTCGGGACAATCAGTTATATGCCAAGATGGAAAACTGTCTCTTTGAATGTCAATCTCTTCCCTTCCTAGGATATTTAGTCTCTGGCCAGGGACTCCAAATGGACCCGGACAAACTATCAGCCGTGTTGGATTGGCCACGCCCCTCCGGACTCCGAGCTATCCAACGTTTCTTGGGGTTTGCCAATTACTACAGACAATTTATTCCACATTTTTCCACTATTGTGGCCCCAATTGTGGCCCTAACCAAGAAAAACGCCAACCCTAAGTCCTGGCCTCCTCAAGTGGAAGAGGCGTTCAACCGTCTCAAAACTGCCTTTTCTTCTGCTCCCGTACTCTCCAGACCTGATCCATCTAAACCCTTCTCTCTGGAGGTAGACGCCTCCTCGGTGGGAGCTGGAGCTGTACTCCTACAGAAAAATTCTTCCGGACATGCTGTTACTTGTGGTTTCTTTTCCAGGACCTTCTC
This sequence comes from Hyla sarda, assembly GCF_029499605.1. Taxonomy (NCBI): domain Eukaryota; kingdom Metazoa; phylum Chordata; class Amphibia; order Anura; family Hylidae; genus Hyla; species Hyla sarda. The sequence goes on from NC_079190.1 coordinate 408,568,235, forward strand.
TCCGGCGGAGAAGAACTACTCCATTGGTGATCGAGAACTACTGGCCATAAAACTGGCTCTCAAGGAATGGAGGCACCTGCTGGAGGGGTCCAAATACCCAGTTATTATATACACCGATCACAAGAATCTCTCTTATCTTCAGTCTGCCCAACGGCTGAACCCTCGCCAGGCCAGGTGGTCGTTGTTCTTTGCCCGTTTTAACTTTGAGATTCATTTTCGCCCCGCTGACAAGAACATTAGAGCTGACGCTCTCTCTCGTTCCTCGGATGCCTCTGAAATGGAAGCCTCCCCGCAACACATTATTCCTCCCGACTGTCTGATCTCCGCTTCTCCAGCTTCCATCAAACAAACTCCTCCAGGAAAGACCTTCGTCCCTCCACGCCAGCACCTCAGGATTCTCAGGTGGGGACACTCCTCACACCTCGCCGGCCATGCTGGCATCAAAAAATCCGTCCAGCTCATCTCTCGTTTTTATTGGTGGCCTACCCTGGAGACTGATGTTGCTGATTTTGTTCGGGCTTGTACAGTCTGTGCCCGGGATAAGACTCCTCACCAGAAGCCTGCCGGTCTCCTCCATCCTCTCCCTGTTCCTGAGCTACCATGGTCTCAGATTGCTATGGACATTATTACAGACTTACCTTTATCCCATGGCAACACAGTTATTTGGGTGGTCGTTGATCGTTTCTCCAAGATGGCACATTTTATTCCTCTTCCAGGTCTTCCTTCTGCGCCGCAGTTGGCGAAACAATTTTTTGTGCACATTTTTCGCCTTCACAGGCTTCCTACGCATATCGTCTCGGATAGAGGTGTTCAATTTGTGTCGATATTCTGGAGGGCCCTCTGTAATCAGCTTAAAATCAAATTAAACTTCTCGTCTTCTTATCATCCCCAATCCAATGGGCAAGTGGAAAGAGTTAATCAGGTTCTTGGTGACTATTTGCGACATTTTGTTTCCTCCCGCCAGGATGACTGGGCCGATCTCCTACCATGGGCCGAATTCTCGTTCAATTTCAAAGTCTCTGAGTCTTCCGCTAAATCCCCATTCTTTGTGGTGTACGGCCGTCACCCTCTTCCCCCCCTCCCCACTCCCATGCCTTCTGGTTTGCCCGCTGTTGATGAGGTGACTCGGGACTTCTCCACCATCTGGAAAGAGACTCAAAAATCTCTCATACAGGCCTCATCCCGGATGAATAAACATGCCAACAAGAAAAGAAGAACTCCTCCTGTCTTTTCTCCTGGAGACAAAGTGTGGCTTTCCGCCAAGTATGTCCGCTTTCGTGTCCCCAGTTATAAATTGGGACCACGTTATCTTGGTCCTTTTAAAATCAAATGCCAAATCAACCCTGTCTCCTACAAACTCCTTCTTCCTCCTTCTCTCCGTATTCCTAATGCTTTTCATGTCTCTCTCCTTAAACCACTCATTCTTAACCGCTTCTCTCCTAAAGTTGTTGCTCCTACTCCTGTCTCTGGGTCCTCTGACATCTTCCCGGTTAAAGAAATTCTGGCATCCAAGACGTTCAGAGGTAAAAAAAAAATTCTTGTAGATTGGGAGAATTGCGGTCCGGAGGAGAGATCATGGGAACCCGAGGACAACATCCTTGACAAGGACCTCATCCACAAATTCTCAGGTTCTAAAAAGAGGGGGAGACCCAAGGGGGGGGGGGTACTGTTACGCCGAGCGCTCCGGGTCCCCGCTCCTCCCCGGAGCACTCACAGCGTTCCCCTGTTCGCAGCGCCCCGGTCAGACCCGCTGACCGGGTGCGCTGCGATAATGTCCCTAGCCAGGATGCGATTCGCGATGCGGGACGCGCCCCCTCGCGGTGCGCATCCCAACCCGCTTACCAGACTCGCTCCCCGTCTGTGCTGCCCCGGCATGCGCGGCCCCGCTCCCTAGGGCGCGCGCGCGCCGGGTCTTTGCGATTTAAAGGGCCGGTGCGCCACTGATTGGCACATGGGTTTTAATTAGTGTCTTTACCTGTGCACTTCCCTATATTACCTCACTTCCCCTGCACTTCCTTGCCGGATCTTGTTGCCATTGTGCCAGTGAAAGCGTTCCTTGTGTGTTCCTAGCCTGTGTTCCAGACCTCTTGCCGTTGCCCCTGACTACGATCCTTCCCTGACCTTCTGCTACGTCCGACCCTGCTCTTGTCTAATCCCTTGTACCGCGCCTATCTCAGCAGTCAGAGAGGTTGAGCCGTTGCCGGTGGATACGACCTGGTTGCTACCGCCGCTGCAAGACCATCCCGCTTTGCGGCGGGCTCTGGTGAAAACCAGTAGCAACTTAGAACCGGTCCGCCGGCACGGTCCACGCCAATCCCTCTCTGACACAGAGGATCCACCTCCAGCCTGCCGAATCCTGACAGATAGATAGCTAGGTAGGTAGCCAGGTAGTTAGGTAGATGGATAGTTAGGTAGGTAGATATTCAGGTTGCTAGATAGCCAGGTAGGTAGGCAGGTAGCCAGCTTGCTATGTAGGTAGCCAGGTAGTTAGATAGCCAGGGAAGTAGGAAACCAGGTAGGTAGGTTGTTAGCTAGATTGGCAGGTAGGAATTAACACTTTTCAGGTTAAAATGATGGGTCTCCCAGTACATTAATTATATAGACACTGATTTGAATAGGGACCTTCCATACAATCAAATATACCTTTTATTACGTTCCAATAAAATATCGACTTACACTACAAAATATACAGGCTGCCACCTATGGATTAGCACACATTTATCTTATTGCACTTGAGTATACGTAGTCTCTCAGGATAAACTCCATATAAAGTGCAAAAACAGTATATAAAAACACACAAAATATACACACAATTAATTATATATACATGACATCACAGGATACACATATGCGGGGGATATTTTCTCCTATTTTGACCCCTATAACTTTTTTTATTTCTCCTTATACGTCCTGTATGAGGGGCATTTTTTTGCGCCCCGATCTGTGTTTTTTAACGGTTCCATTTTTGTTTCAGTGGGACCTTTTCATTGCTTTCTTTTGTCTTTTTGATTAAATTCTGGAGTTGAAGTTAGTTACTAACTACAACTCCCAGCATGCCTTTATACAGCCTGTGGCTCAGCAGCTGCCCCAAACGTTGGACTATATAGTAGAATATAGTATGGGTCAGTGTTTCCCAACCAGAGGTGCCTCCAGCTGTTGCAAAACTCAGCAGCTGCCCAAAACGTTGGTCTATATAGTAGAATATAGTATGGGTCAGTGTTTTCCAACCAGCTGTCCGGGCATGCTGGGAGTTGTAGTTTTGCAACAGCTGGAGGCACTCTGGTTGGGAAACACTGGTATAGCATATGGTGCAACATTCTGGGAGTTGGTGGATTGGTTATATAAATACCGGCCAGGTGGCACCCTACTTTAGACTCCTCTGCCCCCTGCCATTCTGTACCCTCCTCCTGTACATTTGCCCCTTCCCAGCCCCCTCTGCCACCACTTCTTCGCACTGTTCTGTGACTGTCCTTCCACAGGCCCCCTCCTTCACAATCTTTTGATCCCTGACCCCAACAACCCCCCACCCCCCTCCCCCAGGCCCTGAATAAAATGACCTAGTGACGCCCCTGAGCCTGGGCTTGATTAGGGTGTGCCCAGGCACACCCCATGCGCACGCCTATGCCCAGGAGAGTAACTGTTCTGCTGCTGTGGGCACCGCTCTATGAGCGAGCGACACACACGGCACAAACAACAGAGCCCAGTGGGCGGCGGGGCGCAACACGGCTTAAAAAAAAAAAAAAAAGGCCTTGATTTTTCCGCCCTCTGGTCCGTGCGCCCTTAAGCGACCGCTTGGTCTGCCTTATGGAAGCGCCGGGCCTGGTTGCACCACAGACTCTCCAGGAGTTGTCGGATGCTTTAGTCCAGGTCTGGGAGGACATCCCTCAGGAGACAATCTGCCACCTCATCAGGAGCATGCCCAGGTGTTGTAGGGAGGTGATATGGGCACGTAAAGGGCACACACACTACTGAGCCTCCTTTTGACTTATTTTAAGGACATTACATCAAAGTTGGGTCAGCTTGTAGTGTGGTTTTCCACTTTGATTTTGAGTGTGACTCCATATCCAGACCTCCATGGGTTGATACATTTGATTTCCATTGATAACAAACAAACATTGATAACAAACACAGGACCGACAAACCACATTAAGGAAGGGGAAGACAAGACAGGTAGGTAGAAGAGAGATAAGGAAGCACAGCCAAGTGCCCCCGAAGGAAAGTAAAGAGCTATGGGGGTTGCCTGTCGGTGAATCTATCCCAGGGATCCCACACCGAGAGAAAGGCCGGGACAGTATTGTTTAGGGAGGCCGTGAGAGACTAAAGGGACCGAACTTCCCCTTTTCTAGCCACTAGATCACCCTCTGATGGAGGTAGAGTTTGCTTCCAGCACTTGGCTATAAGAGTTTTAGCAGCTAAAGAGATATGTAGGAACAACTTGAACGGTTTCCTAGTTAGAGTTTTGATGGACAACTGTAGGAGAAAGACCAGTGGGTCCAACGGGACCATCACCCCTAGCACCGTCTGAATTAGACACTGAATCCTAGCCCAATACAGAATTATATGTGGGCATGACAAAAATATATGTAAGGAATCACCTACATTCAGCAGGACCGGAGTGTGGTACCACCCCATGAGCATTTGGTACTATGTCTCCTTGTAGGCAGTACAAATCGAAGCCCTAGCGGCCCCATTCCAGATCACCTTCCACTGAGGAATGGAGATAGCTGTCTGAAGGGCCATCTCCCAATAAGATGGCGAAGGAGTAACACTATCTGGAGGGGAGATTAAGAGAGAGTAGATACTAGAAAGGAGTCCCCTCGTCTGGGGCCCGCTCCTGCACAGCCTCTCAAAGTAGGTAGGTAAAGACACACTTAGAGAGCCCCGAGTCGAGGACAGATAATGACGAAGCTGTACATAGCGAGTCAGTTCAGAGGAGGGGAGAGTACAACGAGAAACCAGCTGGTCAAAGGGCAGGAGGGAACGGGATACAGGGTCAACCACATCAGCCCAGCAGAAAATATTACGGGAGCCCCACTCCCTGACCATTAGGGAAGTGACACCGGGGGGGAAAATCCGGATTATAGAGGAATGACCGCAAGGGAGAGAAAGAGGAAAGAAGCCCAAACCGCCGAGAACAATAAGTCCATACATAACGGGTAAAGGACATGGGACCGAGCATGGGGCCCGCCGGAGATGGGAAAGGATAGGTCCACAGGAGAGAGTTTGGGTGGATCGGCGCTAGCCACAGTTTCTCCACCTCCATCCACTTGCTGTACACATGATAGGTAGACCAGGACGCCAAGTGCCGCAGGTGAGCCGCCCAGTAGTATTTTGTCACATCCGGAACCCCAAGACCCCCATAAGACCGGCTCGCCATCATAACCGACATAGGCAACCCGTGCCGTTTAGCATCCCAGATAAACGGAAAAATAGCTGACTGAAAAGAGCGCAGTACCGCAAGCGGGACCCTGACTGAGAGCGATTCAAAATAGTAGAGCAATTTAGAGAGAATGGTCATCTTAACCGCCGCAATACGTCCGAAAAAATATATATATTGAGATCGCCACTTTTCCATTAATGCATGCAGCTCACGGAATAGAGGAGGACAGTTAGCAGAATATAAGGAAGCATAGGTAGGAGAAAGATAGACCCCCAAGTACTTAATAGCGGACTGAGACCAACGGAAATAGTAGTTAGCTCATAGGAGAGAAGCCACAGGAGAAGATAGATTGAGAGGCATCGCCTCAGATTTGGAAAGATTAACCTTATATCCGGAGACCAGATTATAATCATGTAGAAGTTTGTATAGGGAGGGCAAAGAGAGGAGGGGGTTAGTAAGTGTAAGTAAGACATCATCCGCAAAAAGACATATCTTAAATTCCCTACCGTGGATGGCCATACCAGAGACATCCGGATCCTCCGGCTGCAAGCGGTTCAATACATAAAGCAAAAATCAGGGGGACAGCGGACATCCCTGCCTAGTATCATTGTAGAGAGGGAAAGGAGTAGAGGAGGCACAGGGAAGTTTAAGCGAAGCAGTTGGAGAGGAATATAGACCCCGCAGCGCAGTGAGGAAGCTACCAGAGATCCCATATGTAGCAAACATAAACGGCCAACCTAGCCTATCAAAGGCCTTTTCAGCATCCAGACTCAAGAGCAAGGCCTGACCAGACCCTCGATTGACCACATCTATCAGATCCAGAACCATCCTCGTATTATCGCCACCCAGGTGACCAGGGATAAACCCCACCTGGTCTTTATGAATAAGGGCAGGCAAAAAAACACATAGGCGACTCGCCAATACTTTAGAGAACAGTTTCAGATCCGAGTTCAAGAGGGCTATGGGCCTGTAGCTGGAGCAATCATGGGGATCCTTACCCGGCTTCAGGATCAATGTAATAAGGGAATGTAGGAATGTCTGCGGGATACCCTCCACATTCAGAAAAGAATTGAACAGACAAACCAGTTTGGGCAAAAGAATAGCAGAAAAAGTTTGATAGTAAAGATATGTAAAGCCATCGGGACCCAGAGAGTGCCCCGTTGGAAGGGACATAAGGACCTCCGCAAGTTCCTCAAGGGTAACAGGATCCCCCGATCACCAGCCGATAGAACCAGAAGGCTACACCGAGAGAGGAAGGAGTCAAGGGTAGCAGCATGCTCCCTAGGGTCCGAGGGTAGTTGAGAGGGAAGGGAGTACAGTTTAGAGTAGTAGTCCTGAAAGAGACATGAGATAGAGTTAGGGTGGTAATGAAGAATCCCTGCCGAATCCCTCAGGGCAGAGGGCACCTGTGAAGCAGCCCGATCCAGAAGGCGCCTAGCCAACATAGTATGAGCCTTATTACCTTTTTCGTAGAAGCGTTGCTTGGCGTAAAGTAATTGCCGCTCCACTTTATGGAGGGCCAGGTCACCCAACTGGGACCTAGCGGCCACCAGGCGCCTCAGGATCAGGAGGGAAGGAGCAACCTGAAGGCAAGCTTCTAGATCAGAGATTGAAGCCCTGAGTTCCCGGGAGCGAGCAATACTATCACATTTCTGCTTGGAGCTCAAAGCAATGCAATGACCCCTGATCACAGCCTTATGGGCCTCCCACAGGATAGCCTGGGAAGAGACAGAGCCCTCATTAGCGGTGAAATATTCAGTAATGCTTTTGAGGATCAAGTCACGGGAAGGAGGGGGACTTGAGTAAAGAATCATTAAGGCGCCAGTGACAGCGGTCGATAAAAGAGGAGAACAGAGAGAAGGAAACAAATACAGGGCTATGGTCAGACCAGGAGATAGGTTCTAGGGAAGCAGAGGTGAGCATGCAAACCATGGGAAGGTTACCGAAAAAATTATCAATACGAGTATGGAGTTTGTGAGGGTGGGAGTAAAAAGAAAAAGAACGGTCGGTGGGGTGATTAATGCACCATAGGTCAAAAAGCACGGCCGAATGAATCAACCGACAAAAAAGCATGGAGAGGCGCACCTGCGGAGCGGGTGGAGGGGACCCAGCGAGCGAATTGCGGTCGACCCTAGGGAAAAAGACTAAGTTATAATCCCCCCCCCCCAATAACCAGGCCGAGGGAGCATATTTATGGAGACGAGTGAAAACCGCCTGTGGAAGGGTATCTGGGAAGTGTTCGAAGCATAAACATTACAGAGGAGCAGTTGTTTATCCCCCAGGGACCCTTGTAAAATAAGAAACCTACGCGATGGGTCAGCATACGGGGAGGTGACCTGTAAAGGACATGTTCTAGAGATCAATATGGCCACTCCAGCCACCTTCCTATCCGCCGAGGCTAAGAAGGTCTGGGGAAAGAGGTAGTGAAGGAATTGAAAGGAGCCTGTCTTATCAAAGTGTGTCTCCTGAAGGTACACAATATCTGCCACCAGCTCCCTCTGCAGCAGACGCCGCTTCGTAGGGGTGTTGAGTCCCTTCAGATTCAAAGAGACACACTTAGCCATAAGAGTGTAAAGGAGGGAAGAACATAAGCTGTGTACGGTAGTCACTCAGCCGCGCTGGAGTGTCAGGGGAGATCCACCGAGAGGCAGGAGTCCACAGTGGCAGGCAAGACCTCCTAGGGGAAATAGAGACAAAGAGAGAAGCCATACTTCCGGGGTAAGATACTAAAAGGGAAAACAAAGAAACACAAGGGAAAAAGACAGACCGAGACAATGGGGGAGGGAAACACGACAAATGAAACCAGGAATAAACCACTGGAACAATAGCCAGTGTCGAGGCCAAAATGGGTAGACAAAATCTCGACATTTGTCACAGCCTCAAGGGGGGAAGGTGGAAGAACACACCAAAAATGAAAACCACTCAGAGGGACCAGAGTCCCGCCTAGAGGCCAGGCAAGAAGAGAGAGAGACCACCCTCAGCAATATCCCAAAGGATAGGTCAGTTGAATCAGGAACCTAGAATTCAAAAGTTAAGCACATATCACAAAACAGTAGTGTAGTAGGGCAACAAACAGAAGTCCCAACTTGGTAGCGGCATCCAGACTAGAGTCGTCAGCCAGCAGTTCAAGGAGGATTCGGACCAACTCTGGGCGAGCTAGATGTAAAGGCAGTACGGCCAGATCGGTTTCCCCCGTACAGGCTGCCAAACAGGAGGCAGAGGTGGGGGAGGAGGAACCAAGCCCCAGTCCATGAGGTGAGGGCCCTGGAGATCAAAGGTCAAGCAAAAGTCCTGCAAATCCATAAACGTGCGCAGAACAGCAGAACGTCCATCCCGTCTGGCCTGCAGGGCGAATGGAAAGGACCATCTGTAAGGAATTTGTGCAGCACGTAGGGTTGACAGAAGGGGTTGCAGCATCCGTCTCTTACGGAAGGTGATCCAGGAAAGATCTTTGAAGAGCTGTACAGCCCCATCAAAGTCAAAGTTCCGTAGGGAGCGCGACTTGGCCATTATTCGTTCCTTCAGTTGAAAGTCCGTAACACAGCAGATGACATCTCGTGGGGGCCATCGACAGGGGAAAAAGGTTCTCCCAAAATCATGTTGAAGACGGCCTCCCGGGTGACATGGAGATCCTCGGCCTGCGTAGCTTCTGGAAGGGCATGGACCCGTATGTTATTACGCCATCCCCTGTTATCGAGGTCCTCCACATGCGAATGCAGATCATTAAGAAAGTCAGTTTGGGCAGACAGGGTACCCTGTAGCTTGGAGATGTAGGATCTGGTAGAATCATGAGCACCCTCGAGATCATCCACTCTATCTGAGACATGCTGAAGATCCTTACGCATATCAGCGATTTTCGCTCTGCAGGCATCCTTAACCTCAGTGACAAGAGCCCTAAAGTCCTCCTTAGAGGGTAAATGAGAGAGCAGCTGACTGAAGTCCATTAAGAGAGGAGCAGAGGCAGGGACCCCCGAACATTCCAGGTCCAAGTCAGGGCCATCACCACAGGTCAGCCGACAAGCATTTCCACACAAGCCCCCAGGGGACCTAGGAGCAGAAGAAGGGCCCGACTGGGGTAGGACCCCAGGGGATCCCCCAGTGTGCCCCTGGGCAGACATAATCCTTTGTGACTTTGGAGAAGCCTTTGTGGGGGGGCCACAGTGAGGGCAGGGGGCCGATCACTCCCCTCAGGAGAAAGGGCAGTTGGAGCTACAGACACTGCAGAGTAGGCCACAGGAGACCCACTTATGTCCAGTGAGGAACTAGCTGGGGCAGGAGAAACCCCCAGAACCAAGGGCCCCACGGCAGTAGGTGGCAGGTCCAGATGAGGGACCAACTCAGGGCCAAAGTCCAAGTCCCCCAGGGCACTAGCCTGCACCCCTTCCCCTCCGGAGAGGACACAGGCAGCAGTGGGACCAGGAGTGTGGGCCTGCAGCAGTTGGTCCAGCAGGGCCGTGACCACAGGCACAGCAGAGATCGGGGCCGGGGGGGACAGGTGGGGCTCCCAAGGCTCACTTCAGGGTCCAGGAAGGCAGCAGGACGGTCAAGCAGGTAATCGGAGGGTCCGTTCAGGCTGTCGGGTCCGGGCGCCAAGCCGTGCGCAGCTATCGCAGCTCCCACAGAGCGGGATCGCAGCCGGCGCTCAGAGAACGGGGAAGCAGGTGAGGAGGCCGGAGCTGAGGAAGAGGGTGTGCGGAGGTACCGCATGATCCCTCCGGGTGGAGTTTGGGGGGGTAAGTCCAGGAACGGGGGTTTTCTTGCGGCGTCTGGTCCCTCTGTGCATGAGGATGAGGACAGATTGCAGCTAATTGAGCAAATTTAGAGGCCACGAGGCGCGGAGCACAGGGACTATGCGGCCATCTTTGGTAGCGGCAAGCCACGCCGCCCCCACACACTGTAATTTTAAATACCAGTGCTATTTATAAAAAATAAAGATATATACAGTAAGAAAAATTTATAAGGTGAAGTGCATATATAGACTGGCGGGTCACAGAGCCCTTGTAGTCTTCTCAAGTCTAATTTAACAATATAAGATCACAATAAAAATAAAATACAATCAAATAAGAGTGTGTCTACAGAAACATTTCTTTATAAAAGCTGACCAGCTGATATACTTTATACATCTGTAGTTTTAATAAATAACACTATTATTTAATCCCTTCCCACCTCAGGACGTGTGCATACTTCCCAGTTGCTGACATGTTCGTTATGCAGCACTGCAATACAGATGTACAGTATAGCATAACAGGTAAAAAGTTAATAAATTAATAAAATATTAATAAAGTGTAAATTAAATAAAATAACTGCCCCTTTTCCAATAAATAGGTATGGCCACGCTCACTTTCTTAATGGCTTGTATAGTAAAATGATAATGTTATTTATCACGCACGGTAAACACCATAATAAAACAACAGCAAAAAACTGCAAGAAATTGACAACACAAAAAAAGAGAAAAAAGGACTTTGTTATGGAAAGGAAAAAGGAACATTAAAAGATATTTAGATTGCGTATTGTAACAAAGATTTACCACTAATATAAACCACAATATGTCACAAAAACTGTCTCTGAACAGTTTTAGAAAAATTGGGCTTGGTCATTTAGGTACAAAAAGGGGGCATCCTTAACATGTATGCCCTGCGCCCGCTCCCCTATATGACACGGGCTCTGGAGCTGAGGGCGTGTCAAAGCAGGGTGGTCTCAGCGGTTATCAGCCACCAGGCCCTTTGTCTAATGCCAGACATCACCGATCGCGGTGATGCCCGGCATTAACCCCTTAGATGCCGCAATCAAACTTGATCACGGCCCCTAAATAAAAAATAATAATTCCCGTCAGCTCAGCGAAGCTGATCGAGATCACTGTACCACTGCGGTGTCTCGATCAGCGGAGAGGATGGGGGTAAGGTCCTTACCTGCCTCCTCGCAGTCTGAGCCGTGCCTCAATGCTCCAGGAAACCTCAGCAGCCTGAACCAATCAAGCACTGATAACACTGATCAGTGCTATGCTATGACATAGCATTGAACAGTGTATGCAATCCAAGGACTGCATGTAATAGTCCAAACTATAAAAATATAATGTTAATTAAACTGCACGGTCAATGGCGTACACGTAAAAAAAATCCAAAGTCTAAAATTGCATAATTTTTGTCATTTTGTATACCTTTAAAAAAATTTATAAAAAGCGATCAAAAAGTCCCATTAAAACAAAAATGGTATCGATAAAAACTTCAGATCACGACGCAATAAATGAGCCCTCATACATCCCTGTATACAGAAAAATTGAAAAGTTATAGAGGTCAGAAGATGACAATTTTAAATGTACTAATTTTCGTACAAAAATATATAATTTTTTTACCAGAAGTAAAACAAAATCAAACCTATATAAGTTGGGTATCATTTTAACCTGATGGACTTAAAGAATAAATATAAGGTGTCATTTTTACCAAAAATTGCACTGCATAGAATCGAAAGCCCCCAAAAATTACAAAATGGCGTTGTTTTTTTTTTTTCAGTTTTGGCCTACAAATAATTTTTTTGGGGTTTCGCCATAGATTTTGTGGTGAAATGATTGATGTCATTACAAAGTAAAATTGGTGGCGCAAAAAACTAGTCTTTATATATGGGTTTGTAGATGGAAAACTGAAAGTATTATAATTTTTAGAAGATGAAGAAGATAAAATGAAAGTGGAAAAATGGAGTCCTTAAGGGGTTAAGGGATCAAAATTACAGTGTGTGGGCCCTGCTATTCACGAGCGCCAATTTTTTTTTTACATCTGCTTATAGGCATATCTGTTCATAACAGCTAATCTATTATAAGTTATAATAGATCAGCTATCATAAACAGATATGCCATTCAAAAGCATGGAAAAGTTAGGTGACAATTTCTCACCAAGCTTTTCTAAGCTTCTAAATGGCATATCAGCTTATAGGCATATCTGTTTATAATAGCAATATGCAATTCAGGGGTTTGGAAAAGCTAGGTGAGAAATTGTTGTCTAGCTTTTCCATGCTCCCTAATGGCATATCCGCTTAGAGACATATGTTTATAACAGCTGATGCATTATAACTTATAATAGATCAGATATAAGCAGATATGCCATTCAGGAGCATGGAAAAGCTAGACAACAAGCCTAGCTTTTCCAAGCCCCTGAATGTCATATTTGTTTATAATTGCTGATCTATTATAAGTCATAATAGATAGGCTATTATAAACAAATTTGCCATTCAGGAGCATGGAAAAGCTAGATAAGAAATCGTCACCTAGCATTTCTATAATCCTGAATGGCATGCTGACTTTTGTCTCTAGGAAGTCTTCAGCAGGATCATATGTCACCAAAGCCGTTCTATTCAGGATTCACCACCTGCGGATCTCGAAGTAATAATTCGAGCTTCTGCGTGCGGCAGCAGAATTGTACTTTGCTGCACCTCAGGGCCCAGGGGAGGAGTCTGTACGTGATGACGCATAGCCTACAATACCTGTCACGTGAGTGACCTGTCATCTGGGGGCCGTAAATTAGGGGCCGGCCTGGGAGATCTCTCCTGCGGCGCCGGCTCTTTCATGACATGATCGGGGAGAAGGGCGGGTTGGCCTACGAGGGGCTGGCGCCAGGCCACCTATGCAGACTGCTGGGCCTATTTTGACGTAGGGGCCTGGAGCAGCAGCTTCATCAACCCCTATGTTAATCTGGCCCTGCCCTCATTTAGGGGCACAGCTTACCCACATTCTACTTATCCTACTCCCACCAATCCATTAGTTATCTCTTATTCTGAAAATAGGGGTTACTTGCTGAACTGTGAATACCACTTTAAATAAGTAAGAGAAGACTCCTTAACGGTAGGGTCATACATTGCATATACACAGCATATTTGCGAAAGACCCTTTAATAGGGTCTTTGGCAGATTTTCCGCTGGTGAAAATTTGTCACAGAGAGGCAGCCTCCATTCAAACTCACAGTGGAAACCATGCTGCAAGTTTGAAAGTAAATCCCCTAGTGTAAACGCAAACTTAGGGTTCACATGTACAGTATTCTGCACAGGAATAAAACATGCAGATTTTTATGCTGTGCATTTTGTGCATCAGATATGCACACAATACTGTATATGTGTGAATAGACCCTTGCATGACAAAGTTATCCTGCACACATGGACTCATTTAGATAAAGCATTCAACTCTTAAAGCATTAACCCTTAAATCTTTACTGTCATTGATATTAACTTCTGATATGTCACATAGACATGTCAATACATTGGTCGACTTTTTCTCATCATTATTTATAGCCAGTTGAAGCGCACAGTAGTGCACTTCACTCCTTGGCTGGTTGCCCTATCTGACTCCATAGGCTATAACTAATGATCAGAAGGTGTCAGCACTAAAACTCTGACCAATCTAAACTAAAGGGGTTGCCAGGCTGCTGGCATAGAAAAAAAGAACCTTTCTCAAGACCATTGTGTGGTGAGCCACGATGAATGGCGGGACTACGGGGTGTAGCAGTGTAGGTGGATGGGGCAGATGGTATTAACCCTAGGGCCAAGATGTTATTAACCCCTAATGTTTGTGAGGCCAGAGTGGTTTCTGGGTATCGGGAATCACCCAAACGATATCTCCGCTATCCCATTGACTATGCAGTGAAATGAGAGTCCACGACCAGGTTATGGTTTAACAGAGGCTTTACTGAGGTCAAACAGTTGTTATAGTCTCTACAGCATGGCCAGAATCCCAGAGACGTTGCCAGGAACACAGAAGGACCTTGCAGCTTGCTGGGACCAATTGTACTTGTAATAGACTGTAGATTCTTGACTTTATGCTTGACTAGACTGTAGGCAGTGACAGCAGACATAGACTTGACTTACTGGAAGTGACGGTAGATTTGAGGCCTTCCAGGTAGCTGGACACTAGAACTGTGACATCTGGTCTCCACTGTTCCTCAGCAAGATTGATGGTAGAAGAACCAAAAGAGCCAAAAGGGAGAGATTGCAGCATCTCCCTTCCTTATAAGGGGGGGGGGGGGGGCTGTACTAGAAGCCCATAGGTCAAGCTGCGGGGCACGTGTTAAGCTGGTGCTCTCTGGGTGACATGTGATAACATCATATCCTCATATCATGAAACATCTCACAGGTCCTTTAGACAATTTCATTAGTCCTCCAAAGGTCCTTTATACTGTCTATACATTAGTATACTGACTATACATATATTACAATAAATAAAATTAAAGTACCAGCAGGGGAGACATTGCAGGAGAGCCCCCAGGTCAGTGTAACAAGTCCTGTACTGGGACATTACAATTGAAACTCCATGAGGTGAGATCTCTAATGGAGTCGCAGACCAAGGGAGGTTGACAGATATTTTGTGTTTTTCTATTTGCAAATAATCGCACCGCTCACCAAGCTGCATGGCGATGGTCTTATAGCCCATTTCAGCCTTGTGTAGGCCTACAATCTTGTCTCTGACATCTTTGGGCAGCTCTTTGGCCTTGACCATGGTGGAGTAGAATCTGATTTGACTGATTATTCCAGTGGACAGGTGTCTTTTATACAGGTAACAAGCTGAGATTAAAGGGGTACTCCGGCGCTTAGACATCTTATCCCCTATCGAAAGGATAGGGGATAAGATGCCTGGTCGCGGGGGTCCCGCCGCTGGGGACCCCCGTGATCTTGCACCCCAGTTAAAATCAGTCCCCGGAGCATGTTCGCTCCGGGTCTGATTACCGGGGCCCACGAGGCCCACTGGGGTGCTGCGTGCGAGATCACGGGGGTCCCCAGCGGCGGGACCCCCACGATCAGGCATCTTATCCCCTATCCTTTGGAGAGGGGATAAGATGTCTAAGCGCCGGAGTACCCCTTTAAGAGCACTCCCTTTAAGTGTGTGCTCCTAATACCAGCACCTTAGCTGTATAAAAGACACCTGGGAGTCAGAAATCCTGCTGATTGATGGGGATCAAATACTTATTTCACTGATTAAAATGCAAATTAATTCATAACTTTTTGAAATGTGTTTTTTGTTGTTGTTGTTGTTGTTGTTGTCAGATGATTCTGTCTCTCACTGTTCAAATAAACCATTAGAATCATAGACTGATCATTTCTTTGTCAGTGGACAAATAAAATCAGTAGGGGATCAAATAATTTTTCCTTCTGTGCACACTTGGTGACTTTTTTATACAAAGGACCAGCTCTTCTATAGTTAAGAAAAGTGGCGGCCAAACCCACCAATTTTGTGGAACTGGATAATCATCTAAAGTGTTTGGTGACCTCCCAACTACCCTGACGGCAGGTATCAGGGTAGAAAAGGATCAGACTTGTTGGCTTTCACTGCCAGATCCTCTTGCTCTTTTAGGAAATAAACTGCTGCCAGAAAAGTCTGGCAGTGGTTTTCCCTTCTCTCTTCTTTGAGAACACATGCATACTCAGCTAAACTGAGTGTGCATGTGTATAGGAAGACTATGTGCATTCAGCAACATCTATTTTATGTGCACTGCCAGCTTTACTCATAGTTGCCCTTCCAAAAACTGATAGAAGGTCTATTTACACGTACAGTATCCTGTACATATTTGATGTGCAGGATTTGAAGCTGCAGATTTTAGACTGTGTTCAGTCATTTAGTTTACACTTAACTTTGCAGCATGAAATCTGCATTTTCAAATCCTGCACATCAAATATGTACAGGAAACTGTACTTTAAGGGGTACTCCAGTGCAAAAAGTTTTTTTTTTTTTTTTAAATCAACTTGTGCCAAAAAGTTAAACAGATTTGTAAATTACTTCTATTTAAAAATCTTACTCATTCCAGTACTTATCAGCTGCTCTATGCTCCATGGGAAATTCTTTTCTTTTTGAATGTCCTTTCTGTCTGACCACAGTGCTCTCTGCTGACACCTCTGTCCATGTCAGGAACTGTCCAGAGTAGGAGCAAATCCCCATAGCAAACCTATCCGGCTGTGGACAGTTCCTGACATGGAAAGAGGTGTCAGCAGAGAGCACTGTGGTCAGACAGAAAGGACATTCAAAAAGAAAAAAACTTCCTGTGGAGAATACAGCAGCTGATAAGTACTGGAAGAAGTAAGATTTTTAATAGAAGTAATTTACAAATCTGGAACCAGAAAATTGTTTTCCACTGAAGTACCCCTTGAAGAATAGACCCAAAAACAAAAAAAATTCAGTCTGGCCCAATGCCCATAGCTCCATTTAATCATCCATTTCCAGAAGGAATAACAGGAATTGCACAATGCCAAGTTATAAGGAAAGATGCTCCAGCATTGTTACTTCATGGGAAATGTAATACCGTATTTTTCGTCCTATAGGACGCACTGGCATATAAGACGCACCCTATTTTTAGGTGCAAAATCTAAAAAATTAAAGATTTTGAACCCAATAGTGGTCTTCAACCTGCGGACCTCCAGATGTTGCAAAACTACAACTCCCAGCATGCCCGGACAGCCGTTGGCTGTCCGGGCATGCTGGGAGTTGTAGTTTTGCAACATCTAGAGGTCCGCAGATTGAAGACCACTGCAGGAGGAGGTAATACTCACGTGTCCCCGCCGCTACGGACCCGTCACCGCTGCCCTGAATGTCGCTCCATCGCTGTCGCCGTGTCCCCGGGTATCCTCGCTCTCCGTCGCCGCCATCACGTCGTTACGCACGCCGACGCACGTACGCGACGACGTGATGACGAGGAAGGAGAGCACCGGCCATACAGGGGATCCCTGAACGGAGAAGACACCGAGGAGGCAGGTAAGGTCCCTCCCGGTGTCCTGTAAGCACTAACCCGGCTATTCAGTCGGGCTGTTCGGGGCCGCCGCTGTGAAATCGCGGCGGTCCCGAACAGCCCGACTGAACAGCCAGGTTTGTGTCACTTTCCCTTGAGACGCGGCGGTCAGCTTTGATCGCCGCGTCTGAAGGGTTAATACAGGGCATCACCGCGATCGGTGATGTCCTGTATTAGCCGCGGGTCCCGGCCGTTGATGGCCGCAGGGACCGCCGCGATAGGTGTGTATTCGCCGTATAAGACGCACCGACTTTTTCCCCCCAGTTTTGGGGAAGAAAAAGTGCGTCTTATACGGCGAAAAATACGGTATTTACTCAGATGACCTGTCTATAAGGAAATAGTTTTGTTGGTTTCTCATTTTCCCTTTGCGATTTACCATCATCAGCCATCACTCACTTGTTTGTCAATGGATATTGATAATTTATTGCAATTATTCATGTGTTAACCTGCTTTGAAAAATGTAATATAATAAAATAATACAATTTAATAATAAGGTTTACATTAAATGATAAAACTATATCCAATATCCATGTAGGTGGTGGGAAAGGTGAAATTTCCTATAGATCTCTGCAAATTTTTCATAAATATGAATGGGGAAATTTTAAGAGCATATAGAAAATATATTAAAATATATTAATAATCTAGCTGAATTTTGTTTTGTAGGTTCAGCTTCAGGCCCTAGGTGTGACATCCCTGGCCAGATGTATACATGTCAAACTGTTCTCTCTTTGGCAGAGGTTTAACATTCTGCTGTTCAAATAGCACACCATTGTGATCAAATGACATTACCTATATGCTAATAGCTAGTTGGGTGGCTGGAATGTAGTCCTAGATATGAACTCACACCTCCTTGTGGTATGTATCCTCCCAACACAGCTGAATCATTTTCTCTCCTAAGATTGTGATTACATAATAATAGTGTCATAAACCATTCCATTACCTTCATGGGATAATAAACAGGATCTAGTACTCTTTCATCTGTTTCTAACCTCCAACTTTTTTTTAGCCTTAAAGGGGTACTCCACCCTTAGACATCTTACCCCCTATCCAAAGGATAGGGGATAAGATGTCTAATTGCCGCTGCTGTGGACCCCAGCTATCTCCCTGCTGCACCCGGCGTTCGTTTAGAGCGTCGGAGGCTCGTGACGTCGTGGCCATGCCCCCTCAAAGCAAGTCTATGGAAGGGGGCGTGACGGCCGTCACGTCCCCTCCCATAGACTTGCATTGAGGGGGCATGGCCGTGACGTCACAAGCCTCCACCCCGCATTTCCAGTCATGCGACACAGAGCAAAGTTTGTTCTGTGCACTGGATGTCTGGGGGAATACCCCTTTAACCTTTTTGTTGCCACAATAGTTTTCACACTTTTAGGGTAGGGTCACACGTGCCGTATTTGGCTGCATATTTGCTGCAGTGTATTGTCCTGCTCATTGAAGTCAATGGGTAGCAAAATCAGATGATATTTATATTTTCTACCCAGCAAATACCCAGCAAAATATGCCACATGGGGCCCTACCCTTAACATACAAAAATAAGACCTGAACTATAAAATAGAAATAGTCATATTATACACTGATACCCATTATTTTATGTAAATAAGACTACTAGCTGATAAAAATGTCACCGCTTTATACTCACTGTTAAATAAAAATAAAAGATGAGAAGAGTTACGCCTAAAGCTGGCCATTCACGTTAGATAGTTGGTCATCAAAGGATTTCAGCAGACATTTTCTTCATACACGTGTACACTCACATTGGCTGTGTATGCATGTGTTATGAAGGGAGGGGGAAAGGTGCGGTCAGGCTCTTCTTTGGTAACAAAAGGATTGGGTAGTTGAACTTAAGTTGCCCAATCTTTATTTCCCACAACATTTGTCGTCAGGGTAGAGTCAGGAAGCTCCCATACACATGAGATGCCTAGGACCTAAAATCAGCAAAAACAAAACAAAAAAAAACACACAAAAAAGCATTGCAAAGTTCCCTATAGGCTATCGGACATCTATGACATGTCCTCCAGCTATGTGATAGATGTCTAGGTGTGATGTAGGTTAAATATCTAGTCGATACATGTGCATGATACATGTGTGTTATATGTTTTTTTTTAGATATTGAGCTTTGTTTGCTGCCTGTGTTTTATGGAAATTACCGTAAGTACCTGGAATTATTGGGGTGTTTCACTGCAGTTCTGAGTCAAGGGATCATCTGTCTGCATTCAACCCTTCCACTGATGCAGACACGCTTCCTGAATGATGATTGACAGCCCTCTCTGGTTGAATTCAGATGAG
Organism: Hyla sarda; assembly: GCF_029499605.1. Classification (NCBI taxonomy): domain Eukaryota; kingdom Metazoa; phylum Chordata; class Amphibia; order Anura; family Hylidae; genus Hyla; species Hyla sarda. The sequence continues at coordinate 408,587,651 of NC_079190.1, forward strand.
CTTGTGCTGATGCCACATTAGTGAGGGCTGTCAATCAGTGAAGAGGCATGCCTGCAGCAGGGGGTGGAATGAATGCAGAGAGGTGGCTCCTTGACTCATGTAACTCATATATAACAGGTACATACGTAGAATGGGTAATACATTACATACATCTCACTGCCAACAGCTTCACTCTGAAAAAGCTGTTAACTTGGCTGAGTTGGCATTTTTCACTGTCTTTTTTTCTCCACTGTACCCTAAAGTAAAACATTTTTAAATATCTCAATGCCCAGAAACTTCCCTTAACCCGCTGAGATGTGCTGCTGACAATTGTGCAAGTAAATGGCCTCACAAACAATTCAAAAAAAACATTTGTATTATAATAGATCATAATACATCCATGTCGTAGTCACGCCTGTTTTAAGACCATGTGACTTTTGACATATTGGGGGAAAATCTTTTAAAACTTGTGAAAAGAAAAAGTTTACCAGTTGCCTATAGCAACCAATCACATCGCTTTTTTCAAATTTAATTGGGCCTCTGAAAAATAAAATAAATAATTTAACAGGTCACCTTTCCCCTGCCCAGGGTTTTATAAATCTCCTGCATTGTCTCTGGCCACATGAAATGCTGGGAAAGGTCAGAAACAGTGGTAACATAACAAGACTCAGCAGTTGGACCCCCTGCGATCATACATGTATCCCCTATCCTTTGGATAGAAGTTTGAATTAGAGAAACAGATGTGACTGGTGCAGTAAAAAGTGTCTTTTTTTTGTTGGTTTGTTTTTTTCTTTTGTGACTCCAGCAACTGGTGGGAACAGATGTAACATCTATACAACAATACAAGAACACAAGGCAGCTTAAAGGGGTACTCTGGCGCTAAGACATCTTATCCCCTATCCAAAGGATAGGGGATAAGATGCCCGATCGCGGGGCTCCCACCGCTGGGGACCCCCGTGATCTTGCACGTAGCACCCCTTTACTATCAGTCCCTGAAGCATGTCCGCTCCGGGTCTGATTACTGGCGATCACGGGGCCAGAGCATTGTGACGTCTCGGCTCAGTCCCCGTTTAACGTCATGCTCCGCCCCCTCAATGCAAACCTATGGGAGTGGGCATGACAATGCTTTCTATATAATGTAGATAATAACATTATATGTTTTTTTTATTAGTTAAAATTTTTATATTTTTGGGTGAAAAAAATGCTGGTTAGTCTATGTAGCTATTTGTAATGTGTCTCTGAACAGAGATAAAATAAAGAAAGTGTGGGCGGGACAAGCAGGGCTTTCTCTTGTCTATCAGCCTGCTGTGTGAGCTAGTGGCATGTCACAGAGCCTCAGTGCACAATGCCCTGCTTGTTTGCCCATACTTGTATTTTGTCTGGGTCTGACGGCCATAAACATAGCCTACATACCTAGCTACCTAACTACCTATCTACATACCTGTCTACCTAACTAAAAAAAATGACTAGCTGCCTAGCTACATAACTGCCTACTTATCTACCTGACTACATTCATACCTGACTACTTAACTACCTAGCTACATACCTAACAGGCTAACTACCTGGCAAGTTACCTACCTACATGCCTGGGGCTACCTAACTACTTTGCTAGTTACCTACCTACATACCTGACTACCTAAATACCTAGTTAGTTACCTACCTGGCCACTTTTACTGTGTAGAACCCATAAAGGGTCATTATCATAGATTGGGAGCCTATAGATAAGGAGATTGTGTAGAGGAGAGCACTGAAAAAAATGTGTTGTCTAACATGTTTGTCCTGTAGATGCCAAAGAGATAAGTTTTGGCTAGAGGAAGTGGACATGTCCGTCTGATCTGGACAGAGAAGAAAAGGAAAGAGGAAGCCGCCAATCAGAAAAGTATGATGGGGATAGAAGTGTGTTTGCTGAAACCATATTGTACAGATGCCCACTGGTAGTAGTAAGTATATATGTGTGCGATTTAGTGTGATTGTGTTTAGGGGCATCACTGGGGTGTGGTTAGGGGGCATGGCTTGAACGTTGGGCTCTAGCCCCTGGTCTTATGGAGACCTAGCAATGCCCCTCTCTACAATAAATAAAATGTTTTTGCAAACAACAGCGCCCATTTAAATGAAATAAAAACATATATATGTGTTTCACAAGCAGAGTGCCTCCAGCAACTCCTAGCATTCCTGGACAGCCTTAGGCTGTTGTTGTTTTGCAACAGCTGGAGGAACCCTGGTTGGGAAACACTGCATTAAGCTAATAGTTGGCTAGTTGAACATTATAGCAGTGATTGACTGACGTTAGGACACAATTATATACAGCACTAGGAAATGAAAATGTTACCGAAATCCTCTTCTTCTATTGTTTTCAGCAGCCATTAGATTTGTTGCAGCCAAGTTTCCCAGTCTGGGTCTATTGTTACACACCAAGGTGGGATTTCACAGCTGAATGGCAGATAGTGAACTTGAATACCCAAACGTGATGCTCAGCGGCCAAGAGGATAAGGAAATTGGCACATAATGAATCACATCATTGCTGCTGTATTTCATCGTGAGTCAACCACATAACCCTAGAAGTTATCCCATTATAAACAATGTTACCATATTAAACGCCCTTCTGTGGTCTCTTCCGGCTTTACAAAAATAGCTTCCAGCACTTACAATTCATTTTATGCGGCGCTTCTCCTGACTTTTCATGAGCTGTAATGGTAAAGGTACATAAAACCACATTACGCCTCATGGAGCATGGCATCTGTTGTGATGGGGACGATGTGTCCTTGACACAGCAGTGGTGACATAAGCAGCCCTAGAAGAACGCAAACGGACAACAAATGGGTTTTTCGCTCTTCACAGAACACAAAGAAAAGCTAATATAGGGAAATCTTCTATTCCTAATGAGAGATGCCGGTTGCATATAAAGAACTGTATTGTGAGTCAACTGTATTGTGAATGTATGACAAGAAATTTGTGCCCCACTCCTTCAGGGTTCGTTCGGTGAATGGGTCAGAAAGCAACAGCCGTATGAGCCTAGCCTACACCTTGATATTTCAGCCTCCAGCTGTTGGTAAACTACAACCCCCAGCATTCCCAGACAGCCTTCGGCTGTCTGGGAATGCTGGGGGTTGTAGTTTACCAACAGCTGGAGGTTCCCTGTTTGGGAACACACTGCATTATGGGTGCCCTAAATGTACTAACCAATTTTTCATGTAATTTTTTTTTCTTCTCCTTTTAGATCCATGTATCCCGTGGACTATGTCGGATTCCATAGCTCTAACCCCCTCATTTTTATTTTTTCAAAAAGTTCTTTTATTTTTTTATTTTTTTAAATAGTTAAAGTGTAGCCCCCACCATCCTATTTTTTTTTTTTGCTAGCCCGTTCCCCCCCCCCCCCCCGCGCTACGGCACTAGCCTGTTCCCTCCTCCCCCCCCCCCGCCCCGCATACCCCGTTCCCTCATTACACTTGCAGTTACTGCAGAGTCCGGCAGCGGGCATGCATGGACAGCGGCGGCAACGAGGCGGCGGCGGCGATGTGCTGGAGGAGTGGCCTCCCAGCCAGTGGCCGGGGAGCCAATGCGCTCGCTCCCGCCTGTCTGATTGACAGGCAGGGAGCGAGTGCAGCCTAACTGAAAAAGGACTGATTGCCACTCCAAAATCAGTCCTTTTTCAGTGGCTGGTTTTTAAATGTAAATTAAACCTTTTTTAATGGAAAAAATAAAATAAAAGTATATTAGAGATATGTTGTAGTACATAAGTACTACAACATATCAAAAAATAAAGTTGGTGACAGTGCCCATTTAACTTAAACAAAACCTATAGAAATGGGTATCATTGTAATAATAGATAGCAAGGATAGATAGGATCGGCACTGACTAATGCCCTGGAGTGCTTATATGGACAGCTGATCTAAGTAAAGCAAGTAGCAGGGACATGGAGGTATCAGATTGTCGGCACAGGTAACGCGGTGCTCATTCTTGTAGGCATCAAATAGAAATATGAGTTCATAGAAAAAGTAGAAGGCACTCACGGTTTTCTGTGCAGCTTTCTTTATTTTCCAGTGCTTAAAATTACATTAATCCACGTTATTCATTGTAATTATATTGACCTACCAGAATAAATTTACAGTAAAGTACAAACAAAGTAAAAAAGAGAAACAAAACTCCCCAAAACACCAAAACAGCTTTTTTTTCCCACTTTCGCCACACAAATAATTTTGTGTGACAAAATTGGAAAAATTTGATTTTGGGGTAAAATGCGTTATGTCATTACAAAGTATAATTGGTCCCACACAAAACAACCCCTCATATGGGTCTGTAGGTGAAGAATTGAGTTATGGATTTTAAATAGAGAGCAGGAAAAACTAAAATGTAAAAACAAAAACTGTCCCAGTCATTAACCCCAAAACAACCACACTTTGTCATTGAAAGGATCTGCTACTCCTCACTATACTGATACTTGATAATAATAATAAAGTCAGAGTGTTTTCCTCATAGTCATACATATATCTATATATACAGTCATGGCCGTAAATGTTGGCACCCCTGAAATTTTTCAAGAAAATGAAGTATTTCTCACAGAAAAGGATTGCAGTAACACATGTTTTGCTATACACATGTTTATTCCCTTTGTGTGTATTGGAACTAAATTAAAAAAGGGAGGAAAAAAAATTGGGCATAATGTCACACCAAACTCCAAAAATGGTCTAGACAAAATTATTGTCACCCTTAACTTAATATTTGGTTGCACACCCTTTGGAAAAAAATAACTGAAATTAGTCTCTTCCTATAACAATCAATAAGCTTCTGACGCCTCTCGGCCAGAATGTTGGACCACTTTTCCTTTGGAGACTGCTTCGGGTCTCTCTTATTGGAAGGGCGCCTTTTCCCAACAACAATTTTAAGATCTCTCCACAGGTGTTCAATGGAATTTAGATCTGGAACTCTCCAGTGCTTTATTGCCATCCATTTCTGGGTGCTTTTTGACGTATGTTATTGGGGTTATTGTCGTGCTGGAAGACCCAAGATCTCAGACGCAAACCCAACTTTCTGACACTGGGCTGTACAGTTGGACCCAAAATCCATTGATAATCCTCAGATTTCATGATGCCTTGCACACATTCAAGGCACCCAGTGCCAGAGGCAGAAAAACAACCCCAAAACATAATTGAACCTCCATCATATTTCACTATAGGTTATGTGTTCTTTCCTTTGTAGGTCTCATTCTGTTTTCGGTAATCAGTAGAATGATGTGCTTTACCAAAAAGCTCTATCTTGGTCTCATCTGTCCACAAGTTGTTTTCCCAGAAGGATTTTGGCTTACTCAAGTTCATTTTGGCAAAATGTAGTCTTGCTTTTATATGTCTCTGTGTCAGCAGTGGGGTCCTCCTGGGTCTCCTGCCATAGCATTTCATTTCATTTAAATGTGGACAGCTTGAATATCTTTGGAACTTGTTTGGGGCTGCTTATCCACCATCCGGACTATCCTGCATTGACACCTTTCATCAATGTTTCTCTTCCGTCCACACCCAGGGAGATTAGCTACAGTGCCATGGGTTGGAAACTTCTTAATAATATTGCACACTGTGGACAAAGGCAAATCTAGATCTCTGGAGATGGATTTGTAACCTTGAGATTGTTGATATTTTTCCACAATTTTAGTTCACAAGTCCTCAGACAGTTCTCTTCTCCTCTTTCTGTTGTCCATGCTTAGTGTGGCACACACAGACACACAATGCAAAGACTAAGTGAACTTCTCTCCTTTTGATATGCTTTCAGGTGTGATTTTTATATTGCCCACACCTGTTACTTGCCCCAGGTGAGTTTAAAGGACCATCACATGCTTGAAACAATCTTATTTTTGCACAATTTTGAAAAGGTGCCAATATTTTTTTCAAGTCCATTTTTGGAGTTTGGTGTGACATTATGTCCAATTTGCTTTTTTCCTCCCTTTTTTGGTTTAGTTCCAATATACACAAAGGGAATAAACATGTGTATAGCAAAACATGTGGTACTGCAATCCTGAAATACTTAATTTACTTGAAAAATTTCAGGGGTGCCAACATTTACGGCCATGACTGTATAGCCCACAAAAAAGTATACAATAAAAATGTATGCAACATTGAGGCAAACTGGTTTTGCTACCTATGTTTGTGGTATACCAAGCATTCGCGAAATATAGGGAGATGTGCGGCCAACCAGTGATAATTGGTTGGGGCACATAATCCCAGCAATCATTTTTCGGGTGGTTTTTTGTTTGGCGGCTGATCACTGAGTCTTCTATACAGGACAATAATTGGGCTGCTCAGCTAATAATTGCCCCATGTAATAGGGCTTTTAAGGGGGCAACCATCTTGCCTAAGCTGTTCCTTCAAGATTTTAGAGGGATTGTTCACATTAAAGGCCCTATTACAATTTTTGGCCCTACTGGTAGATATCACCCTTTGTAATAAAGGTATCGATCATCTGACAAAATGAGCAAATGCTTGTTGGTCGGCCGTCAGCAGCATGTAATAGGAGATGTGCTTAAAAGGGGTACTCCGTTTTCTTTAAATCAACTGTTGCCATAAAGTTATACATATTTGTGAATTACTTTCATTAAAAAATCTTAATCCTTCCAGTACTTATCAGCTGCTGTATGCTCCAGAGAAAGTTGAGTAGTTCTTTTCAATCTGACCATAGTGCTCTCTGCTGCCACCTCTGTCCATGTCAGTAACTGTCCAGAGCAGGAGCAAATCCCTATAGCAAACCTATCCTGCTCTGGACAGTTCCTGACATGGACAGAGGTGTCAGCAGAGAGCACTGTGGACAGACAGAAAAGAACAACTCAACTTCCTCTGTAGTATACAGCAGGTGATAAGTACTGTAAGGATTAATGTTTTTATATAGAAGTAATTTACAAATCTGTTTAAGTTTCTGGAACCAGTTGATTTGGAGGGAAAAAATTCCACTGGAGTACCCCTTTAAGCATTGTGATAGACTTAAACAAGTGCTGATCTACGAGATCAGTGCTCATTTGCAGGGCAGCTCAGGTAATCTAATATGGTCCTTAGAAAAACATATCTGCTTCATGTCAGAAACAGTGCCACACCTGTCCTTAGGTTGTATGTCATATTGCAACTCCATTAAAGAAAATGGGGTCAAACTGCAATACTCAGTTCAAAGTGGTATGTGTGAATAATTCCACCCATTTTCGGAGACACCACCTTTCTCCTTATAATAGATAACTTTTTCAACAATATGGCTATGGTGTATGCACAGCTTATTACTTCATTCAATGCAAAGAAGATTCACTTACTACATTCGTAGCTTCAAAGCATGTTTCTTTATTGATTCCAAGTTTTTTCCTCTCACTTCGCACGGCTTCGATGTTACAAGCTGACCGGCTGGCAGAGATCTTACACACCACTGATCGGATCCAGAGGTCTGACGCTACGTTTCGGGGTGCGCCCCCTTAGTCATGTATGAATGAATGAATGAATGAATGAAGTAATAAGCTGTGCATACACCATGCCCATATTGTTGAAAAAGTCAAACTGCAATACCTCATACAACCTGTGGAGAGATGTGGCACATGTTTTTCTAATTCAACGTTTAGATTTTTTAGCAGCTGCATGGACATTTTAAACAACTAATTGCCTACTACGGCCTCTTGGACATATAGGCCGGCATTTATCATTGTAGGTGTAAGTGAAGCATTTATCATTGTAGGTGTAAGTGAAGCATTTATCATTGTAGGTGTAAGTGAAGCATTTATCATTGTAGGTGTAAGTGAAGCATTTTTCTACACCTTTTTTGTGTGCTGGTAATGTGTAGGAGCATCAAATTTATTAAATGGTCACAGAGCATTTAATACATTTTGTGCAGGTCACATTTTCTGAAATTTTACTCTTCACATACACCAGAAAGCTAAGCTAAGTCTGGGCTGGTGTATTTTTGAGACTTTTCAGTGGCTTTGCGCCCTTTCTTAAAACCCTTTCATATCATGTGTAATATTGATTTGTTGCAAAAATCAGTTGATTGCTATTCAAAATCAGCAGAAATGTGTAAACCAAAAGGCACAAAAAAGGTGCAAATAAACCCTGCTTGCGCCTTTTTTACGCCTTTTCTACACACAAAAAACAGTCTAAAGACAATGATAAATGTCGGCAATAGAATTTTGGTAACTGTTTTTAGCAATGTCCATCATATAGAGTCAATGGTGAATCTTGTCTTATCTACACACCTTTCATTGTAATCCTGCCTGGGAGGATACTGAGACAACTAATGAAATAGTAAGGCAAATCCACTGTGGATTTTTAGTATATCAGTGGCTAAAATCCGCCATCATATCTTGGATTTTACCATAAATTGGCCAGCAGAGCTGCATGCAGATTAGCCAAATTGTAAGTTAATGGTGCATATCTGTGATTTTTAGTGTGGCCCCATGACACTTTAATATCAATAGCAGGTTCATTATTGTGAGAGCCTAAATCCTGACATAATCCTCTGCACTTCAAGATGTCAGTCCACTGTGAAGCAACTGTTTCACATAAAAGCTTGACTTAAACAATAGATTCTCATTATACTTCTATCCAGGCTTTGGGGATGGAGGGGCGCCGTGGTTATCAGTCCCAAATAAGATGCTTTATAGTGAAAACAGCAGTCACGGGGTAGAAATGCAGCCTTTGTGTGTGACTAGTCAGGGGTTTAAGGTCAAATACTGGAGTGTGAGCAGTCAGACAGCTGGATAAATGTTGCCTGATCCATGGAACGTGAATTGACCTCACAATTTGTGTACATTATCATAGGGCAGCAGTTGCGCAAGGCACATGAGTACTGACAGACACACTCCCATTCTGCTTCTACCCAACCGGCTTCAAGGGCCGTCTGTATCCACACGAGGCAATCAATATATGGGTGAAAGCAAATGATCCGGATGAAATGTGGCTGAAATGCAGCAGTAGTTTGTCTGCAAACTTGCGTGGTGATTGGCTGCTGCATTTTGACCTCATGCAGGTGCCGAATAGTTTGTTTTCACCCAATTAGACTATGTTCACACAGCGGAAAATTTGCAGAATGTCCACCTGGAAAAGAACACATTCTGCAATTCCATAGAGGATAATGCATTTCTGAGCAGATCCTATCGAAAGAATGAACATGTTTATTCTTTAAGTAGACACCAAAATTGGAATTTCCTCGACGGATATATCAGCCTATTGAACTAATACAAGTGAGAGCAATAAATCGACCACAGAGCTGTAACATGAAGTAGGAAGAGCTTGTTTATTAAGGGTATGTTCACACTGCTGAATTCCGCGAGTGAAATTCCGCACAGTGAACGTTAGCATTTGTGTGAATGGGTCTTCCGCGAGACCCATTCACACGGCAGAATTTCAGTGGCAGACAATTCCGCCATTGAAATTGTTCCGCGCAAAGAAAGAACATGTTCATTTTTTGTGGGCAAGTCCGCGAGCACTGCATAGCCATCAAAGGTGACGCCGCAGTGCCGCACAGTTCTACTGCCGCCACTGGCTGCCAGGCTGAATCTCTGCTCTCGGGAATTCCGCGAGCAGAGATTCAACTTCAAATCCGTAGTGTGAACATACCCTAACAAGTTAAAAGAACATCAAACATGGACCAATTATTGATCCATGCAGGCATGCTAGCACCAAAGAGGGTGTCTAATAAAGGTCAGGTTCACACCATGTTTTGCTACCCTATTGAAAAATAAGCTTTTATCAAGAAAAAAAGACATCAAACACGATGGTACAACAGGATGCCTATCCTGAAATGTCCCATTGACGTAGATTTGGACAGTCTCTGTTTGTCTGTCTGGTGTTAAAAAAGGATTCTGGCAAAATTTTGTCAAACAAACGCAAATGGCCACTTTTAACTATGACAGAAGCCACACTGAAAATGCATATGGTGTTTCCTTTGTACTTCATTAGTTCTATAGGGTCTTTTATGTTACTAGTTCTTTGTTTCCCAGTCCATAAGTGCCGCTCCAGAGTGGCCACTGCAGCTGTCTGCCATATTCTGATCATACCATAAGCCACCTTGTTGGCTCCTGGCACATTGCCCATATGCACTGTATTTAGTAGAAGGCAGAATGTCTGTGTGGATAGCATTTTGGAGTAAAAGGGCACAATAAGTAAGTGTTCTATATTCAGCCACATAGCATCCCATAATCCCACCATACTATTATTGAATAAAACATACTAAACATAGTCTGATATCCCCCATACAGTGAAAACATAGAGGATAGAAAAACTGTAAGGGGAAATTTATCAAAACCTGTCCAGAGGAAAAGTTGCTGAGTTGCCCATAACAACCAATCAGATCACTTCTTTCAGGCCTCTGTAAAATGAAAGAAGCGATCTGATTGGTTCCTCTGGTATTACTAAATCTCCCCCTTAGTGATTACAATACCTTTACATCAAGTAACTAATGGGGACGTCTTCATGGAGTCTTTTCTTTTTCTCTGTCCATCATAAAGACTTCCTCAGGCCACAGAATCTGCCAGAAAAATATTTGGCTCCTCACATTTCCATCAGCATCCTTACCTTTTCCCCACCCATAGTACCTCAAATGATAACAAATGCCAATGCAGTAGTTAGCCCCTTTTGAGCACACCACACGGTAGTCAATCCCCTTTGTGCCCCCTCACACAGTAATTTGCCCTCTTTGCACCGCCATGCAGTAGTTAGCCCCTTTGCTGCACTCCACACAGTAGTTTGTCTCTTTTGTGTACCCCACACAGTAGTCTGCCCCCAACACAGTAGTTTAGACCCTTGTTGGCCCCCACATAATAGATAGTCCTCTTTCCTTTAACAAACAGAAAAAAAATACATGTATAGTATATGTATACATCTGTACAGTCATTTGTTTTCTTTTTTTTCCATCACTGAGTTCCACAATATGGGAATATGTCTTTGTGAGATAAGTTGTAATTGTTTATACTATTTTGAGGAACATCTAATGCATTGGAAAAACTTTTTTCACATACTTATGTTCAAACTACTTTTGCAAAATAATTTTTTTTGTGTCACTATTTTGTGATCCATAACATTATTTTTCCATGGCTGTGTGGGGTCACCTGTAGTTTTTATTGATACCACATGCCACATTTTGATCAAAAACATATTCTGGCATTGTTTTTTCTATATTATATTTCTATTTTACCACCTGGGTTAGGTAATACGATAATTTCATGATAATTTCACCCCGCAAGTTTCCTGCAGGAGCCCATCTCTAATTAATAGGACTGGTGCCTAAAACTCAATGGGCTCTGGTATTTTTCCACCCATATTCAGGTGAGCATTAGGCTAAGTTTCTACTTGGTTTTTTTGTGTGCGTTCCCCCCCCCCCCCCCCAAAAAAAAAAAAAACGCCAAAACGGCACCCAAGGCATTTTTCATTGAAAAAACGCTGTGGCCAGATGTTAGCTGTAAATCAATGAGAAATCGCAAAATTCTTTTTCCACTTTCTTTTTCAGTTTACATTTTTTTTTATCCTTTTGGTTTTTTCACTCTTTTTTAGCTCCTTGGTGGATTTGCAAAGTCGCAGCATGTTGAGCCTATGGCGTTTTTCCCCCTGAAATCGTGGCATTTTCTCCCTGTCACGATGCCGGCTGGCAGGAGGTGGATCCTCTGTGCCAGAGAGGGATTGGCGTGGACCGTGCTAGTGGACCGGTTCTAAGTCACTACTGGTTTTCACCAGAGCCCGCCGCAAGGCGGGATGGTCTTGCTGCGGCGGTAGTGACCAGGTCGTATCCACTAGCAACGGCTCAACCTCTCTGGCTGCTGAAGATAGGCACGGTACAAGGGAGTAGACAGAAGCAAGGTCGGACGTAGCAGAAGGTCGGGGGCAGGCGGCAAGGTTCGTAGTCAGGGTGGATAGCAGAAGTTCTGGTACACAGGCTTTGGACACACAAAACACTTTCACTGGCACAAGGCAACAAGATCCGGCCAGGGAGTGCATGGGAGGAGGTCAGATATAGTCAGGGACCAGGTGGAAGCCAATTAAGCTAATTGGGCCAGGCACCAATCATTGGTGCACTGGCCCTTTAAGTCTCAGGGAGCTGGCGCGCGCGCGCCCTAGAGAGCGGAGCCGCGCGCGCCAGCACATGACAGCAGGGGACGGGAACGGGTAAGTGACCTGGGATGCGATTCGCGAGCGGGCGCGTCCCGCTGTGCGAATCGCATCCCCGACGGCCATGACAGTGCAGCGCTCCCGGTCAGCGGGACCGACCGGGGCGCTGCGTAGAGAGAGACGCTGTACGCGCTCCGGGGAGGAGCGGGGACCCGGAGCGCTAGGCGTAACAGTACCCCCCCCCCTTAGGTCTCCCCTTCTCTTTGTCCGGTAACTGCCCCCCCCGGGATGAGGACACCGGGAAAGGATGGAGGGATTCCTCAACGGCAGGCAGTACAGCAGGAGTGGGAATGGGGAGGGAGGGCAGAGGGCGAGGCCTGGCACGGGGCAGTGTGACACCAGGACGAGGGCCACGAGGAGGCACCGAGGCTTGACTGACTGGACTGGGAGGGGGGGAGAGGCACTTCTTAAGGCGGGCAGAGTCCATAACGACCTTAGGGAGACCGGATACAGGAGGAACCACAGGGTCACGGCAGGGAGTACTGGGAACCGGTTTAAGGCAGTCCTTGAAGCAAGAGGTACCCCAGCTCTTGATCTCCCCTGAGGACCAATCCAGGGTTGGGGAATGGTGTTGAAGCCAGGGTAGTCCAAGGAGAATTTCAGAAGTGCAATTGGAGAGGACCAAAAACTCAATTTTCTCATGATGAGGTCCGATGCACATTAGGAGGGGCTCCGTGCGGAAACGCACGGTGCAATCCAACCTGGCTCCGTTGACCGCGGAAATGTGGAGTGGCTTGACAAGACGGGTCACCGGGATGCGGAATTTATTCACCAAGGACTCCCGAATAAAATTCCCAGAGGCACCAGAGTCCAGGCAGGCCACGGCTGAGAGGGAAGAGCTGGCTGAAGAAGAAATCCGTACAGGCACCGTGAGACGTGGAGAAGCCGACTTAGCATCAAGAGACGCCACACCCACGAGAGCTGGGTGCGAGCGTGCGTTTCCCAGACGTGGAGGACGGATAGGGCAATCCACCAAAAAATGTTCGGTACTGGCACAGTACAGACAAAGATTCTCTTCCTTACGGCGATTCCTCTCTTCCAGGGTCAGGCGAGACCGATCCACTTGCATGGCCTCCTCGGCGGGAGGCCTAGGCGCAGATTGCAATGGAGACTGTGGGAGAGGTGTCCAGAGATCTAAGTCTTTTTCCTGGCGGAGCTCTTGATGCCTCTCAGAAAAACGCATGTCAATGCGAGTGGCTAGATGAATGAGTTCATGCAGATTAGCAGGAGTATCTCGTGCGGCCAGAACATCTTTAATGTTGCTGGATAGGCCTTTTTTAAAGGTCGCGCAGAGGGCCTCATTATTCCAGGAAAGTTCAGAAGCAAGAGTACGGAATTGTATGGCGTACTCGCCATCGGAAGAATTACCCTGGACCAGGTTCAGCAGGGCAGTCTCAGCAGAAGAGGCTCGGGCAGGTTCCTCAAAGACACTTCGAATTTCCGAGAAGAAGGAGTGTACAGAGGCAGTGACGGGGTCATTGCGGTCCCAGAGCGGTGTGGCCCATGACAGGGCTTTTCCAGACAGAAGGCTGACTACGAAAGCCACCTTAGACCTTTCAGTAGGAAACTGGTCCGACATCATCTCCAAGTGCAGGGAACATTGCGAAAGAAAGCCACGGCAAAACTTAGAGTCCCCATTAAATTTGTCCGGCAAGGACAGGCGGAGGCTAGGAGTGGCCACTCGCTGCGGAAGGGGTGCAGGAGCTGGCGGAGGAGATGATTGCTGCTGAAGTTGCGACTGAAGTTGCTGCACAATGGTGAATACTTCCGACAGCTGGTGGGTTAGATGGGCGATCTGTCGGGATTGCTGGGCGACCACCGTGGTGATATCAGAGATATAAGGCAGAGGGACGTCAGCGGGATCCATGGCCGGATCTACTGTCACGATGCCGGCTGGCAGGAGGTGGATCCTCTGTGCCAGAGAGGGATTGGCGTGGACCGTGCTAGTGGACCGGTTCTAAGTCACTACTGGTTTTCACCAGAGCCCGCCGCAAGGCGGGATGGTCTTGCTGCGGCGGTAGTGACCAGGTCGTATCCACTAGCAACGGCTCAACCTCTCTGGCTGCTGAAGATAGGCGCGGTACAAGGGAGTAGACAGAAGCAAGGTCGGACGTAGCAGAAGGTCGGGGGCAGGCGGCAAGGTTCGTAGTCAGGGTGGATAGCAGAAGTTCTGGTACACAGGCTTTGGACACACAAAACGCTTTCACTGGCACAAGGCAACAAGATCCGGCCAGGGAGTGCATGGGAGGAGGTCAGATATAGTCAGGGACCAGGTGGAAGCCAATTAAGCTAATTGGGCCAGGCACCAATCATTGGTGCACTGGCCCTTTAAGTCTCAGGGAGCTGGCACGCGCGCGCCCTAGAGAGCGGAGCCGCGCGTGCCAGCACATGACAGCAGGGGACGGGAACGGGTAAGTGACCTGGGATGCGATTCGCGAGCGGGCGCGTCCCGCTGTGCGAATCGCATCCCCGACGGCCATGACAGTGCAGCGCTCCCGGTCAGCGGGACCGACCGGGGCGCTGCGGAGAGAGAGACGCCGTACGCGCTCCGGGGAGGAGCGGGGACCCGGAGCGCTAGGCGTAACACTCCCATAGGAGTCTATGGAAGTAAAAAAAAAAAAACACCAAGAAAAACCACATGTGGGTTTTTGCAGACAGATTTTATTCTTTTTTGGAAAAGATACCTTTTTAATAAAATTTCGTAGGGTTTTTCCGTTTTTGCATTTTTGTTTTTTTCCTCCTTACCTTTAAAAAATCATAACTCTTTCAATTTTGCACCTAAAAATCCATATGATGGCTTATTTTTTGTGCATTCTATTTTGTAATGACATTAGTCATTTTACCCAAAAATCTATGGCGAAACAGGAAAAAAATCATTGTGCGACAAAATTTAAGAAAAAAACCCCATTCTGTAAATTTTGGGGGCTTCCATTTCTACGCAGTACATTTTTTGGTAAAAATTATACCTCATCTTTATTCTGTAGGTCCATACGATTAAAATGATACCCTACTTATATAGGTTTGATTTTGTCTTCTGAAAAAAATCATAACTTCATTCAGGAAAATTTATACGTTTAAAATTGTCATCTTCTGACCCCTATAACTTTTTTATTTTTCCACATATGGGGCGGTATCGGGGCTAAGTTTTTGCGCCGTGATGTGAAGTTTTTATTGGTACCATTTTTGTATTGATTGGACTTATTGATCGCTTTTATTTCATTTTTTTCATTATATAAAAAGTGACCCAAAAAGACGCTATTTTGGACTTTGGAATTTTTTTGCGCGTACGCCATTGACCCTGTGGTTAAATTAATGATATATTTTTATAATTCGGACATTTGAGCATACGGTGATACCACATATGTTTAATTTTATTTTTATTTATGCTGTTTGTTTTTTAAATGGGAAAAGGGGGGTGATTCAAACTTTTATTAGGGAAGAGGTTAAAGGGGTATTTCAGGGAAAAACTTTTTTTTTATATATCAACTGGATCCAGAAAGTTAAACAGATTTGTAAATTACTTCTATTAAAAAATCTTAATCCTTCCAGTACTTATGAGCTTCTGAAGTTAAGGTTTTTCTTTTCTGTCTAAGTGCTCTCTGATGACACGTGTCTCGGGAACCGCCCAGTTTAGAAGCAAATCCCCATAGCAAACCTCTTCTAAACTGGGCAGTTCCCGAAACACGTGTCATCAGAGAGCACTTAGACAGAAAAGAACAACCTTAACTTCAGAAGCTCATAAGTACTGAAAGGATTCAGATTTTTTAATAGAAGTAATTTACAAATCTGTTTAACTTTCTGGAGCCGGTTGATATCTATATAAAAAAAAGTTTTTTCCTGGAATACCCCTTTAAATGATCTTAACTTTTTTTTCCACTTTTTTTTTTTTACAATGTTATAGCTCCCATAGGGACCTATAACACTGCACACACTGATCTTTTACATTGATCAATTGTTTCTCATAGGAAACCATTGATCGATGATTCTGCCGCTTGACTGCTCATGCCTGGATCACAGGCACTGAGCAGTCATTCGGTGATCGGACACCAGGAGGCAGGTAAAGGGACCCTCCTCGTCTCCTATAGCTGTCGGGATGCCACAATTTCACCGCCGCGATCCAGAACAGCCCCTGTGCTAACCGGCATTAGTTTAGTTTCACTTTAGACGCGGCGATCAACTTTGAACGCCACATCTAAAGGGTTAACAGGGTGCAGCACCGCGATCAGTGCTGCGCGTTATTAGCCACGGGTCCCAGCCGTTGCTAGGTGCCAGGCCCGACCCGCTATGACGTCATGGCACCGCATTATAGAATGGGAGCGGACGCATGACGTACTGGTACGTCATGCATGCTTAACCCCTTAAGGACCAAGCATTTTTCTGTTTTTACACTTTCGTTTTTTCCTCCTTACCTTTTAAAAATCATAACCCTTTCAATTTTGCACCTAAAAATCCATATGAGGGCTTATTTTTTGCGCCACCAATTCTACTTTGGAATGACATCAGTCATTTTACACAAACATTTATGGCGAAACGGGAAAAAAAATCATTGTGCGACAAAATTGAAGAAAAAACACCATTTTGTAAATTTTGGGGACTTCTGTTTCTAGGCAGTACATTTTTCGGTAAAAATGACACTTTATCTTTATTCTGTAGGTCCATACGGTTAAAATGATACCCTACTTATATAGGTTTGATTTCGTCGTACTTCTGGAAAAAATCATAACTACATGCAGGAAAATTTATACATTTAAAATTGTCCTTTTCTGACCCCTATAACTTTTTTTTTTACAGGGTGGTTTGAGGGCTCTTTTTTTGCGCCGTGATCTGAAGTTTTAATCGGTACCATTTTTATTTTTGATTGGATTTCTTGATCGCTTTTTATTCCTTTTTATGGTATGAAAAGTGACCAAAAATACGCTATTTTGGTCTTTTGAATTTTTTTGCGTGTACGCCATTGACCGTGCGGTTTAATTAATGATATATTTTTATAGTTCAGACATTTACACACGCGGCGATACCACATATGTTTATTTTTATTATGGTTACATATTTTTTATATGGAATTTGGGAAAAGGGGGGTGATTTAAACTTTTAATAAGGAAGGGGTTAATGTGTGTGTTTTTAAACTTTTTTTAAACTTTTTTTTTTTACACTTTTAGTCCCCTTAGGGGACTTTTAGGAGGAATCATTAGATTCCTCATACAGATCATTGTGGTTTCTTAAAATCACAATGATCTGCGTGCTCTGCGTTCGATTGATAAAGCCTGGTCCTGCCAGGCTTTATCATTCAGAGAGCCGGAGCCGCCGCAGCAGGAGAGGTAAGCCCACAGGCTACCTCAGTAGTGGATCGCTCCCCCGCGATCGTGCTGCGGGGGGGTGATACACCCCACTGGACCACCAGGGACTGTATACAGGCACCTTTAGACGCCGCTGTCAACTTTGACAGCGGCGATCTAAAGGGTTAATAGCCGGCCGCGGCGATCGCCGCATGTCGGCTATTAACGTCGGCCCCCAGCTACAAGAATCAGCTGGGGGCTGGCCGATATGACGCCGGCTCGAGTTGGGAGCCCGCGTCATACCCCAATAAAGGCCATTGGACGAGTATAGACGTTCATGGTCGTTATCGGGTTAAGAGGTTAAAACAGGGATCAATTTATGTGGGCGGGCAGGACACTGAAAATGTAGCCGACAATAATAAAAATGTAGTGTGTGTGTGTTTTTCACTTCTTTTTTTAATTTTTTAGGTAGTACTAATACTCCCAGCATGGAACACACTGTTCCATGATGGGAGTAGTAGTACCTGTACTAACTGACCGATGGCCCGTGTCACTTCTGACACCCGTTGAGATCCTCCTGTATAATGTATAGATGAGGCCAGACGCTCTTCTATGGTCCCCTGCACTGCCGTATATATACACCTATTCATATTTCCTGCAGAGAGCTGTGATTGGCCAGATGGTTCCAGCCAATCACAGCTCTCTGTAGGAAATATGAATAGGTGTATATATACGTCAGTGCAGGGACCATAGAAGAGTTGCCGCCCGCATCTATACATTATACAGGAGGATCACAGCAGGTGTCAGGAGTGACACCCGCTGTGATCTTTCCTTTACTGCAGGTACTACTGCTCCCAACATGGTGCACACTCTGCTTAATGCTGGGAGCTGTAGTACCTGCATTAAAAGACAGATCGCAACAGAAGTCAGAAGTTACACTCGCTGCTGTCTGTCTATTAATGGAGTTACTACAGCTCCTAGCATGAGGCAGAGTGTGCTCTATGTTGGGAGTAGTAGTACCTGCAGTAAAGGACAGATCATAGCGGTTGTCACTCCTGACATCCATATTCATATTTCCCGCTGAGAGCTGTGATTGGCTGCAACCATCCGGCCAATCCCCTCTTTGGGCGGAAAATATGAATGAGTGATGTTCTATTCACATCACTGGCTGGAGTACAGAGCAGAGATGTGAGCCCTGTATAGAGCTGCTCTGCATCTCTGCTATATTATGGACGATCGCATCGGGTATCAGGAGTGACACCTGGGGCGGTCTGTCTATTAACACAGGTACTAATACTCCCATCATGAAACAGTCTGTTCCATGCTGGGAGTAATAGTACTACCTAAAAAATGTAAAAAGTAGAGAAAAAAAAGAGTGAAACACACACACACACTTTATTAAAAATTAATAAAAATGTAGTTTTATCAAATACATTTTTATTTCCAATCACTACTGCATTTTTTAAAATTTTTTTTGGTACCCAACAAATTTTGAAAAAAACGTCAAAGGGGTAAAAAATGCAATTTCCACTCAAAGGCACAAAACGCAAGAAAAAAAATGCAAGAAAAAAACGCCAAACACAGGAGAATGCTCTGGCGTTTTTTTCTGGCGCTTTTTTTCCTTCGTTTTTTGGGCCACAAAAAAAAAAGTAGAAAAAAACGTCGAAGGGGTAAAACATGCAATTTCCACTCAAAGGCACAAAACGCAAGAAAAAAAATGCAAGAAAAAAAACGCCAAACACAGGAGAATGCTCTGGCGTTTTTTTCTGGCACTTTTTTTCCTTCGTTTTTTGGGCCACAAAAAAAAAACAAGTAGAAACTTAGCCTTAAGAAAAAAATTGTGGCTGCAATCTTTGCCAATAAATGTGCATGTCAAGTAAATATGTCAGCAAATTGTGGAGAATGAAGGAAGTTTAACTTCATAGGTATTTCTCCCAATCATAAAAGATCTGGTAAGGGAAAAAAGTTAATTTCTGTCATTTTTAAGTGAAATTCATTTGAAAACCTTTAAAAAAAAATTTTTTGTGCCAGTGTAGAATACCTGATGTCTCTTTTGCTTTTTTAAAAAGAGGTTTTGCAGCAGCTATGGGGGATATTATCTGGAATATTGCTCCATTTTAAATGCCTCTATCTGTCTCTATGGGGGAGATTTATCATCGTTGCTTTGGTAAGTAAGTTCTGTAGGCATCTTTTTGCTTATCTATGGCACATTTATCATACTATCACTGGGGGGGTGGATAAATTTGGCTTACATAAGCAAAAACCAATAAATCACATTTGAATACCATTTTTTAGCACACATAAGCAAAAACCAATAAATGACTTCAGAACACCAATTTGCAGCTTTGAAAAAAGTGTGATATATATGTATTTATTATATTTTTTTAACACTTTTTTTCCCCTAAATGTACTAACTTTTTTTTTTTCTTACTTCTCATTTCAGATCCGTGTATCCTGTGGATTACTTTAGATTTGGAGGACTACGGTGACCAGTGTTTTTTTTTGTTTTTGTTTAATGTTAATAAAATGGGCTTTTGGGGGAGTGTGTTTTTTGTATAATTTTTTTAAACGTTTTGTGTTTTTATTTACTTTACAGGCTTAGTAGTGGAATCCGTCTTATAGATGCAGTCCATTACTAAGCCGGGCTTAGTGTTAGCCACAAAAACAGCTAGCGTTAATTCCCAATTACCCCAGTACCCACCGCCACAGGGGAGCCGGAACCAACAGGCCTGGTTTGTCAAAAATGGTGCTCCTGGGCCTAGGCGATAACAGGCTGGCATTATTTAGGCTGGGGGGTGCCAGTAACAGTGGTCCTCATCCACCCTGGTAATGTCAGGCTGTTGCTGCTTGGTTGGTGTTTGGCTGAGAATAAAAATAGGGGGAACCTTATGCTTTTTTTAGCATAATTAAATATAAAAAAAATGCATAGGGCTCACCCAATTTTCAGCCAAATACCAACCAAGCAGCAACAGCCTGATGTTACCAGGGTGGGCAAGGACCATTGTAACTGACCCTCCCCAGCTTAAATAACACCAGCCTGTTACCACCTAATTCTAGGAGTGCCATTTTTGACATTCCGGGCCTGTTGGTACCGGCTCTTCCCAGCACCCCTGTGGCGGTGGGTACCGGGGTAATAATTGGGGATTAGCGCTAGATGTTTTTGTGGCTAACACTAAGCCTCGGCTTAGTAATGGATTCCGTCTATTAGACAGCTTCCACTACTAAGCCTGTCAAGTAAATAAAAAAAAAAACACAACACGTTTAAAAAAATTTTTATTCCAAAAAAATACTCCCCTAAAAAAGCCCTCCTTAACCATTTTATTAACATTAAAAAGAAAGAAAAAAAAAGTTGATCATCGACGCAGTCCATAGAATCCGAAGTAGTCCACAGGATACACGGATCTGAAATGAGAAAAAAAAAAAAAAGAAAAATAGGTTAATACATTTATTATCAACCGCCCGCACAACCACAACTCCCAGCATGCCCTTAAAGTAAGGACATGCTGGGAGTTGTAGTCATGTGGTGCGGGAGATATGCGGGCGAGTAAAAAGTTTGTCACCTACCCCCCCCCCCCCACATGACTACAACACCCAGCATGCCCTTACAATGCTGGGAGTTGTAATAGTGCGGCAGGGGGCAGGTGACAAGCTTGTCACCTGCCCTCGCCGTACAAATACAACTCCCAGCATGTCCTTACTCTAAGGACATGCTGGGAGTTGTAGTCGTGCAAGCCAGGGAAGCAGGCGGTAATGCGCTCCGCTCCCTGGCCGCTATCTATCAGAAAATCACTGTAATTTCATATTTCCCACCGGGTCCCGTGACAAGGGACCCGGCGAGAAATTTGAAATGACAGTAAACTCTGTGGCACCGTAGCAAAGGGAGCACGGGCTGACATAACACTGCAGCCACCAGGGACTCCTGCAGCCGGGCCGGGAGATGTGCAGGAGCCATCCCTCAGCGTGTACCGCAGTGCTGAGGGATGGCAGGCACGGCTCCTGCACATCTCCCAGCCCGTGTGCAGGAGTCCTGGGCGGCTGCAGTGAGGCCAGCCTGGGCTCCTTTTAAGATATAACGGAGCCGCAGAGTTTTAGTCCCTACTGTAAGATCAAATTTCCCACCGGGTCCCGTGATTGGCTGCTCGGTCCCGGCCAATCACGGGACCCAGCGGGAAATGTGAAATTACATTAGGGACTCCAAAAACTCCACAGCGCCAAGGTATGTTAAAGGAGCCCGGGCAGGCATCACTCTGCAGCCGCCCGGGCTCCATCTGATTCTATCCCCTCTGCCCTCACTTAATGACAGGGGCACTGATTTACATTCCCTCTTGTCTCCTAACCGCCTGCACCGCACATTTCCCGCCCGCTACAAGAATACAACTCCCAGCTCACTGTAAGGGCATGCTGGGAATTGTAGTCCTGCAACAGGTAGCAGACAGATGGGAGATGAGCGGCGCGGGCGGGTGGGAGACAAGGGGGGGGATATAAATCAGTGTAATTTGTGATCAGATAGTCAGAAAAGCAGAAACATAAGCAAGGTTCAAGCTGGAGCTTTTTAATCAGATGCCCCTAGATCTGCGACCGTCACAGTTGATAAATCAGGGTGCACTGGAAAGTGAAAAAACTCTACGTGAGCAAGATATCAAGATGAACGGTGGGATGTAAACAAAAAGAAAGTTGCAAATAAGCGGAGTTGCGCCAAAAATATGGGAAAATAAGCTCTACAAACTTTGATAAATCTGGGCCTATACCTCCACTAAATTCTGGTACTGGCACACAGGGGACATCACCTCCCAGCTCTTTTTTGGCAGCCATGTCTGAAGCCAGCTGTGTGGGCAGGAAGCGCTGGGAGGTTTGTCATTGTCCTCTATATAATGATCACTACCTGAGAGTAAATAAAGAAGAGCACTAAAATACACTGGGGCACTGGGTGGGGTACAGGCTGAACTTTTGGTCCTGAGATGCTGAAGATAGTTGCTTATTCGGACATTTTCTAATTCAGATGAAAATGTTTTCTTTATTTTTTATTTTTTTACTAGTTTCTCAATAAAAATATACCGTATTTTTCACCCTATAGGACGCACTGGCATATAAGACGTACCCAATTTATAGGTGCAAAATCTAAAAAAATAAAGATTCTGAACCCATCAGTGGTCTTCAACCTGCGGACCTCCAGATGTTGCAAAACTACAACTCCCAGCATGTCCGGACAGCTGTTGTCTGTCCGGGCATGCTGGGAGTTGTAGTTTTGCAACATCTGGAGGTCCGCAGGTTGAAGACCACTGGATAGGAGGTAGTACTCACGTGTCCTCACCGCTCCGGACCCGTCACCACTGCCCTGGATGTCGCTCTCTCGCTGTCACCACGTCCCCGTGGTGTTCCCGACTCTCGGGACGTCTTCTTCCCCGGGATCCACGCTCTCCGTCGCTGTCATCACGTCGCTACGCACGTCGCTCCTATTGGATGACGGGACGGCGTGCGCGACGACATGATGACGTCGAAGGAGAGCGCCGGCCAAGCAGGGGATACCGGCACGGAGCAGACACCGAGGAGGCAGTTAAGGTCCTGTAAGCTGTTCGGGAACGCCGCGATTTCACCGCGGCGGTCCCGAACAGCCCGACTGAGCAGCCAGGTTAGTGTCACTTTCCCTTCAGACGCGGCGGTCAGCTTTGATCTCCGTGTCTTAAGGGTTAATACAGGGCATCACCGCGATCGGTGATGTCCTGTATCATCCGCGGGTCCTGGCCGTTGATGGCCACAGGTATTCGCCGTATAAAACGCACCAACTTTCCCCCCCCAGTTTTGGGGAAGAAAAAGTGCGTCTTATATGGCGAAAAATTCGGTATTAATCAATTACACTGAAGTATTGGGATGACCTGCATGAAACTCAACTGAGTTTAGCCTGGCCCAAAGTGATCCTGGGTATAAAAACAAAACCAGCATCAAAGTATTTGGGGCCAGGCTGAACTCGATTGAATTTGATGTGGGGCATCGCCCTCTCCAGGTGTTGGCAGTGTGGGATTGCCCTCTCCAGGTGTTGGCAGTGTGGGATTGCCCTCTCCAGGTGTTGGCAGTGTGGGATTGCCCTCTCCAGGTGTTGGCAGTGTGGGATTTCCCTCTCCAGGTGTTGGCAGTGTGGGATTGCCCTCTCCAGGTGTTGGCAGTGTGGGATTGCCCTCTCCAGGTGTTGGCAGTGTGGGATTGCCCTCTCCAGGTGTTGGCAGTGTGGGATTGCCCTCTCCAGGTGTTGGCAGTGTGGGATCAGCGGCCTAAATTCATTTAAATTGTTCAACTCAAATAGAGAAACATAGCTGCACATCCACCATATGTATTTTGATCTACTTGCTTCTCAGCATAATTACACAAATGAACAGGTTGTTAGTATACATTTTGATCAAAAAGTCCACTCACCACGTCAAGGCCACCTAGTCAGAGTGGGTCCCTATCCTGACACTGGCGTAGCGACGGGCGGCGACCACCGCCTCAGAGACACCATGCATGCAGGGGGAACGACCCAGTGGCCCAGCAAAAAGTACAAGCCCACTCGCCACGTCAAGGCCACCTATTTAAATTGTTACATTGTGTCATTTAAAACAACTTCTGACATGTTGCCCAGATATGTTAAATCAGTCCTTAGAGCCATTGTGATTGCTAGATATCAGGTGAAGCCAGGTGGTGTGCGACAGTCCCCAGCTGTCAATTAAATCTCTGTATAAGGGTCAGTTCACACATGCAAATTTTTGCTGCAGATCTGCTGCTGCAGATTTGGTTGCCCATTGACTTTAATGGGTAGCAAAATCTGCTACAGCAGATCTGCAGC
Organism: Hyla sarda; assembly: GCF_029499605.1. Taxonomy (NCBI): domain Eukaryota; kingdom Metazoa; phylum Chordata; class Amphibia; order Anura; family Hylidae; genus Hyla; species Hyla sarda. The sequence goes on from NC_079190.1 coordinate 408,611,833, forward strand.
AGAAAATATGCACGTGTGAACTGACCCTAAGGGTATGAGTGGTGCTGTTTTTGCAAAAAAAAAAAAAAAATCGACAGCCCCTTCAGGAAGCTTGTTGTCCTCAGTATGTGTATGGTATTACAGCTCTGTTTTATTAAAGGGGTACTCCGGTGGAAAACTTATTTTTTTTTAAAATCAACTGGTGCCAGAAGTAGAGATGAGCGAACTTACAGTAAATTCGATTCGTCACGAACTTCTCGGCTCGGCAGATGATGTACACCTTATTGGCCGGAAGAAGCGTCAAGCTGTGACGCGAAACTAGTCGCCTCTGGCGGTGTGCCCCTGCATCCTGAAAGCGGCTGCTCTCGCTCCCCACGTGAGTGACCATGTTTTATTGTTCCACTCTGCCGGTGTGAATAAAGGACAAGACGTTGTATACTGCTCCTGGTTGGTGAGTGCGACTTCTTTCTACTTCATTCAACTAGCTGATACAAGTTACTTTCACTAGTGGTCTGCACCTCCACGCAGCAGGTATTGTCTACTCCGAGGTCACAGCAGCTTACCTACCCCATATACTATAGTCGGCTAATTGGACACAGCAGTGCCGGCTGTTATACTTGCTCTTGCAAACTATTCACTTAAAGGGGTAGTCCAGTGGTGAAAAACGCATCCCCTATCCTAAGGATAGGGGATAAGTTTGAGATTGCAGGGGGTCCGATCGCTGGGGCCCCCTGCGATCTCTCTGGACGGGGGCCAGGCATCGGGTGTCGACCCCCGCACGAAGTGGCGGCTGACACGCCCCCTCAATACATCGCTATGGCAGAGCCGGAGATTGCCGAAGGCAGCGCTCCGGCTCTGCCATAGAGTTGTATTGAGGGGGCGTGTCGGCCGCCGCTTCGTGCGGGGGTCGACACGCCCCCTTCGCGCGGGCTGCCGGGGCCCTGTACAGGAGATCGTGGGGGACCCCAGCGGTCGGACCCCCCGCGATCTGCAACTTATCCCCTATCCTTAGGATAGGGGATAAGTTGTTCACTACTGGACTACTCCTTTAATTTACAAATCTGTTTAACTTTCTGGCACCAGTTGATTTAAAAAAAAAAAAGTTTTCCACCGGAGTACCCCTTTAAGCTGGATCAGTGTTTTCCAAACAGTGTGCCACCTGTTGTTGCAAAACTACAACCCCCAGCATGCCCGGACAGCCAAAGGCTGTCCGGGCATGCTGGGAGTCGTAGTTTTGCCATATCTGGAGACACCATGTTTGGAAAACATTGAAATGGTTGAAACCAAAATGAGGTATTCAGGGGTCAAGTCCTGGGTAAAAAAAAAGTGAGGGAACTCACCCAAGATTTCCACTCAAGAGCTGATCCTACAGGACTCCTGCTAAAGGGAATTGTGTTCCTGCTGTGAAAAAAGTGCAGGAACTCAGTTCCCACAGGTTCCTGCAGGACTTGAGCCATGAAGTTATTACGCACACAACCTGAGGATAGTGGTGGCGCTGTTATTGGTATAAAGCAAATGGATAACCCCTTTAACCCCTTAAGGACGCAGGACGTAAATGTACGTCCTGGTGAGGTGGTACTTAACGCACCAGAACGTACATTTACGTCCTGTGCATAACCGCGGGCATCGGAGCGATGCCCGTGTCATGCGCGGCTGATCCCGGCTGCTGATCGCAGCCAGGGACCCGCCGGCGATGGCCGACGCCCGCGATCTCGTGGGCGTCCGCCATTAACCCCTCAGGTGCCAGGATCAATACAGATCCCGGCATCTGCGGCAGTGCGTGATTTGAATGAATGATCGGATCGCCCGCAGCGCTGCTGCGGGGATCCGATCATTCATAACGCCGCACGGAGGTCCCCTCTCCTTCCTCCGTCCGGCTCCCAGCGTCTCCTGCTCTGGTCTGTGATCGAGCAGACCAGAGCAGGAGATGACCGATAATACTGATCTGTTCTATGTCCTATACATAGAACAGATCAGTATTAGCAATCATGGTATTGCTATGAATAGTCCCCTATGGGGACTATTCAAGTGTCCAAAAAAATGTAAAAAAATGTAAAAGTAAAAAATAAGTGAAAAATCCCCTCCCCCAATAAAAAAGTAAAACGTCCGTTTTTTCCTATTTTACCCCCAAAAAGCGTAATTTTTTTTATAGACATATTTGGTATCACCGCGTGCGTAAATGTCCGAACTATTAAAATAAAATGTTAATGATCCCATACGGTGAACGGCGTGAACGAAAAAAAAAAGTCCAAAATTCCTACTTTTTTAATACATTTTATTTAAAAAAAATTATAAAAAATTTATTAAAAGTTTTTTATATGCAAATGTGGTATCAAAAAAAAGTACAGATCACGACGCAAAAAATGAGCCCCCATACCGCCGCTTATACGGAAAAATAAAAAAGTCAGAGGTCATCAAAATAAAGGGATTATAAACGTACTAATTTGGTTAAAAAGTTTGTGACTTTTTTTAAGCGCAACAATAATAGAGAAGTATGTAATAATGGGTATCATTTTAATCGTATTGACCCTCAGAATAAAGAACAGATGTCATTTTTACCATAAATTGTACGGCGTGAAAACGAAACCTTCCAAAATTAGCAAAATTGCGTTTTTCGTTTTAATTTCCCCACAAAAATAGTGTTTTTTGGTTGCGCCATACATTTTATGATATAATGAGTGATGTCATTACAAAGGACAACTGGTCGCGCAAAAAACAAGCCCTCATACTAGTCTGTGGATGAAAATATAAAAGAGTTATGATTTTTAGAAGGCGAGGAGGAAAAAATGAAAACGTAAAAATTAAATTGTCTGAGTCCTTAAGGCCAAAATGGGCTGAGTCCTTAAGGGGTTAAAATCCAAATATAGGATACCCAATTGGATGTCTATTTCTGTGCCAACTCTGTTGTTATTTAATGCATTTACCCCTGGGCACTTGGATTCAATGTAAGCTTTTTCTGTGAATAAGAAAGAGGTGAAGCAGCAGCTGAGAGCAGATCCTGGCCCAGCCTCCATGACACAGGGGGAGGAGAGAGCTGTGGGGGAGGAAAGTTTAGGACGGGCTGTAACAGGGAGGAAACTTTCCTGCGGGCTTGTGTGCACAGTCCTGCCGTGTGGTATCTCACAAGTTGTGGTGCCAGTCATCTCCATACCTGAGGCCATACCAGACAGCGCGGTGCCCACCCTTACTACCCACCATGAGGCTGCCCGTGTGCTGCTGCCTGCTGCTGCTTGTTGTAGGAATCCAAGGTAAGGCTGCCAGTATGTGCCCCCTCTAGTCAGTAAGCTGGCCGGGCAGGGCTCTGTGTATATGGTGCCCAGCCTGAGTGCCCCGGACAGCTGACAAATGTTTGTGTCTAAATATAACCAGTGATGTGGTGGTGCCCCTCACCCGCAGTGCATGAATGCCAGTCCTTTGTCTGTGTTAGGGTGGGGCAGCTGTATAGGTGAGCCGCATGTCCCCTCCGCACACATGTATACATTACAGCCCTGGAGTTTATGTAATCCGGGGATCCTGGGCGCCCTCCCTGCTGAAGGTTTCCATAGACCCGCATGACTCACCGAGGGCTTCTCGAGTAAACAAGATTAAAGTGTGGACTGGGTGCCGCGATACGGGCGGATCTTATGGCGTGTGCCAGCTTTATTGTGCGGGCAAACCTAATGGGAAGGGACCCGCTGTTATAAAGCAGTGTCTACCCTGTCTAAGGCATTTCTTAACCCTAGTGTATGAGGCATTGTCTACCCCTAGTGTATGAGGCATTGCCCAGTGCCCACCCCTAGTGTATGAGGCATTGCCCACCCCTAGTGTATGAGGCATTGCCCACCCCTAGTGTATGAGGCATTGCCCACCCCTAGTGTATGAGGCATTGCCCACCCCTAGTGTATGAGGCATTGCCCACCCCTAGTGTATGAGGCATTGCCCACCCCTAGTGTATGAGGCATTGCCCACCCCTAGTGTATGAGGCATTGCCCACCCCTAGTGTATGAGGCATTGCCCACCCCTAGTGTATGAGGCATTGCCCACCCCCTAGTGTATGAGGCATTGCCCACCCCTAGTGTATGAGGCATTGCCCACCCCTAGTGTATGAGGCATTGCCCACACCCTAGTGTATGAGGCATTGCCCACCCCTAGTGTATGAGGCATTGCCCACCCCTAGTGTATGAGGCATTGCCCACCCCTAGTGTATGAGGCATTGCCCACCCCTAGTGTATGAGGCATTGCCCACCCCTAGTGTATGAGGCATTGCCCACCCCTAGTGTATGAGGCATTGCCCACCCCTAGTGTATGAGGCATTGCCCACCCCTAGTGTATGAGGCATTGCCTACCCCTAGTGTATGAGGCATTGCCTACCCCTAGTGTATGAGGCATTACCCACCCCTAGTGTGTGAGGCATTACCCACCCCTAGTGTATGAGGCATTGCCCACCCCTAGTGTATGAGGCATTGCCCACCCCTAGTGTATGAGGCATTGCCCACCCCTAGTGTATGAGGCATTGCCCACCCCTAGTGTATGAGGCATTGCCCACCCCTAGTGTATGAGGCATTGCCTACCCCTAGTGTATGAGGCATTGTCTACCCCTAGTGTATGAGGCATTGTCTACCCCTAGTGTATGAGGCATTGTCTACCCCTAGTGTATGAGGCATTGTCTACCCCTAGTGTATGAGGCATTGCCTACCCCTAGTGTATGAGGCATTGCCCACCCCTAGTGTATGAGGCATTGCCCACCCCTAGTGTATGAGGCATTGCCCACCCCTAGTGTATGAGGCATTGCCCACCCCTAGTGTATGAGGCATTGCCCACCCCTAGTGTATGAGGCATTGCCCACCCCTAGTGTATGAGGCATTGCCCACCCCTAGTGTATGAGGCATTGCCCACCCCTAGTGTATGAGGCATTGCCTACCCCTAGTGTATGAGGCATTGTCTACCCCTAGTGTATGAGGCATTGTCTACCCCTAGTGTATGAGGCATTGTCTACCCCTAGTGTATGAGGCATTGTCTACCCCTAGTGTATGAGGCATTGCCCAGTGCCCACACCCTAGTGTGTGAGGCATTGCCCGTCCCTAGTGTATGAGGCATTGCCCGCCTCCAGTGTGTGAGGCATTGCCCGCCTCCAGTGTGTGAGGCATTGCCCGCCTCCAGTGTGTGAGGCATTGCCCGCCCCCAGTGTGTGGGGCATTGCCCGCCCCCAGTGTGTGGGGCATTGCCCGCCCCCAGTGTGTGGGGCATTGCCCGCCCCCAGTGTGTGGGGCATTGCCCGCCCCCAGTGTGTGGGGCATTGCCCGCCCCCAGTGTGTGGGGCATTGCCCGCCCCCAGTGTGTGGGGCATTGCCCGCCCCCAGTGTGTGGGGCATTGCCCGCCCCCAGTGTGTGGGGCATTGCCCGCCCCCAGTGTGTATGATGCCTATCCCATAGTGTATGAGGCATCAGCCACCCCCCCCCCCCCCCCCAGTGTATGAGGCATCAGCCACCCCCCCCCCAGTGTATGAGGCATCAGCCACCCCCCCCCAGTGTATGAGGCATCAGCCACCCCCCCCCCCCAGTGTATGAGGCATCAGCCACCCCCCCCCAGTGTATGAGGCATCAGCCACCCCCCCCAGTGTATGAGGCATCAGCCACCCCCCCCCCAGTGTATGAGGCATCAGCCACCCCCCCCCCCCCCAGTGTATGAGGCACCAGCCTCCCCCCCCCCAGTGTATGAGGCACCAGCCTCCCCCCCCCCCCCAGTGTATGAGGCACCAGCCTCCCCCCAGTGTATGAGGCATCACCCACCCCCCAGTGTATGTGGCATCACCCCCCCCCCCCCCCAGTGTATGAGGCAACACCCACCCCCCGCGTTTCCAATTTGGTGCCTACCTTCCATTTAGAAAGCAGTGCCCATGCCCTTTTTTTAAATTATTTAATTATTATTATTTTTTTTTTTTCTTAAACGGTGTACATTTAAAGAAACTCAGAGATAGCACCATTGTGGGAGATTTATCAAAACCTGTGCAAAGGAAAAGTTGCTGAGTTGCCCATAGCAAAGAAGCGATCTGATTGGTTGCTATGGGCAACTGGGCAACTTTTCCTCTGGACATGTTTTGATAAATCTCCCCCATTGTTCTTAAATGGCACTGTCAGATATAAAAACTTTTTATACTGTATGTTGTACGTCTTGGCAAAACAGTAGTTTTTCTAATATACTTTTAAAAAAAAAATAAAAAAAATCACATTTTATTAAAGTGTACCTGTCGTAAAAAAAAAAAATGTTTTATATAATACTATATGTGCGCCGAGGACAAGCGGGGCTCTGTGCGCCGAGGACAAGCGGGGCTCTGTGCCCTGAGGCTCTATGACACGCCACTTGCTCACATATCAGGATAATTGACAAGCTAGGAGCCTGCACAGAGCCCTGCTTCTCCTGCCCTCACTTCCTGTATTTGGACTCCTCACAGAGACACACAGTTAATAGCACAGGGACAGCATTTTTTCACCCAAAAATATACACATTTTTTAATCAATGTATATTTCAAATATACATATAATGGTATTATCTAGATTATATTAAAAGTTTTTGTTGGCGACAAGTACACTTTAAAGAAAACTGCCTTTGAAAATCCCACCACTAGGGGTCCCCATACCTCCTGGACACTGAGTCCTACAGCATTAAGATGGTGTCCAAGGGCCATGGACTTGAGATGGCTGATTGACAAGGCTGCAGGAGGAACACCGCTTGCAGCAACACTGCTGTAACACAGAGTTTTACCAAACATGAGCCTCCATCTATTGGAAAGCTACAACTCCAAGTATGCCTGGACAGTCAAAGGATGTCAGGGCATGCTGGGAGGTGTAGTTTTGCAAAGTACAGGAAATTTCAAATAATCATTGTGCATGTGTACAGCATAAATCCAGAGGAAAGGGTTACAGACAGGGCTGCCAGGCTTCCAGAGCAGTGAGTCAGCAGAGTGAGTGAGGTGAGGAGTCATCACAGTGTAGACAAGAGAGGGACACGCCCTTTCCCCTTGACGAGATTGAAAAGACATTGAGCAGCTGTAATATGTTTATTTTTTTGTGTGAAATATCAGTGATAGAGACATAAAAATTACATATACATGATCTGGATGAGGTACTGAGTAACATATAACAGATCTGACTGGTACATTTTAAAGGAAAATTTGCCATACCAAAGAACTGCACCATTTCCATTGGCATCACATGTGCTGATACTGTAATGTGTGTTCCATTATGAACTTTTATGTGGTAAAAAAATAGAAGAAAGATTTCACAGGCTAGCCTAAAAATGAGGTAGCTCTAGGGAAAGCAGGAAATCCTAATCATCTTTATGATAGTACTAGGGCTGCAGCTAACAATTATTTTAATAATCGATTAGTTGTCGATTATTTTATCGATTAATCGGAAGAAATGTCAAAATGCCCTAAAAAGGGGTTCAGCTGATTCTACTTGAAAAACTATGTACAATGGCCATATTAAAAGTTTCTAGCATGTGATGGGACCAAACAGCAGCAATTTTATTATTTTTTTTATTTTTTACGTTTACGCCGGTTGCTGTCATTATTAATGATCCTGTACAGAAACCAGCATAAATATGATACTGCCGCATGGGTAACTGTCTGAACTATTTAAAAAAAATGTTAATGATTCACTAATATTTTAAAGGACAACTGCAGCACAATATACACTTATCCCCTATCTACTAGATAGAGGATAAGTGTTTGATCGCGGGGGTCTGACCAGTGGGACCCCCCACGATCTCCTGTACGGGGCCGCGGCTCTCCCGTGCAGGGGCCGTGCCTGCCACCGCATGACGTTGCGGCCGGCACACCTCCTCCATACATCTCTATGGGAGAGGCGGGGAGGCAGTGTTCGTGCCTCCCCGGCTCCCCCATAGAACTGTATGGGGACGGGGAGGAGACGGGGCGTCACCGTCGACCTCTAGGTCGACGCTACACGCCTTAGCGCTCACTATGAGCGCTAATGGCGGCACCTCGTGAGGGAGATCTCGGTCTGACCCTCTGCGATCAAACACTTATCCCCTATCTTGTAGATAGGGGATAAGTGTATATTGCGCTGCAGTTGTCCTTTAATAGTTCAGACAGTTAGCCATGCGGTAGTATCAAATATGTAATAGAAAAAATTATTTTACTTTTTTTGTATAGCAATAGGAAAAGGGAGAGCTAATTTTTATTGGGGGAGCAGTAAATTTAAATTTTTTTTCTTTCTTTTTTTTTTTATATAGCATACACATTATACACGTGTATGTGCAGACTGCAGACCATTGCTTTTACAGACCCCTTTATACAGCAGGGCTCCCCCCCTTTAGACAGCGCCCCCCCAACTTTATACAGCAGGGCGCCCCCCCAACTTTATGCAGCAGGGCTCCCCCCCTTTAGACAGCAGCCCCCACCCTTGTAGACAGCTCACCTGCAGCTGTCCTCTGTTGGGGGCTGCCGCTCCGCTGCACAGTTCTCCCGTCCGCATCACGTTGTGCTATGGAGGACCATGTGACACACACGTCACTCTGCTTCCTCCGTAACGTTACGCCGGGCGCAGGGAAGGAGGTGGAGTGATGTGTATGTCGCATGGTCCTCCATAGGACAACGTGATGCGGACAGGAGATCGGGGCAGCAGAGCGGCAGCACCCGACAGAGGATCGCTGCCGCCGCCGACATGATCCCACTGCTGCCTTGCTCCTAGCATACCGCCGGGACATGTCTATTCTCTGTACCCGATGGAGATGTGCAGCAGAGAATATACATGTCCCGGCGGTGCGCTGATTGCACTAGGAGCAGGGCAGCGGCGGAGACATGTCGGCTTCATTCATTCACTGACGGCAGACAACGAATCGGGCGATTATTCGATAACTGGATTCGTTGACAACGAATCCAGTTATCGATTAAATCGATTAATCGTTGCAGCCCTAGATAGTACTTTTTATGACAGGTTGTTTACCACATTAAAGTGTGAGATGCTATGAAGTCATCTTTTCACATTCCAGTTCTTTATCATGTCCAAGATTTTCATGCTACTTTATATAGCACTGTATAATATTTATACCATGTTACGTAATTCTTAAGCGTGTGCCGTATGATAAATGCCATAACACATGTGGACAAAGTGTTCACTGTAGTTTAGTGCCCAGTTTGACTGGCAGGATAGCTTCTTCTCACATGGGTACAGCTCCAAGTACAGTATGACATGACCCACAGTGGTTTTAGTCAGGGCATGCTGGGAGTTGTAGTTTGAAAACAGCTGGAAAATCACATATATTTTATGTCTGTATCCATTCCTTATGTGGAAATATGGCTATAGAGATGGCTAAATTGTATTGCTGGGCTGGTACATGGTTCAAATGCATTTGCGAAAAATAGTTACCATAGTTTGGCGATTTGCTTTAGCACATTTTTGGTCAGTTGTGCATTGTAGTGCATTAAAGGCCATGTACTACACAGGGATTTAAAGGGGTACTCTGCCCCTAGACATTATCCCCTATCCAAAGGATGGGGGATAAGATGTCTAATCGCGGGTGTCCCACCACTGGAGACGCCCGCAATCTCTGCTGCGGCATCCCAGACATCCGGTGCACGGAGTGAACTTTGCTCCATGCAGGTGCGGGGCAGAGGCTTGTGACATCACAGCCACGCCCCCTCAATGCAAGCCTAAAGGAGGAGGCGTGACTGCTGCCATGCCCCCTCCCATAAACTTTCATTGAGGGGTCGTGGCCGGGAGCAGGAGGGATGCAGCAGGAAGATCGCGGGAGTCCTCAGCGGCAAGACCCACATGATCAGACATCTTATCCCCTATCCTTTGGATAGGGGATAAGATGTCTAGGGGCAGAGTACCTTTTTAAGCCAAAGGAATGAACATGTTAATTTTTCTGGTGTGTCTAGAATTTTCTGGCAGAGAATTACGCATGGTGACCGGTTCATGTTGAAAACAATTGTAGGCAAATTCTGCTTGGAAATTCCATAGTGTGAATGTAGCACAACTATTCTCAAAAATGTGTTTTGCAAAGTCCATATTTGTCCTGGATTCTCCTCACAGATAAGTGAAAGTATATATACTTCTCAAAAAAATAAAGGGAACACTTAAACAACACAATGTAACTCCAAGTCAGTCACACTTCTGTGAAATCACACTGTCCACTCAGGAAGCAACACTGATTGGCAATCAATTTCACATGCTGTTGTGCAAATGGAACAGACAACAGGTGGGAATTATAGGCAATTAGCAAGACACCCCCAATAAAGGAGTGATTCTGCAGGTGGTGTTCACAGATCACTTCTCAGTTCCTATGCTTCCTGGCTGATGTTTTGGTCATTTTTTAATGCTGACGGTGCTTTCACTCTAGTGGTAGCATGAGACGGAGTCTACAACCTACACAAGTGGCTCAGGTTGTGCAGCTCATCCAGGATGGCACATCAATGCGAGCTGTGGTTAGAAAGTTTGCAGTGTCTGTCAGCGTAATGTCCAGAGCATGAAGGCGCTACCAGGAGACAGGCCAGTACATCAGGAGACGTGGAGGAGGCCGTAGGAGGGCAACAACCCAGCAGCAGGACCACTACCTCCGCCTTTGTGCAAGGAGTAGCAGGAGGTGCACTGCTGGAGCCCTGCAAAATGACCTACAGCAGGCCACAAATGTGCATGTGTCCACTCAAACGGTCAGAAACAGACTTGACCTCCACAGGTGGGGGTTGTGCTTACAGCCCAACACCGTGCAGGACGTTTGGCATTTGCCAGAGAACAAGATTGGCAAATTCATCACTGGTGCCCTTTGCTCTTCACAGATGAAAGCAAGTTTACACTGAGCACATGTAACAGAGTCTGGAAACGCCATGGATAACGTTCTGCTGCCTGCAACATCCTCCAGCACGACTGGTTTGGCGGTGGGTGAGTAGTGGTGTGGGGTGGCATTTCTTTGGGGGGGCTGCACAGCCCTCCATGTGCTTGCCAGAGGTAGCCTGACTGCCATTAGGTACAGAGATGAGATCCTCAGACCCCTTGAGAGACCATATGCTGGTGCGGTTGGCCCTTGGTTCCTCCTAATGCAAGACAATGCTAGACCTCATGTGGCTGGAGTGTCTCAGCAGTTCCTGCAAGAGGAAGGCATTGATGCTATGGACTGGCCCGCCCATTCCCAGACCTTAATCCGATTGAGCACATCTGGGACATCCTGTCTCGCTCCATCCACCAACGCCACGTTGTACCACGGACTGTCCAGGAGTTGGCGGATGCTTTAGTCCTGGTCTGGGAGGACATCCCTCAGGAGACCATCCGCCACCTCATCAGGAGCATGCCCAGGCATTGTAGGAAGGTCATATGGGCACGTGGAGGCCACACACACTACTGAGCCTCATTGTGACTTGTTTTAAGGACATTACATCAAAGTTGGATCAGCCTGTAGTGTGGTTTTCCACTTTGATTTTTAGTGTGACTCCATATCCAGACCTCCATGGGTTAATAAATTTGATTTCCATTGATAATTTTTGTGTGATTTTGTTGTCAGCACATTCAACTATGTAAAGATGATTTCATACGATTAGTTCATTCATTCAGATCTAGGATGTGGTATCTTGGTGTTCCCTTAATTTTTTTGAGCAGTGTATATTCACATGTGAATGAGGCCTAAGGGAAGGTGAAAAGTCAATTCAGTTCTGCCCTTGCCCCAGTGTCTGCAGTGTAAACATGCCTGGCATAGTTACCGTGCCCCTGTGAAATTACACACCCAGGATGTAGGGGGTGCCCAGGACAGCAGGCTACAAAAAACACCGCACCAGACAATGATCTGCTACAGGATATCAAATTATTCTGAGGCTATGATGGGGTATAAGATGTTTAATCTCGGGGTCCTGTCGCTGGGAACCTCCGTGATCTCCGTGCTGCATCCGTCATTTGTTTAAAGCATCGGGTGAATCGACGGAGGCTCATGACGGCCACGCCCTTCAATGCAAGTTTATGGGCCCCTCGTGACGTCATGAGCGGGGCATGACCGTGATGTCACAAGCGTCAGCATCGTCTGTCATCTGGCAGGGAGCAAAGTTTGCAACGTGCTTCGGATGTCCGGGGTGCCGCAGCCAAGATCGCGGGGGTCCCCAGCAGCGGAACCTCCGAAATCAGACTTCTCATCCCCTATCCTTTGGATAGGGGATATGATTTCTAGGGGTGGAGTACCCCTTTGAACAAAAAAAATGGGACATAAATGTAGTATACACATAGCCTAATGCTGCAAATCCTGGTCTGGCTTTAGGCCCAATGCCTGCAATAACAGCTTCATGCCTCTGGTAATCACCTGAGCCGATGGTCCATGTTATAGGGGTCCTCCTCCCCTGTTAGGTAGATTTGCAGACATGTGGCAATCCTGGAGTTAACCTGCTACAGCATCTTTCTCACCTCTACACCACAGACTCCTTCATAAAAGTCCTATACGGATCGCTATGTTGATGAAATTTCTCATATTTCTCTAAAGAAACACCCCAGTTAAAGGGGTTAAACAGGAAAATCCTTTTTTTTTTTTTATTTTTTTTTTTTATATCAACTGGCTCCAGAAAGTTAAACATATTTGTAAATTACTTCTATTAAAAAATCTTAATCCTGTCAATAATTATCAGCTGCTGAAGTTAAGTTGTTTTCTGTCCGGCAACAGTGCTCTCTGCTGACATCTCTGGTTGTCTCGGGAACTGCAGAGTGGAAGAGGTTTGCTATGGGGATTTGCTTCTAAACTAGGGGGTTCCCGAGACAGATGTCATCAGAGAGCACTTAGACAGAGAAGAACAACTCGACTTCAGAAGCTCATAAGTACTGAAAGTATTACGATTTTTTAATAGAAGTAATTTACAAATCTGTTTAACTCTCTGGAGCCAGTTGATATATAATATTTTTTTTTCCTGGATAACCCCTTTAAGCATATGGCATTACCTGTGTCTCTTCAGTATTACATGTGTTTATAGGGAACCTCCCAGAAGATTCAGGCTACCCTGACCACAGGTATCAAGAAATACTGACGGCTCCTCCATTACAGGATAGAAGCTTCCCTTTGGATTCCCCTTCTTCCCTCTGGAGTCTTGGTTGCTAGGACTATCCTAAGCTCCTTCTGAAAAGTTTGCGGTGGAATTTTTTTTCAATTTTTTGGGAATTTCTGTCTGCTGAAAACACAGCATAGGATTTCTTTTCAATAGGGTTTTTATAGAATTTTTTCCAGTAAAAGACGAACATGACGACAGTTATGCAATACATTGTGAATGTAAATACACAGCATAGGATTACATACAGAATTCAGCTAAATTTAAAGACATGTTCAATGTTTTTACAGAATCCGAAAAATTCTGCTATGGAAATTCTTCCATGTGAATGGGACAGCTGAATTCCCATTCAATTCAATGTGCAGTCAGTTTTGTAGAGTTTCTGAGCTACATATTCCGGGGGAATTCCGCACAGAAATTCAGCCGTGTGAACATAGCCTGATAGGAAGAGACCTGTCAATCAAGCCAATCTAGGTGGGAGAAGATGGAGGAAAGCCACTTAGTGACCCCTTTTATTTATTTTTTACTTGGTTGCCACATCACATTTTTTTTAGAGGAGAATATAGTTTGCTGTACTAGGGGGAGCCGGCCAGTATTCATGCTGCCTGTGTTTAGGACAGGTTCAGTTAAATGGGCTATCCCAATATTTAGGGGTTCACTAGCCGATCACAAGAATTGACCTCCTTTGTCCTTGAATGGAATGCCGGCGCACATGCTCAGTCTATGCTCCATTCATTCTATATGGGACCTGGGAACATACAGTAGCTGAGCTCAGGTTTTTTCTTCTCTATATGGATTTAAACTCTGCCTTGTGAAATGTCACTTCTACACAGATCAGTCCCACTGAAGAAAATAAAACCCAAAAACCCGGGCAAAATCTGTGGCATAGAATGTGTGACTCTGGCACAGCTCCATGGGTATACCCCAGCTTTCCTCTGCGGATTCCTCATCGGATTTTTCCAACAAATAAATCCGTGTCAGGAGGGATAAAACGGTTCCCTCTGGTTTGCTTGGGAAGAAAATACTCTCTCTGATCAGAAGGTCATGTAGGCTCTGCCGACCATAGACATTGCTGTTTGGCCACCAGATATGACTCCTGAACAGCCTGTTTATTAGGTTAGCTGAGTAGGGATAGAGGAGCACCTGCCAGACACCTGTGGAGTCACTTATCAATGGGGATATCTAAGTGTTTACATAGGCAAAAATCCCTCCCAAATGTTTGCCTTTAATGGTGGGGGTCCGCATTCAGTTGTCAGCTTCCGTCACTACTTCATGCTGCCCTCACATAGTTATCCGCCAACAAATACCTGATATCCAGGGGAGGCTTTGGCTTTTGTTTGCAGAATAGTCTTTGTTCTCTGTTTAGCCTCAAGACTAGAAAGGTATGCAATTGCCCTGTGTATACACTCTGCTTGATAACCAATTGCCCTGTGTATACACTCTGCTTGATAACCAATTGCCCTGTGTGTACGCTCTGCTTCATATGTAGTTGCCCTGTGTGTACGCTCTGCTTCATATGTAGTTGCCCTGTGTGTACGCTCTGCTTCATATGTAGTTGTCCTGTGTGTACGCTCTGCTTCATATGTAGTTGCCCTGTGTGTACGCTCTGCTTCATATGTAGTTGTCCTGGGTATACGCTCTGCTTCATATGTAGTTGTCCTGTGTGTACGTTCTGCTTCATATGTAGTTGTCCTGTGTGTACGCTCTGCTTCATATGTAGTTGTCCTGTGTGTACGCTCTGCTTCATATGTAGTTGTCCTGTGTATACGCTCTGCTTCATATGTAGTTGCCCTGTGTGTACGCTCTGCTTCATATGTAGTTGCCCTGTGTGTACGCTCTGCTTCATATGTAGTTGCCCTGTGTGTACGCTCTGCTTCATATGTAGTTGTCCTGTGTGTACGCTCTGCTTCATATGTAGTTGTCCTGTGTGTACGCTCTGCTTCATATGTAGTTGCCCTGTGTGTACGCTCTGCTTCATATGTAGTTGCCCTGTGTGTACGCTCTGCTTCATATGTAGTTGCCCTGTGTGTACGCTCTGCTTCATATGTAGTTGCCCTGTGTGTACGCTCGGCTTCATATGTAGTTGTCCTGTGTGTACGCTCTGCTTCATATGTAGTTGTCCTGTGTGTACGCTCTGCTTCATATGTAGTTGCCCTGTGTGTACGCTCTGCTTCATATGTAGTTGCCCTGTGTGTACGCTCTGCTTCATATGTAGTTGTCCTGTGTGTACGCTCTGCTTCATATGTAGTTGCCCTGTGTGTACGCTCGGCTTCATATGTAGTTGTCCTGTGTGTACGCTCGGCTTCATATGTAGTTGCCCTGTGTATACGCTCTGCTTCATATTTAGTTGCCCTGTGTATATGCTCTGCTTCATATGTAGTTGCCCTGTGTATACGCTCTGCTTCATATGTAGTTGCCCTGTGTATATGAATGAAAAAGAACGTGTGCTGTGAAAAACCAATTGTTCTGCCCAGTATCTCATCTGATAAACCAGTTTTTGTGGTGCAGTCACTACATAGTTAATTCCTGAATCGCTAGATTACTCAACATGAAATCACAAGGTCTTCTAAAGGAGGGGACATAGACGTTTATATTTACTGCACATGGGTCCGACAAAAACCTCGCCACCTTCTCATCTACAACACAGCACATAAGACGAGGGCTATACTGAGAATTTTTGCCCTGAAACGGGAGTCATGCAACCAAAAATTGCCCTATTACTCTACATAGATTGTGTTTTGTCAGGTTAAAGAGTACCTGTTACAGAACTAAACTTTTAATAATATTGTTCCTTATGTAATTATAAGAAACTTTGCTATTTACTTGCTGTTAAAATTCTCAACTTTTTTTTTTTTTTTATTTGTAATGTGATTGAAAATGGAGGTTCTCTGGTACATTGCTTTATATATTTTTCTGTTTTCATGACGTAAATTCCACACATCTGCATCAATTCTGCAACCGCATCGGTGCAGAATTGATACAGAATCCGTGTGAATCCGCATTTTTTACTCTGCTGCCACCCAGGACTCCCGTACTGCTGTGGTACTACTACTCCCATTATTGAACAGACTCATTTCCATGAAGGGAGTAGTAGTTCCCCAGCTGCGGGAGTCTGCTGGGTAGACTACTGTAGCACTAATACTACTACTCCCATCATGGAACAGTTCCATGTTGGGGGTAAAAGTACAGGTGCTGAGGGATTGATCGCATCAGGTTTCACTTCTGAAACCCGATGCGATCAAAAGTTATTATTCGGGGGATCTGGCGGCATGTTGGACGCACCGCTCCCCAGCTATGTATTTTTTACTGTCAAAAATTCATATTCAAATACCCCGCCGGGAGCCCTGAATGCTGTCCATGGTAGGAGCTGTAGTAGGAGAGATGGCTCCAGCTGGGGAAGCGGGTGGCATTGCGATGTGATCCCCGGCCGACCATCTACATAATAAACCTGGTCCGCATGCTAGAATTTTAAAAATCCCCACCGGGAGCCCTGAATGGCTACTTTCTGCTGGCCATTCAGGGCTCCTGGTGGGATATTTGAATATGAGTTTTTGACAGTAAAAAATCCATCGCTGGAGTGGTGCAGCTGACATGCTGCCCACTCTCCCTGTTAATAACTTGATTATATTTTTCTAGCACGGTATGCAGGATTTCAGCAGAGGAATTCTGCTTGCGGATATTCTGCTGTCTGAATGAACCTGTAAAATCCCATTAAAGTTAATTGGGCAATAAATTCACACGGAATTCAGCGCAGAAAATTCACGCAGAGCTCCGCACAGGTTTTCTGCGGTGGGATTACGGCCTTAGGGTATGTTCACACGTACAGGATCTGCCGCAGATTTGAAGCTGTGTTCACCTATTTATTTCTATTGATTTAACAACATCCAAACTGCAGCAGATCTTGTACATGTGAACTTACCCGCAAAGTGTAAGTTGAAATTTGCAGTGACTGGGTGGTAAAATCTGGAAAGAACATGTAGATTATGGTGTGAAATTGCTGTAGATTTACATTGATTACTGCAGCAAACATTTTTTCTTCCTTTATCCAGAAAACATGGATCCTGAATTTGTCGCCCTCTGATTTGGAGTAACAAAAGCCATCAGAAAACTCATATTCTGGATGGTTTCCTCTAGAACAGTGGTCTCCAACCTGCGGACCTCCAGATGTTGCAAAACTACAACTCCCAGCATGCCTGGACAGCCAACGGCTGTCCAGGCATGCTGGGAGTTGTAGTTTTGCACATCTGGAGGTCCGCAGGTTGGAGACCACTGTTCTAGAGGAAACCATCCAGAATATGAGTTTTCTGATGGCTTTTGTTACTCCAAATCAGAGGGCGACAAATTCAGGATCCATGTTTTGAGGAAGGGCCCACTCTGGGCCAGAAAGGCGTTGACGTGCTTTTAATAAATGCCATCTGATTATACCCTTTAAGAGCCTTGTCTCTTTACAACCCTCTTGGTGCAGCGCTGCAAGAAAAATTCCTTTAGTATGGACTAGGGCTGCAACAAACGATAAATTGCACAATCAATTCATTGCTGATAAATTAATTGCGCAATAAATGAATCGGGGAAATTAACAAAAAATAAATAAAAATTATCTTTTTGCTTTTTTCCGTCTTTACTTAAAGAAAAAAATAAGTAGGCATATAAAAACAAGTGAACAAGGCTTTTCATGTTTCCTCCGCGCCACTATTATTATTTGCCACAGTGTTTCCCAACTAGGGTGCCTCCAGCTATTGGGAGTTGTAGTTTTGCAACAGCAAGTGCACCCTGGTTGGGAAACACTGACTAAGCATTTAAAGCGAAACTATCACCTCCGTACGAGGAACAGAGAGGTTCAGGGCAGTTAGGGCATAATGTAATCTAAGAGAAGGGCCTTTTCCTTACTTTGTCTTTGGTTTGTGAAGTTATATTCATGCTTTCTTGTAATGCTGGTGAGCAGTCGAAGGGGCCGGCCAACTCTCACAGCGGCACTCCGGGTCTCCTCCCCGTCCTAACACACTTCTATCATTGAACCCTGTACGTCAACCATGCTGGACCACCAAAGTAAGGAAAAGGACCTTCTCTTAGATCGCCTTATGCCCTATCTCAGTGGTTCTCAACCTTTTTTGCGACTGTCCCCCCAAAGGGTGAAAGTATGTCTGTGGGTACCCCTCGTGCAGAACTTTACACGCGAGGGGTATCCGCGGACAAAATAATAAAATTACTGATCCCCCCCCCCCCCCGTCTTAATCCCCCTGTACCATTATTATCAGATATGGCAAAAGGGGATCTTGATGGCAAAAGGGATTAAGATAGAGAGGGGGGGGGGAATGGCAAAAGGGGATAAGAGGGGGGAATAATTGCACGGGGGGGGGGGGATTATCATTGGTACTGGGGGATTAAGATGGAGGGGTGGGGTAATGATTATCCCACCCCCCTTTCCATCTTAATCCCCGTGTGCCATTATCCCCGCCACCCTCTGATCCCCTTTTGCCACCCACCCCCATCTTAATCCCCCTGTGCCATTGTATCCCGATCCCCTGGGCTAATAAAAAAATATATATATAATTTATGTCATTGCCGTAAATGTTGGCAACCCTGAGATTTTTTAAGAAAATAAAGTATTTCTCACAGAAAAGGATTGCAGTAACACATGTTTTGCTATACACATGTTTATTCCCTTTTGTGTGTATTGGTACTAAACCAAAAGAGGGAGGGAAAAAAGCAAATTGGACATAATGTCACACCACACTCCAAAAATGGGCTGACAAAATTATTGGCACCCATAGCTTAATATTTGGTTGCACACCCTTTGGAAAAAAAAAACTGAAATCAGTCGCTTCCTATAACCATCAATAAGCTTCTTACACCTCTCAGCCGGAATGTTGGACATTATGTCCAATTAGCTTTTTTCCTCCCTCTTTTGGTTTAGTACCAATACACACAAAAGGGAATAAACATGTGCATTTTTTATGTCTCTGTGTCAGCAGTGGGGTCCTCCTGGGTCTCCTGCCATAGTGTTTCATTTCATTTAGATGTCGACAGATAGTTTGCGCTGACACTGATGCTCCCTGAGGCTGCAGGACAGCTTGTATATCTTTGGAACTTGTTTGGGGCTGCTTATCCACCATCCGGACTATCCTGCGTTGACACCTCTCATCAATTTTTCTCTTCCGTCCAAGCCCAGGGAGAATAGTTACAGTGCCATGGGTTGCAAACTTCTTGATAATGTTGCGCACTGTGGACACAGGCAAATCTAGATCTCTGGAGATGGACTTGTAACCTTGAGATTGTTGATATTTTTCCACAATTTTGGTTCGCTAGTCCTCAGACAGTTCTCTTCTTCTCCTCTTTCTGTTGTCCATGCTTAGTGTGGCACACACAGACACACAATGCAAAGACTAAGTGAACTTCTCTCCTTTTTATTTGCTTTCAGGTGTGATTATTCTTTTTATTTTTATTGCCAACACCTGTTACTTGCCCCAGGTGAGTATAAAGGAACATCACATGCTTGAAACAATCTTATTTTTCCACAATTTTGACAGGGTGCCAATAATTTTTTCCAGTCCATTTTTGGTGTGACATTATGTCCAATTTGCTTTTTTCCTCCCTTTTTTGGTTTAGTTCCAATACACACAAAGGGAATAAACATGTGTATAGCAAAACATGTGTTACTGCAATCCTTTTCTGTAAGAAATATTTCATTTTATAGAAAAATTTCAGGGGTGCCAACATTTACGGCCATGACTGTATATTTATATAGGGTTACGCTTACCGCCGGTTGAGAACTGATGGTGCCTGCACCTCCGTACCTTGTACAGAGGTGAGGGAGGCACTGCAGTCCGCCCCCTGGCCGGCTCATAGAGGGGTATATGAAGTTACTGTGCACTTATTTCATACTCCTCGTCAGGAGCTCTGATTGGTCAATCGGTGCCAACCATATGACATTTGTATCTCATTTTTTGCTTAACGCATTGGAGCTTGTTTAATCAATGACTGGATTCATCAACAACTAATCCAGTTATCGTTTTTTTTTTTCTTTTTTTTTTTCCCGATTAATAGTTACATTGACCCTTTTTACATTTGCAGAGTCTTTACCTGACAATGCTGTGGTTAAAGGGTACCTCTCATCAAATACATT
Organism: Hyla sarda; assembly: GCF_029499605.1. NCBI lineage: Eukaryota > Metazoa > Chordata > Amphibia > Anura > Hylidae > Hyla > Hyla sarda. The sequence continues at coordinate 408,631,948 of NC_079190.1, forward strand.
TTGATATATTTTAGATTAATGAATGTTGAATAACTTTCCAATAGCATGTTAATGAAAAATATGCTTCTTTCAATTGTATTTTTCCCGATCAGTCCTGTCAGCAAGCATTTCTGACTCATGCTGGAGTCCTAAACACTCAGAGCTGCCAGCCTGCTTTGTTCACAGCCAAACAGGTTGTGAACAAAGCAGGCTGGCATCTCTGAGTGTTCTCCTTTGTGAACAAAGCAGACTGGCAGCTCGTAGTGTTTAGGACTCCAGCATGAGTCTGAAATGCTTGCTGCCAGGACTGGTAGGGAGACCCCTAGTGGTCATTTCTTCAAAGTGGAGAAGTAAATAGAAAGAAGCATATTTTTTAATAACATGCAATTGTAAAGTTATTCTGCATACATTAATCTATAATATATCAAAAAAATTTTTGATGAGAGGTACCCTTTAAAAAAAAAAAAAAAAAAAAAAAAAAATAATATATATATATATATATATATATATATATATATATATATATATATATATATATATATATAATATAATTATAATTTTTTTTTTTTTTTTTTTTTTTTTTTTTACATATTCATTGGACGGATGCCTTGATGATCAGTTCACGGGGCTTCTCACTGCTTTAGGGTGCGTTGACACAAATGGACTTGGTTGCAAACTTGCAGTGTGTTTCCTCTGGGGGCTGTCTGCTGCAGAAAGTCGTCCACAGACCCCATTGAAATTAATAGGGTCTGCAGCAGATTTTCCACAGCGGAAATTCTGCTGCCTAAAATCTACGGACAGCATGCAGAGACTCCGCCCCCATTAAAACGCGCAGCAGAAAAACACTGCAAGTTTGCAAACAAATCCACCCGTGTAAACACACCTGCAGACTCCCTGGGATCAGCTGTCATTTTTTGGGGGGGTATTTACTGCTTCTCCAAAAATGCCACTTTCTCTACATGGCATTTTCTGGGCAAATACATTGCAGCTAGATGGTGTTAGCTAGGTCAATAGGGAAATATAAAGTGCCATACTTAAAGGGGTACTCCACTGCTTCAGCGTTCGGAACATTTTGTTCTGAATACTGTGAGTGGGGCCGGGGCAGCCACACCCTCTCAATGCAAGTCTACGACCGTCACGCCCCCTCCCATAGACTTACATTGAGGGGGTGTGACGTCACGGGGTATGCTGAGGCAGTGGAGCACCCCTTTAAAAGTAGCTTTTTGGGGCGTTTAGGCCATTTATATTTCCCATTTCTCCTGGTTTGGGCTCAAGAACTACGGTGTGTGAACTGCGGCAGATTTGGTGCTGTGTTTGCAGCAGATTCTGTATGTGTGAATAAACCCCAAACTACTAAAAATCCAATATTGATTTGATCATAAATGAGTTTAGATGATCTCTCACGACAGGATCCTCTTCAAAGGGAGCCTTCAGCCAAGCGCTCTGACAAATCTGACTGGATTCGGCAGCTTCTTTTTCAGTATTAGAAAAAATATTTCTCCAAAGGTGTCCATAGCCTTATTATACAATGCTTGTTTGAGCCATAGTAGAGATAAGATGTGCTTGCGCTTGCCTTCCTCTGACTAACCCTGCACAGAGCTGGTGGTTTTCGCTGCCCTCCCTCAGGTTTAGGGCACTTTGTAGGATTATTCCCAGTAGAGGTTGTTGTCTTTATCGGCAGACAATTTTATCTTACCAGCTGCTGCCACCCAAATGTTTTCCCACAGCTGTAAAGAGCCGCACTGCCTAGGAAAGGGCCTGACACCCTCTAAAGAAGTGGTCTTCAACCTGCGGACCTCCAGATGTTGCAAAACTACAACTCCCAGCATGCCCGGACAGCCGTTGGCTGTCCGGGCATGCTGGGAGTTGTAGTTTTGCAACATCTGGAGGTCCGCAGGTTGAACACCACTTCTTTAGAGTGTGTTTGCCTTCTGCTTGTTCTAGTAACAACTAACTTTTTTTCTCAGCACTGATGTCTGAATTTATTCTGATGTTGTACTGTTAGGCAGAAACTTAGTCGTGTTGTTGTTGTTTTTGTTGTTGTGGTGTGTGTGTGTGTGTGTGTTTTTTATTTTAATTTTTTTGTGAAGTTTAGGATTTAGCTTTTTGCCTTCCTACCGCAATAGGCGTGTAGTGTCCTCTTTAATTTGGGGAAGGTGTTGGTAAGCAGACTTTTTGTTCACATTTACTTGGTATTTCTAACAGTGTTAGGCTGGGTTCACACCACGTTTTGTTGAATACGGCTTGGAGGAGGGGGGGCGGGGCCTAATCGCGGCGCCCGCACTCAGCCGTATTCGGGAACCCTATTTAATGTATGTCTATGAGCCGACCGGAGTGAACCGCAGCCTCCGGTCGGCTGCTTCTTCGGCCGTATGCAGTTTCCCAACCGCAGGCAAAAACGTGGTCGACCACGTTTTTGCCTGCGGTCGGGAAACCGCATACGGCCGAAAACGAAGACTGCCAAAGGCGGCGGTTCACTCCGGTCGGCTCATAGACATACATTAAATACGGTTCCCGAATACGACTGAGTGCGGGCGCCGCAATTAAGCCCCGCCCCCCTCCTCCCAGCCGTATACGGGGACCGTATTTAACAAAACGTGGTGTGAACCCAGCCTTAGGATGGTCACATCTAGTCTTTAGATATTTGTATACTCATCTGGTGAGATGATTCTACATTGATCACTGGAGGTATAAACAAGGTTCGGCTTTTGTCATTGAATTACATGTTTTCAAAACCTTTTTTTTTATTTTTTTTTTACGTGTTATATATATAATTTTTTTTTACCATTTAAAACATACATTTTATAGCATGTTGTGTTTACAAACACCATCGAGACAGCCCTGGTTGGTCTCATTCCTTTTGCAAATTACAGGAAAGTGCTCTCCCCAGCAGTATTGACATGGAAAGCAAAGAGAAGTAAACACCAGGGCACAGATTTATCAAACTGTGTGATCATCAGCGGACCACCCGGGGCATCGTAAACGTCTATCCGGCGGCAGCTGAAGCAGTCTGCGCTGCCGGATAGCCGTTTATGCGATGGCCCCGACATACCAAAGCATCGTATGTTGATGCTGCCTTCAACATGCAATGGCCTCTGAGAGACCATCATATGCTGAAATGATCGTATGTCGGGGCCATCGTAGGTCGGGGGGGTCACTGTATTTGTTTCTGGCAGTGAACTTAAAGGGGTTATCCGGCCAAAGAGCAGAACCCGCATTCTATGTGGGGCAGTGTCTCCATTCGCTGAAAGCTTTGTTTCCTGGGCTGGGGACGTGACTTCACACCATGCCCCCTCTATTCATGTCTATGGAAGGGGGCATGGCAGCCGTCACGCCCCCTCCCATAGACATGAATAAAGGGGTGTGGCATTCCGTCACGTCCCTAGTCCCGGAAACAAAGAGCTTTCAAAACTGGAGACGCAGCAGATGCTGCATGGAGATCGCAGGGGGTACAAGCGGCGGGCTTCCCGCAATCAGACATCTTATCCCCTATAGGGATAAGATTTCTTTGGGCGGATAACCCCTTTAAATTAAAGGGAACCTGTGGCCAACCCCCCCCCCCCCCCCCAAACTTAGATTTTTACAAATCAAGTCAGATGTGTGAACTTAATTTTAACAATGGGAGTGAATATCAGGTGATGGGTGGGATTATACAGTCATTGAGTCTGTAAGCATTACAAATTGAGGGGTGTGTCTGCTAAATACATACCCCCTGATTGTGTAGTCCCACTTATCACCTGATTGTCACTTCTATTACTAAAATGAAGTCCCGCTCATCTGACTGATTCCCTGAATTGTCAGAAAATTATAAACCCTCATATTTTAAGAACAGGAGGGTGTATCAAGAAACTGTAAAAAGGTGTGTGATCATGACACCCTAAGCTATTTACTGGTAATGCAAACAATTTTTTTGGGGTTGGCCACAGTTCCTCTTTAATAAAATACTCTAACACCAGAGTGAAAAGACAGATCATATACTGTATATACCAGTTATCGGCTTCTTTTGAATAGGTGAAAGTGTGATCTAACAATTTCATATTCATCTGCCCGCCTCAAATTTGGCTGCCCTTACAAGTACATTTTATAGACTTCTGATTTTAACTACCGTAATTTTTGCCCTATAGGACGCACAGGTTATAAGACGCACCCAATTTTAAAGGTGCAAAATCTAGAAAAAAAGATTCTGAACCCAACAGTGATCTTCAACCTGCAGACCTCCAGATGTTGCAAAACTACAACTCCCAGCATGCCCGGACAGCCGTTGGCTGTCCGGGTATGCTGGGAGTTGTAGTTTTGCAACATCTGGAGGTCCGCAGGTTGAAGACCACTGGATAGGAGGTAGTACTTAAGTGTCCCCGCCGCTACGGACCCGTCACCGCTGCCCTGGATGTTGCCCTCCATCGCTGTCGCCGCGTCCCCATGGTATCCCAGACGTCTTCTTCCCTGGGATCGCTCTCCGTCGCTGTCATCACGTCGCTATGCACGCCGCTCCTATTGGATGACAGGACGGCGTGCGTGATGACGTCGAAGGAGAGCGCCGGCCATGCAGGGGATCCCGGCACGGAGCAGACACCGAGGAGGCAGGTAAGGTCCCTCCCGTGTCCTGTAAGCTGTTCGGGACGCCGCGATTTCACCGCGGCGGTCCCGAACAGCCCGACTGAGCAGCCAGGTTAGTGTCACTTTCCCTTCAGACGCGGCGGTCGCCACATCTGAAGGGTTAATACAGGGCATCACCGCGATTGGTGATGTCCTGTATTAGCCGCGTGTCCCGGCCATTTATGGCCACAGGGACCGCCGCGATAGGTGTGTGTATTCGCCGTATAAGACGCACCAACTTTTCCCCCCCAGTTTTGGGGAAGAAAAAGTGCGTCTTATACGGTGAAAAATACGGTATATATTTATACTACATGTATGCTTATTTAGGTTCACTGTATAAGCACTAGTATATATGTATATTTCTTCTGTGTCTCAGAACATATAGTTATAGTACTGGTGTCTATAGCCTTCTGCCTGTAGGTGAAGTATCTACAGTTGCCTATGCATTGATTCTGCCATAATGTCTTGTCCATTTACAATTTTTATGGTTTGATTTCAGTGACAAATCTCAGAAAATAGTACAAAAATCACAAAAAATAAATAAAAATCACAGTAAAGAGGCATATATTCCCACAATGATGCAGATCAGCCACAATGCTATATAAGGGGAGGGCGCATAGGTGCAAAATACTGAAGAACAACTCCTCACATGCCTCCCATTCATGAGGGGAGTAGTTTCTTAGTATTACAGTTGCACACAGATAAGGCATACAAAGGGTGCAGGGTGCCGATAACGTGTAGTGCACCATGCTGGCTTATAACCTATTAGTGACGCCCATACTATTCAATCAGGCGGGCTGCCCAGTGTTTTATATATGTGCTCCCCACATCGCACTGACACCCCGGGCTCCCCCAGCATCACAAGGCCAAACCCCATCACAAAAATATATATTCTCATATGATAAACATCAGGTATTAATTGATATTTTGGGCAAAATATGCAAGATCGCAACCTACGTCCTCTGTGGATTTCAGTAAGGGAAAAATAAATTGGCTTGAAAAACATGTAAAAAGGGTCGCTGTGTAGGTTGCGCTCAGACTGTGGAGAGTATATGTCGGGGGCGTACATCAGTGTGTGAGTGACTGTGGCTGGAGGACAAGGTGGAGGGTGTTGCGTTGTCAGTAAACAATTGCGGTGATATAAGGCCGACATGGTAAGCACATGCCTAAGTGCATTACTCTCTGTGTGTCTTGGATTATGGAGGAACAATGAGACTTTGTTGTGTACGATTCCTCTGTAAACTCTGTGACACACCCAAAAATGATCAGCCCGTCTGCATTTTAAATCTGTTTGCTTTAGGTTAAGGCTGGGTTCACATCACGATTTTAGTGTCTGTAGCACAGATACGATTTTGGAACCTCAAATCGTCTGAAATCGTATCTGTGCACCGATATGTACGTACCCATTAACTTTTATGGGGCTGCGGACCTGATCGTAGTCAGCTAGTGACTACAATCTGGTCGTTTTCCCAGCACTTCAGATTTTTGACACTGACGGAAAATGGTGGTCTGCCATACAGTTTTGAATCAGATTCTTTTTTTTTTTTTTTTTTTTTGCAAAAAAATTGTGCAATATCAAAACCGTATACAGTTTTTATATCTGTGAAAAAGTAATGATGGGAGTAGTAGTTTCCCTGGCTGCTGGAGTCTGAAGGCAGCTGGGGAAACTACAGTAGCACTTATACTACTACTCCCATGATGGAACAGAGTCTGTTCCATGTTTGGGTTTGTAGTACAGGGGCTGAGGGATCAATTCTGAGACCCAATGGGATCATAATTAATAACCAGGGGAGCGATTTATTTATGAAACTCTGCACTTCATATTCAAATAGCCCACTGGGATCCCTGAATGGCCGGCACAGAGTGGCAATTCATGGCTCTCGGCGGGTTTTTAAAATTATACAGTGCGACTCAGGGTTTTTCAGAGAGCTGTCCAGGGATCGCGGTGAAATGCCGCCAGTTTCCCCGGCAGGAGCAGTCCCTCCTACTACTGCTCCCATCATGGGCAATGTCTGTTCCATGATAGATGCAGTAGGGGGAACTAGTACTCCTAGTAGTAGTGGTGCCACAGCAGGAGTCCCGGGTGGCTGTGAAGTAAAATGTAAAGAACTGTGCACAACACCGTGGCAGACTACAGTTTTGGGCACGGAAAAATAAAAAACGCAAAAAAACATACACATATAAAAACTTACATAACCGGATTGGATATATCTAGTTTTGTACGTTTTTGTATGGTAGATCAATAATACGTTTTTCTATATGGTTGCATATGGGTTTCAAATTGAAAACGTATACTGCAGCCGTATATAAAATCGTGAAGTGAATGCACCCTAACCTCTTTTCCAGTGTTTCCCAACCAGTATTCCTCCAGCTGTTGCAAAACTACAACTCACAGCAAGCACTTGGCTGTCCGGGCATGCTGGGAGTTGTAATTTTTCAACAGCTGAAGACACACTGGTTGTAAAACGCTGCTCTATTCACTACCTGTGCTATACTATGTAGGGTTAGTGAAGGCCTTCATAGAAATTGTAGTTACTCCTGGTCCAGGCTGGAGTACCTTTGCCATAAAAGCCTTTATAAATGCACGTATAGCGACTACAGCTTAAGCTATGTCCGGAAAATTTCTGTGCGGACATTCCACCAACAGCGGAGCACTGGCAGAACATAAAGGCGCTAGGACCAATCAGAAATGTGCTGTCTTATAGCCCTGTGCTGTCACGATACTCTGGCCCCGTGGTCGTAACTAGAGATGAGTGAACTTACAGTAAATTCGATTCGTCACAAACTTCTCGGCAGTTGATGACTTATCCTGCATAAATTAGTTCAGCTTTCAGATGCTCCTGTGGGCTGGAAAAGGTGGATACAGTCCTTGGAGACTCTTTTCTAGGACTGTATCCACCTTTTCCAGCCCACCGAGCACCTGAAGGCTGAACTAATTTATACCGGGTAAGTCATCAACTGCCGAGCCGAGAAGTTCATGACGGATAGAATTTACTGTAAGTTCTCTCATCTCTAGTCGTAGCGCTTCACACTCTGAACCTCCAGCATTGCAGAGAGCTCACAAAGGTGGGTGCGGAATGAAAGATTGCGGCGTCCCCAGTGGCTGGCCCCCCGCGATCAGAAATCTTATCCCCTGTCCTTTGGATAGGGAATTAAATGTTTAGCTGTGGAGAGTACCCCTTTATAGGAGAAATCCAGCAAAAAAACGTATAGCCCTATCCACAGGACAGGGGATAAGTAGCTGATTGCGGGGGTCCAAGCGCTGGGACCCCTGTAATCACTGGGCGCTCCATTCACTTCTATGGGAGTGCCAAAAAGTCCCATCCTGGAGATTGTAGGAGGGATCCCAGCGGCCGGACCCCCCACGATCAAATACTTATCCCCTCTCCTGTGGAGTTCTCGTTTTTAAAATCAGACTTTGCAGCCATAGTTACAATGCAGCAGCACATTGCACCTGGCATGCTATTTGTGCTATGTCAGGAAACAGATGCTCTCACCGGAAATCCAAGTGAATCCAAGGACAAGCGGTGTGCTTATAGACCAAATGGACGGCATATAAGCAAGTAACAAAGTGGGACTGCCTTATAGACCCAGCAGCATAAGGCTCTAGAGCATTTCCCTGTTTCCGCTATTGTTTCTTCAGTAAAGCGCATTGTCTTCTGTCCGCTCAGCTTATTAGTTTTGTTTCTCCCCAAATAGGACACGTGACAGAACGTACTGACGCCTGCAGTTGTCTCGGCATACATTCTGTTGCACACCTGTTATGCAAATAAGGCACCTACAATAAGCATTAGGGATAACAATAGCAAGTTCTCTTTAGTCGGGGAAGGGAGTTTACAACTATTAATATTTATGCATCACCTTTTTTTGTATTTTCTTTATGGTACTGCCACATGCTTTGGCCTCAGAGGAAACCACATATAATTCATTTTATATCGTTAGTAGAGTTCCTTAGTATCATGAGCTTAGTTTCTAATGAGTGTGTCCTTAAAGGGGTACTCCGCTGCTCAGCGTTTGGAACAAACTGTTCGGAACGATGGAGCTGGTGCCGGGAACTCGTGACGTCATAGCCCCACCCCTTCATGACATCATGTCCTGCCCCCTCAATGCAAGTCTATGGGAGGGGTTGTGACAAATGCCACGCCCCCTCCCATAGACTTGCATTGAGAGGGTGGAGTGTGACATCATGAGGGGGAGGGGCTATGACGTCACGAGCTCCCGGCTCCAGCGTTCGTAACAGTTTGTTCCAAACGCTGAGCAGCGGAGTACCCCTTTTAAGGGTGTATTCACACACAGTATCCTGCACATATTTGAAACTTCAGACTTGAAGCTGTGTTCAGTTTACATTAAAACCTGCCGCATAAAGTAACTGTCCATGTGAATACACACTAAACTAGTTTTTCCATAAAGTGGAAGTTGCGCCTGGCTACCTCCCAGGGTTTGTGGTCAGCAAAGATGGTTGGCCTCTAAAAACAGCCGAATAAGCCTTGTTAAAGGAGAACTCCAGAATACAAAAATTGTCCTCCATAATGCCAGCAGTAAAAAAAATAGATACATATCTTCCTTCGCTCCCCCGGGGCCTCCGGTAACCGGCTCCGGTCTCTGCCGCGATCTTCTTCCTGGTTGTTGGTGGTGGGCTAGTCATACTGCGCTCAGCCAAGCACCGGCCGCAACAAAGACCCAACTGGGCCGACGATAGGCTGAGTGGCAGTGTGAGAACGCCACAAGACACACAATTTTTCACTACACCGGCACCTGCTGCCGGGGCCGAAAATTTCACACTGCCGCTCAGCCTATCGGCGGCTGAGTCGAGACTTCACTGTGGCCGGTGATTGGCTGAGTGCAGTAAGACTCGCCGACCACCGGCAACCAGGAAGAGGATCGCGGCGGAGACCGGAGCCGGTTACCGGAGGCCCCGGGGGAGCAAAGGAAGGTATGTATCTATTTATTTTTTTACTGCCGGCAGTTTGGGGGACAATTTTTGTATTCTGGAGTTCTCCTTTAAGACAATTGCTTAAAGAGGTACTCCAGTGGAAATGTTTTTTTTATTTTTGAACTGGTGCCAGAAAGTTAAACAGATTTGTAAATGACTTCTATTTAAAAATATGTATCCTTCCAGAACTTATCAGCTGTTGTATACTACAGAGGAAATTCTTTTCTCTTTGAATTTCCTTTCTGTCTGACCACAGTTCTCTCTGCTGACACCTCTGTCCATGCCATAAACTGTTCAGAGTAGGAGAGGTTTGCTATGGGGATTTGCTCCTGCTCTGGACAGTCCTGAAATGGACAGAGATGTCAGCAGAGAGCACTGTGGTCAGACAGTAAAGAAATTCAAAAAGAAAAGAACTTTAGATGCCATGACTAAGGGCCAAATGGCCTGAAATACATCGGCATCCAGAGGTGCTCCAACCTTGCACATATGCACTTTTGTCCCAGTGCTCATTTTTTCCTCTGCTTGTCTATGGACTTTTAACCTGGATTTCAATAAAGGAATGGTGTCACATAGTGCTGGCTCCACCATCTCCTTTGCTTGCTCCCTTGAACTTTGAGGGTGACCGTGCACGTGTGGAACAGGTGAGCTGAATCCCCTTTTATCTTCAGATTTGTAAATTACTTATTTTTCCAGAGGAAGTTCTTTTCTTTTTGAATTTCCTCTCTGTCTGACCACAGTGCTCTCTGCTGACACCTCTGTTTATTTTAGGAACTGTCCAGAGCAGGAGAGGTTTCCTATGGGGATTTGCTTCTACTCTGGACAGTAAAATGGACAGAGGTGTCAGCAGAGTCGAAGCAAATCCCCATAGGAAACCTCTCCTGCTCTGGACAGTTCCTAAAATGGACAGAGGTGTCAGCAGAGAACACTGTTGTCCGACAGAAAGAAAATTTAAAAAGAAAAGAACTTCCTTTGAAACATACTGCAGCTGATAAGTACTGGAAGGATTACGATTTTTTAATAGAAGTAATTTACAAATCTGTTAAACGTTTTTTAAATAAATCATCTGGTGCCAGAAAGTTAAACAGTGGAGTACCCCTTTAAGGACACAGTCATCCTGTGGTATTAGGATACAGGAAACTAACACTGATATAAATCCTCCTTTGATCGACCTAAAATCACCCCTGGTGTGAACTGAGTAAAAGCCCTCGCTGCCAAAATGAAATCTATGGTTACATGAAATGTGCGGAGCTGAGTAAATAGTGTTTTAATCTTTAGCCTTGGTGCAGGGAACACTCGGCCTCTATGTTCAATAACTCTAATGGAGGTGCTGACCCGTTTTCCTCTTACATCTGGGTGTGCGGTACACAGGAAATTCATCATGTGGAATTAGTCATCTCTTTATGTAAAGCCATATTTTTGGCAGTGGTTACCAGGGAGATGTTTTATTTCCATCATGACAAACTGTGGTCACAAAGAAGGCCCAGTTCACTTTTTTTTTGATAACGTATACAATATGGGGGAGATTCATCAAAACCTGGGCAGAGGAAAAATTGCTGAGTTGCCCATAGCAACCAATCAGATTGCTTCTTTCATTTTTAACAAGGCCAAATGAAAAATGAAAGAAGCAATCTGATTGGTTGCTATGGTCAACTGGGCAACTTTCCCTCTGCACAGGTTTTGATAAATCTCCCCTTATATACACATGAGAACTTCTAACAGGAGGAAAAAGTGGGATAACCATTGACCCCCCCAAAAAAGTAATGTATACAGGTTACAGGGTATTGACTGCAGATTGCCCTTTGTAAACAGGTGATGTGCCTTTCACAATGATTAAAGGGGTTGTGCGCTGCCCTGCAGTTCGGAGCTCCGCTCACAGCATCCGGAACTTCATTACTCCAAACGCTGTGTGCGGGCTTCAGTGTTCGCAGCCGCCGGGCGTGACGTCACGCCCGGCCCCTTCGTGACGTCACGCCCGGCCCCCTCGTGGCGTCTCGCCCGCCCCCTCAACGAAAGTCTATGGGAAGGCCCCCTTCCGCGAACACGGAAGCCCGCACACAGCGTGTGGAGTAATGAAGTTCCGGACGCTGTGAGCGGAGCTCCGAACTGCAGGGCAGCGCACAACCCCTTTAAGTGAAAGACTAGCCGATTATTCGAGCCTTGTTTAAAGGGGTACTCTGGTGCTCCAGCGCTCTAAACATTTTGTTCAGAATGCTCGGAGCCGGAGGTTGTGATCGGACACGCCCCTCGTGACGTCAGTCATGTCACACCCCTCCATGTCTATGGGAGGGGGCGTGTCGTAGACAGGCCCCCTCCCATTGACATGAATGGAGGGGTGTGGCTCACAAGTAGCATGGTCATGTTGTAAACAAACACCGGGTGCTGCGCAAGATTTCAAGGGGCCCCAGCAGCAGGACCCCCCTCCTTTTAGATGGGGGATAATATGTCTAGCAGCGGAGTACCCCTTTAAAGTGATTGTCTAAATGATTTAACTATTTTTACAGCTAGTTTTTGTGAAAATATGAAAAAATGATCGGTTTGCTTGTCTATTTTCTCCGTATTGCATCCAGCACCAATGCTGCAGCCCTCCATGCCTACTTTGCTTTTTTCCCCTATAACATTACCAGTACACATAGGCGGAGCTTTATCAAAACCTGCCCAGAAGAAAAGTGACCCATAGCAACCAATCAGATCACTTCTTTCATTTTTAACAAGGCCTCTGCAAAATGAAAGAAACAATCTGGTTGCTATGGTCAACTTTTCCTTTGCACTGGTTTTAATAAATCTCCCCCCATTGCCTGTAGATTGGGCAAAGTGGTGTCATGCTGGCTTGGCAATTTTGATAAGGAAACTCAATGTTACCCCCAAACTCTCCCTCCAATGTGACTGCACCCCACCAGCCTTGTAGCTCAGGTTAGATCGTAGCTAGAGTTGCAATACAGATTTTTTTGTTTTAAATCAAGATCTAGCTACCATCTTGCCAAAGTTAGAGAGAAAAAAAATGAAAAAGGTTGTGTCTTGTGTTCTCAAGGTGTTTTTGTAGCACACTTGCGCATGATGGGGCAGGTGCTGCTTGTTACTTGTTCTCTCTTCCTCTTCTTGCACCTTTCCTTTGGGATTGTCTTCTCCTTGTCTATACGCACAGCACCTGCTCTTATGCCCTTGTGCATTTGATGGAGTCTGTAGTGTCTTCAGGGAACAGAGAGCTTCAAGAAAACATCATTTGTATATCCTTGTTCAGTCTGTCAGGTTGTAGAGTGTTGGCAAGTAAATGTTGGGTTCTATTTTCTACGCTTAGTAGTGAACAGTCCCCTACCCTTTAGTCTCATGATGATCCCTGTCCGTAGATCCTGTTAGGGTATATGGATGTCATAGAATCCCTCCCTATGAGCAGAAAGCTCATTATGGTAGGGGGAATCCCTGGCTGGACATTGCTTTCTCCATGTGATTTTCCTTATTGAACTGTTTGAAAAATACCTTTTGTCTGATGAGATGCCCCTATTAATAAGGTTGGGGAAAATGCTGCTAGATCTGTGGCCCTTCTGTTTGTCTGCCCTACGGATACCCTGAATAATTACTAAACAAAATGCTTGGCAGAAAATGACTCATATCTTCAAATTGACTTCTGCCTATAAGGCCATGTTAGAGGGAGGGGCTAGGGATCGCCTGTTACTGCATCACTAACCGGTGATAGTGCTATGCGATACTGTGTGTTTTAAAGCATTATGTAAGCGATCAAGCTAATACTGCCCAAAGGGGACAAAACAAAAGCTGAAATTAGGGTTATAAAGTATCAAGAAGAAAAAAAAGTAGAATAATGTCCCCCATTCTCCCCTCCTTGGTCTTTTATGGCCCAAAATAGACCTGTTCTTATGAGGTTAAAGTCAAACGCCAGGCAGATTGTAGATACTAGGACCATTTAACTTACCAGGGATATTAAAGGGGTTATCTGGGGGTAGGATGTTATTTTTGAAAAATATTCCCATTCTGTCTGCTATAAAAAAACAAGACAAAAAAAAAAAAATTTACTTACCTCCCTTGTTCCGTCCCCCTCCCCAATATCCTGCTTACAGCCTTTAGTGTGATCTTCTTCCTGGTGCTGTGAGTCAATCTGCCACAGTTCAGCTTAGCCAATCACTGCCGTCTGCGGTGTTCAGTGATTGGTTGAGCACTTTGGGACATGTTGTGCCCCTGCACCAGGAAGACTACCTGGGCTTTATACGTCACATGAGGCCAATGGAACAATTGAACTCCCCGTTGAACAGTGCTGACATCTTTTCCTACGCATGTAGTGATCGGCTGGAGTGATAAAACAAGGTTTCTCAGTTCAAGGATTCTGTTCCTCTCAGTTGGCGACAAGTGGCCATAACTGGCAATTTGGAGGCATCACACATCCTACGTTACTGACTTGGTCCAATTTCTGAGGTTTCATGTAGCTGAAAAAAATTTGGCTTTTTTTTAACCATTTAATGAAAATGTGATAATTTGTAGCAACACCTGCTACTTCCTCGATTTGCATAACCTTATGCCTTGTCCTTTTATGGTGCTGCAAAACTACTATTGGTACAAAAGTTTTTGAAATGTTGACCCATTCTCTGATATCACTTCCTGCTGTGAAGCCATTGGCAGGGGACATGCCCGTCAGAGCTTCAGCCAATAGCTGTAGAGTAGGGGGTGATGCCAGAGAAAGGGAGGTCAGTTTAGAAGCTTGTCCTATCCAGCCCAGAAACATGCATTTAAGAACCCAGAGAGAAGAAATCGATTCTACAGAAGATGTAATAGAAATGATTTGTATGTTTGGCTGTTTTATGTAATACTCTACAACCCAGTGTTCCTGTGCCAGTCCTAAGACCTCATATGAAGATGAGTAACATGCCTCATGCTCCACCCGGGATGACTCATGGTACATTCCTGTGTGTAGCATCCATACAAAGCAGGAGAAACCACATGTCAGATTTAAGGGAAAATGCTAGTGAATTTTTTTTTACTTTTTACGTCTTTGCATTTAAATTGTTGTGTCCCCTCCCCCCCACTTATTATGTACAACATTCTGACCCTTTGCCGCACATTCATAAAAAGACATGCCCCAGAAATGTATCATGATGTGTATAAGTGCTACCGTATTTTTCGCCGTATAAGACACGTCTTATACGGTGAATGCACATTAAAACCTCTTCCCCCCCCCCCCCCCCAAACCTATTCTCGAAATATTGGAATCATACTACAATGGTCCCTCAACATATGATGGTATTCCGTTCCAAATGAACCATCGTTTGTTGAAACCATCGTATGTTGAGGGATCCGTGCAATGTAAAGTATAGGACAGTGGTCTTCAACCTGCGGACCTCCAGATGTTGCAAAACTACAACACCCAGCCGTTGGCTGTCCGGGCATGCTGGGAGTTGTAGGTTTGCAACATCTGGAGGTCCGCAGGTTGAAGACCACTGGTATTGGAGGTTATACTCGCTTGTTCCCCGCCGCTCTGGACCATCACCGCTCGTCACCGCTGCCCTGGATGTCGCCTCCCATCACTGTCGCCGCGTCCCCGGGGTGTCCCCGATGCTCCGGCAAGGCCTCTGCTTCCCCGGCATCCTCGCTCTCCGTCGCCGCCATCACGTCGCTACGCACGCCGCTCCTATTGAATGACGGGACGGCGTGCGCAGCGAAGTGATGATGACGATGGAGAGCGCCGACGATGCAGGAGATCCCGAAGAGGATCATTGCCACACTGGCAATGAAAATGTATAAATGTCAACTTTTTCCTTACCATAAAATGGCTAGCTCTAATTTTCTATTCCTGGATAACCCCTTTAAATGTTAGTGATGCAATGGAAGGCAAATAGGTGATTTACCCTTTAAATAAAATAGATTTGCATGAATTATAAAAAAAAAATATAATAATAATTTATAAAATAAAAAAAATGTGCAAAGCTGTTTTATCTTTGCTGCATCCAGTTGCTCTGATATTCCATGCTGGCTTTGTTTATTGTCCTGCGGGTATGACTTACCGTACCCATATATCCTGTAGCCAGTCATTTATTTTGAAGTAGATGGTATGAGACCACTGAGGCCAGTGATTGGCTGCAGAGGGGACATAGGAGTATAGGCACATGATCACTACAGCTGCCGATGGACGAAGAGATAAGTGTGCATATTTTTGTAATGTATAACCGGCTGTAAAGATTGTAGAGAATAACTTGGACAACTCCTTTTAAGCTAACTGAGTTGTCAACTCTTAGGCCCAGATTTATCACAAAACTGATATTTGTCCATAACAACCAATCACAGCTTATCTTAACAAGCTCTGGTGAAGTGAAAGCTAAGCTGTGATTGGTTGCTAAGGGCAAACTGATAAATCTGGGCCTTAAAGGGGTACTCCACTGGCCAGCGTTAACAAGTAAATGTTCCGAACGCTGTTTTCGTGCTGCTGGGGTCGGCCACGCCCCTCGTGACATCACAGCCATGTCCCCTCAATGTCAATGCAAGTCTATGGGAGGGGGCGTGATGGCCATCATGCCCCTTCCCATAGACTTTCATTGAGGGGGCGTGACCATGAGGTCATGAGGGGCGTGGCCGATCCCACCGCAGCGGGAAAACAGCTTTTGGAACATTCACTTCCGAGCGCTGGCCAGTGGAGTACCCATTTAATATACTGCAAATGCAATGTGTTACTAATTTTTGGCAACTTTAAAACTTATCCCTTTTCCTTAGGAGAGAGCTGTACTTGTGTATCTCCTGAACTCCAAAAGCAATTCCACTCAGAGAATAGGTGGGGCCGTTCTAGAGATCAGACACTTAGGGGATACGTTTTAAAGTAGTGGATTACCCCTTTAAAGCACATCATGTGAATTGACCGATGCAAACTAAGCCCATATAAACATGTTAAATGCCTGAAAAGTGGGTGAAAAAGCCCTTTTGTAATTCCGTTTTTGTGTTCTAGAGGTGGGTCCAGTGATGTTGGGAAGAGCTGTGTCTGCTCAGCGCCAGTCTTGACCCGCTGGCCCCACCTCCAGGACGCTCACAGCCGTATTACAAAGGGCTATTTTACCCACTTTTCAGTTCACCAGACAGATGTGTTCCCCATTCTCGTGTGGTGTCCCAGCGGTCATCAGACACTTATCACCTACACACAGGAGTACTATTAGTAGCACACCTTCTTTATAAGCTAGTTTTTGGGCTCTTTCGTCCTTGTTTTACACCTTCAGTTTTGTGTATATGTCTGAATACTGGCAGAAAAGTATGCTGATATATACCAAGGCATACCTGATGGGTATTCTTTAATGCAATGCATGTGAAAAGTAAAAATGTAGTCTTCATGGAAAAGATGCTATATATTAGTATTTTACCGCACTGTGTTTTTAGCCACCTCGGATATATCTGCTTATTAATTCAATCTCATGACTTATAATACACATGTTCTGATTCCCAAATTAAGGTTAATCCTTTGTTTTGTTTTTTCTGTTCTGTTGTAGGCTTTGACTTGGATGAAGCTTTTGAAGGTAAAAATGAGTCTATTACAATATATTTTATGTTATGTCAGTTAATGCAGGTCCCAGTGTGCCTGTTTGCGTGAAACCGCAGTCAAGTATGAGCATTGTGACTCCATTCTAACTCTATGCCACGGTCGCAAATAGCATAATGCAGAATTATGAGGCAGTTTGCATACGTGACCTTTAAAACAGGCATATTTGGAACCTTGGCTCTCATGATATGCCGGGGTTCCTATTCGTCGGACCCCCACTGATCAGACTCCTTTCACCTGTCCTTTTGGATAGGTAATACGTTGTCATGATTGGCAAATTTGTCTCAATATTTAAGGAGTTGATGAGGTTTTCCAGGGATAAAACTATTTATAGCCCATCAACTGAGAACAGAGCTAAAAGCAGTTGGCTTTATACTCTGAGTAGCAGCAATGCCAGGGTACTGGAGTCTTAGGTTCTATTGTAGTTATTAGAAGATGAGAATGCAGTCCCACTGCTGTGCCACTACATGGAGTACTGAGCCGTCTGCTTTCAGCTTTATTCTGAATGTTTTGCTTTCATTCGTCACTTTCAAGTATAGTCACAGGTGGTAGATTTGTTACAAAAATTCCTCCCACTTTCACATTGATCTAAATGGTGCTTTCTGCATTGTGACACTTACTTCTGATTTTTGGGCCCTCATCAACTTCACCTATTGGTGACCACAAGAAGAAAATTTGGTAAAAGCCTAAAAACCCTGTCCATAGAGATGATTCAAAAATAAATATCTGCAAGGCTTAAAGGGTTACTCCACTAGCCAGCGTTCGGAACATTTAGTTCCGAATGCTGTGTGCATGCTGCGGTGGTTGGCCACGCCCCTTGTGAAGTCACGGCCATCCCCCTTCAATGCAAGTTTATAGGATGCCCCCTCCTATAGACTTGCTTTGAGGGAGCGTGGTGTGACGTCACAATGGGTGTGGTCGACCCCCGCAGCACGCACACAGCGTTCGGAACTAAATGTTCAGAACGCTGGCCAGTGGAGTACCCCATTAAATAATAAACAATTTAATTTCTCTTCTACAAATTTACAGTCTATTAATAAAACTAAGATTAAATATACATCCCCTTGAAGAATGGAATAGATTATCTTGCCCATTGGAATGGATACAGGTCTGTATGTACCTGTTGCTGTCCATTTTTAGATCTACAGGGTGGGCCATTTATATGGATACACCTTAATAAAATGGGAATGGTTGGTGATATTAACTTCCTGTTTGTGGCACATTAGTATATGTGAGGGGGGGGGGGAACTTTTCAAGATGGGTGGTGGCCATGGCGGCCATTTTGAAGTCGGACATTTTGAATCCAACTTTTGTTTTTTCAATAGGAAGAGGGTCATGTGACACATCAAACTTATTGGGAATTTCACAAGAAAAAACAATGCTGTGCTTGGTTTTAACGTAACTTTATTCTTTCATGAGTTATTTACAAGTTTCTGACCACTTATAAAATGTGTTCAATGTGCTGCCCATTGTGTTGGATTGTCAATGCAACCCTCTTCTCCCACTCTTCACATACTGATAGCAACACCGCAGGAGAAATGCTAGTACATGCTTCCAGTAGCCATAGTTTCAGGTGCTGCACATCTCGTATCTTAACAGCATAGACAATTGCCTTCAGATGACCCCAAAAATAAAAGTCTGAGGGGGTCAGATGGGGAGACTTTGGGGGCCATTCAACTGGCCCACGACGACCAACCCACTTTCCAGGAAACTGTTCATCTAGGAATGCTCGGACCTGACACCCATAATGTGGTGGTGCACCATCTTGCTAGAAAAACTCAGGGAACGTGCCAGCTTCAGTGCATAAAGAGGGAAACACCTCATCATGTACTCCACTGGAAATGTGAAATTGCTACATGATGATGTGTTTCCCTCTTTATGCACTGAAGCTGGCACGTTCCCTGAGTTTTTCCAGCAAGATGGATACTGGAAGCCTGTGCTAGCATTTCTCCTGCGGTGTTGCTATCAGTGTGTGAAGAGTGGGAGAAGAGGGATGCATTGACAACTCAACACAATGGGAAGCACGTTGAACACATTTTATAAGTGGTCAGAAACTTGTAAATAACTCATGAAAGAACAAAGTTACATTAAAGTGATTCTCCGGTGCTTAGACATCTTATCCCTTATCCAAAGGATAGTGGGTAAGATGCCTGATCGCGGGAGTCCCGCTGCTGGGGATCCCCGTGATCTTGCACGCGGCACCCCGTTTATAATCAGTCCCCGGAGCGTGTTCGCTTCGGGTCTGATTACCGGCGACAGGTATCACGCCCCCTCCCATAGGCTTGCATTGAGGGGCGGAACGTGATGTCACACCGGGGCAGAGGCGTGACGTCACACGCCGTTGGCCCTGTGGTCGCTGGTAATCAGAGCCAGAGCGAACACGCTCCGGGGACTGATTATAAACTGGGTGTCGCGTGCAAGATCACGGGGGTCCCCAGCGGCGGGACTCCCGCGATCAGGCATCTTATCCCCTATCCTTTGGATAGGGGATAAGATGTCTAAGCACCGGAGAACCCCTTTAAAACCAAGCACATCATTGTTTGTTTTTCTTGTGAAATTCCCAATAAGGTTGATGTGTCACATGACCCTCTTCCTATTGAAAAAACATGGCCCACTTCAAAATGGCCGCCATGGTCACCACCATCTTGAAAAGTTCCCCCCTCACAAATACTAATGTGCCACAAACAAGAAGTTGATATCACCAACCATTCCCATTTTATTAAGGTGTATCCATATAAATGGCCCACCCTGTATTTTGTTTCTCATAAAATACACACTATTTGCACAGTGAGGGCAACTACAGAAGCTCGACCAGGTCAAGGTGGTAATATAGATGGTAAGTTATATGATCCTGAATAATCTTTTTTTCTCTTTAAGAAGCAACCACAAAGCCAACTCCACAACCTCAACCAGGCGTGGGTGGTGGTGGTAAGTAGTTTCATCCCTATATCTACCTGATGCAAGCTTCTATTTTACGTGAAGGCACTTCCATACATTACCTAATATATGAGGAGATGAGCAGCTAATGGATGAGTTTATTTTTATTTTATTTTTTTTATTTTTTTTTGTCTCACTGCAAACAACTTGATCACCAAATTAATGAGTTTTTGCTTGTTTGTCGGCTGATCGATGAGGCAAAATTGTTCTTTTAGCCTTGCTGGGGTCATTGTCCCCAAGTGTCACAATCCACCTACATTTAATTTTTTGGTGATAGTCTCCTTACATCGCCGCCTCCTCACCCAAGTATTTTTTTTTCCTCATAAAATTCAACACCTTTATTTGTTTGAACTGCAGCGGCTTTTGCGGGGCCATAGACCGCTGCCGCCACCCGCTTCTCTCCCCCTACCTGTCCTGGGTTCCTCCTGAGTCCAACCACCACCACCACTGCTACCCCATTGCCTCCCCGTTCCCCGGTTTTATAATTGCCTGTTCCCGGGGTCCGCGATACTTCTGCCTCCGGCGGCGTCCTGCGCTGTCACTGTGCATACTGACGGTGACGTCACGTTGAGGAAGTCACTCGTCATTGCACTGCACAGCGCACAGCAATAGCGCAGGACGCCGCCAGAGCCAGAAGTAGCGCGGACCCCGGGAACAGGTACTTATAACACCGGGGATGGTGGAGGCGATGGGGCAGCGGTGATATGTGGCCAGAGGATGGGGGAGGCAATGGGGCAGCGGTGGTATGTGGCCAGAGGATGGGGGAGGCAATGGGGCAGCGGCAGTATGTGACCAGAGGATGGGGGAGGCAATGGGGCAGCGGCGGCAGTATGTGGCCAGAGGCTGGGGAGGCCATGGGGCAGCGGCGGTCGTCTCTGGGCGGGGCGGGTAAAATCGTGAATATTGGTCGATCCCTATAGCAATCCTTTTTCTGTGAGAAATACAAAATTTTCTAGAAAAATGTCAGGGATGCCAACATTTACAGCCATGACTGTAGATGGTAAGTTAAACGATACTGAATCTTTCTACTGCATACAGTAAATACACTGCTCAAAAAAATAAAGGAACACTTAAACAACACAATGTAACTCCAAGTCAGTCACACTTCTGTGAAATCACACTGTCCACTCAGGAAGAAACACTGATTGACAATCAATTTCACATGCTGTAGTGCAAATGGAAGACAACAGGTGGAAATTATAGGCAATTAGCAAGACACCTCCCATAAAAGAATGGTTCTGCAGGTGGTGACCACAGACCACTTCTCAGTTCCTATGCTTCCTGGCTGATGTTTTGGTCACTTTTGAATGCTGGTGGTGCTTTCACTCTAGTGGTAGCATGAGACGGAATTTACAACCCACACAAGTGGCTCAGATAGTGCAGCTCATCCAGGATGGCACATCAATGCGAGCTGTGGCAAGAAGGTTTTCTGTGTCTGTCAGTGTAGTGTCCAGAGCATAGATGCGCTACCAGGAGACAGAACATCAGGAGACGTAGAGGGGGCCGTAGGAGGGCAACAACCCAGCAGCAGGACCGCTACCTCTGCCTTTGTGCAAGGAGGAGCACTGCCAGAGCCCTGCAAAATGACCTCCAGCAGGCCACAAATGTGCGTGTGTCCACTCAAATGGTCAGAAACAGACTCCATGAGGGTGGTATGAGGGCCTGACGTCCACAGGTGGGGTTTGTGCTTACAGCCCAACACCGTGCAGGATGTTTGGCACTTGCCAGAGAGTGCCAAGATTGGCAAATTCGGTACTGGCGCCCTGTGCTCTTCACAGATGAAAGCAGGTTCACACTGAGCACATGTGACAGAGGTTACAGTCTGGAGACGCAGTGGATAATGTTCTGCTGCCTGCAACATCCTCCAGCATGACTGGTTTGGTGGTGGGTGAGTTATGGTGTGGGGTGGCATTTCTTTTGGGGGTCGCACAGCCCTCCATGTGCTTGCCAGAGGTAGCCTGTCTGCCATTAGGTACCGAGATGAGATTCTCAGACCCCTTGTGAGACCATATGCTGGTGCGATTGTCTCTGGGTTCCTCCTAATGCAAGACAGCGCTAGACCTCATGTATAAGCTCATGTACCTTAACACCCCGTAGGAAGTCACCAGTAGGTGACGGAGCACGTCTGGTTCAGGAGGACATCTGTACATGGATTTTTTACTGCACGATCTCTGGTTCTTGCATTTCCCAGCTTCCTGTCATATGTGTGGATCAGGTTGTATACTATATATTTGTACTTGACAGAGAGTTTTTGTGACAATACATGCAGACTGTATAGATATACGAATATATTTGTGTAATTTGGATATATATTCAGAGGTGTTGTTAGAACTTTACTATAGATACAGGTGTCCTGGGAGGAGTCCAAGGGGCTCCCCCTGTTGTGGGAGGGCATGTTTATGCCTCTTTAACCCCTTAAGGACGCAGCCCTTTTTCACCTTAAGGGCTGAGCCCTTTTTCGCAATTCTGACCACCGCCACTTTACGCATTACATTAATAACTCTAAAACGTTTTTACCGAATATTCTGATTCTGAGATTGTTTTTTCGTTACATATTCTTCTTTATTTTGGTGGAAAATTTATTGTTTAAGGCGTTACTTGCATCCTTTTTTTTGTGAAAAATCCCCAAATTTCATGAAAATGTTGAAAATTTAGCATTTTTCTAACTTTGAAGCTCTCTACTTGTAAGGAAAATGGATATTCCAAATACACTTTTATTTTTCTTCACAAATACAATATGTCCACTTTATGTTTGCATCATAAAATGGACATATTTTTTACTTTTTGAAAAAATTTGAGGGCTTCAAAGTAGAGCTGCAATTTTCAAAAATTTCATGAAAATTGCAAAATCTGAAGGGACAGATGTTGCAGAACTACAACTCCCAGCATGCCTACCGGCTACCGTTTGGGCACCACTGTAACAGTGGTCTCCAAACCGTGACCCTCCAGATGTTGCAAAACTACAACTCCCAGCATGCCCAGACAACCTTTGTAATAAAGATTTTCTTGCACATTTATTCTGGTGTGCGCTTTATGGTGTACGGTTTTGTTCTTTGTGCTTTGATTTACTAGTTGATACTCGTGGCAGCACCCCCCACTTATTATTTGGATACATATATAGCTGAGCCTGCTAGTGTTTTAAAGTGTTAGGCTTCATGTGGCTGGAATGTGTCAACAGTTCCTGCAAGAGGAAGGCATTGATGCTATGAACTGAATCCGAATGAGCACATCTGGGACATCATGTCTCCATCCACCAATTGCACCACAGCCTGTCCAGGAGTTGGCGGATGCTTTAGTCCAGGTCTGGGAGGATAATCCCTCAGGAGATCATCTGCCACCTCATCAGGAGCGTACCCAGGCATTGTAGGGAGGTCATACGGGCACGTGGAGACCACACAAACTACTGAGCCTCATTTTGAGTTGTTTTAAGGACATTACATCAAAGTTGGATCAGCCTGTAGTGTGATTTTCCACTTTGATTTTGAGTGTGACTCCATATCCAGACCTCCATGGGTTGATAAATTTGACTTACATTAATAATTTTTTTGTGATTTTTGTTGTCAGCACAATCAACTATGTAAAGACGAAAGTATTTCATACGATTAGTTCATTTATTCAGATCTAAGAAGTGTTATCTTAGTGTTCCCTTTATTTTTTTTTGAGCAGTGTATATCTTACATATGCAGCTTCTGCTCTGATGCTAAAGAGCAACTGTTACTTGACTTTCTTATAAAAAAAAGAAGAAAAAAAAAGTTGTACAGGATAAATAGAAAATGACGGCCTTCTAAGGAATTTTTAATGTATCTTGGACAGCCCCTTTTATTGGTATTTAGAAAATATCAAGACATATTGAACATACCGTTTAAGTGAGGTGTTGACCACTTGAGACACACATGGCATAAAGATGTTCCATAAAAGTTCCACCTGTTCCTCCTGCAATAGGGCGGAGAAACATGACAAACTTTCCGGGATTAAATAAGGCTACACATTACCTTTTAGTAATAGCGGTAACATGGCTTCCGTGGGCTTGAAAATACAGTATGTGAGTTGTATGATAATGCATGTTTCATTTTTCATTTTCTCTCTGTTTAGAAATAACCAAGAAGCCAACTCCAAAACCTCAACCAGGTGTAGATGGTGGAGGTAAGTAGACCTATCCCTAAATCTTCCTGATGCAAACTTTTGTTTAACATGAAGGAATTTCCAAACACTGGGCACTACATTACATTACCTATTCTAAGGGGAGATGTACGGCTGATGAATGATGATTTTAGCGCTGCAGACGATCACCGGGTGAATTAATGCTTGCTTGTTTGTCGACTGGTTTATGACCCCATTACTCAGGGCGATATTGGCTTATTTGGCTGATGAACACTGGCCAGTGGAGTACCCCTTTAAATAATAAAAAATGCAATTTCTCCTACAAACGTACAGTCTTAAATATGCATCACCTTGAAGAATTGAATACATTATCTTGCCCATTGGAATGGATACAGGTTTGTATGTACCTGTTGCTGTCCATTTTTAGATCTATTTTGTACACATTATTTGCACAGTGAAGGCAACTACAGAAGCTCGACCAGGTCAAGGTGGTTATATAGATGGTAAGTTTTATATGATCCTGAATAATCTTTTTCTCTTTTTTAGAAACGACCAAGAAGCCAACTCCAAAACCTCAACCAGGCGTGGGTGGTGGTGGTAAGTAGTTTTATCCCTATATCTTCCTGATGCAAACTTCTATTTTACATGAAGGCACTTCCATACACGGGTCACTACATTACCTAATATATGAGGAGATGAGCAGCAAAGGATCATCAAATTAATGAGTTTTTGCTTGTTTGTCGGCTGATCGATGAGGCAAAATTGTTCATTTAGGCTTGCTGAGGCCATTGTCCCAATCCACCTACATTACTTTTTTTTGCTGATAGTCTCCTTACATCGCCTCCTCTCGCCCCAGTATTTTTTATTTTTTTCCTCATAAAACTCAACACATTATTTTCTCAGTGAGGGCATCTACAGAAGCTCAACTAGGTCAAGGTGGTAAAATAGATGGTAAGTTATGTGATCCTGAATCTTTCTACTGCATACAATCATGGCCGCAAATGTTGGCACCCCCTGATAGAAAAGGATTGCAGTAACATGTTTTGCTATACACACGTTTATTCCCTTTCTGTGTATTGGAACTAAACCAAAAACAGAGGGAAAAAAGCAAATTGGACATAATGTCACACCAAACTCCAAAAATGGACTGGACACAACTATTAACACCCTTTCAAAATTGTGGAAAAATAAGATTGTTCAAGCATGTGATGCTCCTTTTAAACTCACCTGGTGCAAGGTACAGGTGTGGGCAATATACAAATCACACCTGAATACAGATAAGAAGAAGGAGTTCACTTAGTCTTTGCATTGTGTGTCTGTGTGTACCTAACTAAGCATGGACAACAGAAAGAGGAGAAGAGAACTGTGAGGACTTGAGAACCAAAATTGTGGAAAAATACACTGCTGAAAAAAATAAAGGGAACACTAAGATAACACATCCTAGATCGGAATGAATTAACTAATTGTATGAAATTCTTTCATCTTTACATAGTTGAATGTGCTGACAACAAAATCACACAAAAATGATCAATGGAAATCAAATTTATCAACCCATGGAGGTCTGGATATGGAGTCACACTCAAAATCAAAGTGGAAAAACCACACTACATCCACACTGATCCAACTTTGATGTAATGTCCTTAAAACAAGTCAAAATGTGTGGCCTCCACGTGCCCATATGACCTTCCTACAATGCCTTGGCATGCTCCTGATGAGGTGATGGATGGTCTCCTGAGGGATGTCCTCCCAGACCTGGACTAAAGCATCCGCCAACTCCTGGACAGTTTGTGGTGCAACGTGGCCTTGGTGGATGGAGCGAGACCTGATGTCCCAGATGTGCTCAATCGGATTCAGGTCTGGGGAATGGACGGGCCAGTCCATAGCATGAATGCCTTCCTCTTGCAGGAACTGCTGACACACTGCAGCCACATGAGGTTTAACATTGTCTTGCATTAGGAGGAACCCAAGGCCAACCGCACCAGCGTATGGTCTCACAAGGGGTCTGAGGATCTCATCTCGGTACCTAATGGCAGTCAGGCTACCTCTGGCAATCACATGAAGGACTGCGGCCCCCGAAAGTAATGCCATCCCACACCATTACTGATTCACCGCCAAACAGGTCATACTGGAGGATGTTGCAGGCAGCAGAATGTTCTCTATGGCGTCTCCAGACTCTGTCACGTGTGCTCAGTGTGAACCTACTTTCATCTGTGAAGAGCACAGGGCGCCAGTGGAGATTTTGCCAATCTTGGTGTTCTCTGGCAAATGCCAAATGTCCAGCATGGTGTTGGGCTATAAGCACAACTCCCACCTGTCGACGTCGGGCCCTCATACCACCCTCATGGAGTCTGTTTCTGACTGTTTGAGTTGACACATGCACATTTGTGGCCTAGAGGAGGTCATTTTGCAGGGCTCTGGCAGTGCTCCTCCTTGCACAAAGGCAAAGGTAGCGGTCCTGCTGCTGGTTTGTTGCCCTCCTACATGTCTACTGATGTACCGGCTTGTCTCCTGGTAGCACCACCATGCTCTGGAGACTACGCTGACCACTGACACAGCAAACCTTCTTGCCACAGCTTGCATTGATGTTCCATCCTGGATGAGCTGCACTACCTGAGCCACTTGTGTGGGTTGTAGTCTCCATCTCATGCTACCACTAGAGTGAAAGCACAGCCAGAATTCAAAAGTTCAGTCAGGAAGCATAGGAACTGAGAAGTGGTATGTGGTCATCACCTGCAGAACCACTCCTTTTATTGGGGGGTGTCTTGCGAATTGCTTATTTCCACCTGTTGTTTGTTTCATTTGCACAACAGCATGTGAAATTGGTTGTCAATCAGTGTTTCTTCCTGAGTGGACAGTGTGATTTCACAGAAGTGTGATTGACTTGGAGTTACATTGTGTTGTTTCAGTGTTCCCTTTATTTTTTTGAGCAGTGTATCAACAATCACAAGGTTACAAGTCCATCTTCAGAAATCTAGATTTGCCTTTGTCCACAGTGCGCAACATTATCAAGAAGTTTGCTACCCATGTCAATGAAGTTAATCTCCCTGGGCTTGGTTGGAAGAGAAAAATTGATGAAAAGTGTCAACGCAGGATAGTCCAGATGGTGGATAAGCAGCCCCAAACAAGTTCCAAAGATATTCAAGATGTTCTGCAGGCTCAGGGAGCATCAGTGTCGGCGCGAACTATCCATTGTCATTTAAATTTAAATTCGCCACTGGTGCCCTGTGCTCTTCATATGAAAGCAGGTTAACACCGAGCACATGTGACAGACGTGACAGAGTCAGGAGACAGTAAATGATTACTTTCCCAATGCACAGAAAAATATCTGCCACATGAGCACTGAGAAACTCAGGAAACTTCACATGCATGAGTGCATTATATTATCAGCTCCTTTCATGAACTCTACTTTTTATTGCTTTTGATAAAGTGGGCAACCACGAGACGCGTCAAGCTGTGCATGATGTGTATATTCATTTCCTTACTATTTTTATTGGAATTGGAATAAAGAAGGATTTTATCCACATCCTGACAAACACTGGACTATTTTCTGTATCTGGCTACTTTTTCGAAGCTTAATATTTTAGACTTATTGCTCCTTGGAAGAACCTGTATTGACTTTCCTTACAAGACAGTTGTAGTAAATGCTTGCTTTTCCCCTGAAATAGCAACAAACTATAAAGGACCATTTCTTGTCTGTCTTATGATGTTCCTCTGTTTTACTTCCTGAAAAAGTAAAAATAAATTGACAGCTAGGTGTTACCATTCCCATTTGTTTCCTTTATACAGACTGTATATTATTGTTGACAATCAAACTGTGTAGAGACACATCAATCTACTGTTCAACAGGGTAACGCCCAGTTGTCAATTTAGGCGTGGTTTACTGTGAGACTTTTTGTAGCACCAGTGATTGATTTAAACATTGAGCTACAGCTACAGTGCAAGGAATACAATGAGTTATATGCAAACATGTGGTCTGCAAGTGTCACTTAATAGTTAAAATAAATTGGTAGTGCTACAGAGTCTGTGTAACCTTTACTTTTCCAGAAGTTATAACAGATGTAGTTGTACGAAAGATGCCTCAGAATTTCATTGCAAATTTAACTATTTAAAAAAACAGACCTGTCAGGAGAGCTGATAGGTTTTCTTTAATGCAATGCATGTGAAAAGTAGAAATGTAGTCTTCATGGAATAGATGCTATATATTAGTATTTTACCGCACTGTGTTTTTAGCCACCTCGGATATATCTGCTTATTAATTCAATCTCATGACTTATAATACACATGTTCTGATTCCCAAGTTAAGGTTTATCCTTTTTTTCTATTTTGTTGTAGACTTTAGCTTGGAAGAGGCTTTAGGAGGAGAAGGTAAAAATAAGTCTATTACAATATATTTAATGTTATGTCAGTTAATGCAGGTCCCAAGTGTGCCTGTTTGGGTGAAAACGCAGTCAAGTATGAGCATTGCTTTCAGCTTCATCTTGAATGTAGTGCATGTGCTGATCAGCTGATCGGCAAGGGGTCCAGGTATAGGCCTGTGGATAGGCCAACAATATATATATTTTTTTTATTTTATTTTTTTCGAGGCTAAATTGTTCATTTAGTCCTGCTGGGACTACTACCCCAAGTTTCACAATCCACCTACAATTCCTTTTGCTGATCTCTTAACACTGCCTCCTCTCACCCCAGTATGCATTCTCTCAGCCAAAAGACAACTTTCTTTTTCCCAAATCTGTTTTTTACATAGTAATATGCGCATGTACAGTAAAACAAAACCTTTGCCCCTCCAGGGTTTATTGTACTTGATAGGTGATAATTTTTCTGATTTGTATTACAGATGCACCCAGGAACCCTACTGTGAAGCCTCAGCCTGGTCAAGGTGGTGGTGGAGGAGGTGGTAAGTGAAATGCGGAGTCTGCTTGTCACAAGCAATATATGTTCTTTTTCTTGCTACTCTTCTTCTTTATATTTTATTTTTTTTTTTTTATAAATCACAAACGAATAACACTGATCAAATAAAACTACATAGATCAGTCATCCTTGCTGGAAAGGTTGGTTGAGGTCCAGTTCACATTTTGAAAATATAAAAAAAGGATTCTCAATGTTCAATTATACCTTGCAAAGAAAACTTGAGCTGTGCCTAAAAGGCTTCTCCAGTTTGATGCAAATAAATTCGATTATCCTTTTTTTTTTTTTTTTTTGCCTTTTAACGGCTGTTATCTGGACAGGGCACAACGGGCAACAACGGGTCTAGATGGATCCCATTATTGTCAATGGGGTCTGTTGGGTGGCCGTTGTTTTGTAGCAGGAGAAAAAGACGGTGCTTGCATTATTTTTTCTTCCACTATTCTCCCCGCGTTCCCTGACGGTCGTCACACTGCTGTGTCATGAAAGTAGCCATAGAGATGGCTGTGCGTGAAAATCCCACTAGATCAGCAGTTTCTATAACGCTTAGACTGGCCTATCTGGCACCAACAACCATGCAATGTTCAGCAAGTTGTTGTGATCACATCTGTATGCTGAAATGCATTGAGTTGCTGCCATGTCATTTAACTATTTGTGTTAAAGGTGTACTCCGCCCCTAGACATCTTATCCCCTATCCAAAGGATAGGGGATAAGATGTCAGATCGCCGGGGTCCCGCTGCTGGGGATCGCTGCTGCAGCACCCCGCTATCATTACTGCACAGAGCGAGATCGCTCTGCACATAATGACGGGCAATACAGGGGCCGGAGCATCGTTACGTCACGGCTCCGCCCCTCGTGACGTCACGGCCTGCCCCCTGCCATAGACTTGCATTAAGGGGACGGGCCGTGATATCATGAGGGGCGGAGCCATGACGTCACGCTGCTCCGACCCCTGTATCGCCCGTCAGAGTTCGCTCTGTGCAGTAATGATGGCGAGGTGCCGCAGCGGCGATCCCCCCGGCTCCCCAGCAGCGGGACCTCGGCGATCTAACATCTTATCCCCTATCCTTTGGATAGGGGATAAGATGCCAGGGGCGGAGTACCCCTTTAAGCAAGTGAACAGGTGTATGTAGTTACAATATTAATTGGTTCCAGGACGACCATTGTATGTTGAAACCATTGTATGTTGAGACCAGAACTCTATGGAAGCCTGGTAATTGGTTCTAAAGGCCCAAAATGTCATCCAAAAATAGGAAACAAAGTGAGAATTAAAGAAAAAAAAAGTAAATAACTAATATAGATAAAGCAAGTCCTTACATATAAAAGTAAGAAAGATCTGCTGGGAGCTGTAAATCACTGTCTATGTCAGTGTTTTCCAAGCAGGGAGCCTCCAGCTGTT
This sequence comes from Hyla sarda, assembly GCF_029499605.1. Taxonomy (NCBI): domain Eukaryota; kingdom Metazoa; phylum Chordata; class Amphibia; order Anura; family Hylidae; genus Hyla; species Hyla sarda. The sequence goes on from NC_079190.1 coordinate 408,662,315, forward strand.
GCAAAACTACAACTCCCAGCATGCCCGGACAGCCAAAGGCTGTCTGGGCATGCTGGGAGTTGTAGTTTCGCAACAGCTGGGGGCACCCTGCTTGGGAAACACTGGTCTATGTAGAGGACAGGAGCTTCTTCAGGGTCCTATACAGTACACGCATTGTCCTAAAAAAAAAAAAAAAGTAACATGGAGCCGCCCTCACCTGGTGTCCAAAGGAGCAGCTAACCCTGGCACAGGTAAAGTGTACAGAACATGTAGTACCACTCTGTACTGTAGGGGGCGCTACCAGACATCAGTCAGTGCATACGCTTCAGGAATACAGGGTGTTTTACCAGCAAATTGCCCATTCTAATTGGTGAGTTCTTCTGGCCATTGACACGTTTCACAGATCTGGACTGTCCAGAAAAGACAATTGTATATTGAAACTATTGTATGTTGAGGCAATTGTAAGTTGAGGGATCACTGTATATGTAGTATATATCTATCTAATTGTAGCCAGTCTTTTATTTGTGCCTTTTTCTCTCTCCTGTATAGACTTTGGTGACAGTGATCTTGGCGAAGGTGGTTTTGATGATCCTCATAACGCTGATGGTAAGATACATAAAAATATAATATGGGGATGATTTATCAAAACCTGTGTAATGAATGAGTGGGGCTGTTGCCCATTGCAACCAATCAAATTACTTTTTTTATTTATTATAAAAAAAGGCCACTGGAAAATGAAAGAAGCTATATGGTTGCCATGAGCAAATGCACCCCTCTTTCTTTCCACATTTTTTAGAAGTCTCCCTCATAGATTTTACTTATTTACATTTTTTTATTCTACAAGTATTCTGTCTAGATGGCTTTCTTGTATACAATACAGTGTATAACCCTACACAATGCTTCTTATTGCAGCTTTGCATTCCAAATTTTCCTTATTCATAGTTTATCTGTCATAAACGTATTGGGGGAGATTTATCAAAACCTGTCCAAAGGAAAAGTGGATGAGTTGCCCATAGCAACCAATCACATTACTTTTATTTTTTTTAAAGGCGTCTTTAAAATGAAAGTGATCTGATTGGTTGCAATGGACAACTCAGCAAATTTTCCTCTTGACGGGTTTTGCCAAATCTCCTCCAATGGCTTTATGCTTTTTCATTATGGAATGCAAACACTGTTAGGCATTAAAGTGTATTGGCTGGGCTATTGGAGTTAACGCAACTGGGCTATCAATCTTTTGAACCTATAGCTTTCTCTAAACCAAATAATAACATAATACTGATAGCAGCTGCACTTGGCACAAGTTAGGAGGACATAAGGAGATATATATATATATATATATATATGTATGTATGTATGTATGTATGTATGTGTGTGTGTGTATATATGTATGTATATGTGTATATAGATAGATAGAAAATCAGTATGTGTATGGCATTCACCAACCACATCCGGTTTACTAGCGCATGCAATATCAGTGTGCACTTACCTGTGTGGAAACATTCCTGCCTCTGTCTAGAGACGGGAGGAGGGATGTGATCAGTGAGGATACGCTAGAGTTGTAATAACTGGCTATCATAATTACCTATCCCAGTGTGTTGCAGTTGTTGTACTTTGTACCTGTGGTGTAATATGAAATAAAGAGCTACGTTTTAACGGGAGCAGCACTGGACATTTATCTTTTGTTCTTATTAATCTATAACACATCAAAAGTTTTTTTGATGAAAGGTACCCTTTAAGCTTGGATGTGGTATTACATTTCCTTACTGTGAGCTGTTGAAACCTTAACAATGCCTCATAAAGACAATGCCTAGGCAGATCATTAGAGCAACACATTTCTGCTTTTGGCTTAGCACCTTGGTTTTTCGATTAGAAAGTTGAATAACATTTCCATGGTATAGAAATATTTATTTTATAAAGTGTATTTTGTATATGCTGCTTTAGTGATTGTTTAATATACATATAAACTAGTAGCACAGTGGCTCAGTACATAGCAGTGTTGCCCTTACCCTCTGGGGTAATGGGTTTGTAAAATCTGAGCAACATCTACTTCTGCATGTTCTGCATTTCATGTGTGGGTTGTGGGTTCCTCCTACGAACTGATGTGTTAATTGGTTTGTGTCTGTCATAAAAAATGTATATAAAAGATTATATTTTTAGCTTCAATTCAAGTTGTGTCATGGGGGAAGTGCATTTAGGGAGCCTGTTAGCATTTGATCCTTCCTGTGGTTCGGTGAGCATACATTTGCTGATACACTCCCTTTAAAGGGGTACTCCGCCCCTAGACATCTTATCCCCTTTTCAAAGGGACCCTCGTGATCTCCCTGCTGCACCCGGTGTTCGTTTAGATCCCTCCACCCATTGAAGCAGACAGGCTCCCTGTCATCAGCTGACTAGTGAGTCAGGTCTCGGCCGCAGTGCAACCTGGGAAAAATCTGAGACAATAGTCATTTTGTATGCTGTTAAAAATAAATATTGGGGTGAAAATCACATAAGAATTGGGAGAAAATGTCACACACAGGTACAGACTATATTATGAACTACACTAACTTTACAGCCCCTGTAGCATAGTCAAATAAAAAAAAAATTCCTGGAAAACCCCTAAGGTTACAGCTATTGTTCAGAGTTTTATGGAGAAGAGAGAATGAGGAAGAAAAGAGACCCATACACACACACACACACACACACACACACACACATATACACACACATATATACACACACACACACACACATATACACACACACACACACACACGCACACACAGATGTTGCTGCTCCTAGTACGGCCATGTTCACACTCTGTAAAATGTGTGGAATGTCCACATGGACGACATGTGCCGATAGTCTGCACGTTGGAATTATCCGGCAGGCATTAGGACCGCTCGAAAATGCACCATCTCCTAGAAAAGTCTCATCTTTTTGTGGACGCCTGAATCAGGATTTCTGCAGCAGAAATTCCAACATGTGAACAGTGCAGCAAAATCCCATTGCTGCAGCGGAATGTCCATGCAAAATTTTCTGGCAGAATTCCACACTGACATTCCGCTGTGTGAACATACATTAAAGGGGTACTCCGGTGGAAAACTTTAAAAAAATATATATATTTTTTTTTTAAATGAACTGATGCCAGAAAATTAAACAGATTTGTAAATTTACTTCTATTAAAAAAGATTTACCCTTCCTATACTTTTTTGCAGATGTTTTCTACAGAGGAAATTCTGTTCTTTTTTAATTTCTTTTTTGTCTTGTCCACGGTGCTCTCTCCTGACACCTGGTGTCCTCTTTAGAGCAGGAGAAAATGCTATTCTGCTCTGGAAAGTTCCTGACACGGACAGAGGTGTCAGTAGAGAACACTGTGGACAAGACAAAAAAGAAATGAAAAAATAACTGAATTTCCTCGGTAGCATACAGCTGCTAAAAAGTACATGAAGGGTAAAGATTTTTTTTATAGAAGTAATTTACAAATCTGTTTAAAGGAGTAGTCCGGCGCGCACTTTTTTCATTTTATCCCGTCCGGGCTGCAAAATAAAAGAAAACACACTTTCTCTTACCTGCCAACGAGCCCCTGGAGCTCCGGTACAGGTGTTCGGTCCCCGGGCTGTATTCTTCTTACTTCCTGTTAGCCCGGCACGTCACACGGAGCTTCAGCCTATCACTGGCCGAGGCCCCTCCCATATACTTGCATTGAGGGGGCGGGTTGTGATGTCATGAGGGGGCAGGGCTATGATGTCACGAGCTCACGGCTCCAGCGTTCAGAACAGTTTGTTCCAAACGCTGAGCATTGGAGTACCCCTTTAAATACACTGTGCATACACTGTGTGACCCTACCCTAAAGCAGTTATTAAAGATAGTAAAACACAACTAATAATTTGTAAATAAACCATTACTATCTTGTACCCCTAGAAAAAACCTAAGCCTTACAAAACTGAATTGTTTCAGGGTCTATTCTCACATACAGTATCCTGAACAGATTTGATGCGCTGGATTTGAAGCTGGATTCAGTCATTCAGTTTACAATGAAATCTTGTGCATCAAATCCTGCGCAGGATACTACTATACCTGTGAATACACACTCAACTACCTTTATTGTGGTCACATTGACCCATTTTTCTGCCAAATAGGTGGTTCTACTTAATAATGCAGCTAAAAATACATTGACATGCCCACATGCCATGTAACAAAATGACATTCTGTAGCACAAGGATTGTGCACCTGAACAGTTGCTCACAATGTTTGAAAGCGTGTGTGTATATGAATCCATATGTATGTGTGTGTATCTTTATCTATATGAAAAAAGGCGGTAGCTGCAGCACTCAAATCTTCATAAATAGAGGTTGTATTCAATGATAATACAGAGCAACATTTCTGCTTCTATTGCAGCCTTCCTTAAAGGGGTATTCCAGTAAAATAAAAATAAAAATTTTTCATATCAACTGCCTCTAGAAAGTTAAACAGATTTGTAAATTACTTCTGTTTAAAACAATCTTAATCCTACCAGGAGTTATCAGCTGCTGAAGTTGAGTTGTTCTTTTCTGTCTGACAACAGTGCTCTCTGCTGATACCGCTGTCTGTCTTAGCAACTGTCCAGAGCAGGAGAGACTTGCTATGGGGATTTGCTCCTACTCTGTCTGTCTCAGGAACTGTCCAGAGGTGTCAGCAGAGGGCACTGTGGTCAGACAGAAAAGAACAACTCAACTTCAGCAGCTGATAACTACTGGTAGGATTAATTTTTTTTTTTTTTTTTAATAGAAGTAATTTACAAATCTGTTTCAACTTTCTGCAGCCAGTTGATATGAAAAAAAAATGTTTTTCACTGGAATACCCCTTTTAAGAAAGGCTGCAGAAATATTGCTCTGTATTATGGTATAAAACCCCTTTTATATATGAAGATTTGCGTGCTGCAGCTACCGCTTTCTTTCTTGGATGTGCACTTTGCCTTAGACTGAGGCTACCTTGCGCTGCATGCACCACCATTACTTTGGACTTGATGTGCTGCTCTCCAATTTTTGTGTGTGTATATGTATGTGTGTATATATATGTATGTGTGTGTGTATATGTATGTATGTGTAAGTTATCTGTTGATAGAACAATTGTCATAGTAATGTATAGTGCTTATCCTTGCATTGATTTCTTTACACTTTGGAAAATAGGATGTCTTTAAATGTGCAGTATTTCCTCACTAGTAAATAGTTGTACAATAGATGCACTTGATTCTTTACATACCAGATTGTGGTGGTGTTTTCCTGTTTTGTCTATTGCTCAGCAACATGTACCACACACGATAGCGGTCATAACTGTGTAGTTGCAGATCACTTGGCAGTGGGCATATATATACAATTCATGTTAGAGGGCTATTAAAGGCACCCTGAACCTAAAGTGCCTCTTGTTCATATATCTATGGGCACTTGTTCTGCAGTTCTTGCTTCTCTTATTAATTTTAGTGGACAGGAACCACGCTTGCAATGTCTGCCGTCCGCAGGCACCCCAGATCTAACTGGCACTTTTTTTATTATCAGAGCTTTATCACAAGGCTCCTGTGCTATACAGAACGGTCTGTCTAGTTGGTCATCCAAGATATACAGTTCTGTTACACATCATTTTCTTACTGACACAGATAGTATTTATTCATTCCTATTGCTTCCATTTTTTGCTGGCTGCTTTGGAGGCTGTGGTGAACCACAACATAAGGCTATGTTCACACCGTGTAATGTACGCAGGCGTATTTTATTTTACATGCACATTTTAGTATGTAATCAACAAAAATGCATTCAATTTATTTTTTATTTTTTTTCCCCCAGACAAAAATGAACACTTTTTAGATAAAATACACAATGTTAATATTACATTATGTGAATATAGCTTTACATGACTGGGGCAGCATCCATAATACTGATCGTTTCCCCAGTGCAGCGTTTCCCAACCAGGGTGCCTCCAGCTGTTGCAAAACAACTACCAGCAACCCCGAACAGCTGAAGGCTGTACGGGTATGCTGGGAATTGTAGTTTTGCAACAGCGCGAGGCACCCTGGTTGGGAAACGCCGACCTAATGATCAATACCTAATAGCTCCCTAAAATACACACAGGTTCAGGTATGTAATATGATAATAAGAAAAACCTAAACCAAGGAGCGCATGCAGTAAAACACAACTTTTATCACAGGTGTCCAGAAGAAAACCCGGACATTGTTGCCCATGGCCACCTTTTTAAAATAAAAATGCCACAAAAAATGCTAAAAAAAATAATGCACTACTAATGCCGCCATTTTTTCAACATTTTTTTGGTCATAAAAAGCACACAAGTGTGAATTATAGGAATTATATACCTTTTAATGGCGGATCAGAAGCAGTTGGCATAAGACTGTATATTACAAAATCCCAAATCTGCTCCAATATGTAACATAACACACCAAAAAGAAAACCATATGTTAAAAATTGAAGGCACTAGATACATAATTGGAAACATGCACAAAATACAGACCTCAGCATTGACATTGTTGTAATAACAAGCTGAGGGGGGTGCTGAATACCCATAGGGTATACTGCAAGTAAGAGCAGAAAATTATGCAAAGAAGTAATGAACCTTAGGTATAACAAGACACTATACCCCAACAAGGAGAAAAAGACAGGATATCCAATGTAGAGTCAGTACAGGCATGCACTTACCCCAACGCACGTTTCGCTATTGCGCTTCGTCAGGGGGCGTGACGCCCCCTGACGAAGCGCAATAGCGAAACGTGTGTGTTCCCAACTATGTATCCAGTGCCTTCATTTTTTTAACATTATGGTTTTATGTCTTGTACTACAAATAAATATTTGGATTGTCTTCTAATTGTCTTGACTTTGTGCCCCCTTTTCTTGTTGGGGTGTTATAAGACTGTATATATGGACGCATCTAGGTGTGTGCATATAGGGCATGTCTTTTATATTTTTCTTCATTTACATGGCTGTGTCATGTATTCTGTTCTGTATACATTCAACACAGAAAAACATTGATACTGTATAGGTTGTAAAAGACTCCATGTGCATTGTGTCCTGCAATTCCTCCGTGCCACATGAATAAGGCCTAAGGCACAAAACCTGTTTGGTGCATGTTGACTATTCGGCTTCCTAGTATAAAATTTCCTATGTGCTACTGTAAACTCTGTCCTCTGCCATAGGAACAGAGATACTCTCCTATATAATGTTTCAATAGAGAAAATAGTGGTTTGTTTTTGCTGAATCTGAGTGGAAACTGCCTCCCTGTGGAATCCCTGTGTACCCTTTTTTATGGGTGCTCTTTTTATGGCTTAGTATAGAGTTGTATGCCTTAGCCATAGAAAAGCATAATGTTTGAGGTTAAAGGGGTACTCCGGTGGAAAACTTTTTTTTAGTGACAAAGTTAAACAGATTTGTAAATTACCTCTATTAAAAAAAAATCTTAATCCTTCCAGTACTTATTAGCTGCTGAATACTACAGAGGAAATTCTTTTCTTTTTGGAACACAGAGCTCTCTGCTGACATCATGACCACAGTGCTCTCTGCTGACATCTCTGAGACAATTTCCATAGAGAAAACATATGCAGCTCTGGACAGTTCCTATAAATGGACAGAGATGTCAGCAGAGAGGGGGCGTGGCTTGGCGGTTGAGATGAGCGGTCGCACGCTGTGAGTGCTCCCGCTTAGAACCTGCATTTAACTTATCCTGAGGTGAATCCTGGAGTCCCTGACCCCACAGACTCGGCTGAGGACCCGCATTATGGCCTCTAAACAAGACCCGACGAGAAACAAGGATCGACCGGCCGTGGAAAAGCTCCGGGACTATGCCCGCGCTGTCAGGCAAGATGGCGCCGCTCAGGCCGGGGCGCGTGTTCCACCAGCGGCTGAGGAGGAAGGAGAGGCTCCACATCGTGAAGAGGGAGCAGATTCTACTGACCTTACCCTTCGAGAGGTGAGCGATACCCTCCTGATGGCGATCCAGACATGCCGCACTTCTCTCACCGGAAAGCTTGAAGAGGTCAGGGTGGACGTGGGCCTCCTACGGCAGGACTTTCAGACCCTGAGGGAGCGGGTGACGGAGACTGAGACGCGCATCTCCACCCTGGAAGACACGGTACAGCCTCTACCCTCTTCACTCCGCGAGGTCCGGGAGCAGCTGGATTTGGCCCGTCAGAAGAATGACGACCTCGAGAACCGGCTGCGCCGGAATAACATTAGTGATCGGTCTTCCTGAGCGGGCGGAGGGTCAGTACCCGGGGGCCTATGTGGAGTCCTGGATCAAAGAGCTTTTTCCGGATGCCCCATTCTCAGCTGCTTACGCCGTGGAGAGAGCACACCGAGTACCATCTAAGCCTCCGATCCCTGGTGCACCTCCTCGTCCTCTATTGGCGAGGTTTCTCAACTGCAATGATCGGGACTTGATCCTCCGCTCTGCCCGGCGGCTGCCGGAGATCATAGTGCAGAACGCAAAGGTGTCCATTTTCCCGGACTTCTCCTCCGATCTTCAACGCAAGAGGGCCTCGTTTACTTCTATCAAGGCGCGGCTGAGAGAGAGAGGGGTACCATATTCCATGGCATACCCTGCCCGGTTGAGGATCGTGGATGGTGACCGGGCGATTTTCTTTACTTCCCCGCAGGATGCGGATGACTGGCTACGGCGCCAACGTTGATCCGGATCCTGTAGGTGACCCCGGATTACGTGGAGAGATGGAGATGCCGGTACAGGACCTCCTGCCATGACCTTTACCCTCCCTCTCCTTACCTCTACCCCCCTGTATGGCCCCGGTCTCCTGGACCCCTCTGCGGAGCTCAAGGTACTGTGCTTCCTCTTCCCCCCTCCCCGGGAGCCTAGTCTCCCCAGATCCTCCACTCTCCCCATGCACCTAATGCCTCCCTGATGATCCCAGGCCTTACCTCTCCCTTCCCTCGCCCCCATCCTGTTGCTTACTTTGGACTGCTGTGTGCCCTGATTCAGGACTGTTCCTCCGGGACTGCATGAGGGCCCTACCCTGACCCTCTGAAGGGATTTACTCTGTCCCTCTTCAGTCTACCTTCCACGTCACCCTGTCCTTTTTTTCCTGGGTCGGTCCATTTTTTTACATTTTTTTCCCCCCTTTTTTTTTATTTTTATTTTTGAGTCACGGACTTGGAGGACGTCGGCCGCTGGACTACTAGTACGCGATCTTTATCTGGTCTCCTTCCCCCCTCCCTGATGTGCCATTTTTCCCCCCCCCTTCCCATTCTCCCTTCCTAACCAACAAACCCCCCCCCATTTTAGTGCCTTAGGCCTTTTGTTCCTCGACTACCTGGACTGTCCCTTGCTGTGTGACTCCTGTTTGCTGGGGTTATTATTTATTTTATTTATTTTTTCCTTTTTCTTCCTTTTTTTTTATTTTTTCCATTTGTGGGGGGGTCGGGGTGGCGGGTGGACAATCTCTTGAGGAGGGGATGGGATTTACTGTTGATCATATGAGTTTCTCATGTTCTATTTCCTCTCTCTCTCTCCTGCTTCCCCTATCCTTCTCTCCTTCGTAGGACCCTCCCTCCACCCCCTGTTCTTCCCCCTCCCGTCCCCCCTCTCTCTCCTTCCTCTCTCCTTCCTCTCTCCTTCCTTTTCTCTTCCTCCTTTTCCCCTTCCCCCCCCCCTCGTTTTTTTTTCTTTTCTTTTCTTTCTTCCTGTATTCTCCTCCACTTCTTCTCTCGGGTCCCAGTTGGACTAATATTCTCCTACTGATTGATGTACATACTCAGGGTTCTCCACTGTTAGCATGTAAGAGCAGGTTCTCCCCACTAGATGGAGCTGTTGCTCCACTGATGCTTATGCAACACTGGTATAAATATGTTTACTGTTTGATTTATTTACTGTTCCCCTACTTAGTTTGGGGTTTCATTTTGCCTCCAAGATACCTACCCGCGAGGTCGCCTATTAGTAGGGTTTTGTGTCTAACCACTTCAGTACTACGGTCTATATATGGTCCCGCGCATCCCTGTCAGTATTTCTCACCCCGGCTGGGGCATGTATGTCTTCTCTGTCTTTACCTCTCCCCCTGCTGTTTTATGTGTTGTCTCTTCTTATGGCTGATATTAAGATAATGTCATGGAATGTTAGAGGAGCACGCACCCCGCGCAAGCGCACTATGATATTCTCCCATATTAGGAAGTATCAGCCTCATATTGTGGCACTGCAGCAGACACATCTTACTCCAGATAGAGCTGGTCAGTTTTCTAAACCCTGGGTCCAATGGTCCTTGCACTCCTATCACACGTCCTTCTCAAGGGGGGTTTCCCTACTGGTTAGTCGGAGAGTGAGGTGGGACCCGGTTACAGTACGTAAGGATTCACAGGGTCGTTTTATCTTTGTATACGCATTTTTGAATAATGTGCCTTTTGTCTTCTTATTCATATACAACCCTCCCCCCGCCTCTATGGATATACTCCATAAGGCGGTTACATTCGCAGCTAGTTATCCCTCTGCCCGTGTCCTCTGTATGGGGGACTTCAACATGGTACCGAATCCGTCCCTAGATCGTCATAGCCCCAGGGGGATCCCGGTGGGAGTCGGGGGTGGCCCTTTATCGCTGTTTTTGGAGGAGGTTGGATGGGTGGACATTTTTAGGGCCAGGTACCCTCAGGCTAGGCAATACTCTTGTCACACTCTGGGCAGAAATGCGCTGTCCAGGATTGACCTTGCATGTGGCAACTCGCTCCTTCTTCCCCAAGTTTTAGCGGTTTCCTATGAACCGCGGGCTATATCAGACCATTCCCCCCTAATGCTTGATGTCTCCATGGTAGATCCTGGTTCACCGCGGAGGTGGAAAATCCACCCTTTCTGGCTGGAACAGATAGGCCCCTGCGACCGTATTCCAGACCAGCTTCGAGTCTTTCTTGAGGCTAATTCCCCTGGGAGTTCCCCCACCCTGGTATGGGAGACACTGAAAGCGTATTTGAGGGGGTGTTTGCGCTCCACTATCTCCTTTCTCAAAAAGTCAGCGTCTAGGCGGGAGGAGGAGCTGGCTGGACGATGTGCGGAGTTGGAGGCCCGATACGTTGCGGACTCATCCGAGGCTAATAAGGTTGAATGGCTGTGTGCGGGGCGGCAATATATGCTGCACCTCTCAGAGAAGGCCAATAGAAAGCTGTTTTTCACAAAACAATTCTACTTTGAACATGGCAATCAATCTAGTAAGCTGTTAGCACATATAGTCAGGCAGAACTCTTCTGCCCCTGCGATTCTTAAGATAGTGGCCTCGGATGGGTCCGAGCTGTTGGGGGTTGCGGACATTGCGCGTTGCTTTGCCACATACTACTCTAATCTTTATTCTTCACAGGTGCAATATGGTGCTGAGGAGTTGGACACCTACCTGGACGGTATTGACTTTCCGGTACTATCGGATAGTGATCGGATGATGTTGGAGGCCCCCCTCTCCTTACTGGAGATTCGGGATGCCATGGGGGACATGACTAAGGGTAAATCTCCGGGCCCTGATGGCCTTCCACTGGAGATTTACTTGCGGTATTCCGACATGCTCCTTCCTTCCCTGCTTGCAATGTTTGAACGGGCATTTGAGGATGGTATTCTACCAGCCTCTATGTATGAGGCAACCATAGTTGTCCTCCTAAAACCTGATAAAAATCCTGTGGAGTGCGGTTCTTACAGACCCATTTCGCTGCTGAATCTGGATTATAAGGTGCTTACGAAAGTTTTAGCTAACCGATTGAACAAGGTAATCCTATCCATAATTCACCCAGATCAATCCGGCTTTATGCCTGGCAAATCCACATCCGATAACATCCGTAGGGTACAGGCGGCTGTCCAGGTGGGTAACGCTCTGGGGGGAGATTGGGCTTTGGCGTCGCTGGACGCCGCCAAGGCCTTTGATTCCGTGGAATGGGGTTATTTACAGGCTACCCTTGTTAAATTTGGTTTTGGTCCTAATTTTAGAAAATGGGTGTCCCTCCTGTACAGATGCCCGCAGGCCCAGATCCTGGTGAATGGTGTGTGTTCCTCCCCATTTGCTCTCGGCCGGGGCACACGTCAGGGGTGTCCCTTGTCCCCGCTTCTGTTTGCGGTGGCAGTGGAGCCCCTCGCCCTCCGCATTCGGCAGGATCCTGGCTTCCGAGGTATGTCTACGGGGGGCCGGGAGGAGCGCATAGGCCTCTATGCCGATGATATGGTGTTATTCCTCTCTGACCCTACATTGATGCTACCTTATGTCATGACACTCATGGACCGATTTGGGTATTTCTCTGGTCTACTCATCAACTGGACTAAGTCTGCAGTGATGCCGCTTCTGTCTAGGGATTGGCCCCCGGTAATGAATGGCCTCCCGGTGGTTTCCTCATTTAAGTATTTGGGGGTGCACATTCACAGAGATCCTTTGCTTGACCTGTCCGCCAATATACTCACTCTACTTCCTTATGTTAAAGCGAAGTTCCGGGTGTGGACCACGCTCCCACTGTCGGTCGCTGGCCGTATCAATCTTATTAAACTCATTGTCTTACCTAAGTACCTTTATGCGCTGGAGCATGCCTCAGTGCCTGTACCTAGACACTTCTTTGATTCTCTTCACTCCCTTCTTTCACCATTTATTTGGGGCCCCAATAGACCTAAAATTCGGCTAACCACGTTACAACGCCCCAAGTTGGCGGCGGGAATGTCTCTCCCTGATTTTTATTTATATTATTTGGCCGGTCAACTTCGGTATATCAGGCACTGGATCTCTGGGGATGTGGTGCCGGACTCCGAACAGTCCCTAGCTAGGTCTGTCCCGATAATGTCCCTTAGGATGCTGCTAGATAGTCCTGTTCTGGGTGGTAGAGCTTATCTCCAACTTCATAAGCTGGCTATAAAGGTGTGGCGGGCTGTTAAGGGGATATATGGATATACTGACATCGCTGAGGATACCCCTCTATGGCATAATCCTCAACTTCCTCAAGTGAGCGATGCTCTGGACCCAGTCTTCTGGCAGAACGCGGGGGTGCTCACCTTGGGGCATGTTTATCGTGACAATGTGCTCTGTTCATTTGATCAGTTGCAATCCAGTCATGCTCTTCCCAGAAACAGTTTTTTTAAATACCTCCAGCTCCGACACGCCCTGAATGCCCAGTTCCCCATTGGGAGCCCATTGATATCAGCGTTTCCCCTCATCGGGGTTCTGAAGTCACAGGGTCCCAGGGGGCTGGTGTCCATCCTGTACACGCACCTTATTCAGGCCAAGAACTCCCGCAATCCAGTATCGACGGTCCGGCATTGGGAATCCCATATCCCTAATTTGACTAAGGATGTATGGGAGGACATTTTTTCCTCCCACATGTTAGTGTCCCCGGCGGCGAATAATAAATTGATCCAATTGAACATTATACACTATAGTTATATCACTCCTTTAAGGCTCAATAGAATGGGTCGTTCAGACTCCGATGCTTGTCATCGTTGTAGCGCTGCCAGGGCAGACTTTTGGCATTTGATTTGGGCTTGCCCATATATCGCAGCTTTCTGGCGTGCAGTGCTCACTTTTTTAGCTACTCTGGCTCAACCTTCCCTATCTCTTGATCCTTTGATCTGCCTTTTTGGCATCTTGGATGAAGAGATATGGACACATCACGTACGTACGTTTTTGCGGGAAACTCTGTTCTTGGCCAGGAAGGCTATTGCTCTTAAATGGATGGACCCCGGCTCTCCTACCCTGACTCAATGGAAGGCTATGGTGAATGCTACATTGCCTTTCTCACACATAGTGTACAAAAATAGGAAGTGCCCGGGTAAATTTTATTCTGTGTGGGGTGGTTGGTGTTCCTCTCCCTTGACTCAATGCTCGTATTCTGTGACCCCCTCTGGGACAGTGTAAGATACATTGATGCTATGCTTGCTATCTGTGGTCTCTACTAACCTTCGTTTCTCTTTCTGTGTACGTTTGTCGATTCTTTCTCTACCTCTTTGGATGCGTGGGTGCCTTTCGGGATTATTTATCATGGGTTATTTGATGGTACCACCAACTAGTGATAGTATTGGTGCTCCTCGCGGGGTGGTATACGATTGCTAATTTTGGCGAATGTTCGCCTTCTTGTTCTATTTTGTTTTCAGTTTCCCTACCTCAGTTGGGTAGTGTTTTATGACTTCGACGTTTACCATGTGATGTAACCTGGAGTATCCTGTCGCTTACATTCTGTAAATTGATGTATGGTCTCATGACCCTTTTCTATGTACTGTGGATATGCTTCATGTTCACTTTAATGGGCCTGTGGTCTACAGTTATTTACTTTTCAATAAAACGAATTTAAAAAAAAGAGATGTCAGCAGAGAGCTTTGTGTTCCAAAAAGAAAATAATTTCCTCTGTAGTATTCAGCGGCTAATAAGTACTGGAAGGATTAAGATTTTTTTTAATAGAAGTAATTTACAAATCTGTTTAACTTTCTGGCACTAGTTGATAAAAAAAAAAAAAAGTTTTCCATCGGAGTACCCCTTTAAGACAAGATAACAGTAACTTATTAGTAAATTACAACCACCTATTAAAGTGAATAATAAGGGATGTTTCTTGGCAAGACAGAACAGGCACAGGTTGGCACTTATTGTGTGCATTGTCTAGACCAGTGTTTCCCAACCAGGGTGCCTCCAGCTGTTGCAAAACTACAACTCTCAGCTTGCCCGGACAGCCTTTGGCTGTCCGGGCATGCTGGGAGTTGTAGTTTTGCAACAGCTGGAGGCACCCTGGTTGGGAAACACTGGTCTAGTTAGATCAACCCTGTGTTATCCTGTCTCTTATTTTAGTCAACTTCTCTGAAAAGCTTCTCATATGGCTTTTGTACACTGAAGTGCAGTACGTTCCCACCCATCTCATTGACCTGTTAGGCCCCTTTCACACTTCAAAATTACTCAGTTTTAAAGATTGTTGGGAGTTCCGTCTTAAAATCGGCACGCAATATTTCTCCCGTTACTATCTTCCGTCACAAAATGACAGCCGTTATTAATAACGGGCTGTAATGGGTTAAAACGGCTATTAGAAAAATCCCATAGACTATTATGGGATTTTCTAATGGCCGTATAGGATTATGTAACCGCCGTTTTACAGCTGATTTTCTGGCAGAACTTCGCACAGATCTTTAAAACGGAGTACGGTAATTTTTGTAGTGTGAAAGAAGCCGTTTCACATGGTAATGAAATATGAAGCCTGTGTATACTGTGCGCTCTCATGTCTCTATGTGACTGGATGGACTAGTTATGCAGCCACCATTCTGGATGAACTGGTTGACACACTAATGCCCCCTAATGGCAGAATTGTGCAAATCTTAACATATGGTTAAAAAATACAGCAGTGAAAAATGATTAAAAGCATAAAAATTGTACAAATCATTCCCTATTAATATTTGTCATGTGTGAATATGTTGAACACTGTACTTAATAATAAGCATTAATCTGCTATTGTAGTGTATAGACAGCTGTAACACACCCGCTAGTGTTGTGTGACTTTACACACATGTAGTTTAATGGGTATTTTTTTTGTTTCTTCTCAATTTAAGGACATAATGATAACAACCCAGGAGGTAAGTGAGAGATATCTTTATAATACAGAGTTTGTATAGAACACTAAAGTGAATGCTTGAAAAATGAGAGCATGAATGTTCAAGTCACCCGTCTCACTTATGTGTTTAAAGGGGTACTCCGGCCCTAAGACATCGTCTCCCCTATCCAAAGGATAGGGGATAAGATGTCTGATCGTGGCCGTCACACCCCCTCCCATAGGCTTGAATTGAGGGAGTCTTGACGTCATGATACTCCGGCCCCAAGGTCGTGGGTGTTCAGACACGGAGCTATCGTCGCTCTATACACCTGTGTCAGCTATTATGCACCTGAGACAGGTGGGTGCTGCATGAGTGATTGCGGGGGTCCCCAGCAGCGGGACCCCCGCCATCAGACATCTTATCCCCTATCCTTTGGATAGGGGATAAGATGCCTTTGGGCCGGAGTACCCCTTTAAATCCATTTAATGCAAATGCATTGGGGGTCATATTCAAAACTCTTCACATCAAAAATTTTGGCGCGATAAAGTTCACATTTATGTTATTTAATCAATTATTGGAAAATGTTATTTAAAAAAAAAATGTCTTCTATTTTTTTTTTCCATGGTCACTTCACCTGAACTCACATTTAAGCCCTAGAAATGTTTTATTTATACAGTTATCGCTTGTCTGGGCACTAGTAATCATGGAATATTGCATGAGATGCTTCTGGCTGAATTTTTCGGGATGTAAAATTTGGCGCGAAAATCTGCAATTTTGGCAGCAAACTCAGCAATTTTGGCTCAAAAAAACCCCCAAAAGTGGCACGAAAATTAACTCTCAAATATTTTCATATTTTCAAAGCAGCACAAGAGACCTTTGAAAATGTGAGGAGAAAAAAAGAAAGTGTAATTAATATTGAGGGAACAGAAATTACAGTGGTTTTCGAATATGTCCCCCATTGTGTTTACTGTGTAGCCATCATAGTATATAGACAAACTCAAATTTAAAATGCCTTTTATATATATATATATATATATATATATATATATATATATATATATATATATATATATATATACTTAATGAGTATTTTTGTTTCTTTATTGCAGGACATGACAATAAGCCAAGCGGTAAGCTAAGCTAAAATGCACTTGAGCAAGCCTTTAGTGGGGAATGTTTTCTTTCAGCAGTGACACTTAAGAGTTATCACACTTTTTGCAAAAATTTTGCATTCTGCTCAGATTGGGAAAAAATAGAAAGAAAAAAAAAAACCCTATACTTACATAGCCCCTGTACACCCCACTGCTACCTTTTGGCTCCATCCAGTTCCCCGATTGCCGGTCTTCTTCCTGCAGCGGCGTCCTGTGTCCGCCGTAATTGGCGTAACCGGAAGGTCCTGCATCAAACACTCACCTAGGGAGAAGACAGACAATCAGGGACCAGACTGAGAGAGCAGAAGCTTTGGGGGACCAGGGCTAGGTTTTTTTTTTTTTTTTCTTCTATTTTTTACCTGGCCCCAGCAGGATATGAAGTTTTCCAAAATGCTGAATAACACTCTTTAAGATGTAAGCATGTCAGGCTGCCCTATACAGTAAGGCTCCCATGCTGTGACCTGTGCATGCTTTGAAGATCAGAATGATCCACGGCATAAAACAGTGTTAATGGCCTCGCTTATAATGCTCCACCTCGCTTTACTGCTTTATTAAATATCATCTAAAGCCATTTTACACTAAACCACCCGCTTGTTCCTGTAATCTGGTCGCTTTTCTTACCAAGGCTGTCGCCTGCTTTGCTGAAGTAATCATGTATTACTTGGCCAAAACTACTATTTATTCATGGCCATTAGAATAATTATATATATATATATATATATATATATATATATATATATATATATATATATATAAATTTAGTTTTTTTTCTAGTCTTTAAATTCTGTATAAAAAAATTAAATAAAAAAAAAGAGAGACCATATTGAAAGAAATAATGCTTGCAAATGATGGAGATTCTTTATAGATATTCAGTGTACATAAGAGGTAGTACACTATGTCTGCCAGTACTGGAGTCACCTACATATGAGGGAGAAGATTTTCAGGGTGACAAATATCCATATATATGAAGCTATAAGATATGGAGGGGACTGTTAAGCAACTATATTATTGCAGTTAGATTTGTCCACCCTCAACATTTTTTGAATTTATACTATTTGTCATAGCACAAAATGCCGCACCTGCGCCTAAGCGTTTTTTTTTTTTACAACTTTTCTGGGTATGCGGAAAGTACCAAACAGCCTTACATTAGCAACTTTGGGGGAGATTTATCAAAACCTGTGCAGAGGAAGAGTGGTGCAGTTGCCCATAGCAACCAATCAGATGGCATCTTTCATTTTCCACAGGCCTCTAAAGAGGCCTGTAGAAAATGAAAGATGCCATCTGATTGGTTGCTATGGGCAACTGCACCACTCTTCCTCTGCACAGGTTTTATCTAAAAAGAGGAAGGAAGGCGCCTCATGTGCGGGATCAGCAGATCTTGTTAGTGGGGGTGGGGGACGGTAATTCCCAGGCCGCTTACCAAAGTTGGTTGTGCGCCCACACACAACAAGGTAAAATGTAGAATGAATATAAGTGAAGGTCCACTGCAGCCCTCCTGGGTAGGATGCCTGATGAAGCTGCGCATGCGCAGCGAAACGCGTTGCATTTAATAAATCCATTGATTTTATCTGGCTCCCTGATGGTTCCTCTCTGCGCCGGACTAACTGCTGAACTCACGGTCATCCTGTTTTGATTCTGCACAGGTTTTGATAAATCTCCCCCTTTGTCTTCACTTTGCAGTGGTCACAAATTTATAAAGTGCGAATGTCACACTTGGGCTTAAAAAAAGTGGTAAACCTAAAATAAGTTCAGGCCAGGCTTATAAAACGGTCTTTGGAGAGCACTTTTAAAAAGTCTCACAAAAAGTCACAAAGTCAAAACTTCGATTAAAAAAAAAACCTCTGACATGTCATAGTGACATGTGAGAAGATTATATTAGTGGGGGGTCTGAGTTCTGAGACACCCACCAATCTCTAAATGATTATGTTTGTGATTGCTCGGCACTGCTTGTTTTATAAAATGTTTTTTTTTTTTTTTTTTTTTTTTTTTTTTTTTTTAGCAAGCCTCAGGACCTGGATCCTCTCAAACCAAAACTTCTGACATGTCATAGTGACATGTCAGAAGATTATATTAGTGGGGGGTCTGAGTTCTGAGACACCCACCAATCTCTAAATGATTATGTTTGTGATTGCTCGGCACTGCTTGTTTTATAAAATGTTTTTTTTAGCAAGCCTCAGGACCTGGATCCTCTCAAAGCAAAACTTCTGACATGTCAGAAGCTTTATAAAGCGATAGGTACTCTTTTACGGCATGAGTCAATGGTTTGTCAATGTAGACGACTATTCTATACAATAAGTATCATGCATTTATTTAGATTGTAAAATAATACAGAAACATGATATTTCAGACATTAAAAAGATCACTTTAATATTTTTATGGGTGTAGTCTTAACTTTTTATCAGCATTTTGTAATATGTATATTTTACTTTTAAACTTTTGCTAGGTCGTGCGTTGCAACCATCTGCTGGTATGTCTTCATGCTTTTCCTCATCACTGTATCGTATATCAAAGCTATTCTGAAACCCTCCAAAAACTTATTCTTTTCATCTTTTGAGACACTTTAATATGATATTGTGGAACTGCTTTATCAGCAAAATCCTTGAGACATGTCAGAATCTCCCCCCTTCCCTTACAAGCAGGATCACGTGGGTAAGAATTCCTTGGAACTACCCTGCAGGCGTCTTGTGTAAGGTTGCAAAATGTGAAATAGCCTGCAGTGCCATCTTTTAGATGTCTTTTATTTCAGTCAGATTTCAATGACAATCCTGTTATGGGGAACTGCTGAGAACAGAATTCCTCAATATGGTCTTTTAAAGTGTCACCAAGGTAGATTTTCCTTTTAGGGGTGTACTTTCTCTATAAAATTCAAATCAGGAGCTCTCAAATAAAATAAAAAACCCTATAAAGAGTAAGCTGCTATACATTCTCTTTCATTCTGCTAAATGCCTGTATTTCAGCTCACATCTTCTAACCTATCGTGCATGCTTACTGGAATTTGCTTTGCGTCAAACCTGGAAAGTAAAGACAGGACCTACAAACTGTGCAGTGACTTAACATACATTAATTGCCAATATTTTTCTTATTTTCTAGGTGGAGAAGGACAGGGTCAAGAAGGTATGGTCGGTCCATTTCATAACTGTTTAGGAATTTAGTGTAAATTACATTGGGGCCCATGCACACTATGGAAATTCCTTCAGTGGATCTGCAGTGAGCAGAATCGGGCTTAATTTCCACTGCAAATTCTGTAAAAAATTAACAGCTGCAATTGGGCTCTTCCAGGTAAAATTCTGCCTATAGAATAAGCATGTTCAGATTCCCACAAAAGAATGAACATGTTCAACATTCTTAAGGTACTCCACTGCCCCCAGCATTTGAAACATTTTGTTCCGAAAGCTGGGTGCAGGCTGCAGGGGTTGTGACATCACGGCCACGCCCCCTCAGTGCAAGTCTATGGGTGGGGGCGTGACGGATGCCACGCCCCCTCCCATAGACTTGCATTGAGGGGGTGTGACGTGACTTCACGAGGGGCGTGTCCGTGACATCACGACCTCCCCGCACCCAGCGCTTGGAATAAAATTTTCCGAACGCTGAGACAGTGGAGTACTGCTTTAATGAGATTCTGCTTCAAGCAGCTGAGTGGAAAATCCGTAGTGTGCATGGGCCCTTTGGGGCCATGTGACTTAGTCAAGACTTTTTTTTTTTTTTTTTTATGGATCTGCTAGTAGTCTCAAGAGACCTGTTAGTAAGATGTGGTTATTATATTAATACATAAATGATCAGATTTGATTAATATACGGTAATATTTATGAGGTGAGGTAAATGGTCAAGTGAATCCTAGGTGTGTGTGTGTGTGTGTGTGTGTGTGTGTGTGTGTGTGTATTTCTTTATATATATATATATATATATATATATATATATATATATATATATATATATATATATATATATATATATATATATTAATTATTTGTTGACACTAGTTAGTGTAAAAGCAACATAAACAACTGCGTTCACGGAACTACTGCGTCCAGTCAGCAGGAGCTGATCCTGGAGGTGCTCAGCTGGTAAACACAAATCCATAAATCACAGAACAAGAAAATGGTCCGAAGCACTCAGTGTTGATCAAGTGTAGTTTATTGTAGAAGTCAGGATACATAATCTGGGAGAGGGAACAGCTGTTCTACAGCACACACGCTGCTTTGTCACCCCTCAGCATGTGTGGTGAAACATCTGTCACCTCTCCCTGCTCATGTAACCTGGCTTCTGCAATAAACTACACGTGATCAGTGCGGAGTGCTTCGGACCAATTTTCTTGTTCTGTCATTTATGGATTTGTGTTTCCAGTTAAGCACCTCCAGGACCAGCTCGTGCTGACTGGACGCATTAGTGAACGCAGTAGTTCCATTGCACTTAGTATAGGTGATCATAAACCGCAGTTGACCAGAAAATAAATTAACCCCTTAACGATGCAGGACGTAAATGTACGTCCTGGTGATGTAGTACTTAAAGCACCAGGACGTACATATACGTCCTGAGCATAACCACTGGCATCGGAGCGATGCCGGCATCATGCGCGGCAGGTCCCGACTGTGGATCGCAGCCAGGGACCCGCCGGTAATGGCGATCCCGCGGATGTCCGCCATTAACCCCTCAGATGCCGTGATCAATACAGATCACGGCATCTGCAGCATCGCGATCACTTAACAGGATGATCGGATCGCCCGCAGTGCTGCTGCGGCGATCCAATCATCCAGAACGGCAGACGGAGGTCCCCTCACCTGCCTCCGCTGTCTTCCGGGAGTCTTCTGCTCTGATCTGCCTTCCCGCAGACCAGAGCAGAAGATGACCTATAACCCCGATCAGTGCTGTGTCCTATACATAGCACTGAACAGCATTAGCAATCGAATGGTTGCTATAAATAGTCACCTATGGGGACTATAAGAGTGTAAAAATAAAAGTAAAAAAATAAAGTAAAAAAATGTGAAAAAAACCCTCCCCCAATAAAAACGTAAATTGCCCCATTTTCCCTATTTTACCCCCAAAAAGTGTAAAAAAAAAATAAAAAAATATTTTATATACATATTTGGTATCGCCACGTGCATAAATATTCGTACTATTAAAATAAAATGTAAATGATCCTGTACGGTGAACGGCGTGAACGTAAAAAAAAAAATGTTATAAAAGTTTTGTATAAGCAAATATGGTATTAATAAAAAAAGTACAGATCACGGCGCAAAAAATGAGTCCTCATACCGCCGCTTATACGGAAAAATGAAAAAGTTATAGGTCTTCAAAATAGGGGGATTTTAAACGTACTAATTTGGTTAAAAAGTTTGCGATTTTTTTAAGCGCAACAGTAATAGAAAAGTATGTTATCATGGGTATCATTTTAATCCTATTGACCCAGAGAATAAAAAACACATGTCATTTTTACCGTAAATTGTACGGCGTGAAAACAAAACCTTCCAAAATTTGCAAAATTTCGGTTTTCTTTTTAATTTCCCCACACAAATAGTATTTTTTTTTGGTTGCGCCATACATTTTATGGTAAAGTGAGTGATGGCATTACAACGGACAACTGGTCACGCAAAAAACAAGCCCTCATACTAGTCTGTGGATGAAAATATAAAAGAGTTATGATTTTTTGAAGGGGAGGAGGAAAAAACGAAAGCGTAAAAATAAAATTAGTACGAGAAAGGAAAAAAGGTGACTGGTTCTCTAGGTCTATGGGGATTACTATAGTGATTTTCTGGTGAGATTGGGTGGTGGAGTGGTCGGGTGTTGTCACTGACAACTGACAACACCCGACCACTCCACCACCCAATCTCACCAGAAAATCACTATAGTAATCCCCATAGACCTAGAGAACCAGTCACCTTTTTTCCTTTCTCGTACTAATTGCCATTTGGGTATATAGGAGATTATACCTTGACTGAAGTTCTCGGTCACCACAAACAGAGTACATCTCACAGACCTATTTTTTACGTAAAAATAAAATTGTCTGAGTCCTTAAGGTCCAAATGGGCTGAGTCCTTAAGGGGTTAAAGGGGTACTCCGGTGGAAAACTTATTTTTATTTATTTTTCTTAAATCAACTGGTGCCAGAAAGTTAAACAGATTTGTAAATTCTATTAAAAAATCTTAATCCTTCCAGTGCTTATTAGCTGCTGAATACTACAGAGGAAATTATTTTCTCTTGGGAGCACAGTGCTCTCTGCTGACATCACAAGCACAGTGCTCTCTGCTGACATCTCTGTCCATTTTAGGAACTGTCCTGAGCAGCATATGTTTGCTATGAGGATTTTCTACAGCACTGAACAGAGCACGGTGTTCCAAAAAGAAAAGAGTTTCATCTGTAGTATTCAGCAGCTAATAAGTACTGGAAGGATTAAGATTTTTTTAATAGAAGTAATTTACAAATCTGTTTAACTTTCTGGCACCAGTTGATTTAAAAAAATTTAAAAGTTTTCCACCGGAGTACCCCTTTAATTTATTTTCTGGTCAACTGCAGTTTATGATTGATGGTTTAGTTATATGTAGCAGAAATGCAATGTATTTTCCACAGTAGAAAATTCCCAGAAATTTTTATTTACTTTATAGGGGAGGGAAGACACCAGTCTATTTTTTCATCTTGGTGGCGCCATTATTGTTGATATGTTATGTCCCCTAAATTTTTTTTTTTTTTTTTTTCCTCATTTCATTTTTTCCCCCCTCCTTTCTTTTTTTTTTTATTTTTTTTATTTTTTTTTTTTATTGAACTGTTGAAAACTTAACGGAAAATGTCCTCCTACACTAAATCCAA
Source organism: Hyla sarda (assembly GCF_029499605.1). NCBI lineage: Eukaryota > Metazoa > Chordata > Amphibia > Anura > Hylidae > Hyla > Hyla sarda. Next base: position 408,685,717 of record NC_079190.1, read on the forward strand.
TGCACTGGGTTATATATAGTGTAGGTGAACAGGAGACCAGTAGGTATGTACCTTCAGTCCGGCGCCTGATCCCTCAGAAGATCCGCTTCTATCTTCGGTGAATTGCTTACTGGGGGCGGGTCCGCCGGGTGAATTTGAATATTCATGGTTGCAGGTCACATGAGCGCTTGCGCCTACTGAATGCTCATGTGACCAGCATGAATTATGGTCCAATTCACCTGGTGTTCCCACCTCCAGTGAGCAATTCACCAAAGATAGAAGCGGACCTCAGGAGGGACACCACGCCAGACTGATCCCGCATCGGTCTCCTGTTCACCCACACTATAACCCAGTGTATTGGGTTTAATGTGGGTGAACAGAGTGACCATTTTCCTTTTAATAAAGTTTTAAATGTGAAGAAAATTCACAGCATTTCTGCACTGAAATCTGTAGTGGAAGAAAAATCCACACTAAATTGTGGAGTTGTTTTACATAGATTTGGTGCAGATTTTCCACTGTTTATTCCAGAACTTATGCAAATTGCCTTTGGTTAAGGATTTTGGTTCTTAAAATATGCAACACTATGGATTTATTGCACCAGTTTACTTTCGTCATTACAGTCAATGGGGAGAATCCAAAATGAATCTGCAGCGTATAAATTGACATGCTATTTACAGGGTCAATGGCCATTCTACAGTATATATAAAATAAATACACCTGTGCTCCCTTCCAGCACTTACGCAGTGTCCCCAGTGTCCTGCTCCGGTCCCCAGGGGCAATCCTCTGCCACTTAACCCAGCCAATCATTTACCACATCCATGTTCCGCTGCATAGACAGGAGCAGGACACTAGCGGCACTGCAGGAGCGCTGGAGGGGAGTACAGGTATATTTTGTTTTATATACTGTACAATGGGCATTGTTGTTAACCCTCCCCCACTTCCGCTGCATAACCCCTTTTAAAGTCTACACCACAGTTCAGTTTCTGTGTGGATTTTCTGTGTGGGTGGATTTATTTTGCAAAGATTTCTGCAAATCCCATTTTTTATGGCTACCCTTATACTCCATGGCTCTTATACTCTTTTTTTTATTTTTTTTATGGCTACTCTTATACTCATATACCATATATACTCAAGTATAAGCCGAGTTTTTCAGCATGATTTTTCGTGTGAAAACACCCCCCTCGGCTTATACTCGAGTGAACTCTCCGCCCTCAGTGGTCTTCAACCTGCGGACCTCCAGATGTTTCAAAACTACAACTCCCAGCAAGCCCGGACAGCCATCGGGTGTCTGGGCATGCTGGGAGTTGTAGTTTTGAAACATCTGGAGGTCCACAGGTTGAAGACCACTGCGGCCTTCGCCATAATCCAGACCCCCCCCCCCCCCCCCCTTTAGTTCTGTACTCGCCTCCGCTCGGCGGGAAGGAAGGGTGAGCTGGTCCGGGCCATCTGTGCTGCAGGGACCGTCTGGTGGGGAGGGATAGTCGTTCCGGGCTGTCCATCTTCACCGGGGGGGGCCTCTTCTCCGCTCCATGCCCGGCCCCAGAATAGTGACGTTGCCTTGACGACGACGCACAGGGACGTTCATGAGCAACGTCCCTGTGCGTCGTCAAGGCAACGTCTCTATTCCGGGCCCGAAGCGCGGAGAAGAGGCCCCCCGGTGAAGATGGACAGCCCGGGACGACTAACCATCCCCACCGGATGGTCCCTGCAGCACAGGTGGCCCGGACCAGCTCACCCGAACGTCCCGCCGAGCGGAGGTGAGTACAAAACAAAAGGGGGGGGGGGGGGGTCTCGATTATGTCGAAGGCCGCAGTGGTCTTCAACCTGCGGACCTCTAGATGTTTCAAAACTACTACTCCCAGCATGCCCGGACAGCCGATGGTTGTCCGGGCATGCTGGGAGTTGTAGTTTTGGAACATCTGGAGGTCCGCAGGTTGAAGACCACTGTAATCAGACATTGACAAGCGGTGACGATGAAGGGGGGGGGGGGTGGCCTGATGACAGGTGGGGATGATGAAGGGGAGGTGGGATGATAAGGGGATGATGACAGGCGGTGATGATGAAGGGGGGGATGATGAAGGGGGGATGATAACAGGGTGATGATGAGGGTGTTAATGACGGGGGGTCTGGATGATGACGGGGGGGGGTGATGTATTTCCCACCCTAGGCTTATAGTCGAGTCAATAACTTTTCCTGGGTTTTTGGGGTGAAATTAGGGGCCTCGGCTTATATTTGGGTCGGCTTATACTCAAGTATATACGGTACATGGAAATCCAAAGCGTATCCACCCTGTGTGAACATACCCTGAGAGCTGTACACATGCACAGATTTCCATGTATTTTCAGTAAAAACGTTCCTAAAATGTTGTGTACGTTGCAGGAAATCAGAGTGTGGTGGCTGGCATTGTCAGTGCGGTGGCTGTGGCAGCAGTTGGGGCGGTATCAAGTTTCATAGCTTACCAGAAGAAAAAGCTGTGCTTCAAAGGTGCTACAGGTAAGCTACCGATGATCTCCTTATGTTGGCTTCTGTCAGCAAGAAACAGTTCAGTGCACTCTCTCCTATGGTTCCAACCTGTTTTATTTATTTTTTGTAAAGTTCATGGATTGGCTCCTTGTTTGTTTATGATGTTGAATCCCAAATATAAGGACTGCTGGAATGCTCCAAATCTGACCAGCCCTTTACCATTTTACTTTAAAGTTGACTATACACATTGGACAACAATAAATTGACAATGTGATATGTGTGTGTGTGTGTGTAATATTGACCCCTCGACCTACGATGGCCCCTACATACGATAATTTCAACATGCGATGGCCTCTCAGAAGGCAGCATCAACATACGATGCTTTTTTATGTCGGGGCCATCGCATAAACGGCTATCCGACAGCGCAGACTGCTTCAGCTGCCCCCGGATAGCCGTTTACGGTGCCCCGTGTGGTCCGCTGACAATCACTTACCTGTCCTCGGGGCTCCGGCGCGTCCTCTTCGGGATCCCTGCATCGTCGGCGCTCTCCATCGTCGTCATCACGTCACTGCGCACACTGTCCCTTCATCCAGTAGGAGCGGCGTGCGTAGAGACGGAGAGCGAGGATGCCGGGGAAGCAGAGGCCTTGCCCGAGCGTCGGGGACACCTCGGGGACGCCGTGACAGCGATGGACGGCGATATCCAGGGCAGCGGTGATGAGCTGTGACGGTCCGGAGCGGCGGGGACAGGGGAGTACAACTTCCTCTAACAGTGGTCTACAACCTGCGGACCTCCAGATGTTGCAAAACTACAACACCCAGCATGCCTGGACAGCCAACGGCTGTCCGGGCATGCTGGGTGTTGTAGTTTTGCAACATCTGGAGGTCCGCAGGTTGTAGACCACTGTCCTATACTTTACATTGCACGGATCCCTCAACATGCGATGGTTTCAACAAACGATGGTCCGTTTGGAATGGATTACCATTGTATGTTGAGGGACCACTGTATATAGATAGATAGAGATACACATATACACAAAAGGATGCAACAAAGGATGACCGCAGCACTCCGGGGGAATCAAAAATAAAAAATGACTTTTATTCCATACACAGGCAAGTGTGACGTTTCTGTGTTCTCACACCACCATTCTCAAGCCAAATTATAGTGATCACATCAATATATATAGCAGTACAAAGAAAAGGAATGTCCAGCCCAGGTACAGGAACGGATTCTTTATTATGGAACTTCAGCACATGGATGACACAGACACAAAGTGACGCATGTCGGCCCTAGCGCCGGGCCTTAGTCATATGTATGACTAAGGCCTGACGCTAGGGCCGAAACGCGTCACTTTGTGTCTGTGTCATCCATGTGCTGAAGTTCCATAATAAAGAATCTGTACCTGCTGCATTCAAGGCGCTGCCCACCCCAGTCCACGCGCTACAGGTTTGGGAGTGAGCTGGACTTTCTCTCTGTTGGCATCAATATATATAGGGTGAAACATGTCAAACATAATTACAAACTATCAAGTATAATGCAGATAAAAATATAAAGTGCATGTGCAAGCAAAAGTGCTTTACAAACAGTTTAGGGGATGTCCTAGACAGTCCAAGTACTAATAAGTGAATATATAAGCAGATCCATGTAGAATACATACATAGATGAATACAGAGAACGGATATCAATAATTCTTATTAAAAAAAAGTCAGCTGTTGATACTTAATCATCAGTGGGCAGGGTGGGTTTATAGCATGACTTACCATATAGTGGATTGTTTGTAAAGTAATTATGTTTGACATGTTTCACTATATATATATATATATATATATATATATATATATATATATATATATATATATATATATATATAATATAACATACATACACACAGTCCTTTCACTCTCTATGTAGCCCAGTAGTTTTTCTATCTTAGGCAGTCCCATAGTAAGTGAATTAAACCCATTAATATGATTAGAGAGAGTCCCAGGGATGGTACCCTCACTGATTGATACTAATCGGGTATCAGTATTGTAGTTTTAACCGGGTAGGTAGTATATTAGTTATAACCTTGGAATAACCCCTTTAGGGTCTATTCTCACATACAGTATTCTGTGCAGATTTGATGCACTGGATTTGAAGCTGTATTCAATCATTTAGTTTACATTGAAATCTGCAGTAGAAAATCCTGTGCATCAAATCTGTGCAGAATACTGTATGTATGAATATACCACTAAAGGGTACTCTGACGCTAAGACATCTTATCCCCTATCCAAAGGATAGGGTATAAGATGCCTGATCACGGGGGTCCCGCCACTGGGGACCCCCCGTGATCTTTCACATAGCACCCTGTTACCATCACCCTCCGCAGCATGTTCGCTCCGGGTCTGATGACTGCTGATCACGGGGCCGGAGTATTGTGATGTCACGGCTCTGCCCCCTTGTGACATCACGCTCCACCCCCTCAATGCAAGCCTATGGGAGGGGGCGTGACCCCAACCCTTTCAGGAGTAAGAGTAAAATCTAACCTTTTACTGTTAACTTGTGTACCAGCCAAGTTTATTTGCTGTATCTGGACCATATTAAACAATTTTGCCTCTGTGATTAGTGGTATTAAAATGTAAGCAATTGTAACTCTTTTCAGAAGATCCAGAAAATGTGAACATGGAGAGTAATAAAGGAGACCAGTCTGAACCTCAAGGTAGGCCTTGTTGTAAATGTTTGCTTATAAAGTGTCTGATTCCTAATTTTCACTACATATAATTCACTTTATGTACATTCAGAGAAAGGTGTAAAGGTGGTTACATAGACCTCCCTGGATATATATTCTACTGTATTAGTTAATCGGGTTTTCCCCGTGTACACTGCTGTTTGCCAGTGCCTGGGGAATATTTATTTATTGGTTCCGCTGACATACTCCTGATATCCGGGTGCATTAAACTTTACATAAAGCCACCTTTTTTATTTTTTAACTTATCACTAATAAATAAATTTAATATTCACACAAGGGGGGGGGGGGCTAAAGCTGTCTTATTTTACGCCACTACAAACTTAAATGGACAGATTTCAAATGCACCAGAATTATCCCAGTTGCTCATGCTGATTGATAAATCTTGTGCATTTGTACACTGTCTATACTAAGTTTTTACTGTCAAGTACTGGCCTATACCAACTATTAATTGCCATACTTCAGGAAAAGGTAATTCTGCAAAATTGAGGCACATTTTGGCTCAGAATGTTCAACCACACCCTTTCTGTCATGTACACCCTTTTCATAGTATGCCCCCCCCCCCTCCTTCTTCTGTGCTTTTTGGCACACACAGCATAATTATGTCTTAATTGCTGTGTGCCATAGTTTTAGTGCACATGGACCCAATATTCCAAACTGTCACTTTTTTCTTACCCCCTACGACCCAGATGGCATGTGGACTTTGGCATAGAATCTGCCTAAAACATTTACCATATGAACATACACTTATAGGGATATTCCCATCTGAAAAAGTTGTCCCCAGAATCGGAAATAACAAACTGGTGGATGGGGGTTTATCCCTGGAATGAATGGTGAGCACCCATCTTGTGATCATGTTGTAATACAATGTAGGGCTGTAACGATTATTTGATATTATCGATAAAAAACCTATAACTGGATTCGTTGTTGACAATTCCCGTCATAGATTAATCGATCTCCGATTTTTTGTTAAGCAAAAAACAAGTTACAAATATTATAACACCAGCATTATGACATTTGTAACTCGTTTTTTGGGTCAGTGCTGCACTTCTTTGCGCAACACTGCGCTCCGCCCACTCCCTGGCTGGCTTACAGCGGGGGAATATGAAGTTACAGTGCTGTGATGTCATATTCCCTGCCAAGAGCTCTGATTGGTCGGCACCAATTGACCAATCTTTGCTTTCGGAGAGGAATATGAAATCATTGCACAGTAACATTTCCTGTTGGGAGCTGGCAAGGGTGGGCGGAGCGCAGTGCTGGTCCTGTATGATTGACGTACAGTTCTCCATGCTGGGAGCAGGTTAGGGCGGGGAGATGGTGTGCCGCTTGGAGAGTCACTGGCATTACAAAACAGCATGATTATAACCTCACAAACCACGGGCAAAGTAAGGTAAAGGACCTTCTCTTAGTTCTCATTATGCCCTAACTGATGGTTCCTGCACCTCTGTAACTCGTACGGGGGTCTCCCAGCAAGCCCGGACAGCCTAATATTAGGGGCACAGGGGCAACATTAAAAAAAACCTTGTTCAGTTTTTATATGCCTACTGTACATATTTTAACATAAGTTAAAGCCCCCCAAAAAACCTTTTTTGGTCATTTTGCCGTTTTCCCCAATTAATCGATTAATTTATAGTCAAAGAACCGATTTGTACCGTTAATTGTTTGTTGCAGCCATAATACAATGTCTGTCTGTTTCTGCTTTCTCCTGCAGTTCAAAGTTCTCTACTTGTAAAATAGATGGTAAATTTGGATAACCAACACATCTCATAGCTGCCCACCGAAATGCAATTCCTGTAAAGGACATCTACAGGGTGTGTTTAGATCATCTAGAAGTTCAGCAAGCTTGAGTGGACGAGTGGAATCCGCACAGCCAGAAATATTGTCTGGACATTACATATGTTCTTGGTCACATTCTGACTGTTACATGTTTGATCTTGCGTTTTTGTCTGATGATGTCCCTGTTACGTTGAATTTTTATTTTTTAACTAGAATTGTTAATACTAACTTGCTTTCCAAAACAAGGTTAGTACTTCTGTGCTCTCTTTTTATCATGGTTTGTTTGCAAAGTAATTATAGAATTTTTAAATGCGCAAACAGTAGGTGAGATTTATCGCACTTTCCTATTGTAACATTCTCTTTGTTGTCCATAGTAACCAATAGAGATGAGCGAACTTACAGTAAATTCGATTCGTCACTAACTTCTCGGCTCGGCAGTTGATGGCTTTTCTTGTGTAAATTAGTTCAGCCTTCAGGTGCTCCGGGGGGCTGGAAAAGGTGGATACATTCCTAGGAAAGAGTCTCCTAGGACTGTATCCACCTTTTCCAGCCCACCGGAGCATCGGAAAGCTGAACTAATTTATGCAGGAAAAGTTATCAACTGCCGAGCCGAGAAGTTCGTGACTAATCGAATTTACTGTAAGTTCGCTCATCTCTAGTAACCAATCACAGCTCCGCTTTCATTTCTGATATTGCTCTGGTAAAATGAAAGCTGAGCTGTGATTGGTTGCTATGGGCAACCAAGAGCATATTAGGACAGCGTTTTAAGCCTCCCTCAGTTTGTTTTATGCAATATACAGAATACTGAAATGTGTTTTCCCAACCCTCAATGTTTACCATGAAACTTAAATGTGGTGTCTCTAGAGCTGCCTTTTTTTTTTTTTTTTGTTATGTTTTTTTTTTTATGTTCTTATCCTGAACTGTTGGGAATTGAATGTTAACTTCATCGCCTTCGATACAATTACAGTGCTTTTTTCCACTTTTATTAGCTTCTTTTCAAGACCTAGTCATTTACGGTCAGCCTAGTCACCTTTTTGCTTATGACCAGAAGGTGATGTTAAAGAAAGAGGCTATATCACAGTGGTCTTCAACCTGCGGACCTCCAGAAGTTGCAAAACTACAACTCCCAGCATGCCCGGACAGCCAACGGCTGTCCGGGCATGCTGGGAGTTGTAGTTTAGCAACCTCTGGAGGTCCGCAGGTTGAAGACCAATGCTGTATCACTTGTACACATACTAGTTAGTATGCAGTGTGCTCTCCTTTGTCACGCCTCTATAGTTTGAGGAGTTGCTGTATACTTATCAGTTTAAGGGTACGTTCACACGTATGCAGATTTGATGCACAGGATTTTCTGCTGCAGATTTCAATGTAAACTAAATGACTGAGCACAGCTTCTAATCTGCAGTTACAAATCCTGCACATCAAATCTGTGTGAACATACCCTAAGGGTACGTTCACACACACGGATTTTTGCAGCGTATTTAGCTGCGGATCCGCTGGTGAAGGCCCCGCTCTATGCTGGCTTTACATGTGCCTGCTCATAGTGGCAATACGCGGCTACGAGCAGACACACTGCAGCGATGTGCGCGGCGTACTCGCACGTCACAGCCGCTCTCCCTGCTCTGAGCTAGGCAGAAAGCTCCCGCGATGTGTGAATATACTGCGACTCGCACGTCGCAGTGTGTCTGCTGGTAGAGGCATATTGCCACTATGAGCAGGCACATGTAAAGCCAGCATAGAGTGGGCCTTTGCCAGCTGATCTGCAGTGTAAAATCCGCTGAAAATCCGCGCGTGTGAACATACCCTAAGGAAGGATTTATTAAAGGAAAACTTTTAGTGTCAATGCACTATCCTGTTACTACAGTCAGGTAGTGCGGGTGACAATAATGATAACCATACTTACCTGTCTGCAATCAATTGTCCCGATCTTCCGGTATCTTCCTTCATCCTTTCCATTCAGTCGGCAGGCTTGAGGCACAGGTTTCCAGACGTTGCTGCTGCATCTCTGCTGGGCCCTGCTGCAAGCAAGCCTGGGGAAACAGTAGCGGTGACGTCCGGAAGCTCCGCCCAAGGCCTGACAGCCGAACGGAAGGAATGGAGGAAGAGAACGAGAAAACGGATCACGGACAGGTAAGTATGGTTATTAGTGTCATCCGCATTACCTGCCTGTAGCAACAAAATAGTGCAGTGACACGAACAGTTTAACTTAATAAAGCGCTGTCTAAATAATGGAAAATTCTAAGGGCTTTGTTGATGGTCTTGCCACATAAGACCGATTCAAAAAGAGGACCTCTAGCTACTGCGGCCATTTTACATTATATGACACATAACTGAAGTTCTTAAAGATCCTACTGTTTTTTTTTTTCACATACAGCAGCAAGCCAATGCTTTTTGGGAATTTTGTGGCGATAATTACTTGACTGTTTTTGTACTTTTACATTGATTGTAGGTTAAGTCTAAATGTAAAAAGAAAAAGCATCTTTTACATGTCTCAATGCTGTGGTGTTCAGTAGATGCCTTTCCAGAACATCTTCTAGAAAATGAAATGTCAGAAACAGCAATAAGGTCCTGAATTATTATGTGTGTTTTAGTTTTACACATTAGCAGTGTATCTCTTTTTACTCATCTAGCACTAAGCGTGGTATATATTTTTAAGAATACACTGTAGCAATATCTTTTATTTGACTTCTTTTATATTTTCCAACAGTTTTGATTTGTTTGGACCACGAGGCTTTGTTGTGGCTGTGTTAGGGTATGTTCATACTACGAAATTTCCACAGCATGAACATTTGCATTGGTGTGATTGGGACCCATTCACACTGCGATATTGATCCGCCGCAATTGTCGGAATTACGGGCGCACTGCATTGCAGTCAATGAGTATGGCGCAGGGACGTGTGATCCTACCACCGAAGAACTTCAGTGGCGGTCCCAGATTAAATCTTCGCTTGCGGATATTCGTAATGTGAACATACCCTTTAAAGGGAATGCACCTTCTTATTGTTTGTGTTAACTAAATTATTTTAACTAGTTAAACTTTTTTGCCTTTTTTCCAATTGACTGTCATTTAGGTAAACTTTTAAGAACAGCTTCAACTTTAACACTGTGAGGAGTTGTTCAGTGCAGACCAAAGCTAGCCACATGCCTTAATGGGGTACTCCAGTGATTCTTTTTCTTATTTTTTTATTTTTTTTGCATGAACTGGTGCCAGAACGTTAAACATCTTTGTAAATTACTTCTATTTAAAAATTATAATCCTTCTAGTACTTATCAGCTGCTGTATACTACAGAGGAAGTTCTTTTATTTTTTAATTTATTTTCTGTCTGACCACAGTGCTTTCTGCTGACACCTCTGTCCATGTCAGGAACTGTCCGGAGCAGGAGAGGTTTGCTATTGGGATTTACTCCTTCTCTTGACAGTTCCTGAGACAGACAGACAGGTGTCAGCAGAGAGCACTGTCGTCAGTCAGAAAGGAAATTTAAAAAGAAAAGAACTTCCTGTGAAGCATACAGCAGCTAGAAGAGTTAAGATTTTAAAATAGAAGTAGTTTACAAATCTGTTTAACATTCTGGCACCAGTTGGTTTAAAAAAAAAAAAAAAGTTTTTCACTGGAGTACCCCTTTTAAACAATCGTCAAGGTAGGACAGCATTTATCTAATGCAGTGTTTCCTGACCAGGGTGCCTACTGCTGTTGCAAAACTACAACTCCCAGCATGTTCAGACAGCCTTTGGCCTTACGGAAAAATCCTAACTGTCCCTTAAAATATGTTGAGTGAAAGGAGATAGCGGTCTGCTGAGGGGGTTTACTGGTTCTCAGCAGACCGCTATCTCCTTTCACTCAACATATTTTAAGGGACAGTTAGGATTTGTCCATATATCCGTTTTTTTTTTTACTGACCAGGGTGCCTACTGCTGTTGCAAAACTACAACTAACATGGTACTTAATTGGACACATGTTTTCCTTAGTTAAAAAGAGAAGGGTTGGGGGTATAGGTCATAGACTATGGTACATAACAGGATCCAGGATTTAGTGTTTGTAATAGCCATCTGTATAAAAGTGTTAGGACTTGAGCTTATTGTTACAAAATGGTCAGGGTTTTAGAACTGTTTATAAAGTACAAAAAGACAAACTGTGTATTACAACAAAGTACTATACATGCATCACCTCTTTTTGTGGCCTTTATTCCTGTTGGGGTGAACACACATGATCCGGTTACGTTGCAGTTGCATTGTGGTTTGTAGCTGCATCAGGTCAGTTTCCATTAGAAAGTAATGGAACAATTTATTTGCAGTATCAGGAACTCCAAGGCAACTGCAACACAACAAGATTGTGTGGTTTCACCCCTGCCAAAAAGCTTGCCATTTGCCTGTTATGATGTACTCTAAATAAATTGGATTTTTTTTGTATTTCTTTGTGCAGTGTTTTGTTTGCCATTAAAACAAGCCTTCTGTGAACCCAGGGCCTAGTCCAGTGTGCATGTTTATGGGGGAGTCGTGAGAGATTGCTGTTGGTCATATAATCTTGTTTGTATTGTCACTCTTCACCTTTGGTTCACAAATTTAAACTTTAACCCCTTAAGGACCAAGCCCATTATGACCTTAAGGACCAGAGCATTTTTTGCACATCTGACCACTGTCAGGTGGCTATCGCGCCCCCTCCCGTAGGCTTGCATTGAGGGGCGGAGCGTGACGTCACACGGGGGCGGAGGCGTGACGTCACACGCCGCTGGCCCTGTGGTCGCCCGTAATCAGACCCGGAGCGAACACGCTCCGGGGACTGATTACAAACGGGTGCCGCGTGCATGATCCCGGGGGTCCCCAGCTGCGGGACTCCCGTGATCAGGCATCTTATCCCCTATCCTTTGGATAGGGGATAAGATGTGTAAGCACCGGAGAACCCCTTTAATAACTCTGGGATGCTTTTAACTCATGAATTTGATTCCGAGAGAGTTTTTTTTTGTGACATATTCTGCAGTCAGTGGTAAATTTTCTTTGATACTTGCATCATTTTGTCGATACTTGCTTTTTTCTATGCTTGTAAGTAAAATGGACATACCAAATACATTTTATATATTGATTCAAGTTTACAATGTGTCTACTTTATGTTGGAATCCTAAAATTGACATGTTTTTACTTTTTGAAGACATTAGAGGTTTCAAAGTTTAGCAGCAATTTTCCAATTTTTCACAAAAATTTCAATCATTATTTTTCAGTTTTCAAAATACCCCATAATTGACCACATTATAAAAACTGCACCCCTCAAAGTATTCAAAATGACATTCGGATAGTTTTTGGGGGGCATGTCACATTTAGGAAGCCCCCCATGGTGCCAGAACAGCAAGGAAAAAAAAAAAAAAAACACCTGGCACACTATTTGGGAAACTACACCCTTAAGGAATGTAACAAGGGGTATAGCGAGCCTTAACACCCCACAGGTGATAGACAAATTTTCGCTAAAGTTGGACGTGAAAATGAAATATTTGATTTTTTTTTTCACATAAACGCTGGTGTTCCCCCAAATTTTTCATTTTCACAAGGGGTAATAGGAGAAAAAGCCCCCCCCCCCTTTTCAGTATAGGGCTCAGAAGAGAAGGAGCGCCATTGGGCTTTTGGAGAGAGAATTTAGTTGGAATAGAAGTCAGGGGCCATGTGCGTTTACAAAGCCCCCGTGCTGCCAGAACAGTGGACCCCGCACACACATGTGACCCTATTTCGGAAACTACACCCCTCACAGAATGTAACAAGGGGTGCAGTGAGCATTAAAACCCCACTGGTTTACACCTGTGAGGTGTAAATGCTCACTGCACCCCTTGTTACATTCCATGAGGGGTGTAGTTTCCAAAATGGGGTCACATGTTGGGGTTCCACTGTTATGGCACCATAGGGGCTTTGTAAACGCACATGACTTTTAATTCCAGCCAAATTCTCTCACCAAAAAACGAATTTTGCTCCTTCCTTTCTGAGCCCTTCTGAGCAGAGCACTTAACATCCACTTAAAGGGGTACTCCGGCGCTTAGACATCTTATCCCCTATCCACGCCCCCTCCCATAGGCTTGCATTGAGGGGCGGAGCGTGATGTCACACGGGGGCGTAGGCGTGATGTCACACGCCGCCTGCCCCGTGGTCGCCGGTAATCAGACCCGGAGCGAACATGCTCCGGGGACTGATTTTAACTGGGGTGCTGCATGCAAGATCACGGGGGTCCCCAGCGGCGGGACCCCGCGATCAGGCATCTTATCCCCAATCCTTTGGATAGGGGATAAGATGTCTAAGCGCTGGAGTACCCCTTTAACATCCACATATGGGGTGTTACAAAATTGGTGTAACACCGGCATTTTAGAAAAAAAAATCAAATTTTTTATTTTCACGCCCAACTTTAACAAAAATGCGTTTGTCATTTTTTTTTCTTTTACCTCTTGCGAAAATGAAAAGTATAGGGCAACACCAGCATTTTAGTGTAAAAAATATAATTTTTTTAACACTAACATGCTGATATATACCCCAACTTTACCTATTCATAAGGGGTAAAAGGAGAAAAAGCCCCCCAAAATTTGTAACACAATTTCTCCCGAATACGGAAATACCCCATATGTGGCCATGCACATTTGAGGCGTAACTGTGTAATAAGGGTGTGTATATGTAGTGTTTTACTCTATTTTGTGTAGTGTTTTTAGGGTACATTCACACGGGCAGGGGTTCACAGCGAGTTTCCCACTGGGAGTTTGAGCTGCGGCAGAAAATTTGCCCCATATCAAACTTGCAGCGGGGAACTCAGTGTAAACCCCCGCCCTTGTAAATGTACCCTGTACATTCACATATGGGGGGGGGCGCAAACCTTCAGCTGTTGAAAAACTAGAACTCCCAGCATGCACTGACAGACCATACATGCTGGGAGTTGTAGTTATGCAATAGCTGGAGGCATACTGGTTGCGAAACACAGAGTTTGTTACTTAACTCATTGTTTCGAAACCATTGTGCCTCCAGCTGTTGCAAAACTACAACTCCCAGCATGTACGCTCTGTCAGAGTGCATGCTGGGAGTTGTAGTTTTGCAACAGCTGGAGACATACTGGTTGCGAAACACTGAGTTAGGAAACAAACTGTTTCACAACGAGTGTGCCTTCAGCTGTTGCAAAACTACAACTCTCAGCATGCATTGACAGCCGAAGGGCATGCTGGGAGTTGCCGTTATGCAACAGCTGGAGGCACGCCACTACAACTCCCAGCATGCTCTTTGGCTGTCCGTGCATGCTGGGAGTTGTAGTTATGCAAAAGCTGGAGGCACACTTTTTCATTTAAAAAATGTGCCGACATGGGGGGGTCTCAGGACCCCCCAGGGGTTTGAACAGGATGCCTGCTGAACGATTTCAGCAGGCATCCCGTTCCGTTCACCGCCCGGTTACCAGCGGTAAATGGAAACGTTCAGGGCATACAGGTACGCCCTGGGTCCGGGACGGGTTAAAGGAATACTAGGGTGAAAAGCATTTTTTTTAAATCAACTGGTGCCAGAAAGTCAAACAGATTTGTAAATGACTTCTATTTAGCAATCTTACTCCTTCCAGTACTTATCAGCTGCTTTATGCGCCACAGGAAGTTGTTTTCTCTTTACATTTCTTTTTAGTCTGACCTCAGTGCTCTCTGCTGACACCTCTGTCAATGTCAGGAACTGTCCAGAGCATAATAGGTTTGCTATGGGGATTTGTTCCTGCCCTTGACAGTTCCTGACACAGAGGTGTCAGCAGAGAGCACTGTGGTTAGACAGAAAAGGAAATTAAAAAAGAAAATAACTTCCTGTGGCGCATAAAGCAGCTGATAAGTACTGGAAGGACACAATGATAGGATGTCTGTAATTTATATGTTTTAATGTTATGGTTTATATATTAACTAAAACCTCAATGCTTAGCCAGAACATTCTATTTAATGTCATGCTATTTAATGTTATGGCTTACAATTACATCATTTTTATATTTTATTTTTCATTTATTTTTCTCTTTTTCCTATTTCTTATATTTACCTTTATTCCTTTTTTTTTTTTTTTTGTACTGTTGTTACTTCATTGTACACATGCATTTCTTTAAAATGTATTAATACTTAACTTGTATTTTTGTTTCCTTTCTGGAATACTGTTATAAAAAAAAAAAAAAAATCCCATAAATAAACAGTTATAAAAAAAAAAAAGAAAAGAACTTCCTGTGGTGCAAACAGCAGCTGGAAGATACTGGAAGGATTAAGATAATTATAAAGAAGTAATTAGTACGGTAATTTACAAATCTGTTTAACTTTGTCACCAGTTGATTTAAAAAAAACTATAGAAAACCAATAATAAACGTACAATAGTATACAAAATTATACAATCACAGCGACTATAATCAATAAAATGAAAAATGTATATCCTGCTGCCCGAGCCATCATTGTATGTATGCTTTAACCTATCAGGGGACTGAAAAAGATGGCTGAGAATTAGTGCAGTATATGTAGCTGGTGAACACATTACATACTGCTGAGAAATGCATGTAGTATGCTCAGCCTATACACTGCAAGAAGGCGATGTACTGTGCATGACAGGAGACCCCTTATTTTTTCATTCCCCTACTGATTTAAACAAAGACAAAAACACATTAGGACAGTACTTTTTATGGGCATGCTAGGGCCAGTAGCATTAACATTCAGGTCCTGGATGCGGCTGCCCATGTCTGGGCACTTTTCCCATGGATAG
Organism: Hyla sarda; assembly: GCF_029499605.1. Classification (NCBI taxonomy): domain Eukaryota; kingdom Metazoa; phylum Chordata; class Amphibia; order Anura; family Hylidae; genus Hyla; species Hyla sarda. Next base: position 408,701,375 of record NC_079190.1, read on the forward strand.
TTAATGAGTAGGGTCTAATAGAGGCAGGTAGCACACCTTTTCTCAATGGAAGTTTTTTCTTCCTTTCTCTGAGCACTTGGGCACTAAATCAGTGATTAATCTGTGTGGATTACTTTGGAAGCTTTCTGTATGAATGCATATATATCCTGCTTTTTTTTGTGTGTGTGTGTCAAATGTATTGTTTTTTTGCCTCTGATTATGTGACACAATCTGAATACTATTGTTTTTTTTTTTTTTATCTATCTTCTTCTTGTGGTGTAATATGTTTAAAAATTATTTTATAAAAGTTTGTTGTAGTTTTTTTTTTTTAACTTTTTTTTTTCTTGCTCGAATTCCAAGAGCCATAACACTTTTTACAATTTCCGCCTTCAGACCCATATGAGGTTTGCCTTTTGCGCAACCAATTCTACTTTTGTAAAGACATACGGTGAAACAAAGCATTTGTTTTACAAAATTGGGGGGGGGGGGAAAAAACACAATTTTGAAACTTTGGGGGGCTTCTATTTTTATGCAGTGCATTGTTTGGTAAATAGGGTTGCAGACCTCAAGGTGTATACTTACTATGTATAATGTGGTGCAATGGATAAGACCTCTAGGTATACATTGAAAGTGTAGATGGTATGGTTAAAATAAATAGGATATAATGCAATGAGGTGATAAAATAAGGTAAGTATATGACTGCACTTTTAGTCCATACCATGATTTCTTTTGGAACCTTACCTACTACATTATTATCGCTATATTTTCTTTCCTGGATTATAACACCATCAAACTGCCACTGTTACTTTAAGAACTGCTGCTAATACAGGTAAGAACAGAAACGGCCGGATTTGACTAAATACAACTCAAGTTCAACAGAGGTGGCTGCTATATGAACTTTTTTTAACCACTCTTATTATTTTATAATATATACTAGTCTACAGCAAGGGCCCTGCTGAGACGATTTATGTAACTATCTTATTAATAAATATTATACATTTTATGATTATCTATACAACTAGTCTGTACATTTCATTTTACCTCACTGTATTACCTTATTTTATCACCTCATTATATCCTATTTATTTTAACCAAACCATCTACACTTTTAATGTATACCTAGAGGTCTTATCCATTGCACCACATTATACATAGTAAGTATACACCTTGAGAACTGCAACCCTCCTTACTTCCATTGTATCAATTTTTTACACGTGGGGTTACGTGTAATGCAGAAACCTCGGCATATACTCTATTGAATTAATAAAAATAGCTGTTTTTTACAACTGTTCTGAGCTGTTAAATTTCCCAGAGCTCAAATCCACCACATTTGATGTAAAAACATTAGTAAATATATTAGAATTATTGTAAACTATCGGGGACACTTCCCTTTTTTTCGGCAGACGGGCCACTTTTTCCGGTTTTCCAAGTAATACGAAGCAAATCCCATGATGAAAGAGCCATGATCACATTAGTACATCACCTCAATTGTGTACAATAGTCGATCAACCATTATAGTGATACGAAGGACACTTACAGCTCAGCGATATAATGCAGTAGCCACATGTGTTATCTCTCATGGCAGGGCTTCTAAATGGCCTTTCAGCAAGATAATACTCGCCCACACGTTGCGAGGGTTTCCCACAACTTTCTCTTTCAGATGGAAATACTTCCTTTGCCTGCCCAGTCCCCATATTTTTCATTAAATGTGCATTAATAGTGATTCCATAATCCCTCCATGCTTTTAATGGTACTAAAACAGTTTATTTATTAGGTTATCATGTTAAAAACAAAAAAGTAGTGAATCCATAGAAAAAGTAACAATTACCCTCATTTACTAAGCGTAGTGTAGTTTTCTTTGTGGGTATTTGCAGGGCTGGTTCTGCCTATAGGCAAAATAGGTAGCCACCTAGATCGCCCTCTTGAAGGGGGAACCACTCTGCCCGCTGCAAGAAAGTTAGTAACCAGCCAGCATCTGAAGCACCCGCTGCTCATCTGAAGAACCCGCGCAGCCAGAACCACCGGTGCGTGAGAATGGTGTTTGTTACAGTGTGTCATCCCAGTAGTAGGTGATTACCTGAGAAGGAGGTTTGTTACTGTCACCCCAGTAGTAAGGAGAATAGATGAAGAGTGGGTTTGTTACAGTGTGTCACCCCAGTAGTAAGGTGGGGCATGTCAAAGGGTGGAGCCAATGGGCAGGGTCAAGGGGCAGCAAAATTAGCTTTTGCCTATGGTGGCAAAAATCCTTGCACTAGCCCTGGGTTTTTGTTTCTGACAGGTATTTTTCCATGGTATTTACAATTGTATCAAGTTGTGGTAGCTTAAAACCACACGAAGGTATACCGTTGGCATGTGGGGGCAATAAAGACTCCAACGCCAAGTTACGGACAACGGTAGCTTTACTATGGGTAGACAGATTTTAAAAGTCTGTACAGTTCAGTCAGGGCCCAAGGAGGTGACCAGTGATGCAGAGGCCTTAAGGGCTTGCTGGGACTTGTAGTAGGACTGGACAACTGAATGCAGACCATGCTGACTTGACAGATGACAGGGACTGACTTGACTAAACTCATAAAGCTGTGACTTTAGCTTACTTGAAATGATGGTGGCTGCAGGACTTCACTTTGAGGCCTCCAGCACTCTGGACACACACACTAGGCACGACTGCCCTGGACCTCAGCAGGCAGCAAGAGCTAAGAAAGAGAAGCTAGCTCCACCCAGGGCTAATATGGGGGAGACGAGCAGGGAGCACATCATTTATTCTTGGGATCACCTGGTCACTTGTAACTCCTGGGTAACATCACATGACATAACTCTTAAAGATACAACACATTCTATAATACAGTACACTGCAGGACATATGTACAGGGGAGAAACAGGTACAAGGGGCTCTGGGGACACTGAAGGAGGCTGCCTGAAAGGACAGCAAGGGTACGGGGTAACATCTCCCGCACTGGGCCACCGGAAACTCACCCTCTAAAATACAGTCATCCTTGACGCCCAGTCCTGGAGTGCTGAAGTAACCACTGGGGCCTAGTGACAGTTCCTGGGGCATTATGCAAAATGTCCTTCACAGGTCTGGTTATAGAACAAGGTAGAAACGAGTCCATGTAGCACTCTAAATGTCCAGACATGCTCTTTGGTTTGTTAAACATGTGGAATTAACGAGCTTTGTAACTGCTCTAGGAACACATTTTAGACCATAATACACATAAGTTTGCAGATTGGGCTGCCGGAGGCCATCTACCCAATGCTTTGGCTGCTGGGGCCCCTTCAGTTCTTAACACTTCTCCCAATAACTCAACAAGTAGTGCGATACTATATAACAATTTTACCTCTGCATAATGTATTCTGCCTATTCACCTGTCTTAGTTTTAGGGGAACCCTTTGTCCAGTAGAGTACCTTGTACACGTGGACAGAAAAATGTTAGGCAGATATATATTCAGTGGTCCCTCAACATACGATGGTAATTCGTTCCAAAGGAGTCATCCTCCACCTGTCCCCGCCGCTCCCGATGGTGACCCCAGGCCTCTGCTGGGCTCTCCTGGTCTTCTCTGGTCCTCCGCTGTCTTCCGTAAGGCCTTACTGGGCCTGCGTAGCGACGTCATTACGCCGCTGCGTACGCCATTCCTATTGGATGACGTGCGCAGCAGCGTATTGACGTCATCGGAGAGGGCCGAGAAGACACCGGAAGACCAGCGCTGGACCCGGAGGGCACCCCGGAGCATCGTGGAGGGGAAAGTAATACCGCACCACACGGGGAACATTAAGCTGCTATCCGGCAGCAGCTTAAGCATTTTTCGCTGCCGGATAGCACTTAATGCGATGGCCCTGACATAAAAAAAGCATTGTATGTCGATGCTGACATCGACATGCGATGGCCTCTGAGAGGCCATCGTATGTCGATTTGATCATATGTCGGGGCCATCGTAGGTCGGGGGGGGGGGGGGTCACTGTACATTGGACATTTGTAGACTGGGACTACAAGTAATGTTACAGTCCTAACTTAAGTGTTTACATATGAACTGACTATGTGTGGTATATAACCTTATACACTATATTATGAGCTAATCTTTGTACCTTGCGGGAATTTGTCTTGACCTTTGGGACCTGCGCAACACCACTTCTGGAGAGTCTGGAACGCCTTCCTCTTTGGTAGCTCTTGGAACCTCTGGAACGGCAGCTGGCTCTTCCTCAGTGAACTCGGGAGCTGGTATTATTCCAGGACTAGTTGGATTCGGAGTTGCTGGCAGCAGTGGTGGAGAGACTGGTGACAGGGTCGGCACTCTAGAGATGGGGGCAAAAGCTGGAGCCAACAGTGACAAGGCTGGGACTGCTGTGGAGATTAGTGTCAGTTGGACCAGCCCTGGGGTTGGTGAGACACAGAAGATCATAGGCTGACTCGGAAAAAACATGGGGAAATCCATAGATGGATCCTTTCGCCTGGGACGTACTCTCTCGCAGGTCTGACGGCTGGAGGAGATGGTGCTGGGAGCACTGGCAGATCTTCTTTTAGACACAAGTTGATCCGGTTTCGGTAAACAACTTGCAGCTCATACCCATGCTTTTGTACTTTGTACACATCAGAATCTGGATAGGGTAGGGCCGTCACCCTATACGGTTAGTCTCCCAGATAGAGTCTAACTTATGGGTTCTTGGAAACTTCCGCAGCCACAATTTGTTGCCCAATTGAAGTGCTTTGGGAGATGCATGACAATTATAGTCCTGTTGTTGTCTTTGCTGAGCCTCGCCCATGTTCTTCCAGACAATTTATTTGGCTTTGTGGATCCTTCTCTGGTGGTCAGAGACCCATTCTAGGGAGGCTGGCGGAGAGTTGTTGACGGGGCCTGGTGCCCAAATGTCCAGTCTTTAGGCAGCTGTCTATTCCTCCCCATCATCAAGTAGAAAGGGGTATACCCCGTAGAACAATGGACTGTGTTGTTATATATCTCCAGTAATTTGGGCAGCAGTCGGGCCACTCTTCGTGTCTTGACACAGAGGCTGCTCGCAACATGTGGATAAAGACTTGATTGATGCACTCACAGAGCCCATTCCCCTGGGGATGGTAAGCTGTAGTCCGGAGTTTCTAACAGGCATGGAATTGACGTAACACTTGGAAGAGTTGGGCCTTGAAGGCCATTCCTCGGTCCGTTAGGACAGACTCCGGACACCCAAGGGTTTGCACCCAACTAGAGTAGAACATCTGGGTCGCTGTCTTGGCTGTGAGATCTTTGACGGGTACAACGGCATCCCATTTATGATCCACCATGGTGAGAGCGTAAGTATACCTGGACCGTGAAGGAGACAATTTGACATGATCTAGCGCGGCAACTGGTTGGGCCTTTCACTCTGGATGGAATGGAGGGGTTCTCTTGCGCACATTCTTGGTGACACTGCAGACTGCACATTCACTGCACCATTTCTCAATGCCACTCCGCATTCCGATCCAATAGAATCTTCGCCTGACAGTAGCTTCGGTCTTATGGACGCCAAAGTGTCTTGATTAGTCGTGGTATGCGTTGAGGACCATCGCCGCATCTCTTCGGGGAGCCAGAATCCGATGAGGTGGATTACCAGAGACCGGATCCAAAGAATTTCGGTACAACAGTCCTTTGTGCATAAACAGTTGTTTCCTCTGTTGCCACAGACGTTTCAACTCGCAGTCACACTGGGCCCGGCATAGACGGGTTGGCACCTTTTTCGCCAGAAGGTAGTCCAACAGATCCCCCATGACTTGACTTTTGTCTTAAAAAGTAACAGGTGTATAGGTCTTCCCTAACCTTTCCAGACCTGGGTTCACCGTCCATGAGGGTGGTCACAACATTATGGTTCACAAACCGCTGATAAAATAGGGGCATCTCCACGTCTTCCCACGCGTCTTCGACAGGCGGTTCTTCGCCGGGGTAATCCGAAACAGTACATTGGCATTGACATCTGACTTGCCACTTCTGTACTTGATGGTGAAACTGTATATGGGTAGTCTTGAAGGCCATCACTGTTCAATTGCACCTAACTAGGCAGTGTTCAGGTGGGCCAACCGGTTATTGTCCTTGTAGATAGTAAATGGAATGGCAGCCAAATAGTCTTTGAACATTTCGGCCACGGCCCACACCAGGGCGAGAATTTCCAACTTGAATGAGCTGTAATTGGCATCGTCTTCTCTGTTCCTCGCAGGTTGCGACTGACATAGGCAATTACTCGCTCTTCTCCTTCCTGGACTTGGGACAGCAACCAAATGAACACCTTCAAGAGTAATCTCAGGATCATGCAAGGCACATGGATTTTGTTCAATGGTAGGATAGTTTATTACCCACAATGCTATTGTAGGTAATAAACTATCCTACCATTGAACAAGATCCATGCGCCTTGCTTGATCCAGAGATTACTCTTGGAGGTGTTCGTTTGGTTGCTATTAATACCTCAGGAGCAGCTGCTGGACCCTGGTTATACAACCATCGCTTGTTTTCAATATAATTTTGCCTTACGCTATCACACCATGGAGCATTTTCCTTTGTTCTAGGACTTAGGACAGGACAGCTCTCAGATCCTTGAAACTGACATCAGTATACAGCCGAAACGGCTGACTGTAGTCTGGATACGCCAAGCTGGGTGGTTCCATCAGCAGACTTTTAAGAGCTCGGAACGCTGTCTCATGCCCTTCGGCCCATTTAATAGGTAGTCTTCCATTGTAATTGTCCTTTGCCGTACCCCGTAAAAGAGCTATGAGGGGTTCGGCAATCTGGGCGAAGTGGGGAATGAAGCGGCTGTAGTAGCTGGAAAATCGCAGGAAGCACCTCACATCATTCACCGTGCGTGGGGTAGGTCAGTTCTTGACAGCTTCCACCTTTTCAGCATTGGGCTGGACTCCCTCAGTGCTGACAACATGACCCAAGTAGTGAACCTGAGGTTTAAGCTGATGACACTTTGACGGCTTGATCTTCAGCCCATGCTTGATCAGGACTTGGAAGACGTCTGACAGATGACTGAGGTGTTCCTGGTGGGACTTGGAATACACAATGACTTCATCCAGGTACAATAAGACACTTTGAAAATTCAGATGGCCCAAGCACCTTTCCATCAAACGCTGGAACGTAGCAGGGGCGTTGCACAGCCCAAACGGCATACTTTTAAACTCGAACAGTCCCATAGGCATCACAAAGGCAGTCTTCTCCCGATCCTTCACGGCGATGGGCACTTGCCAAAATCCACTGGTTAAGTCTAGGATGGAGAAATAAGCAGCCGACCCGAGGGCGGTGAGTGACTCCTCAATCCTTGGCAATAGATAAGCGTCCTTGTGTGTGACATTGCTCAATTTCTTGTAGTCAACGTAGAAGCGGATGGTTCCGTCCTTTTTCTTGACTAGGACAAGTGGCGCTGCCCAGGGGTTCTGACTCTCTCGGATCAAGTCTGCCTCTTTTATATCAGCCAGCATCTTCTTGACAGTCTGATATATGCCTGGCGCGACCGGGCGGTGTCTTTCCTTGATAGGTGGGCTGCCACCTGTGAGGATACGGTGCTGGATCATTGAAGTCTGCCTGAAGTGTGTGGGGTGCTTTCTGAAAGCCTCATGGTACCTCTTGGCAACATTAATGATTCCGCTGACTTGATCCCTTGGGGTAGTATCATCTCCAACTTGGAGTTACCAGCAGAAAGACGGATTCGCAGACTGCACTCACGGCACAGCAAGAAGTTTTATTCGGGAATGCTGGTACACGCAACAAGAACGTCAGGTAAGTCGACCGGTTTCCCGCTTGGAGTTGCACCCACCAGGGCTCGGGAGGACTTTTACTGGATCCTTCAGCCACTTGCGTTGAACGCTGTCAGGCCACCAGACGTTCTGTCAAAATGTCTTTCAACTCTAGGAGGTACAGCTGGGCTACAGGAGTATATTTGGGCAAGACAGTAGCAGAATCAGACAGGTCTACTAACTGCATCGGGACTTTCCCGTTGGTGACAGTGAAAAGGCTTCTCACAGCTCAAACAAGAGGATGGTCTTCCAATTGCATAGGTTCTAGCAGGCTTGATAGTCCATATTCTTGACTCTGGGACGTGCACAACACCAGATGATGGTCTCTGTGTTGGGTTGTAAGTATAGATGAGCGAATTTACAGTAAATTCGATTCGTCACGAACTTCTCGGCTCGGCAGTTGACGATTTATCCTGCATAAAATAGTTCAGCTTTCAGGTGCTCCCGTGGGCTGGAAAAGGTGGATACAGTCTCTTTCCTAGGACTGTATCCACCTTTTCCAGCCCACCAGAGCACCTGAAAGCTGAACTAATTTATGCAGGATTAGTCATCAATTGCCGAGCCGAGAAGTTCGTGACGAATCAAATTTACTGTAAATTCGCTCATCTCTAGTTGTAAGGTCACCGACCTGATGTCTTGAACTCCTACTCTGCAGATTTCACCTTGATTGGTGGCAAACTTATGCTCCGCCTGTAGGAATTTCAAGTGGTGCTGCGCAGTCCGCTGGCCTGAAGGGGACAGATGGGAAAAAGAGGCATGCAAGGCATCAAATATTTCAGCAAAACAATTCTTCATAATGTTCATCCCTAAGATAAACTCAGCAGACCCCTTATCTCCCTTATCTGTAACATTAGTTACAATCACTCCCTGCCCAGTATGTACATGCTTTCCCAACTGAATGGTTGGCTCCCAGTATCTGGGGACTGGTTGCCCATTACCCTCAACTACTCTGAAGTAATCTTCCTCAGGCTCACACAATAAACTAGCATCCCAATGCTGATAGAAAACACTTTTAGGTATAGTAGACACTTGCGACCCTGTATCTATCAATGCCTCCAACGGTACACCTTCTACAACCATTTTTACATAGGGGCAGGAGGCAACATAAAGTGAGAGTCCTGACTTAGGTCGTTCGGGGATTGGACCTGATGACTGTTTAACTGAGGGCTGGTCTGTAACCTCAGGGGAAATCAGTTTAAATCTCAGGACTGCATTTTCCAATGCCCTGATTTGAAGTGCAAAAGGGTCTTTGAGTCCCCGAGGGTCTATTGGACAGAGGATTGCCGTAATTGAAATTGCGGGGAGCAGGGGCAGGTTTTCAAGGCAGGCGCGGTTCTTGGTCAGGTGGAGCGGCCCGAGTGGCAAGCTCCTTCACAGTCTTAGTCAGTTGTTCAATGTCCTGCCTAACACTCTGAGGCTGCGGTGACTGGCAAAGTAGAGGACACTGGAGCGGGGGCTGGTGACAGAGGTGGTATAGATCTGGCTACCGCCCCTAGTGGCTCTGGAACAGGTGTAAGGGGTGTACAAGCTTCCTCTAACTCAGTCCCAGACTCAATCACTTGGATAGCCAGTCTTTTGGAAGCGGGGAAGGACAAGTAGGGTTTTGGACTGCTAACATTCTCAGCTGGGCTTTGTCCCACTTATTATGAGCCCCATCAATAAATCTGTCCATTAACACCTTATTGCCCTGCTCGGGAGTTATACCAACTAGTTTTTGGACAGTCTCTAGGGCATTCTGTAGGACTACGACATATGCTCTCAATGTCTCACTTGGCTTTTGTCGCCTTTCATACAGCCATAGATGCTGGTTGTACAGAATCGTTATTACAATGAGTTTATCTTAGGTAATGTTTACTTTAGATAATGTTAACTTACGTTAGGTAATGTTTACTTACAGTGCTAAGTGTGTCAAATGTTGCAGTGCTGACTTTGTGAGATGTTGTGGGGCTGAGTTTGTCAGATGTTGCGGGGCTGAGTTTGTCAGATGTTGCGGGGCTGAGTTTGTCAGATGTTGGGGGACTGAGTTTGTCAGATGTTGCGGGGCTGAGTTTGTCAGATGTTGCAGGGCTGAGTTGGTCAGATGTTGCGGGGCTGAGTTTGTCAGATGTTGCGGGGCTGAGTTTGTCAGATGTTGCGGGGCTGATTTTGTCAGATGTTGCGGGGCTGATTTTGTCAGATGTTGCGGGGCTGAGTTGGTCAGATGTTGCGGGGCTGAGTTTGTCAGATGTTGCGGGGCTGAGTTTGTCAGATGTTGCGGGGCTGAGTTTGTCAGATGTTGTGTGCTGAGTTTGTCAGATGTTGTTGGGCTGAGTTGGTCAGATGTTGTTGGGCTGAGTTGGTCAGATGTTGCGGGGCTGAGTTTGTCAGATGTTGCGGGGCTGAGTTTGTCAGATGTTGCGGGGCTGAGTTTGTCAGATGTTGCGGGGCTGAGTTTGTCAGATGTTACGGGGCTGAGTTTGTCAGATGTTGCGGGGCTGAGTTTGTCAGATGTTGCGGGGCTGAGTTTGTCAGATGTTGCGGGGCTGAGTTTGTCAGATGTTGCGGGGCTGAGTTTGTCAGATGTTGCGGGGCTGAGTTTGTCAGATGTTGCGGGGCTGAGTTTGTCAGATGTTGCGGGGCTGAGTTTGTCAGATGTTGCGGGGCTGAGTTTGTCAGATGTTGCGGGGCTGAGTTTGTCAGATGTTGCGGGGCTGAGTTTGTCAGATGTTGCGGGGCTGAGTTTGTCAGATGTTGCGGGGCTGAGTTTGTCAGATGTTGCGGGGCTGAGTTTGTCAGATGTTGCGGGGCTGAGTTTGTCAGATGTTGCGGGACTGAGTTTGTCAGATGTTGTTGGGCTGAGTTTGTCAGATGTTGCGGGGCTGAGTTTGTCAGATGTTGCGGGGCTGAGTTTGTCAGATGTTGCGGGGCTGAGTTTGTCAGATGTTGCGGGGCTAAGTTTGTCAGATGTTGCGGGGCTGAGTTTGTTACCAGTGTCCTTACATAGCATGACAGATAAACATTGTTGCACTACCTTATCTCAAATGCACAAATAATTCACTTGAAAGAGTAAAAAGACAAGTTCAGGTTTCTACACAAAATTGGATGTGAACTGCAGAAAATCTCACTCTATTTAGTCAGTCATTTTTTTTTACATTAAAATAATTTGTGAGGATATGATATTTATTTACCAGACCTTAGCGCATACCGTCCTGTCATAAAAGCAGCCCTGCTTGGTGTACATAGCGGTGCTGCTGCAATGTGCTGGGTTAATTTCACACCATCATTTGCGAGTCTGTCAATATTAGGCGTCCTTTAAAATTAAATAAGTATGTAGGTATTTTTTTGTTTTTTATATATATATATATATATATATATATATATATATATATATATATATATATATATATATATGTAGGGTAATAAAAATATTCCCCACTGTAGCAAATATCTTAACATGTAAATGAAAAAATATCAATGTTCTGTATTTCCTCCTGTAATGTCAGAATCTATTTTTATTACCATAGATGATGTTCGAAGTGTCATAAAAGTCCTACAACTCCGTGTGAATCTCCATTTATTATTATGTCATGTTTAGAACTAAATATCTGAATATATATTTACAGTGGATGCAGCTCCATTTTTCTTCCATAGAGCTTGAAATCTCCTGTATATGCAGGATCCTATCCTTTGGGAGGATGGTTGGCACCAAGAGGGAGAACAAGTTATGTCACTATGACATGTCAAAGGTTTTTATAAGGTAGCTTCAGCTGTGACTGTGTTGGGAATGTCAAGTGACCCAGGAGAAGGGGATGACTGACTGACTGCAGAGGGTTGTGACTTTGGAGTCATAAAAAGAGAGGGCAGTGACCTATGCGGGTGAGAGCAGGGGTCAAGTCCTGGGGAAAAAAGTGAGGGAACTCACTCAAGATTTCCCCTCCTGTAGGACCCTAATGGGAATGTTGATCCTGCTGTGGAAAAAAGTGCAGGAACTCAGTTCCCACACGTTCCTGCAGGACTTTTTTTTAACCTAGATATAAGGTGACCATGGGAGGCGTATGAAGAAGGTAATAGTGCCTGTTGTGTTTGTCATGTAGCTGAGGGGTGTTCACCCCTAATGTTCCTCTATGATCCTACAAATGCCTTTTTAATTTTTTCTTGCAAATAAAGCTTTTACCACATACTAGGAATGATACCTCTAAAGCCAGTATTCTGGTAAACACCTTGTAACTTTAATGAACAACTTTGCATCCAGTGAAATGCAGAACGACCCTCCTAGAACTTATCCGTTCTGGACAATATTCTCCACTTGGGGGCTTTAAAGGGGTACTCTGCTGCCCCAGCATTCAGAACATTTTGTTCCAAATGCTTGGAGAGGAGCGGTGGGGTCGTGACTTTACTACCTCGCCCATCGTGACGTCACACCACGCCCCCCTCAATGCAAGTCCATAGAATTGCACTGAGGGGGCGTGACGTAACATCACGGGCGGCATGGCTGTGATGTGAAGACCCCGGCTGCCCACACCCAGCGTTCTAAATGAATGTTGGGTGCTGCACAGAGATTGCGGGGGTCCCCAGCAGCGGGAGCCCTGTGATCAGACATCTTATCCCCTATCCTTTGGATAGGGGATAAGATGTCTAGGGGTGGAGTACCCCTTTAAGACAAAATAGATATATCCTGACAGCATGAACTGGAACTAGACTTTAGGATGGTGACTTTTGGCTACATGTAGTACTTTACTGGAGCTGATGTATGCACATATGCTTCTGGCAGGCTGGAACCATGCTGACTAGAATTTAGATCCACCACTTTTCCCAGGATAGGGTTGTGGAGTTGGGACACTGCAGCTATTGGCCAGAGTCTGTATGTGGTCAAATTGACAATTGAGCTGTACATGAAATGCAATGTAAGAAAAGGTAATCCTTTGCATGCTGTTAACCTCAGTGCATGCATTAGACTTGTGGTGCAAGACAGAAAATACATTTTTCATGAACATGCCATCTTGCCTGAGCTGTTTTTAACAGCATTTAAGGATATACGTTATGGAAAGCCCCGTGGACATAGGCCACCATAGACTGAAGCTGTCCCATTGACATGAATGAGAAAGATATCTGGGCATGTTATGTGACTTTTACATAGGTCATTCTACAGGGAGAAGGAGGCTGGTCTGTGGGCAACATCTATTATGTTTACCTTTTACTGTACTCCAGTCTGTAAAAAAAAAAAAAGGGCACTGGCAGGAAGGGATCTATACAGAACAGGAAGCCTTAGCTTGGTTAAAGGCCTAGCGGCCTGAAGGGAAATTAAAAGGATTCCGGATAATTTTAAAATATAGATGGTAAAATGAAAGATTAGCCAACACATTACCAAAAGTTATTTAAAAAAAAGTTTTAATATATATTTTTAATTAACATAAAAACTTGATTTAAACAACAGGTTTATTTTCTGATGACACATTCCCTTTAGGATCTTACTGCACAATTCTATTTGTTGATGACAATTAGAGATGAGCGAACTTACAGTAAATTCGATTTGTCACAAACTTCTCGGCTCGACAGTTGATGACTTTTCCTGCATAAATCAGTTCAGCTTTCAGGTGCTCCGGAGGGCTGGAAAAGACGGATACAGTCCTAGGAAAGAGTCTCCTAGGACTGCATCCGTCTTTTCCAGCCCACAGGAGCACCTAAAAGCTGAACTAATTTATGCAGGATAAGTCATCAACTGCCGAGCCGAGAAGTTTGTGACGAATCGAATTTACTGTAAGTTCGCTCATCTCTAATGACAATGTATGAAGCAAGCTCCCTCTAGTGGTGGGTGTAGCTACACAGTATTAAATAATATACTTCTTTGCTGGAGATTTAGCGCTGTGTATAAAAAAATTACAGCTCTGAAAAAAGAATCAACGATGGACATTTACTTCAAGTGCCAAGAATAAAACCACTTCACTCATGCTATACATGAAATGGTGTCATTTCCATAACATCCAATATCTCCAATGCCAAGATTATCGGCAATCATTAGAACAAAGTTGGGTTTACGATGTGAAGCCATTCCAATTGTGTCACCAGCTAAATGTAAAATAATTAGAAAAATCCTGAATTCACACTTTCGATTTGCGGCTATTCCGGGTCATACGGGTCTATGGTGACCCGGTGACCCGGAATATAACAGGGATCGCGGTTGTCCAAGACACCCACGATCCCCCTGAAGGCATAGGAGTGAGGTGGCAGGGGTGGCACCCCTCCTATCCCTGCTATTGGTGGTCTAGACGCGACCACCAATAGCAGATCGGGGGCGGGGGGCTTTACTTTCGGTTTCCCCGTTCTGCCCACCCACTATAGGCGGGGCAGAACGGGGAACCGACTGAGGACCGGCGCCGATGTCCACTTACCCCGCGGGCGAGGCTGCGGGCCACCATCTGTGGAGGAGATCGGAGTCCGGCGATGTCGTGCGGCTGGCTCCCTGGATCCGACGGAAGACTGTAAGTTGCCTAGCAACATCTGGAGGGTACAGTTTGAGACCACTATACAGTGGTCTCTAAACTGTAACCCTCCAGAAGTTGCAAAACTACAACTCCCAGCATGCCCAGACAGCTGTTAGGGCATGCAGGGATTTGTAGTTTTGCAACAGCTGGAGGGCCCCAGTTTGGAGATCACTGGCAGTGATCTCTAACTGTGCTAACTGTGGCCCTCCAGATGTTGCAAAACTGCAACTCCTAGCATGCCCAAACAGCAGTTTGCTGTCAGGGCATGCTGGGTTTTGTAGTTTTGCAACAGCTGGAGGTCCACAGCTTGGAGATCTCTAAATTGTAGCCCTCCAGATGTTGCAAAACTGCAAATTCCTGCATGCCCTAACAGCAAACAGCTGTCTCGGCATGCTGGGAGATGTAGTTGTGTACCTCCAGCTGTTGCATAACTACATCTCCCAGCATGCCCTTCGGCAATCAGTACATGCTGGGAGTTGTAGTTTTGCAACAGCTGGAGGCACACTGGTTGGTAAATACTGAGTTAGGTAACAGAACCTAACTGAAGGTTTTCCAACCAGTGTGCCTCCGGCTGTTGCAAAAGTACAACTCCCAGCATGCACTGTCTGTCAGTTCATGCTGGGAGTTGTAGTTTTGAAACAGTGAGGTTCCCCCCCCCCCCCATGTGAATATACAGGGTACAGTCACACAGGCAGGTTTACAGTAAGTTTCCTGCTTCAAGTATGAGCTGCAGCAAATTTTTTGCCGCAGCGCATACGCCTAGCGGTAAGCTCACTGTAAACCGCCGCCAGTGTGAATGTACCCGAAAAACACTACACTAACACAGAATAAAGGGTAAAACACAACATATACACCCCCTTACACTGTCCCACCCCAATAAAAATGAAAAACGTATTGTATGGCAGTGTTTCCAAAACTGAGCCTCCAGCTGTTGCAAAACAACAAATCCCAGCATTTCCGGACAGCCACTGACTTTCCAGGCATGCTGGGAGTTTAGCAACAGCTGGAGGCACCCTGTTTGGGAATCACTGGCGGAGAATACCCCTATGTCCACCCCTATGCAATCCCTAATTTAGTCCTCAAATGCGCATGGCGCTCTCTCACTTCGGAGCCCTGTCGTATTTCAAGGAAACAGTTTAGGGCCACATATGGGGTATTTCCGTACTCAGGAGAAATTGCACTAAAATTTTGGGGGGCTTTTTCTCCTTTTACCCCTTATGAAAAAGAAAAGTTGGGGTCTACACCAGCCTGTTAGTGTAAAAAAAAAATGTTTACACTAACATGCTGGTGTTGTCCTTTACTTTTTATTTTCACAAGAGGTAAAAGGAAAAAAAAGACCCCCAAAATTTGTAACGCAATTTCTCCTGAGTACGGAAATACCACATATGTGGGCGTAAAATGCTCTGCGTGTGCACAACAAGGCTCAAGAGTGAGAGCGCACTATGTACATTTGAGGCCTAAATTGGTGATTTGCACAGGGGTGGCTGATTTTACAGCGGTTCTGACATAAATGCAAAAAAATAAATACTCACATGTGACCCCATTTTGGAAACTACACCCCTCATGTAATGTAATAAGGGGTACAGTGAGCATTTATGCCCCACAGGGGTCTGACAGATTTTTGGAACAGTGGTCCGTGAAAATGAAAATTGTAATTTTTCATTTGCACAGCCCACTGTTCCAGAGATCTGTCAAACGCCAGTGGGGTGTAAATGCTCACTGCACCCCTTATTAAATTCTGTGAGGGGTGTAGTTTCCAAAATGGGGTCACATGTGGGGGGGGGGGCACTGTTCTGGCACCACAGGGGGCTTTGTAAACGCACATGGCCCCTGACTTCCATTCCAAACAAATTCCCTTTTCAAAAGCTTAATGGCGCTCCTCCTCTTCTGAGCATTGTATTTCACTAGCAGAGCACTTGACGTCCACACATGGGGTATTTCCATACTCATAAGAAATGGGGTTACAAATTTTGGGGGTAATTTTCTCCTATTACCCCTTGTAAAAATGTAAAATTTGGGGGAAAAAATATCATTTTAGTGAAAAAAAAAATTTTTTTCATTTACACATCCGACTTTAACAAAAAGTTGTGAAATACCTGTGAGGTGTTAAGGCTCACTGTACCCCTCGTTACATTCCTTGAGAGGTGTAGTTTCCAAAATAGTATGCCATGTGTTCTTGTTTTTTGCTGTTCTGGCACCATAGGGGCTTCCTAAATGTGACATGCCCCCCAAAAATCATTTCAGAAAAACTCACTCTCCAAAATCCCATTGTCGCTCCCTCCCTTCTGAGCCCTCTACAGAGCCCACCGAACACTTGACATACACATATGAGGTATTTTCTTACTCAAGAGAAATTGGGTTACAAATTTTGAGGATTTTTTTCCTTTTACCTCTTGTAAAAATTCAAAATCTGGATCTACAAGAACATGCGAGTGTAAAAAATGAAGATTTTGAATTTTCTCCTTCACTTTGCTGCTATTCCTGTGAAACACCTAAAGGGTTAACACACTTACTGAATGTCATTTTGAATACTTTGAGGGGTGCCGTTTTCATAATGGGGTCATTTGTGAGGTATTTCTAATATGAAGGCCCTTCAAATCCAATTCAAACCTGAACTGGTCCATGAAAAATTCCGATTTTGAAAATTTGGTGAAAAATTGGAAAATTGCTGCTGAACTTTGAAGCCCTCTGATGTCTTCCAAAACTAAAAACATGTCAACTTTATAATGCAAACATAAAGTGGACATATTGTATATGTGAATCAAAATATTATTTATTTAGAATGTTTATTTTCCTTACGAGCTTCAAAGTTAGAAAAATGCAAAATTTTCAATTTTTTCATCAAATTTTGAAATTTTTCACCAAGAAATGATGCAAGTATCGACAAAATTTTACCAATAACAAAGTAGAATATGTCACGAAAAAACAGTCTCGGAATTAGAATGATAGGTAAAAGCATCCCAGACTTATTAATGCTTAAAGTGAAAGTGGTCAGATGTGCAAAAAATGCTCTGGTCCTACAGTGAAAATTGGCCTGGACCTTAACCCCTTAAGGACCGAGCGCTTTTTCACCTTAAGGACTAGAGCATTTTTTGAACATCTGACCACTGTCACTTTAAACATTAATAACTCTGGAATGCTTTTAGTTATCATTCTGATTCCGAGATTGTTTTTTCGTGACATATTCTACTTTAACTTAGTGGTAAAATTTTATGGTAACTTGCATCCTTTCTTGGT
Source organism: Hyla sarda (assembly GCF_029499605.1). NCBI lineage: Eukaryota > Metazoa > Chordata > Amphibia > Anura > Hylidae > Hyla > Hyla sarda. Next base: position 408,718,797 of record NC_079190.1, read on the forward strand.
GAAAAATCCCCAAATTTTATGAAAAAAAGGAAAATTTAGCATTTTTCTAACTTTGAAGCTCTCTGCTTGTAAGGAAAATGGATATTAAAAAAAATTTTTTTTGGGTTCACATATACAATATGTCTACTTTATGTTTGCATCATAACATTTATGAGTTTTTACTTTTGGAAGACACCAGAGGGCTTCAAAGTTCAGCAGCAATTTGGAAATTTTTCACAAAATTTTCAAACTCAATATTTTTCAGGGACCAGTTCAGTTTTGAAGTGGATTTGAAGGGTCTTCATATTAGAAATACCCCATAAAAGACCCCATTATAAAAACTGCAATCCCCAAAGTATTCAAAATGACATTCAGTAAGTGTATTAACCCTTTAGGTGTTTCACAGGAATAGCAGCAAAGTGACGGAGAAAATTCAAAATCTTTTTTTACACTCGAATGTTCTTGTAGACCCAATTTTTGAATTTTTGCAAGGGGTAAAAAGGAGAAAATTTTTACTTGTATTTGAAACCCAATTTCTCTCGAGTAAGCACATACCTCATATGTCTATGTAAAGTGTTCGGCGGGCGCAGTAGAGAGCTCAGAAGGGAAGGAGCGACAAATGGTTTTTGGGAGGCATGTCACCTTTAGGAAGCCCCTATGGTGCCAGGACAGTAAAAAAAAACACATGGCATACCATTTTGGAAACATGACCCCTCAGGGAACGTAACAAGGGGTAAAGTGAACCTTAATACCCTACAGGTGTTTCACGACTTTTGCATATGTAAAAAAAAATATTTTTTTTTAACCTAAAATGCTTGGTTTCCCAAAAATTTTACATTTTTAAAAAGGGTAATAGCAGAAAACACCCCCCAAAATTTGAAGCCCAATTTCTCCCGATGCAGAAAACACCCCATATGGGGGTGAAAAGTGCTCTGCTGGCGCACTACAGGTCTCAGAAGAGAAGGAGTCACATTTGGCTTTTTGAAAGCAAATTTTGCTCTGGGGGCATGCCGCATTTAGGAAGCCCCTATGGTGCCAGGACAGCAAAAAAAAAAAAAAACACATGGCATACCATTTTGGAAACTAGACCCCTCGGGGAATGTAACAAGGGGTTAAGTGAACCTTTATACCCCACAGGTGTTTCATGACTTTTGTATATGTAAAAAAAAAAATTTTTTTTTTTTACCTAAAATGCTTGTTTTCCCAAAAATTTTACATTTTTAAAAAGGGTAATAGCAGAAAATACCCCCCAAAATTTGAAGCCCAATTTCTCCCGAGTACGGCGATACCCCATATGTGGCCCTAAACTGTTGCCTTGAAATACGACAGGGCTCCAAAGTGAGAGCGCCATGCGCATTTGAGGCCTAAATTAGGGACTTGCATAGGGGTGGACATAGGGGTATTCTACGCCAGTGATTCCCAAACAGGGGGCCTCCAGCTGTTGTAAAACTCCCAGCATGCCTAGACAGTCAGTGGCTATCTGGCAATACTGGGAGTAGTTGTTTTGCAACAGCTGGAGGCTCCGTTCTGGAAACAGTGGCGCACCAGACGTTTTTCATTTTTATTGGGGAGGGGAGGGGGGCTGTGTAGGGGTATGTGTATATGTAGTGTTTTTTACTTTTTATTTTATTTTGTGTTAGTGTAGTGTAGTGTTTTTAGGGTACAGTCACATGGGCGGGGGTTCACAGTAGTTTCTCGCTGGCAGCTTGAGCTGCAGCAGAAAATTTGCCGCAGCTCAAACTTGCAGCCGGATACTTACTGTAATCCTCCGCCCATGTGAGTGTACCCTGTACGTTCACATTGAGGGAGGGGGGGGGGAACATCCAGCAAAACTACAACTCCCAGCATGTACGGTCTATCAGTGCATGCTGGGAGTTGTAGTTTTGCAACAGCTGGAGACACACAGGTTGTGAAACACCGAGTTTGGTAACAAACTCAGTGTTTTGCAACCAGTGTGCCTTCAGCTGTTGCAAAAGCTACAACCCCCAGCATGTACGGACAGCGGAAGGGCATGCTGGGACTTGTAGTTATGCAACAGCCGGAGGCTTACTTCTTTGGCTGGGGATGCTGGGGATTGTAGTTATGCAACAGCTGGAGACACACTGGTTTGCTACTTAACTCAGTGTGCCTTCAGCTGTTACAAAACGACAACTCTCAGCAGTCACCGACAGCCAACGGGCATGCTGGGAGTTGTAGTTATGCAACCACCAGATGCACCACTACAACTCCCAGCATGAACTTTAGCTGATTGTGCAAGCTGGGAGTTGTAGTTATACAACAGCTGAGGGTACACTTTTCCATAGAAAAATGTGCCTCCAGCTGTTGCAAAACTACAAGTCCCAGCATGCCCATAAGGGCATGCTGGGAGTTGTGGTGGTCTGCCTCCTGCTGTTGCATGACTACAGCTCCCAGCATGCCCTTTTTGCATGCTGAGAGCTGTTGCTAAGCAACAGCAGGAGGCTGTCACTCACCTCCAACGATCCAGCCGCACAGGTCAGTCCCTCGCCGCCGCCGTCGCTCCTGGGGCCCCGATCCCAACAGGGACGCCGGGGATCGGGGTCCCCAGCACCCGGGGTCTTCTGCCCGCACCCGCTCACGTCCTCCGGAAGAGGGGCGGAGCGGGTTGCGGGAGTTACACCCGCAGCAGGCGCCCTGATTGGTCGGCCGGGAAACCAGCCTACGAATCAGGGCGATCGTGAGGTGGCACCAGTGCCACCTCACCCCTGCTGGCTCTGGCTGTTCGGGGCCGTCTCTGACGGCCCCGATCAGCCAGTAATTCCGGGTCATCGGGTCACTGGAGACCCGATTGACCCGGAATCCGCCGCAGATCGCTGGACTGAATTGTCCAGCAATCTGCGGCAATGACCGACATGGGGGGACATAATGACCCCCCTGGGCGATATGCCGGGATGCCTGCTGAACGATTTCAGCAGGCATCCGGGCCCGGCTCCCCTCCGGCTAGCGGCAGGGGCCAGAAATGCTCAGGGCGTATCCATACGCCCTCGGTCCTTAAGGACTTGGAAACGGGGGCGTATGGATACGCCCTATGTCCTTAAGTGGTTAAGGGGTTAAAGGGGTATTCCAGGAAGAAAACTTTTTTATAGATATCAACTGACTCCAGAAAGTTAAACAGATTTGTTAATTACTTCTATTAAAAAATCTTAATCCTTTCAGTACTTATGAGCTTTCTGTCTAAATCCTCTCTGATGACACCTGTCTCGAGAATTGCCCAGTTTAGAAGAGGTTTGCCATGGGTATTTGCTTCTAAACTGGGCGATTCCCGAGACAGGTGACATCAGAGAGGATTTAGACAGAAAAGAACAACCTTAACTTCAGAAGCTCATAAGTACTGAAAGGATTAATATTTTTTAATAGAAGTAATTTACAAATCTGTTTAACTTTCTGGAGCCAGTTGATATATATATATATATAAGTTTTTTTTTCCTGGAATACCCCTTTAACCAGGATACCTTTATAAGAGTAAATGCTATAGAAGTACTAGAAAGAAACAGTGCACATGCCTCCTAAGTGGTCCCATAGCAAATATTATAATGGACTTCCTATTATGGCATCTAATTTTACCCACAGGACAGAAAGGTCTGCTGTTCATCTCCTCAAGTTTTCTATGGCCCTTTTGTCAATACCCCCCTCCATTAATTTGCTGACAATGCAGATCTCTGGAGAGAATTATGCACAATTCCTTTACAATACAAAAAGTAATGGGACCAACCAAGATGGTATCCCTTTCTCCAATGGGCCCATACCAACCGCATGGGCATTTAGCCTATATTACTTCAGACAGGCACAGTTATCTGTATTTAACTGTAAAGAGAACTGAACATATAGTACCATGCATCTATACTGTACTGTATTTCCTGTTTAACAGACCCTTAGGGGGAAAAAAGATGGGAAATGGCACCAAGACCTCTACTCACAGGTGGTAAGCAGCCTGGTGGTGTAGCACTTGCACGGGACCTAAATATTATCTGTGATATGTAGGAAGCCTATTTGGCTGAATTTGTGCGAGGGGGTGTGAATTCCCACGCCCCCCTGCACCTAGAGGTGGGGTCTTGCTGTTGGCACCACTATTAAACGCCCCGCAACACACAGGCGGGGCGTACGTGGTTTTTAGGCACTTCGGCGGTCGTCCATCGTGCAGAGGTCCCACCACGAGAAACCCGGTCTCCGGCCTTATGTCTCAGTCAGGTACCACCACACGCTCCAGGTTCCCGGAGAGGACCGGAGCACCGTCCCCGGTTGCCCCACTCAGGTCCCCTCGCCGCCCTCTGCGAGGCCCCCTGCCACCCCCTTTGCTGTGTTACTCTATTGGGCCGGGCGAGACACGGAGGGGCAGGCGGCCGCAGGCGGCGGACATAGTCATAGCCTCTGCCAGGCGGCCCAGATTGCTTCCCCAAGAGTACCCCCCCCCCCACTCCCGGGGGCCCGAGCGGCGAGACCAGCGTCCCCACGCTCCGGAGCGTATCCGCTGGGCCACGGGGGGGGGGGGGGGGTGGGGCCCACCGCCGTCTAGGTGCTCGCCGGGCCCTCACCTGGTTTCGACCCGGGTCTCCTCCTCGGCCGCGGGAGGGGGCGAAGCCCACGTCCAGCACGGTGCCCGGTCCGGTCCCCACGCCGGGCTCTCCTCCTCCTCCTCGCTCCCCGTGGTCCCGGTCGGCAGGATGCGGCGTTCTCCCCGGGCCGTGGGGTGCGAGGGGGCGGAGCCAAAACGTAAAAAAAAATAATAATAATAGTAATAAATATGTCAAAACAAACAAGTAAATGTATAAATAACAAGGCGGCCGGGTGGATCACTCTGGCTTCCCAACAGTAGGGGGACTGGCGGCACCCCTGCACCATTCAAGGGCTCGCGGGCAGCTGGATGCCATAGGGGGAGTCTCCTCTGCATTTCCCCTCCTCCACTTTCACACCTAGGCTTTCCTTCTGGTACCAGGGCCACCTCGGCCCAGGTTGGTGGGGGTCGACTCTTTACGTAGCGGCCATGCCTCGCAGCCGCGCACAAGCGTTGTGCCGTTCAGTCACTCATAACATTCTTTCCGCACAGTCGCCCTTAGATTTCTTTCTGTACAGTCACTCAGCTTTCTTACCTGACAGTCACCCGGCTCTTACGTCGTCCAGTCACTCATAGCATCCACACCATGCAGTCACTCATAGCATTCGCACCGTACAGCCTTTTCATAGCTTTCACACCGTGCAGTCACTCACAGCTTTTTACATACTGCGCAGTCACTCACAGCTTTACACCATGCAGTCACTCATAGCAATTGTTGTTGCGGACACGTCATTCTGCACATTTCATGCCACGACACAAGTGGGTACACCCACTCCACCTGCCACGTCCTGCAGGAAGAGCCGCTTCCCATTCCTTGTTACTGTCAGGTCTTCTGAATACAACATCACGACACATAGGTGGTTGTTTCCTCATCACACCTGCCACGCCTGCAGGGGACAGCACTTCGTGGTGGCTGCTACTGACACTCCTTCAGAGCTACGACACCACGAAACACGGATGGTGGGCGTAGCCCTCATGCCCCCAGGGGGTTGCGCCGAGCAGCCATGGTTATAGACACCGTCAGATCACACACACTTTGGAAAAAAAAAATGTAATAAATAAATAATAATAATGTTAAATAATGGGAAACATGTACTTCTCGACACGTACCCACTGTTTCCATGTCACTTTCATCACTCTTGTTTGCTTACCACAGTTACTCGTTCCACACATTGACGCTGCTACTGACACGTCTTCAGAGCCTCGCGCGTCCTCTCACTCACCAAGTTCCCAGGTCCGACTCGCTCCAGTCGGGGTCCTGGTAAAGTCCGTTGTTCCTGACTCTGCTTCAGTGCAATATGACTCGTCACACATAGGCAGTGGGTCAACCGTTGGCTGACACGTCGTCAGTGGGGGCCCCTGCGTATGCTGTTCTGACTCTTCTTCAGCGCAACAGCATACACTTAGTCTCATTTTCACGACACCATGGATACATCATGTCAGGCACTCAGCTGTCTTTCACTCCCGATAAAAAAAATAAAATAAAATAAAAAATAAATAAAAAGGAAGCATGCACACTCTTATATATGTACGTCGCAACACGTACCCGATGATCCATGTTTTACTTTCACCTCTTTGTTGCTTACTACAGTTACTCGCATCACACACTGACGTTGCTACTGACACGTCGTCAGAGCCTTGCGCGTCCTCTCACCCACCAAGTTCCTCAGGTCGGACTCTCTTCAGTCGGGGTCCTGGTGAAGTCTGTTGTTCCTGACTCTGCTTCAGTGCAACATGACTCGATACACTTAGGCAGTGGGTCAACCGGCTGGCTGACACGTTTTCAGTGGGGACCCCTGCGTAGGCTGTTCTGACTCTTCTTCAGCGCCACAGCATAGTTTCACAGCTTAGTCTCATCTCGCGTCACCACACATACATCATGCCAGGCACGAAGCTGCCATTCACTCCCGCAGTACGAAAAAAATAAATAAAAATAAAATAAATAAATAAAAAATAATAATAATTCAAATAAAAATGAATATGAACCCAGGGGTTGCATACCATCTCCACCTGCCACGCCTGCAGGGAGATTAAAGGCTTCGTCAGTATTTCCCCTAACACAGGTCGTAGAGTTATTATGTCATGACTCATAGGCGGTTTATTTCACGCATCAATCTGTCTTGTCCGCGCATGTCAGCATCACATTAACAACTATCTCTTCCACAGACACGAGGGCACTCTAAGACCTGTCACGCCACAGGCACGAGGTTCGAGTCAGACTGCCTTTCCAAACACAGCAGTATTGCAGAGACCTGTCACATCCACAGGCAAAAGGGTATGCTAGACCTGTCAGGTTACAGGTACGACAGTCACATATAGGCCTTCCACAGGCATGAGAGCATGCAGGACCTGTCAGAATCTACAGGCTCGATAGTCGTGTAGAGGCCGGTCATGTCTGCGGACACAGTGGTTCTGTTGATGCCTGTCTGCAGGCATGGCGGTCCTTAGGCTTAATTTGTTACTGGTATCTGTCGAGAATGCAAGCGTGATCAGGGCTGGGAGGCCCGTCATTCGCTACTGGTCATTACCTCGGAGACTATATTCAGGACGGTATGTTGGCAGGGCAGGATATGGCTCACAGTACAGTCCAGCCAACTCTTCATATCTCTACACAATGAATTTTTGCCACTCTTTAGCAGGGACAGGAGGACATGTGTTGCCCGACAAGCTCTATCGGTTCCCCTTTTCGGCAATTACACAGTGAGCATGCCAATATGAACGAATCAGCTAGCACGTAGTCAGGCCCCATTCCAGGGCTGGGCCGGACGCAGTAGGCGTCTCCAACATATTCTCTCCGTGTCAGACACTGCCTCAGGTGGTCGCCAGCCGGCAGGCACAACTCTCTTGGTTCCTTGAGTCTAGCATGAACAGTTTGGGGGAAGATAGACATGACGAATTTTGGTGTTGGTTATTATGGTTAGGGATGTTATCAACTCTACTTCTTGATTTTTTGCCCTCTATAGGCGTGCCCTCATACGCGGTTACGGGCACAATTCAACCGCTTTGCCAGTCATTTTATTGATATAAGTACATAGGTTTGTATGCAAGGTGCAATCACAAGTACGGAACAACGCAAGCCGCTTGGTAAGTCAACGTTATGGTTTGCATAGTTGTGTTTCAGTGCTTGCCACTACAAGGCCGAATGTAAGCCCTGAGCACAAGTATTATCTGAGCTGTTAGAACCTTACAAGTATTGCATGTTGTATTTGCAGCAGCTTATCAATACTTACATGTGTCTTCCTGAAAATCTAATTTCTAACCCTGAGGTGAAGAAAAATGTAGATACAGTGCTATTTGACTGTTATATCTAACCTGGCTTGGTCAAACTCCACAATGCTAACACTTTTACTGAGTTGGGTCAATAAATTAAAAAATGTATGTGACCATCGAGAAACGCTTCCATCAGTGCCAATGTAAGTTGTAGGGCACGACTGGGCAGCCACTGATAAAAACTGGACATTGCATGTTGCTTTTGAATCCTGTCATGGTTTAACACATGAAAGAGACTGCCACTTTATAATGTGGTTTTGGGTGAGGGTAATGGGTCAATTAACCTTTCCATGATGCCAGGGTGTGGTTGGCCTATACACCACCCGAGGTAGACCAGCTTCTCCTGTGCCAGGCACTGGGCAAATAATTACGGTACTACGATGCAAGGTTACGGATAACTGGCTTAACTAAGGTTGGAAAGGTGGTATAATCCGTTACAGCTCAGATTAGCATGAAGGAGACGCAGGGTGAATTTAGGGAAGCTTATCGGCTTGCTGGGACTTATAGTTGATTGTGCCGTATATGACTGACTTGACTCGTATGAAACCCACGCTAGACTTTATTTACTTGGACTTGACTGACTTGACTTGAATTGATCCTGCTTACCATCAGGCTTCGACTTTCACCCAGGCACAGGGGTTAACTGGTGATAGACGCGTGGTTGCTGGACTAGGTCTCATGCCTCCTTCAGAATCACCTCACAGACTCCTCAGACTTCTCTCAATTGTACCTCAGCTACAACACTACAGACCTCAACTCTGAACTCTGGTTACACTATATATGGGAGCAATTTAGAGAAGTACCATTGGCTGGATAAGTCACCTGGCTCACCTTTGCATACTCCCCTAACAACAAGGTTCATGACAACAGGTTTAAGGTTTAAAGAGACAAGTACATAGAAAATACCAATAACTAAACCATTGCATAACATTTTGTAATATAGAGTCCTGAGGAATGTGGGCCCAAGACAGACATTGAAGCAGCCTCTGCCATACAGGATGGGCAGGAGTACAGAAGAACACGTTATTCTGTACTGGGTCACCACAATAACATTGAGCAGATTTGTTAAGAGTTATCTCAGGTGCATCGAAAGCTTTAATGTCCCAAGGAAATTTACCAGTTCTTAACCTTTTAAGGATGCCGGGCGTATGCATACGCCCTGCATCCTGTGTCCTTAAGGATGTGGGGCATATGCATACGCCCGTGGGAATTCCGGTCCCCGCCGCTAGCCGGTTGGGGACCGGACTGGAATGCCTGCTGAAATCATTCAGCAGGCATCCCGGCACACCCCATCCCCATGTCGGCGATCGCAGAAAATCGCATGTCAATTCAGGCATGCGATTTTCTGCTATTCCGGGCTGATCGGGTCTCTGGTGACCCGATCACCCATAAAATAGGGATGATCGGAGCTGTTAGTGACAGCCCCGATCATCCTGAGGGCTAGGAGCGAGGTCGCAGTGCTGCGATCTCCTTCTATTCCCTGCCATTGGTCAGAACTGATTCTGACCAATGGCAGGGCAGGACAGTGGGTTGGAGGAGAAGATGGATGGGGACCCCTGATCGTCGCTGGAGACTGCTGGATCCTGGCTCAGGTTGGGAAACTACGGTGGGGGGGGGGTAATGAAAGTTAAAGTAAAGTGATCTTTACTGTGGCAACCACTAGGAAGGCCGAACTGCAACTACCAGCATGCCCAGACAGCCAAAGGCTGTCTGGGCATGCTGGGAGTTGTAGTTTTGCAACATCTGGAGGGTCACAGTTTGGAGACCACTGTTACAGTGGTGCCCAAACGGTAGCCCTCCAGATGTTGCAAAACTACATCTCTCAGCATGCCTAGGCTGCCCAGGCATGCTGGCAGTTGTAGTTCTGTAACATCTGTCCCTTCAGAGTTTGCAATTTTCTTGAAATTTTTGAAAATTGCTGCTCTACTTTGAAGCCCTCTAATTTTTTCAAAAAACAAAAATATGTCCATTTTATGATGCCAACATAAAGTGGACATATTGTATTTGGGTATAAAAATAAAATGTATTTGGAATATCCATTTTCCTTACAAGTAGAGAGCTTCAAAGTTAGAAAAATGCTAAATTTTCTAAATTTTAATGACATTTGTGGATTTTTCACCAAAAAAGGATGCAAATAACGCCGAAAATTTACCACCAAAATAAAGTAGAATATGTCACGGAAAAACAGTCTCAGAATCAGAATATTCGGTAAAAGCATTTTCGCGTTATTAATTCGTAAAGCGACAGTGGTCAGAATTGCGAAAAAGGGCTCAGTCCTTAAAGGAGTACTCTAGTGCAGAGTATTCCTGCTCCGTCCTGCCCGGGCTGCTAAATAAATGAAAATGAACCATCACTCACCTCTCTGGGTTCCCGTGGAGTGCCACTACAGCTGATCGGTCCTCCGGTCCATCTCTTTCACACTTCCGGGTGTAATGAAGCGTCACATGGCGCTCAGCCTATCTCCGGCCGAGGCAGAACATCGCGGCGGCCGGCGATAGGCTGAGCACCATGTGACGCTTCGTTACACCCGGAAGTAGGAAGGAGATGGACTGGAGGACCGATCAGCTGTAGTGGCGCTCCGCGGGAACCCAGGGAGGTGAGTGATGGTTCATTTTCATTTCTTTTGCAGCCCGGGCAGGACGGAGCAGGAATACTCTGCATTAGAGTACTCCTTTAAGGTGAAAAAGGGCTGCGTCCTTAAGGGGTTAAATCCATTCATATACAATCAGATCACTCTAGTGGTGGCTGCAGGAAACCGTCATTTTAATCTTTAACCCCTTAAGGATGGAGCCCATTTTGACCTTAAGACCAGAGCATTTTTTGCAAATCTGACCTCTGTCACTTTATGCATTAAAAACTCTGGGATTCTTTTACTTATGAATTTGATTTCAAGATAGTTTTTTCCTGACATATTCTACTTTAAGATAGTAGTACATTTTTGTCGATACTTGCATCATTTCTTGGTGAAAAATTCCAAAATTTTATAAAAATGTAGAAAATTTAGCATTTTTCTAACTTTGAAGCTCTCTGCTTGTAAAGAGAATGGTTATGCCAAATAAATTATATATTGATTCACACATACAATGGGGTGTATTTATGAAGCACTTTAGCCTTGTTTTCTTGGGTTAAGGCTAGGTTCACACTACAGAATTTCTGGGCAGAATTTCTGCCGGAGATTTAGCCAGCGGCACTAAGACCGCACGGACTGCATTGCCGTCCCCCATAGACGGCAATGCATTTCTGGGTGGATCTTTTGGGAGATCTGCTCAGAAATGCATTGACATCTATGGGGATGGCAATGCAGTCCGGGCGGTCCTAGTGCCGCCGACTTGATCTCTGGCAGAAATTCTGCCCAGAAATTCCACAGTGTGAACCTAGCCTAATTTGGCACAAAAGTTTGGTGCAGTGCGTTTTTTGCACCTTTTGTTGTGCATTTTCATTTACACACATTCCTTTCCTTGGCGGCAGTATGTGTGTTTTCAGTCAAGTTTTTGCAGTGGTCAGAAATTTATGAAAATTCAACTTTTTAAAAAGGCGCAAACCCTTTAAAAGGCGCAAATCACCTCCATAAAAAATGGCATAGAAAACACACATTACAAAAATTAGTTGAAATTACTCATTAATATAAGCAGACCACCTTGTTATTGAAATTATATATATATATATATATATATATATATATATAAATAAATATATTACTTATTAAAAAATATAACTGAAAAATATACTTTTATAAAAATTTGGAAACATTTTTCAATATGGTTGGAATGGACATGTTTAAAAGTCTGGATATTTGGTACAATTAAGTTTAACACACAAGGAATCAACTCTGAAAGAGCTTCCTGTGACCTGTAAGGTCAGTAAATTCACACACACGACATTTTTGAAATTGCAACAAATTTATAGCCCGACTTGCGCTGTTTTGTAAATTTGGCGCAGTGAGTTAAAAAGACACCCATGAAAAAAGGAGTAAATAAAACACATACCACAGCCATTATTCATAAATACCCTCCAATACGTCTACTTTATGTTGGCATCATAAAGTTGGCATGTTTTTACTTTTTTAAGACATTAGAGGGCTTCAAAGTTTAGCAGCAATTGTCCACATTTTCTCGAAAAATTCAAAATCTGAATTTTTCAGGGGCCAGTTCAGTGTGAAGTGGATTTAACCCCTTAATGACCAAGCCCATTTTCACCTTAAGGACCAGGCCAATTATATTTTTGCATTTTAATTTTTTCCTCCTCGCCTTTTAAAATCCATAACTCCTATATTTCCATCTACAGACCCATATAAGGGCTTGTTTTTTGCGTGACCAATTGTACTTTGTAATTAAACCCCTCATTTTACCATAAAATGTACGGGAGGAAATTTTAATGAAAACCAAACTTTTGTACATTTTGGAGGGTTTCGTTTTCACACTGTACACTTTACGGTAAAAATGACGTGTTCTTCATTCTGTGGGTCAATACGATTAAAATTATGCCCATGGGTAGATACTTTTATATTTTTGTACCGCTTAAAAAAAATCTAAAACTTTTTGTACAAAATCAGTAATCTAAAATCGCCCTATTTTGACCACCTATAACTTTTTCATTTTTCCGTATATAGGGCGGTATGAGGGCTAATTTTTTGCGCCGTCATCTGTTATGTTTATTTATACACCATTTGCATATATAAAACTTTTAGATTCATATTTTGATAGTTCGGACTTTTATGCACGCAGCGATACCAAATATGTTTATTAAAAAAAAAATATGCTCTTTGGGGGTAAAATGGGAAAACGGACAATTTTCATTTTTATTGGGGGAGGGGATTTTTCACTTTTTTTTTACTTTTTATTTTTACATTTTTCAACTTTTTTTTTTTTTTTTTTACACTTTAATAGACCCCATAGGGACTATCCTTGGATTGCTAATACTGTTCATTGCTAAGCATAGGACACAGCACTGCTCAGTATTATCGGTCATCTTCTGCTCTGGTCTGCTCGATCTCAGACCAGAGCAGAAGACCCCGGGAGATGGCCGGAGCAAGGTGAGGGGACCTCCGGCCGCCATGCTGGATGATCGGATCGCCGCTGCAGCGCTGCGGGCAATCCGATCATCCAATCAAAGTACCGCAATGCCGCAGATGCCGTGATCTGTATTGATCACGGCATCTGAGGGGTTAATGGCGGACATCCGCGCGATCGCGGATGGTGGCCATTACGGGCGGGTCCCCGGCTGCTGATAGCAGCTGGAACCTGCCGTGTATGACACGAGCACCCTTCCGATGCTCGCGGTCATACACAGGACGTAAATGTACGTCCTGGTGTGGGAAGTCCCGCCAAACCAGGACGTACATTTACGTCCGTGGTCGTTAAGGAGCCTTTCTGTGAGAAATCCGCCATTAATTACCACATTAAAGAAACTGCACCCCTCAACGTATTCAAAATGACATTCAGAAAGTTTTTTTTAACCCTTTAGGTGTTTCACAGGAATAGCAGAAAAGTGAAGGAGAAAACTCAAAATCTTCATTTTTTAAACTCGCATGTTCTTGTAGACCCATTTTTTTTTTCATTTTTACAAGGGTTAAAAGGAGAAAAAGGTATGGAAATACCTTATATATGGATGCAAAGTGATCTGCAGGCACACTTCGGGGCTCAGAACTAGAAAAGGAGCAACTTTGGGATTTTGGAGAAAGAATTTTGCTGAAATAGTTTTTGGGGGGCATGTCACATTTAGGAAGCCCCCATGGTGGCAGAACAGCAAAAAACAGCCCACATGGAACACTATTTGGGAAACTACACCCCTCAAGGAACGTAACAAGGGGTACAGTGAGCCTTAATGCCCCACAGGTGTTTGACACCTTTTTTTTTAATTAAAATGCTGGTGTTACCCTCATTTTTTTATTTTCACAAAGGGCAATAGGAGAAAAGGCCCCCCAAAATGTGTAACACAATTTGTCCCGACTACAGAAATACTCCATATGTGGCCCTAAACTGTTGCCTTGAAATACGACAGGCCTCCGGAGTGAGTGAGCTCCATGCGCATTTGAGGCCTAAATAAGTTATTTGCATAAGGGCGGCTGAGGCTATGTTCAGTTGGTGGAATGTCCGCACGGAAAATTTCCATGTGGACATTGCACCGGCAGCGGAGCACTGTCAGAACATGCCGACGCTATGAGTGCTTGGAAGTGCACTGTCTCATAAACGCCAATGCATTTCTGTGTGGACTCAGCAGAAAGAATAGACATGCCTATGCTTACTGCGGACTCCGGAATTGGGATTTCCGCCGCAGAAACACAGAGCAATTGAGAGAGAAGAACCTATTTCCTGTCACAATTTAAAGAGGAAATATTCATCTGTAGCTGAGTTAGTTGTGTGTACTTTAGAATGACTGAACACATTGGCCCAGATTTTCTAAAATTGGCTATTTCTAGACAGTCTACACATGCTCCAGACTTACCACAAAGTGTTGTGCTATTGGATAGTCCAGCACATCTTCACAATGCCTAGTCTATCTTTACACCAACTATAAGTTGGCTTACTGTATGGTAAAACCATGTGCCAAATCTTTTTGTGTATTATTGGCATGCAATGTTAAACTTGAAGCCACTCGCCTTTCAACTTAACCATCCCCCATACCAAACAAATAATCTTCAATAATAAAGTGGAACTGTGTGTAGACATTACTTAAAATTAAGACCATCAACATGAATGAACATCTGAATATGAAAGCAGTCACACCACATTTTAGGTATACGGCAGCCGGCGGGAGAATTTAAAAACTGCCCACTATCATATCTCTGCCGTACCCCATTCACTTCAATGAGCCAGACGGAGTCAGACAGTGACTAGGTCTGCCACTAGCTGACTCTGTCCGACTCATTGAAGTGAATGGGGTACAGCGCAGGTCGACCGCCACGCCCCCTCCCATAGACTTGTATTGACGGGGGTGGGTGTAACGTCACGAGGTGCGGAGCCGTGATGTAACGATGCTCCGGCCCCTGTATTGCCCGTCATTACGTGAAGAGCGATCTCGCTCTGTGCAGTAATGATGGCGGGGTGCTGCAGCAGCGATCCCCGGGGTCCCAAGCAGCGGGACCCCGGCGATCTGACATCTTATCCCCTATCCTTTGGATAGGGGATAAGATGTCTAGGGGCGGAGTACCCCTTTAAGGGCTCAGCCCATTTCAGCCTTAATGGGGTACTCCGCTGTCCCAGCAATCGGAACATTTTGTTACGAACGCTTGGATTGGAGCGGGCAGTGGGGGGTCGTGACGTCACAGTCATGTCCCTAGTGACGTCACACCATGCCACCTCAATGCAAGTCTATGGGAGGAGCGTGATGGCCACCATGCCCCCTTCCATAGTCTTTCATTGAGTGGGCGTGGTGTCACAAGGAGGCCTGACAGTGAAGTCACAACCCCCGCAGCCTGCACCTAGCGTTTTAAACAAATGCCGGTTGCTGCACAGAGATCGCGGGAGTCCCAGCGGCGGGACCCCCCAATCAGACATCTTAAAGGGGTATTCCAGGCAAAAACTTTTTTTTTATATATCAACTGGCTCCGGAAAGTTAAACAGATTTGTAAATTACTTCTATAAAAAAAATCTTAATCCTTCCAATAGTTATTAGCTTCTGAAGTTGAGTTACTGCTCTCTGATGACTCACGTCCCTTGAGCTGTCCAGTTCCTAAGGGGATATTCTCCCATCATGCACAGCTCCCGGGAACGTGACATCATCATTGAGCAGTTAGACAGAAAACTTCAGAAGCTAATAACTATTGGAAGGATTAAGATTTTTTAATAGAAGTAATTTACAAATCTGTTTAACTTTCCGGAGCCAGTTGATGTATATAAAAAAAGGTTTTGCCTGGAATACCCCTTTAACCCCTATCCTTTAGAGATCCACATACGCTGCCTAAAGAGCAGATTCATCCACTAAATGGATATTACAGTGGTTTATTAAACAGGCCTGAATAACAATATTATTGAGAAAGACATGTGCATCCTCTGTACCTGGCATGGTTGCTAACTGTTTTTTTTTAGGTCACAAGATGGCTTCAGATGTTAAAGATTGCATACTATAATAAATTCATACAGTGTTATGATGGCCACTATTTTGGTGTAAATAAAATGCATCATACAGAATAAGTGATCTAATGAATTGGTACCAGTATATTGTTGTCCATAGGAGCGTATCTTTGTGTCACCTAAATCATGAAGAAATAAATTCTGCAGTTAGGTCATCAATGAATTAAAAGGGAATCTGTCAGCTCTATATGCTGTACAGAGCTACAGACCCCATTGGATAGCTGTTACAGTATGAAAGTGAACTGTTCCTTTCCTGTGCCTTTCTTATTTGTTAGCCAAATGTCAAAAAGGAGGAGCCAAGTGGGTCAAGTGTTACAGCCGGGCATGGCTCCTCAATTACTCTCACCCCACCTCTGTTCATTGACATACAGGGCCCTGTACATGGAGGGGCTGAGAAGTGCGCAAGGCTGTGGCACTTGAGCAGCTTAGCTCCACCTCCTTGACATTTCACTAAATACAAAGGCAATTGCATGATTATTACTTGTTTTATAGTCCGATATAAAAGGGGATAGTTTACAATCGAGATATTTAGACATTATAATAGAAGGTGATTTATAAGGAAATGAATGCAAATTAAATCAATAGTTAAAAAAACATTTAATTAGTAATATATCCAGCCAACTGCTTAAAAATCTATGTCATGTAATAAAACCAAGAGAGTATTTCAAAGATTTCCACACAAGATCTCCAAATTTGGGTGCAGAAGTCATCAGAGAATTCCTGATACATTGCTGTCTTCCTTATCGCACCAACAGAATGGAAATGTCCCGCAGCATGGCTGTAACCAGGGTCGCCAAAGATTATTGAGGAATGAGAACTGTAGAGGCACCACACCGATAGTTTTCTGATGTTCTGTCACCGCCATGTTTATTCTGTCCAGTACAATCATATATTGTGGGTCTACATAGGGGTCAAGAGGGTTGGATTCTGAAGGATCAGCTGATAATTCAAATAACAATGGAGGATCATGGTGAAGAACATTGTCTCCTTCACAGGCACAAATTAAAATATTATAACAACCCACTGCATCTTCTGGGGAAAAGACTGGAGTCACAAAGTGAGCTTTCCAAATAGCGCCACCTAGGAACACAACATTGAAATGTAAAATGTAATTGTCTATATAATTGTCATTTTAAAGGAAATCTGTCAGCTGTATTTTCTGTTCAGAGCTGCATACACTTTTGGTTAGCTGTTAGGGTATAAAAGCAAAGTGTACCTTTCCTGGGGCTGATGGTGGTTGTTTTTTTTAATTTTTCATAGAAGTGTCAAGGAGGTGGGGCCAAGGTGCTCAAATGCCACACCCTGGCATGCCTCCTCTCTCATCCCTACATCCCAGCCCCATCTTAATTAATGTTCAGAGCCTTGTAATTCAATTAAAGGTAAACTGGAAGGTTAGAGCGAGCAAGGAGGCATTCCAGGCTATGGCACGTGAGCAATCTCCGGCAACCTACAAGTGTTCAGGATCTACACAGTCAGATGCAACATCTAAGGGCAAATGTTCCACAGGATGCCATAAGAAACCTATATGTCTCCGTGCTCTACCATATTGTGGTGGCCCACTACAGGATGGTTTTTCCCCATACCTTCCCGCCCTGTCAGGCAGCGTCCCTCCGTGTCCCCAGGGCCCCCTGCAGTTGTATCTCCCAGGTATATAAGTTGTATATTTTATTGTGTATTGTAGCTTTAATAAATTTTACCATGTGATTGTTACCCAGGAGGTGCTAGTGACCAGCTGACCCCAAAGGTGACCTATGGGCTCCCTGCTAGTCTCCCCATATAAGCCCTGGGTGGAGCTAGCCTCATGCTCTTGTTCCTGAGGTTCAGTCCAGTCAAGACGTCTCAGAGTGTGTGTCCCGAGCATTGTAGGCCTCAAGTCAAGTCTTGCAGCCAAATATATATAAAAAACGATACGTTAAATCATAAAGTGCAAGCCTGCTAGTTACGTCATGGTCACCTGTGTGTAGCGAACCTCTAATGTCCCTAACATAAAATGGCGTGGCGCTGGATGTCACATCCGGCCACATCTGAACAAAAACCAAACAGATCCATTACTGGGACAGACTACATTGATTTAGAGCATTTTCATACCCTTGAAAAAAACATGTTATTGCTGCTGAACTCTTGTGAGAAAGAACAACCTCCCAGTGTTAAAGGGGTACTGCACTGGATGTCACGGCCGTCACTCCCCCTCCCATAGACTTGCATTGAGGAGGCGTGGCCCCTTTAACACTGGGAGGTTGTTCTTTCTCACAAGAGTTCAGCAGCACTAACATGTTTTTTTTGTTTTTTTCAAGGGTATGAAAATGCTCAAAAACAGCATTCGGAACATTTACTTCCGCATGATGACCAGTGGAGTACCCCTTTAAGAATGGTAAAGCCATAACATGGATTCAAGCGCATATTAAAATAATCCTGAAACAAACTTACTCTCTTTTTCATGCCAACGGACTGCGTGTAGATGAATTCCACAGTAATGGAACAGAAACTCATGTTCAGAGTGACGAGTGCTCTTTGTGAGTAGAGGCATTAGGTTCCTTCCATCAATTATTCTAAGGCAAGAGAAAAAAGTAGCTATAGATTGTTGCTTTAATTTTACTTTACTAAAATTTTGTGCTCCAAATTCCCACTTCCATTCATACAGCCTAATTTTGATTGGAGATGCAAATAGGAAATTTGATTATTTCATCATGACTTGATGCTTCATATTTTATTTCCAATGCACAATGGAGAAACATTGGTTGTGAAGATGGACTTTTAGGGTCTATTCATATGTACAGTATCCTGCGGATATTTGATGCTGCTGATTTGATGCTGTGTTTAGTCATTTCATTTACAAAGAAATCTGCAGCATAGAATTTGCAGCTTTAAATCCTGCACATCAAATATGTGCATGATATCGTAGGCCCTAAGAGTATGTTCACACGTACAGGATCTGCTGCATATTTTTGCTGCATATTTTCTGCAGCTAATTTCGCTACCTACCCATAGAAGTTAATGGGTAGCAAAATCAGCTGCACAAAATATGCATAAAAAATATGCAACAGATCCTGTACAGATTGCAGCGGCTCCCCCTGCTCCCTGAGCTAGGCCAAGAGCATCCACGATGTGCGAGTATACTGCGCATGTGCGCGGCGACTCGCATATCAGTGTTTCTGCTCATAACGACGTATTGCCACTCTGAGCAGGCACATAAAAAAATACCCTGTAGCGGCGGACCCGCAGCGTAAAATACTTTGTGGATCTGCTCATCTGAATGTACCCTAAAAGGGGTTTCCCCACTAAAGTAGTGGAGTCATTTAGCTTAAATAAGCTACCACTGAGTTGTTACCCTGTTTTGCTCCCTGCAGCCTAGCCTTAACATTTTTTAATACCACTGAGGTTATTATGAAAGCTTATTAGAAGTTAAAGGGGTACTCCAGTGAAAACCTTTTTTCTTTTAAATCAACTGGCTCCGGAAAGTTAAACAGATTTTTAAATTACTTCTATTAAAAAATCTTAATCCTTCCTGTACTTATTAGCTGCTGAATACTACAGAGGAAATTATTTTCTTTTTGGAATGCTCTCTGATGACATCACGAGCACAGTGCTCTCTGCTGATGTTATAATAATAAGTCTGTATTTATTTATTGTTGTCCTTAATGGGATTTGAACCCAAGTCCCCAGCACTGCAAGGCAGCAGTGCTAACCACTGAGCCACCATGCTGCCCTTAGCATACATCTGTGCTCGTGATGTCATCAGTGTTCCAAAAAGAAAGGAACTTCCTCTGTAGCATTCAGCAGCTAATAAGTACTGGAAGGATTAAGATTTTTTTAATAGAAGTAATTTACAAATATGTTTAACTTTCTGGCAACAGTTGATTTAAAAGAAAAAAGGTTTTCACCGGAGTACCCCTTTAAGAATGCAGCAGGGGAAAAAACCTTGTAACACAAACCTGTCTTTGGGCAAATCACCACCACCCAAGTAGACCACCGTTGGATAGATATCCATTAGACTTGTGGGTTCTTCAATGATCTCATTAGAAGGAATGATGCCCGGCCACCGGAATATCCCTGGAACTCGGATACCACCTTCCCAGCCGGCCATACCTTTTCCACCTGGGATTTACACATAATAGTTACATAGTTTGTAAGGCTGAAAAAGACATGTCCATCCAGTTCAGCCTACGACCCTATAGTGTTCCACCTAGTACCCTATAGTGTTGAGCCAAAGGAAGTAAAACCCCCATGAAAATATACTGTAAATGCCCTTCAAACAACTCCTTATAAGCATAAGATTTACGGCCGATCTGCTGTTGATACCGTTTTGACACTTTCCAAGTCCACCATTGGCCTTGGAAACCTTGGTCCCTCTAGACATGGACATGTGACCACTAAGCCAATCACTTGCCACAGGGGTCACATAAATGTGTTGAGAAAGACCAGAGAGTACAGAAACCAACAACACCAGAGAAGCGTCGGAACAGGAGAGGCTGGGGATACGCAATGTGAGTTTGACTTGCACAGATCTGCTCAGCTTTCTGGGAAGAGTCATTCCGTACTCACTTAGTTCTTCTGGCCCTTTATCTCCTATACCAGCACCAATTAAAACTTCCAAAATATCCCTATGGCATTTATTAATACATATATTGCATATATTTTATCATATTGTCTCACCTCTATACATCCCATTCCATCCTCCGATTTGGAATTTCCCATCTTTAACCTCTAAATGTCCTCCATGGTCAGAGGCAAAATAGATGATTGTGTTGTTCTTTAATCCATTATTATCAATAGCATTCACTACTGAACCTGCAAAAGAAAAAAATTAGGGAAATTCTTTACCTAACAGCGGCCATAGAGGAATCACATACTACGCATGGTAACCAATTGTAACAAATGGCATACTGTACATCTGGAACAGTGTTCAGCCCATTTTAGGGCCTGTTCACATGTCGTTTTGGACCTATGTACATTGTATGTATCTGTAACTCTCCCAGGATATGTTAAACATATCCATCGGCTCCTTCAAGTATGAGAGGCCACAATTTTTGTGTGTGAAATAGCATAGTATAAATACATTCAGACCACAAAAACAATCCTGACATAGGCCTCATGCTTATGATTTTGTTAAAGAGCTACCGTATTTTTCGCCATATAAGACGCTCCGGCACATAAGACGAACCCAATTTTAAAGGGTAAAAATCTAGAAAAAAAAGATTCTGCACCAAATACAATGTAAAGTATAGGACAGTGATCTTCAACCTGCGGACCTCCAGATGTGGCAAAACTACAACTCCCAGCATGCCCGGACCGCCAGGAGTTGTAGTTTTGCAACATCTGGAGGTCCGCAGGTTGAAGACCACTGGTATAGGAAGTTATACTCACGTGTCCCTGCCGCTCCGGACCCGTCACCGCTCGTCACCGCTGCCCTGGATGCCATCACGTCGCTACGCACGCCGCTCCTATTGGATGATGGGACGGCGTGCCTGATGACGTGATGACGACGAAGGAGAGCGCCGGCCATGCAGGGGATCCCGGCACGGAGCAGACACCGAGGAGGCAGGTAAGGTCCCTCCCGGTGTCCTGTAAGCTGTTCAGGACGCCGCAATTTCACCAGCGGTCCTGAACAGCCCGACTGAGCAGCCGGATTAGTGTCACTTTTGCTCCAGATGCGGCGGTCAGCTTTGATCGCCGTGTCTGAAGGGTTAATACAGGGCATAACTGCGATCGGTGATGTCCTGTATTAGCCGTGGGTCCCGGGTCGCAGGGACCGCCGCGGTATTTGCCGTATAAGACGCACCAACTTTTCCTCCCCAGTTTTGGGGAAGAAAAAGTGCGTCTTATACGGCGAAAAATACGGTATATAGTACACGTCTACAAAGGAGACCTATTTGCTAAGGCTTCATACTGTACATTGGATTGTAACACATTCATAAAATCTGGTAAAAAAGTTTTGGTATGTTCAGTCATATGCTGTATGGAAACCCCATGGAGCGGCACAAAGCCATAGAGATGCTGCCATAGAGATGCATCCAAATTAAGGGGCATCCTGGGGCCTTTAGAATGCTAAATCCGCCCTATTGTATCAATGACTTACCTACCATGAAGTCCATTTCTTCAACATTATCCCCATAAAGCCCATGCTTGCTTTTTCCAGTAAATGCTTTTGTGGTAACAAGTGGGGTGTGAACATGGAGAAATGAAACGATGAGCAGAAAAGGGGCTTTCGTATTTCTTAAAATAAAGAAAAAAAATGTGAAATTTTAATTGCAGAATCTAAAAATGTAGATTTTGTATGCTTAGTGCAGAGTGGGTGCCGGCTGTTATCAGCAGCAGACTCTCACCATTAGTGACTAAAAAAATCACTCTAATGCCCATACATGCCACAGTCCTCAGCAATGGGGGCATCTAGGTGGTTATTTAATACTTGCTGGTACTGTAAGGGTTCTGATCTCACCCACACAACACAATCCTGAAGTTGCTTTAGCAGCCAGGAGCCTTCTAAAGTCCTCTTTGGGTCCTCCCTCTGTTAACCAGCTTAGATACTACTGTGGTATAGCAGGGTGCAATGCAGGCCAGATGTTGTAACCCTGGGGGGCAGATGTTCTTAACCCCTTCTTGTCATGTCACCAAGGCGTGGTTTAGCCTTAAACACCTGAAGGTATACCGCTGGATCCTGGGCTAGGCACGGGGCAATGAAGACACCGACACCAAGTTACGGACAACGGTAGCTTTACTGAGGGTAGACAGGTGATACAGTCTATGCAGTACAGCCAATATCCCAAGGAGGCGACCAGTGACACAGGAGGACCTCGTAGGCTTGCTGGGACTTGCAGTACGTAGAGACACTTTAGTGCAGGCCACGGTGACTATATAGAAGACTTGACTTGACTGACTTGACAATTGAAATTTAGATGAATGAGCTGACATTGTGGCTGCAGACTTTAGGCTTGAGGCCTCCAATGCTCTGGACACACACTGAGAAGACTGCACTGGACCTCAGCAGGAGAAAGAATGCTGGAAGAGAGAGATTGTAGCTCCACCCCTGGTTTTTATAGGGGTGTCTAACAAACAGCCCAGAGGTCACTTGAGGGTCAATAGTGCCTCCTGGGTAACAAGCACATGGTATAATATTTAAAGCAACAGTACACTAGTAATACAAACATATATACAATAGGGGTTATACTGTAAAGGGGGCCCTGGGGACATGGAGGGACTATGCCTGACAGGGCAGGAGAAATGTACAGGGATACACGTTCCCGTACTGGGCCACCATACTAAAAGCACTGTTGACTGCAGCATCTAAGTTGTTAAATGAAAAGGGATGGAATTATATCAGATCCTGGCTATTGCAGCAGAGCATAATGTACCGCTAAAAGTTGAAGAATGGATCAGAGCTCCTGAGCAATCTGGGTGATGTACATGTACGGCAGATTGCGCTAATCTCTTGGTGGTATATATATATATATATATATATATCTGCTGTCACC
Source organism: Hyla sarda (assembly GCF_029499605.1). Classification (NCBI taxonomy): domain Eukaryota; kingdom Metazoa; phylum Chordata; class Amphibia; order Anura; family Hylidae; genus Hyla; species Hyla sarda. The sequence goes on from NC_079190.1 coordinate 408,742,157, forward strand.
AAGGGGTAAATGGACTACAAATTTGTCTTCCTTCTAAGAACTTTAACAATGATTATTTAGAAATATATTACTTATGCAGTGTACTGTACATCTATAATATCAAAAGAGTGCTATTGGATGAATCTTTTAATGTCAAAATGAGAAATGTATTGAAAAACTCAAGAGTACATACATCAATGCAATAAAGCATATTCGTAGAGTAGAATCAAGTGTAACAAAAAGCAAACAATGCTCAATGAGAAAGCATAGTAAAATAACAGACACACAAAGTCTTAATGGGTAGAAGTACGAGGGGTGGGGGGAAGGGTTAGGTATGTGTATGGATATCAGAAATGATATAATGTCAAGTGAACTATAGTTTGCTGAGAAATTGGCATCATCAGTAATATAGTAGATATTTAGAGAGCGCTGTCATATAATAATAAATTTAAATGTGTCCCAAAAATCTTTTATAAAGATAAGTAATAGGATATGTCCGGAGCGTGAGAAGAGGAGATCCATGGGTCCCAAATTTTGGTAAATAGTTCCATCGAGTCAGCTCGGATTGCATTTAGTTTTTCAGAAACCATTATGGAATTAATAAGAGTAATTACAGTACTAACTGAGAGATCTGGAGAGCGCCATTTAGATGCTACATGAATCCTGGATGCTAACAAGATGAATTGAATCAATTTAAAGCAGGCATAAGATATTCCCGTAGGTTTAAGACTCAGCAAACAGGTAGCTGGATCAAGTGAGCGTTGTTTACCTGTAACAGACTTGATGAGTGACATAATATCTCTCCAGAAAGATTTAACCTTAGAACAAGTCCACCATGTATGCAGCATCGATCCCTCCACATCTCAACCTCTAAAACATAGTGGAGATACTGAGGGATAGACAGCATTTAGTCTGGCAGGAACTAAATATATTCTATGCAAAATCTTTAGAGCGGTTTCTGCCAAAGATACCTGCCTACTGAGCTGAGTACAGTAGTCGTGCCATTGGGTTAATGAGAGATCTATCTGGAGGTACTCTTCCCACTGGGACATAAATTTAAGTTTAGTATCAGGTGGAGGAATAGATTATAGAGAGAGAACCTGGCTGTAATGGGGAGTATAAGGCTAACTTCTCAAACAAGGATGGTTCTACCATAGTTTCTTTTGATAACAGAGAGGTGAGAAAAGAAAATACCTGAGAGATCTTAAAGGATTCCGCTAAAGGTGGGTTGTGGTATGACGTCTTTACTAATTAATTTGTTCGTCACTAGAAAGTTGTTCAATGTAAGTAAGTTGTTCCTATACCACCATGAAAAATTTGAGCCTTTGACACCCAGAGGGAACATTGGGTTGTGCAGAATAGGCATAGCAGGAGAGATAGGAGATTGTAAATGGGACTTAAATCGTACAGATCGCCACATCAAAATAGAATACAAAGATATAGTAGCCCTAGTCTTAATATAAGGAGCCACCAGTTTTGTAACACACATCAGTGCACGGAGTGAGTAAGGAGAAAGTAGATCATTTTCCAATGTTACCCATCTAGGATAGGAGTTCGGTGCATTACAGAGAAGGAGTTGGGCTAATCTAGCCGCCCGGTAGTAAAGGAGAAGGTTAGGTGTTGACAATCCCCCCATCCTCTTGTGATAATACATGATCGATTTAGGTATTCTTGGATGATTACCTCGCCATATAAATTTGAAAATCGCAGATTGTAGTTTTCTAATATCAGCCACCCTAATTGGGACAGGCAGTGTGCAAAATAAGTATAATATTTTCGGGAGTATCACCATTTTTACTGAGTGGATCCACCCCATCCATGAGATATGTGGAAGATTCCAATTTTTTAAATCCACTCTAATAGCTTTAAAGAGGGGTATATAGTTTACCTTTTAGATTTCACTGAGGGATGTAAGGATAGAGACACCTAAGTAAGAAAGAAAAGAGGAAGGAGATTTCAGATTAAAGTTGAGGGAAATGAGGTCAGATACAGATTTAGAAGTTTGGCAATGCAAAATCTCAGATTTAGATCTATTCACGACAAACCCCGATATTGTAGAGAACTTATCAAGTAGTACAAAAAGATTGGGCAGGGAGATAAGCGGCTTAGTAATGGTAAGTAAAAAATCATCGGCAAAAAGTTCACCTTATATTTTGATTCCCCAATGTGGACGCCTGCTATATCTGGATTGCTTTGAAGAAGCGTCGCCAGGGGTTCCATGGCTAAAGCAAATAGTGCTGGTGATAAGGGGCACCCCTGGTGAGTTCCCCGTCCAATCTGAATTGGAGAAGGTGAGGGGGATGGAAGTTTGAGGTAGGCTTGAGGACCAGAATAGATCACGCAAAATGCATCAACAAATGGACCTGAAAAACCCATAGCCTGCAAAACACCAAATAAATAGGGCCATGATACTGTATCGAAGGCTTTTTCGATATCAAGCCCTACTAACGTAACAGGAGTGGAGGTGGAGGAGGCCCAGTTGACTATGTTAAGGACTTTACAGATATTATCTGGGGCCTGTCTACCTCTAATAAATCCCACTTGGTCGTTATGAACAATATCAGGGAGTATAACATTTAATCTCTTGGCCAGAAGGGATGTAAATATTTTTGTATCTAAGTTAATCAATGAGATTGGACGGTAGTTAGACGGGATAAGAGGATCTTTCTGGGGTTTGGGGATAACAACTATGGAGGCCATCAAAAATTCAGGGGGCATTGGGGATCCTGTCAGTAATTTATTACAAAAATTAACAATGTGTGGAACTAATATGGATTCAAACTTCTTGTAAGTTTTAAATCTTACCAAGTTTTAAATCTGAGATTGTTGCAGAGACCTCTTCAGATGAGATGGGGGCATTAAGAGCATCTCTAGTATTAGAATAAATTGAAGGAAGAGAGAGAGAGCGAAGAAAAGTATTAATAGTGGGAGCAGAAGGGGGTGTGGCATTTTCTTTATATAGTGAGGAATAAAAATTATGAAAAACCTCATAAATTCGTGATGGGTCGGAGGTGGGAACACCAGGTTTAATCTGTATACGGTCTATTCTATTTTGTCTTTGCCTCTGTCTAAGCATGGACGCCAGAAGACGGTCCAGTTTGTTTGGCCATTTATAATATGTAGCCTGGGTCCATTTTAAAGCCTTCTCCGTATGTTCCTTAAGCACCTCGTCCAAGTGTAACCTAGTAGTCCGTAAAGCTTGTAGGAGATACGGAGTAGGGTTGTTCTGATGTGCTATGGTTAATCTGGCTAATTTATTTTCAAGAGTGGCCTGTATCTTATTGCGATCTTTTTTTCAGTCGTGAAGCAACAGCTATAAGTCTACCTCTAATAAAGGCCTTATGGGCCATCCAAACCCAGCCCACATCTGATTTGGCAGTACAGTTGGTGGTACAAAAAGTCTGAAAGGTCTGTTTCTATCTGGTTACGTATGTGTGGACGACATAGAATCGATTCATTGAGTCGCCGTGTAAATGGAGCATCACATCTATTTCCAAATTGGAAACATGCAAAAACTATTTCGTGATCAGACCACACACATGGAATATGTCGGGCATAGAGGAGATGAGATAAAGTGGTCGAGTTAGTGAGGATCCAGTCAATTCTGGTGTAAAGTCCATGAGCTGGGGAAAAATAAGTGTAGCCTCTCTGAGTTAAATTGTGTTCCCTCCACGTGTCCGCAAGCTCATTATCAAGAAATGTTTTAAGTAAAAGCCTATGTTGAGTGCCCGAGCGTCTAAATAAAGTGGTGCTCGATCTGTCCAGAACTCTGTTAAAGACCATGTTGAAGTCTCCACACCATATCAGTTTATCATAAGAAAGGGTTTGTAGTTTGGCAGCAATAAGGGTAAAAAATGTCAGTGGATCATCATTAGGTGCATATGTGTTGATGATACATATTTTAGAGTGAATGTGAAGGCCCTCCAAAATAAGGTAACGCCCATCAGGATCAACATGGGAGTCCTGGACAGAAAGGGGGAACTCATTTTTAAGAAGAATTACCCCTCCTCGGGTTTTGTTGGTGTAGGAAGCCATAAAGTATCTATTTAATCTGGAGTCAAAGAATTTAGGTTAGGATTGCGGAGTAAAGTGAGATTCCTGCAATGCAATAATATCTGGGTTATGTTTAAGGTAATCTTTAAATGCTTTTTTCCTCTTCAAGGGGGTATTAAATCCCCTCACATTATGGGACAGGACACGACACATTGGGGAAGGATAATACAAAGTGATGGAAGAACAACAGCACTGGACATAAGGAAAACAGTAATAAGATATGATTGGAGCGTACATTTGAACAATACCACAGGAGATACACATTAGGATGGGGACAAGGAGGAGGTATAGTTAAACAAATAATGGTAAGTAAAACTGCAATGAACTTGAGTAAAACAACTAATACAAAATCAAGGAGTCCAAGGCCGGTGGGAGCAGGGAACTCATCGCCACTCATGACCCCAGCTCCCAGCAAAACCTCGGAAAGTGAGGCAACATGTTAATCCATCCCGCCTAGCACCACAAAAAGTACAAAGAAAGCCATCTTATCAGATTCAGAAAACAAATCCAAAAAAATTAACCATCTGTCATAACATCATAAGGCAACATCTGAGAGTATATAGGTAAGTAAGCCGAGGATATAGAAGAGGTGGGAAAAGAGGGAGCAGGATTAATGTAAAGAAGAAGGTAAAAAGGGGGAGAATAATTAGTAGGAAAAGAAGGCGAGGTGAGAAGTCATGATATTATGCCCTTCCTTTAATTTGTCGGTTAAGTCCAGCACGAAATTCAGGTATTTTATATCCGAACAGTGTCCAAATACACATAGGTAGACAACAAAAATGTAGTCAAATCTCCATGAGGATATGAAACATCACTAAATCCAGCATGTAAAATCCTGCAGGATGTAACGTCAATCAGGGTGACGAGCCTGTGAATGTTGTCATTTATATGGCGAGTCAATACGCTGCCAGACTCTCTTCATTTTAGGCTGATGGGCCAGTGGAGCTTCGTTTTCATCATAGGGTATTTTCTCACGCTGAAGTATTCCCAATGCTTCGGTAGGTGTGCGAACTATGTAATTCTTAGAACGCAATTGAAACTGCAAGCTGAAAGGGAATCCCCAGCAATATCGCACTTGCGCCTTTTGTAGGGCCAGTGTAACAGGTCGCATGAGTCTTCTGCGTTCAAGGGTGGAGGAAGCCAGGTCCGCATATAGATGCACAGACTGAGGTAAGCCCGGTAGCAGGGAAACATTTCTGGCAGTCTGGAGGATGCGATCTCTCATCTCCGGATAATGCAGTCTAAGAACCACATCCCTCGGGACCTCAGGGTTTTTTGGTCGCACTAAAGCTCTGTGAATGCGGTCCATTCTAAATTGTGTTGGATCAACCTGTGGCAGCAGGGATCCGAATAGAGAAAGGGCCATGGTGGGAAGGTCAGTGACCGTCTACGGTAGTCCCCAGATTCTAATATTTGCCCTCCTAGACCTGTTTTCAAGGTCCTCCAACTTTAGTTCAATAAGATTCATGTGGTCAGTGTGTTCAATTATGGCTTGTCTGTCAGTTTCTATGGCTACCGCTAGATCATCAGACCTCAGCTCCAGGTCTGAGACTCTCTGGCCTAAGTCACTCACCTGCTTGGTGAAGTCAGTCACCGCTTGAGAAAGTTCAGCTTTAAACATCTGTTGTATGGACTTGTAGAGTTCTGCAGGGTTCATAGGATCCGTTGGCAATTGTATTAGGGTCGGCTCGTCAGCTATATCAGCTTCCTCAAGGAGAGTCGGGCTTGAAGCGCGAGAGGTTGTCGGCGCCATTTTGGATTTCGCGCCGGACCCAAAGACTTCATGTAAAGTCTGAGATATGGAACAATTTGTTCCTGGAACACGGTTTTTATCTGTCTTTGTCTTATCCGCCATCTTGGGAAGTGGTTTTCTTCTCACGGGAGCTGACGGGTCAGCGCTAATATAGGTGCTTTGTAGCGGGTGGCGCGGAGCTCACATAGAACACGTCCTGTTCAGCAAGCTGCGTGCATGCGCCCTTCTGGATGAATCTTTTAAAGGGGTAATCTGCCCCTAGACATCTTATCCCCTATCATTTGGATCTGATCCCGTCTGATTGCGGGGGTCCCGCTGCTGGGTAGTGTTGCTCGCGAATATTCGCAATGCAAATTTTATTCAAGAATATCGCATAATCGCGAATTCGCGAATATTCGCGAATATAGCACTATATATTCGCAATTACGAATATTCGTTTATTTATTTATTTTTTTCACAGTACACATCACAGTGATCATCCCTCTCTGCTTCCAGCTTGTGTGGTGTAAAGAAGGCTCTAATACTACTGTGTGAGACTGGTGTACGAATTTTCGCATATGTGAAAATTTGCATATGCGAATTTTCGTATGTGCGAAAATAAAACGCGAATATTACGAATATGTGAATTTTGTGAATATATGATGAATATTTGTCCATATATTCGCAAAATATCGCGGATTCGAATATGGCCTATGCCGCTCAACACTACTGCTGGGAACACCCGCGATCTCTCCTGCAGCACCCTACGTCATCTGCTGCACGGAACAAACTTCGCTCCGTGCCTGATGACGGGCGATACAGGGGCCGGAGTATCATGATATCACGGCCCCGCCCCCTTGTGACTTCACACCACGCCTACTCAATGCAAGTCTATGGGAGGGATAGGGGATAAGATGTCTAGGGGTGGAGTACCTCATTTAAACCTACAATCGATCACAAATCTCCACCAGCCAAGAACTGGCATACAAAACTGGCTGTGAATAGCAGTTTTAAGAAATCACCTATTTTTTGTGTAACAGGTTAAAAATTCACAGAAAAGGAATAAAACAAAGTAGTGTTCTAAAGAAAATTATTGTTTTTTTTTTTCTAACGTGCACCAAATTTATCAATCCCCGTGTGATATTACGATAAATATGTTGCATGTAAGCAAAACCAAAACCAAAGCAAAAAAAATGAATTCAAAACAAAGACAATAAGTGTCTCTCAATACTCATACAGGTCGACTATTTTATTGCACTATTAAATCAACATACCTGTTAATGAATTGTTGCACCTCCCTCACCATCTGCGATGCAGTTCTTTCCACTTTCATTGGTTGCTCAATGATTTCATGATTTCTCATAATTATACAGTTCCAATACTGTAGAAATCCATATTTTAAGTACCACGTGATGAAAAATAAAATGGTAAACAGAGCACTGTAGACAATGACATTCCGGTGGATGGTGAGCATATTACTGTATCTGACAATCGCTAGTGTCATCACCGCCAAAGCCATGAGCTGAGTTAGAAGGGTAAGTTGTGCTCGATAAGCGACATCCATTTCCAGTAACCCTCCAGGCTGACACTCGTTGATGAGAGTAAATGGTGCCCCATAGAAATAATCAAAGCCGTGGCTAAGAGGATGGTGGCAAAAATCATTGAGGGACTCACAATTCAACCCAAGATGCCATTTGCCTAAGGTCAGAGAAAATGAGACAATTCAGTAAAAATAACCTTGTTCCAAAGTATTAAAGAAGTACTCTACCCCTAGACATCATATCCCCATCCAAAGGAAAGGGGATAAGCTGTCCGATCGCGGGGGTCCCAGCAGTTCCTGCTGCACCCGGTGTTCGTTTAGAGCGTCGGGTGCAGCGCCAGAGGCTCATGACGTCACGGCTGTGCCCTGCTCGTGACGTCACGGCCATGCCCCCTCAATGCAAGTCTATGGGAGGGGGCGTGACGCGGGCCATCACGCCCCCTCCCATAGACTTGCATTGAGGGGGCATGGCCGTGACGTCACGAGCGGGAAACGGTTGTGATGTCACAAGCGGGGTGTGACCGTGACGTTAAGAGCCCCCACCCTGCATCATCAGTCGTCATCCGGCACAGAGCGAAGTTTGCTCCGTGCACTGGATGTCTGGGGTGCCGCAGCCGAGATTGCGAGGGTCCCCAGTGGTGGGAACCCCACGATCAGACATCTTATCCCTCAACCTTTGGATAGGGGATAAAATGTCTAGGGTCTGAAAACCCCTTTAATGGACTTTTCTCCTTAGATTCAATGGATAGGTAATAATCACCAGAATGTAGGATCCAGGTTCACTGATCCTCCTAGCCACAAGACTGTTGCTAAGAGGTTTGTGACTAAGCCCCTGTCACTCCCTTTACAGTCTATGGCACTAGCAGAAATAAGTGGGAAACCAAAGAAATGAGGGAATCAGAATGAGAGTTTTGACTGTATAGAAAAGGTAGGACAGCCTAAAACGTTACCTATAAATCCAGTAGAATAGCCTTGTTTCTGCAGAATTGAGGCGAATGTAGTTTCATTAGGGGGGAGTCCACCAGGTGCACCAAGCCACTTTATAACACGATCTCCTCCACACGAATCCATACCTAATATAACAACTCTGGTTACAACTCACTTTATGTCTCATGTAAGAAATAGCACAAAGTGCAGATAACTCCTATAGAAACGTATATTGTGACACATACAAGGAATAACATAAGGGAATATTCAGGAATAGAAAAATATAGCTAGACCCCAGCTTTATAACCTTCACAGTTAGCTTTATAGATACAGTATATCATCTTTATAACATCTTCTCTTTTAAAGGGGTATTCCGACCATAGACATCGTATCCCCTATCCAAAGCATAGGGGATAAGATGTCTGATCACAGGGGTCCCGCTGCTGGGACCCCACGATCTCCATGCAGCCCCTAGCATTCTGTGCTTAACGCTGCTCCCGATAAATGATTGGAGGAGGTGTGGCGCAATGTCACAAGAGGGCGTGGCCATGATGTCACGTCTTGGGAGTAGCGCCTGTCACAGAATGCCGGGGGGCTTCACAGAGATTGCGGGGATCCCAGCGGTGGGACCCCTGTGATCAGTCATCTTATCTCCTATTCTTTGGATAGGGGATAAGATGTCTAAGGCGGGAATACCCCTTTTAAAGGGGTACTCTGCTGGAAAAAATTAGTTTTTAAATCAACTGGCCCTAGAAAGTTAAACAGATTTGTAAATTACTTCTATCTAAAAATCCTAACCCCTCCCATTAAGAACCGTCCAGAGGTGTCAGCAGTGAGCATTGTGGTCAGACAGAAAAGAAATTCAAAATGAAAAGAACTTCCTCTGTAGTATACAGCAGCTGATAAGTACTGGAAGGGTTAAGATTTTTAAATAGAAGTAATTTACAAATCTGTTAAACTTTCTGACACAGTTGATAAACCAAAAATAATTGCATTCAGCCCTGGTTGTCTTGACATAGTCCGGGGTCTCAGGCTGCCGATCATTTTTAAAATCTTTTTATTACTGCCACCGCTGCTTTAAGAGCGGTGGTTCTTGGATACTCGCGTGCCGCGTACAGGGGAAGCCCCCAATGATGTCATATTTTGTTTGGTGCCGCCGTGAAGGAGCGAAGCGCCACACCACTATCTCCCTTGTAGTCACACCTGCCGCAGCATTCAGGATGCTCGCATGACACAGATAACCCACACCATGACCTCACCTCCCACCTCCCTACCACATCTGCATCACAATTTTTTCTAATTCTGTAGCTCTGTGGCTGTTGCAAAACTACAACATAGGTATGTAGCAAGGCAGTTAGGTAGCCATGTATGTAGGTATTTAGGTAGTTAGTTAGGCAGACAAGTATGTAGATAAGAATTTAGGTAGCCAGCTATGTCAGTAGGTCAGTGTTTCCACAACCAGGGTGCCTCCAGATGTTGCAAAACTATAACTCCTAGCATGCCAAACGCTATCTGGGTATGCTGAGAATTGTAGTTTTGCTAAATCTTAAAAGGGTACTTTTAAATCAACTGGTGCCAGAAAGTTAAACAGATTTGTAAATTACTTCTATTAAAAAATCCTAATCCTTTCAGTACTTATCAGCTGCTGTATAATCCAGAGGAAGTTCTTTTCTGTTTGAATTTCCTTTCTGCCTGATCACAGTGCTTTCTGTTGACACCTCTGTCCATGTCAGGAACTTTCCAGAGCAGGAGAGGTTTGCTATGGGGATTTGCTTCCAGTAAGGTACATTGGTTGGGGAACACTGCCTTAGCTGGGAGCTGCTCCCGCTCTATAGCAAAGATGGCGGTAAGGAGTTAAAAGTACCGCTTTGCCATCTGGGACTTAAAGGGGTACTCTGCCCCTAGACATCTAATCTCCTGTCCAAAGGATAGGGGATAAGATGTTTGATCGCGGGCGTCCCGCCGCTGGGGACCCCTGTGATATCTCCTGCAGCACCCCCATTTCTCAGCTGCACAGAGTGAGGATCGCTCCATGGCTGATGATGGGCGATACAGAGGACGGAGTATCTTGACATCACGATCTCAGACCAGATCTCAGATTTCAGACCAGAGCAGAAGACCCCGGGAGACGGACGGAGGCAGGTGAGGGGATCTCCATCCGCCATTATGGATGATTGGATCCCCGTGGCAGCACTGCAGGTGATCATCTATTTTAGTGACTGCACTGCCGCAGATGCTGTGACCTATATTGATTATAGCATCTGAGGGGTTCATGGCACACATCAGCGCGATCTCTGATGTGGGCCGTTACCGGTGGGTCCCTGGCTGCTGATAGCAGCCGGGCCCTGCCGCGCATGGCCCGAGCATCGGTCCAATGCTCGCGGTCATGTTCAGGACGTAAATGTACGTCCTGGTGTGTTAGGTACCACAGCACCAGGATGTACATTTATACATAATCATGTATATAGGCTGAGCTTGTTTATTTTGAAAGGGGGAAAATGACAAGACTTTAAAAGAGGTCCACCCTTCCTTATTGGCAAATTCCATTAAAGGGGTATTCCAAAACTTAAAAATGTATACACTATCCACAGGATATCGGATAAGGGTCTGATCTCAGGGGTCCACTGCTGTATGGATGGGTGGGTCGGCACACACTCCATGCATTATCTAAAGAATTGCCGGAGAAACCCGAGCACTATACTCTGTATCACTATTCAGTATTTTCCGTATTATCAACAAAAAGAAACAATCAAGCTGAGAAATGAAGATGCCCAATTCAGATGACCAGGGACAGCCAGAGTCTCTCTATGCACATTGAATAGGGTCTAGGTTTTCTAACCTCCAGCCGTAGGTTGTTACTGCCAGGGAAAGCCACTTCTGGCCAGAATTTGTCAGAGAGATTTATGAAAACCTGTGCAGAGGAAGAGTGGTGCAGTTGCCCATAGCAACCAATCAGATTGCATCTTTCATTTTTCAGAGGGCTTTAAAAAAAAAAAAAAAAAAAAAGCCATTTGATCGGTTGCTATGGGAAACTGCACCACTCTTCCTCTACACAGGATTTAATGAAATTCTCCCTGTATTATTACATGGCAGATGTTTTTCCATTCATGTATACATATGGGACATCCACCAGGGTGAGGGTCACTGTAAGGGTACGTTCACACTGGGAAATTTAAGCTGAATCTCCGCTTGCAGAATTCAGCGAGCAGCAATTCAGTCTGGCAGCTGCCACCCAAATTCTTTGGCAGTAGGACCCCGCAGCCCAGTGCCATCACCATGTTCCTTCTTTGCACTGAACAATTTCAGTGGCGGAATTGCTCAGGGTGAAACGGAAGACCCATTCACCCTGACTTTAAAGTTCACTGCGTGGAATTCTGTGGGAATTACATAGTGCTGCTTTCACACTGCAGTTGTGACACGGCAGTGCGACTGACGTCAGGGAACATTAGGAGAATAGCGGGAGAAAATAAATCCTCGTCTTTTTCTCTTGCTACTCCCGTCAAAAAACAAAGGTGCCCAACGGACCCTATAATAGTAAATGTGACCTGTCGGGACCCGTTTTTGCCCTTTGTGCCCTGAAGGCACAAAAAAAAGTGCCTAACGGACCTTTTCCAACACGGCATAATGGCAGTGTGAAAGGGGCCTTGCAGTTTGGCTTATTGGGGGGGGGGGGGGGGGGTTATAAAGAGTCCCTCTTTTTACGACATCCACTCACTATAATATCGTGAAGTCTACACCTGTCAGACTATTTCGTACCTATAGTGATCCAGCATATTGTTAGTCTTTGGTTTTGGCAAGAAGGAATGTAGGACTCAAGGTATTGTCCTTATGTCAACTTACACTGGTTGTACAGAATCGTCATTACATTCAAATTGTCTTGGTAAATGTTTACTTGTAGTGCTGAGTGTGTCAGATGTTTTAGTGCTGAGTGTGTCAGATGTTGTAGTGCTGAGTGTGTCAGATGTTGCAGAGCTGAGTGTGTCAGATGTTGCAGAGCTGAGTGTGTCAGATGTTGCAGAGCTGAGTGTGTCAGATGTTGCAGAGCTGAGTGTGTCACATTTTGTAGTGCTACATTTGTCAGATGTTTCAATGCTGATATTGTCTGATATTGTAGGCCTGAGTTTGTGACTTCATACTTTGTTACCAGCGTCCTTCCATAGCACTGCATACAAACCTTTCCCCTTAGATACACAAATGATTCAAATGATTCAGTAAAGAGACAAGTTCAGGTTCCTACACAATATTGGATGTGATCCTACAGAGTGTCTTGTTCTATTTGCTCGGTCATTTAATAACATTAAAATAATTTGTGAGGATATGATATTTACTTACCAGACCTTAGCGCATACCGTCCTGTCATAAAAGCAGCCCTGCTTGGTGTACATAGCGGTGCTGCTGCAATGTGCTGGGTTAATTTCACTCCATCACTTGCGAGTCTGTCAATATTGGGCGTCCTTTATAAAGAATAAATATGTAAGTTTTTGTTCTGTAATATTGAAAAAAAATATGTAAAAAATCCCCCGCTAGGAAATATCCTGTATATGTAAAAGAACATGTGGTGAGGGTGCAATGAAAAGGGTAGATGTAGATGTTATTTCCCTAGGGACAGACGGAATTAACCCCTTGTGTTTGTGATGCCAGGGTGTGGTTATCCTCTACCCCACCTGAGGTATGGCCCCTGGTTCCTGGGCCAGGCATGGGAAAAATAATCACTCCTATGCAAGGTTACGGACCAACGACAGCATTCCTGAGGCAGACATATGCTATAGTCTTTACAGCTCAGTAAGGCTCAAGGAGATGACCAGTGACTTAGGAGACTTGCGAGCTCCCTGGGACTTGTAGTGGACTTGGAGTAAATTGTGCAGACCCACGCTGACTTTACTGACTTGACTATGACTGACTAGACTTCATCCCTGTGGTTGGTTACCAGGCCTTGACGTTCACCTGAAGGGGCACTTGGTGATTGAAGCGTGGCTGCGTGCTTAGGCCTAGGTCTCCCTTAGGACACCAGACACTCTTAGGTTTTGACTCTACTGCTCCTCAGCAAGGTCTAAAACTGCTCTGCTCCTCCCTTTGTATATAAGGGAGCAATTTGGAGGACTCCCGAAGGTCACCCACAAGTCACCTGGTCACTGACACCTTCCCTGGTTACACAGGACTTGGTAACAACATTTAAAGGCATTAAAGGCATATGAACATTAGAAAGACAAATCAATAAATAACATAGGACACTGTTAACCATTTAGGATACACATAATGAAGGCGGACTCAGGGGACACTGAAATAGAGTCCACCACACAGGACAGAAAGGGTACAGGAGAGCAATTTCTGTACCGGGCCACTACAAACAAATAAAATTTTTATTGTAATATCGGAATGCATGAATTTGGCATCATTGAATACCATCGCATAGTAATAGTAGCACAGTCATCATAAACGCAGACTGTGTGCATACGGAAGCTCCAGAGCGTGGAAAGGGAACCAAACTTCAGATTTTACGATATACATAACGTGTGGGAATGCGTTATATATAGTAAAATCTTTATCCTCATCATCCCCGGGGGACGTTCCTGCCCTCAGGGATGGAGAGGATATGAATTTTGTAAATCTTCCCCGCCACCTCCGTAAGTAGTCCCCTGGGCAGGGAGCTATACTTGCAAAGCAAAAAAAAGGAAAAAAGGAGATCTACCTAGTTCCTTCAGCCGTGCTGTAATCATGCCCTTGCTGTGTAATTGACAGTCCACGTCCCCGCTCTGCTTCATCTGCTTAGAGAGCGGAGCGGGAGGAAGGCTCCCACCTCCATTGTGTAAAGTAGAATATTTGCAATGGAGGTTCTAAGTCTACAATGGAACCACAGATCCAGGTGAGTAATACATTCTTTTACTCAGGTTCACCCACACTATATTCATGTGTAATCGGTTTAGTGAGGGTGAACCAGCTGTCAGATTCACTTTAAGGGTAGGGGCACACATGCTGTATTTTGCTGCAGATTTTCTGTGGCTGATTTTGCTACCAATTGGTAGAAAATAGGTAGATAGGTAGAAATATACACAGCAGCAAATACGCAGCAACATTTGGCATGTGTGACCCTACCCTAAGGCTTCCTGCATTATTTTTATATTGGTTTTAATGTATGGAGAAAGCTCCCTCTAGTGGTAGCTGCATATAGTTAGTTTTGTATCTTGAGGATTTCACAGCTTTGAAAAAACAAAACAAAAAACAAGAAAACAATCATGGTTGGGCATTCACTTTATATAGCAAGAAAAAACGTCTTACTTAGTGTTCCTTAGTGTTTAATGTCACCAGGTTAGAACGTTATAAGCATTTCTCACAATAATATTGCTTCAGTCTTTTATAGTTGGAACGTACCTTATTGTGTCATTTCCATAACATCCAATATCTCCAATGCCAAGATCATCAGCAATCATTAGAACAAAGTTGGGTTTACGGTCTGATGCCATTCCAAGTGTGTCACCAGCTAAATGTAAGATAACTAGAAAAATCCTAAAACAGACAAAGTCACATGGTAGAATTCATGTTACTATATACAGGTGCATGGTAGAATTTATGCTACTACTGAATTCACAATTACCTCTTTCAATCTACACTGGCCATTGCCAAACTGGTTACACTTTTTATATAACGTATTTTTTCACCGTATAAGACACACTTTTCTTCCCCAAAACTGTGTGGGGGGTGGTGGAGTGGGGAGGGGGAGTTGGTGTGTCTTATACGGCAAATACACATTAAAACCCTGTCCTATCGCGGCGGTCCCTGCGGCCATCAATGGCCGGGACCCGCAGCTAATACAGGACATCACTGATCGCAGTGATGCCCTGCATTAACCCTTCAGACGTGGCGATCAAAGCTGACCGTCACGTCTGAAGCGAAAATGACACAAACCCGGCTGCTCAGTCGGGCTGTTCGGGACCGCTGCGGTGAAATCGCGGTGTCCCGAACAGCTTACAGGACACCGGGAGGGACTTACCTGCCTCCTCGGTCCGATCGGCGAATGACTGCTCCGTGCCGGGATCCCCTGCATG
The DNA here is from genome assembly GCF_029499605.1 of Hyla sarda. NCBI lineage: Eukaryota > Metazoa > Chordata > Amphibia > Anura > Hylidae > Hyla > Hyla sarda. The sequence continues at coordinate 408,757,431 of NC_079190.1, forward strand.
GCTGGCGCTCTCCTTCATCGTCATCACGTCATCGCGCACTCCGTCCCGTCATCCAATAGGAGCGGCAAGCATAGTGATGTGATGCCGGCGACGGAGAGTGAGGATACCGGGCAGCAGAGACATTCCGGAGCGACGGGGACACCCTGGGGACGCGGCAACAGCGATGGAGTGCGATATACAAGGCAGCGGTGACGGGTCCGGAGTGGCGGGGACACGTGAGTATTATCTCCTATACCAGTGGTCTTCAACCTGCGGACCTCCAGATGTTGCAAAACTACAACCCTGGCATGCCCGGACAGCCAACAGCTGTCCGGGCATGCTGGTAGTTGTAGTTTTGCAACATCTGGAGGTCCGCAGGTTGAAGATCACTGTCCTATACTTTACATTGTATTTAGTTCAGAATCTTTTTTTTCTAGATTTTCCTCCTTTAAAATTGGGTGCGTCTTATGTGCCGGAGCGTCTTATATGGTGAAAAATATGGTAATATGCCAGAATTGCCAGGTATAAAACAACCCTGTACTCCCTGTCCTGCTTTTAAAAGCTTAGAAAGTAAAGGCAATAGATGATAAAGAGTTATTCCATAGACATTACGTTACGCATTTCAGGGTCTTTAGCACCCTTTCCTCAGATTATGGGGTGAATACTCATGCCATCCTCTGAGGAAGGGGTTCTAAAACCCTGAAACGTGTCATGTACTGGCTATGAAATAAAAGCTGATTTGTGTTTATACAAACTATTCCTCGATTAGTGGACTGCACCAAAAATCCAGGTATTTTCTTCTGTGTATCCACGGCATCCAGGACATTGAGGACTACTCCATACAGACATATTTATGTTAGTTGTGCTGTTATAGTTGTAGACACCTAGATTGTTAAGGACTATTGGTTCCCTTTTATAATGCTTCCTATGGAAGTTTCATGTTATGAGGGTATTTTTTTAGTGTACACCATTAAAACTTAAATTTTAAATGGGCGTGCACCGCTTGGGTTGGAATTGCTGAATTGCTGCACCCTCCCTGGGTTTTGCTGAACTGATCTATGGTTATTCGGTTTACCAAAATCACAAGTGGTCAGAGTGGTATGTAAACTAAAGTGATAAAAATGGGGGGGATAGGGAATCAGAACCTCTGTTCACCGTAGGTTACCAGTTTAAAGTTAAAGGGGTATTCCAGGCAAAAAGTTTTTTTTATATATATCAACTGGCTCCGGAAAGTTAAACAGATTTGTAAATTACTTCTATTAAAAAATCTTAATCCTTCCAATAGTTATTAGCTTCTGAAGTTTTCTGTCTAACTGCTCAATGATGATGTCACGTCACGGGAGCTGTGCATGATGGGAGAATATCCCTTGCATGATGGGAGAATATCCTCATAGGAGCTGGACAGCTCCCGGGACGTGAGATATCAGAAAGCAGTTAGACAGAAAACAGCAACTCAACTTCAGGAGCTAATAACTATTGTAAGGATTAAGATTTTTTAATAGAAGTAATTTACAAATCTGTTTAACTTTCCGGAGCCAGTTGATATATATAAAAAAAGTTTTTGCCTGGAATACCGCTTTAAGCAGCACCTAAGGTCATGTCCAAAAGGCCTAAGGCCATGTTCACGTGGCAGAATTTCTGCATTGGATGTTTCTGCCGCAGAATTTCCCATTCCAGTGTCCGCATAAAGAATAGACATGTCTATTCTTTTTTGTGGATTCCAAAAGGAAATACATTTGCATCTATGAGATAGTTCATTTTTGAGCGGTCCTAGTGCCGGCATGTTCTGCCGGCGCTATACTGTCTGTGTAATGTCCGCGCAGAGATTTTCCGTGAGGACATTCCACTGTGTGAATATCACCTAAATGTTATCTTTGCATCCCATTTACTATTTATACCATTGCTTTTCTATCTGCAGTAATTGGAACGAGTTATTAGACAGAACCTTAAAAACAATGCATGTTCTACATACAACAGCTCAATGCTACTTACCCGTGCCTTCTTGTTAAATCCATTTCTTACCCTGAAGTAAAGAAACATACATCATAATATAGATACAGGTCTATCTAACTGATATTTCTATGCTGATTTGGTGAAACTCCAGAATGCTGACACTTACTATGTTAGGTCTGTAAAGTCTTAGTTAAAAATTAAGCATTTTCAGCGTCACAGCCCATAAGGAAGGCAAATTGTGCAAGGGAGGAAGACTGAGGCTTGTGTTCCTCCCACCAGTCACATTGGTGGCTCCCTGGTAGCTATGGCTCCGGGGCGTCCACAGGGGGGGACTCCTTACACTCTTTGAACTAAGGCTGTTGAGAATGGGGGTTGCACTGTAAGGGACAGTACTATTGTACTTGTGTAGTGTTGTGGTTGATGTTGGAATTGCCCTATGTGGTTGGAGTAAACTTAAACAACTCATATTCTCTTTTACTTCAGCAGAGTTCAGCAGTGCCAGTCCCACAGAAGGGAGGCTTTTGGCTGGAGAAGGGTAATCCACAGTGTTAGTGTCTGTAGGGGACCAGAAGCTGGTCCTTTTTCTTTAGCCCTTGATATTGCTAGTCCTGTTGTCTTTCTTATTGCAGTTGGTAGTTAATGAATCACTGTAAAGCTCAGAGGTGGGAAAATACTCAGGTCATGGCTCAGGTACTTAGAATAGCTGAAGAAAGCTAGTTCCTGTTCAACCTACACTCTTCTCAGTAGAGAGGCTGGCCCAGGTTTATCAAACCATGTGAGAGAAAAAATAGAGAGATTTTCCCACAGCAACCAATCACAGCTCAGCTAACGAGCTCTGGTGAAGTGAAAGCTGAGCTGTAATTGGTTGTTGTGGGAAAATGTCTCTATTTTTTCTCTCACACAGTTTGATAAATCTGGGCCAGCGCTGCCTCTACATTTTCTCTCGCTAGGTAGATAGGTTTATATCTCAACTCCCTACATTTCTTCTTCCTCTTAATAGAGAGGCTGGACCAGTGCAAGCTTCTCCTTACCCTCTAAAGGGGTCCATCGGTGTGCATTTGTGTGTGGTAACCCCTCACTGCTCACAGCCATTCCTGGTACAGAACAATTTCAACATTACAAACAGAATAAAGTAGCAGAAAACATTATAGAACAGTGCAAATCAATGCAGAACATCACAGCAATCAAATGAACACATAAATTCAGGCAGTTGCCAGATGACTCCAGACCACAAGCCCTGTGGGACATCACACTTTTAAAGGGGTACTTCGGTGGAAAACTTTTGATTTTCAAATCAACTGGTGCCAGAAAGTTAAACAGATTTGTAAATTACTTCTGTTTAAGAATCTTAATCCTTCCAGTACTTTTCGGTTGCTGTATACTCCAGAGGAAGTTCTTTTCTTTTTTGAATTTATTTTCTGTCTGAACTGTCCAGAGCAGAGAGCATTGTGGTCAAACTGAAAATAAATTCATGTTTCCTCTGGAGCATACAGCAGCTGATAAGTACTTGAAAGATTAAGATTGGGAACGGCTGCTGTAAAAATTGTCAATCTACCAGTCCCGAAATCCATCCATATACAGCTCAATCTAGTAGTGCCTGTAGGCAGCCATAATAATTATTATAATTTTTTTATCTATACAGCAATGCAGGGGATTTGGAGCTCTTTATAAGAAAATTAGTTTTATCCTTTACACAACTACAGTAACCCCCCGACATGCGATGGCCCCGACATATGATAAAATCGACATACGATGGCCTCTCAGAGGCAATCGCATGTCGATGTCAGCATCGACATACGATGCTTTTATATGTCGGGGCCATCGCATTAACTGCTATCCGACAGCGCAAAATGCTTAAGCTGCTGTCGGATAGCAGTTTAAGCATCCCGGGCAGGTTCGCTTACCTATTCCCGCTGCTCCGGGTCCACTTCACGATCCTCCGGCGTCTTCCGCATCTTCTCCACGGTCCGGGCCTCGCTTTCCGGCGTCGTTATTACGTCAGTGCGCACACCGCGCCGACGCAGCAGCGCAATAACGTCACCAGAAAGCGAGGCCCGGACCCTGCAGAAGATGCGGAAGAAGCCGGAGGATCGCGAAGAAGACACCGGAGCAGCGGGACAGCATCGGGAGCCCCTGGGACAGCATCGGGAGCGGTGAGGACCTGGTCCGGAGCGGCGGGGACAGGTGAGTACAGCTTCCTATACTTTACATTGCACGGATCCCTCAACATACCATGGATTCGACAAACGATGGGTCGTTTGGAACGAATTACCATCGTATCTTGAGGGACCACTCTACACAGGTCAGCCATAACATGAAAACAACCGACAAGTAAAGTCCATGGAAGCTAAAGCAGTCAATCCACATCTTTCTTCAAAAACTCTGGTTTCTCCCTGCTTCAGTGACGCTGTCACGCCCCCTCCCATAGACTTGCATTGAGGGGGCTGGGTGTGACATCACACGGGGCGGTGTTGTGACGTCACGGTCTTCCGTCCCCGTGGTCGGGAGCCAGACCCTCCAGCACTTCCGGAGCAGTAACAGGTGGGTGCTGCGTGCTATATTGCGGGGGTCCCCTAGCAGGTCCCCCATGATCAGACATCTTATCCCCTATCCTTTGGATAGGGGATAAGATGTATAGGGGTGGAGTACCCCTTTACAGGGGTACTCCGCTGCTCAGCATTTGGAACAAACTGTTCCGAACGCTGGAGGCAGTGTGAGGTGGATTTTTCAAACCCATGCAAAAGTCGGACACACCGGCCCCCGGGAGCTCGTGACATCATAGCCCCGCCCGCTTCATGACATCACGCCCCGCCCCCTCAATGCAAGTCTATGAGAGGGGGCATGCTCTTACACTGTGCAGTATTGCACCGAAAATGCAGTTTTCAGTTAAACGGTTCAGCTCGCAGCTGATTCAATACATGCTACAATTACGACAAAATACATTCACCTTAAACTTAACAAAACCGAGTGGCATCTGTTCTTTTTATTCTCAAAACTGCATTACCAAACCTGAACAAAAATTGAACAACTGTGTAAGAACACCCTTATTCTACATGGAAATAATGACAAACCTTTAAAAATATGGGTCAGGTTTGTTTACACCAGTGGTCTTCAACCTGTGGACCTCCAGATGTTGCAAAACTACAACTCCCAGCATGCCCGGACAGCCGTTGGCTGTCCGGACATGCTGGGAGTTGTAGTTTTGCAGCATCTGGAGGTCCGCAGGTTGAAGACCACTGGTTTACACAATACTATATACTACTACAATGGTAACACAACGTGCATAGAACTTACACTTCTGCTGGATCCTGTGCTGCTTCCTGGATGTGACTTCCTTACAGCTTTATTGGCTCACAGACCAGAGCAGCTGACTGAGACGTCATCTTACTCTCACATTGTGTTTGCATAGCCTCAGGTCAGTGCTTGTATACATTGAGGCTGCCAATACTTATGCCTATTTTCACACACAGATTAACGTAAAATGGGAAAACACACAAAATATCACCGATCACAGACAGTAATATATGCCCATTTATTCATTCATGTGTATCATATCTGCTCAATGGGGGACATGTATCACAGATTTTACCCCTGTTTTGTGTGTATTTTTTTTGGAAAAATTTTGCGCAAGCCCTTTTTTTCGTGCATTTTTTTGCGCTCGTTTTGGTAGAGCATGTCATCCAGATGTGACCGAATCGGGGTGCATTGGAGTGCCATATATAGTACGCATGGATTTATTAACAGTGTACTTTGGCCGCAAGAGCTGTTTTTTTTTTGCGCAAATATAAGCCATCTTGGACATAAGAGTGAATTGAGGAGATTACTATATTTGGCCGCAATTTAGGAAACTCATTGCGCTTGATTGATAAATTTAGCGCTACTGCGCATAATTTTGAATTCGGGAAAAGGGGTAAACTGCTTCTACCATACACAAATAATGATACATGTCCCCCACTATGTAATATAAAAGAATACACCAGAAACGTGGGAACCCTGCCTAGGAAGCTACCTAAAGGGAACCCTGTGACCTCTGATGTTTAACCCCTTCTGTGGTGTGATGAGACCTAGTTTTCACATCATGCAGAATGTAGATGTAAAATGTTTTCTGCATTCTGTGAATAACAAGATTCTAAATTTAGACATATTTAGGTTTATTTATTAATGTTTCATAAAGAAATTAGAAATTAGAAATTCTTGAGTTCAAGAAATTCAAGTTCAAATGTTAAACTTTATGATCTTAGGTTAGAGTAGAGGGCATAAATCACTGCAATGTGTGAATACATCTTACCAAGACTGAGCTGCTATGCCTATATCCAGAAGAAGAAGCATCCTTACAGTAGTGCATGTATATGGTGCAGCAGCTTTGGGTGACAATGACTAGGCATAGTTTATGCTTTAACCCCTTAAGGACCGGAGGTTTTTCCGTTTTTGCATTTTCGTTTTTTGCTCCTTGCCTTTAAAAAATCATAACTCTTTCAAATTTACACCTAAAAATCCATATGATGGCTTATTTTTTGCGCCACCAATTCTACTTTGTAATGACATCAGTCATTTTGCCCAAAAATCTATGGTGAAGCGGGAAAAGAAATCATTGTGCGACAAAATTGAAAAAAAAAACGCTGTTTTGTAAATTTTAGGGGCTTCCGTTTCTACGTAGTACATTTTTCGGTAAAAATGACACCTGATATGTATTCTGTAGGTCCATACGATTAAAATGATACCCTACTTATATAGGTTTGATTTTGTCGGACTTTTGGAAAAAATCATAACTACATGCAGGAAAATTAATACGTTTAAAATTGTCATCTTCTGACCCCTATAACTTTTTTATTTTTCCGTGTATGGGGCGGTATGAGGGCTCATTTTTTGCGCCGTGATCTGAAGTTTTTAACGGTACCATTTTTGCATTGATAGGACTTATTGATCACTTTTTAATTAATGATATATTTTTATAATTCGGACATTTCCGCACGCGGTGATACCACATATGTTTATTTTTATTTTTATTTACACTGTGTTTTTTTTTTTATTGGAAAAGGGGGGTGATTCAAACTTTTAATAGGGGAGGAGTTAAATGATCTTTATTCACTTTTTTTGTTCACTTTTTTTTTGCAGTGTTATAGGTCCCATAGGGACCTATAACACTGCACACACTGATCTTCTATGTTGATCACTGGTTTCTCATAAGAAACCAGTGTTCAACGATTCTGCCGCATGACTGCTCATGCCTGGATCTCAGGCACTGAGCAGTCATTCAGCGATCGGACAGCGAGGAGGCAGGAAGGGGCCCTCCCGCTGTCCTGTCAGCTGTTCGGGATGCCGCGATTAGCCGCAGCTATCCCAAACAGCCCGACTGAGCTAGCCGGGAACTTTCACTTTCACTTTTAGCCGCGCGGCTCAGCTTTGAGCGCGCGGCTAAAGGGTTAATAGCGCGCGGCGCCGCGATCGGCGCTGCGCGCTATTAGAGGCGGGTCCCGGCTTCACTATGACGCCGGGCCCGCCATGATATGATGCGGGGTTACTGTGTAACCCCGCGTTATATCAGAAGAGCAGGACCAATGACGTACCGGTACGTCATTGGTCCTTAAGGGGTTAAAGAGTATCTGTCGTATTGCATACAAAAAAAAAAAAAAAAAATGAAAAAGATACATGTTACTAAGTACCTAATCCTGATGATGTACATATAATTAGTGTTGAGCGGCATAGGCCATATTCGAATTCGCGAATATTAGCGAATATATGGACGAATATTCGTCATATTCGCGAATATTCGCATATTCGTAATATTCTCGTTTTATTTTCGCATATGCGAATATTCGCGTGTGCGAAAATTAACATATGCGAAAATTTGCATATAAAAAAAATAGCATAAGCGAAAATTCGCACATGCGAAAATTAGCATATGCATATTTTGGCATATGTGAAAGTTCGCGCACCAGTCTCACACAGTAGTATTAGAGCCTTCTTACACCACATAAGCTGGAAGTAGAGAGGGATGATCACTTTGATGTGTACTGTAAAAAAAAACAAAAAAAAAAAAAAACGAATATTCGTAATTACGAATATATAGCGCTATATTCGCGAATATTCGCGAATTCGCGAATATGCGATATTCGCGAATAAAATTCGAATTGCGAATATTCGCGAGCAACACTACATATAATTTGTATGTGTATATCACCTATATTTCTATCACAAATAACTTCTTTCTGTTGCTCACTTGGTCTTTCATTCTGTGCTTTGGAGGGTGTGTGTCCCTTACTCTGCATGACTCCTCTTCCTCCCTGAGTCTGCTGTGTTGTGCTGGGTCTCTTCATCCAATCACTGCAGGCTGCTCTGCAACCCCCTTCTTCCTCTCTGTTTTCATGTTGCAGTCTGATAGGACAGAAATAAGCACAGAAGAGTGCTGGTTCCGTCCTCACTCACTGGACTTTGTCCATGATTGTTCTTCAGCTGGCACAAAGATGATGCTGCAGCTGGACAGGATTGCATTTTGGATGGTGTTTATTTTTTTTTTTTTTTATAAGCCTTGATGTCTAAAAAAAGGAAATACAATTTTTGTATGAAGCATATTAGAAAGAAGGACCAAGCGTTTTTCAGTTTTTGCACTTCCGTTTTTTTCCTCCTTACCTTTTAAAAAGAATAACCCTTTCAATTTTGCACCTAATAATCCATATGAGGGCTTATTTTTTCTCCACCAATTCTACTTTGTAATGACATCAGTCACTTTACCCAAAAATCTATGGAGAAACGGAAATAAAAATCATTGTGCGACAAAATTGAAGAAGGTTAGTGCTGGCAATCAGTGTAATGTCCCCTGTGGTGGCTATAAAATTGCAAAAAAGGGTATTTTGGACATTTATGCACACGGCAATACCACATATGTTTATTTATTTTTTTAACATTTTTTTATGGGAAAAGGGGGGGGGGGGATTCAGACTTTTATTAGGGAAGGGTTTAACTCCTTCCCTAAATAAAAGTCTGAATCACCCCCCCCCCCTTTCCCATTTAAAAAAAATTTACAAAAATAAATAAACATATGTGGTATTGCCGCGTGCGTAAATGTCCAAAATACCCTTTTTTGCAATTTTATAGCCACCACAGGGGACATTACACTGATTGCCAGCACTGTTCAATGCTATGCCATAGCATAGCATTGATCAGTGTTATCTTTGCTTGATTGCTCAAGCCTGCATCTCAGGCTTGGAGAATCAAACGTTGATTGGACAGTGTGGAGCCAGGTAGGGAGCTCCCGCTATCCTCTCTGATATTCGGAATGCCGCAATTTCACCACGGCAGGCCGAAACAGCTCCGCTGAGCTAACCGGCAGCATATTCTCTCGTTTTAGATGCCGCAATCAACTTTGATCGCGGCATCTAAATGGTTAATATTGGACATCATCCCGATTGGCAATGTACGGTATTAGCAGCAAAGAGCGCATCACAGATCAGAAGTCAGCCACGGACGTAAATAAACATCCGTGGTTGTTAAGGCGTTAATGTTTTGCCAAGATAATCAACATATAAAAAGTTTTTGAATTCTATTTAACGGTTTACTGAACTAAAAACAGGATGATCCAGCACAAGGTTCCAATATGACAAACAATATGAAGGTGAAGGCAAATTAAAACATCCAAGGCATCCCAGCCATCTCTCTGGCCTTAGGCATGGATAATTATGTGCAAACACTGATACAAATTTACATGTCAAGACAGGAATCACGTGCTCATTTATTAACATACTGGTGAGTAGAGATGAGCGAACATTTAAAAAATTCGATTTGGCTGATTTGCCAAATTTTTGGAAAAAATTTGGTTCAAACCGAATTTATTCGCGGTGAATCTATATTAAAAACGTCTATTTCGGGCCTACAGAGAGCCTCAATAGGGATGTAGAACACTTCGCTGTGTTCTAACACACATATGGAGTGTGCTGGGGTAGTGAAATAATACTGTTATGTTAGGTGTTGGCAGCATGAGGAGACCATATAGTGGCTGTATGACACAGCTTGGATGAGGCTGAAGCATGAGGAGACCATATAGTGGCTGAATGACACAGCGTGGAGGTGTTGGCAGCATGAGGAGACCATATAGTGGCTGAGTGACACAGTTTGGAGGTGTTGGCAGCATAGGGAGACCATATAGTGGCTGAATGACACGGCCTGGAGCTGGCAGCAGCATGAGTAGTCCCTAGGGCTTCACAATCCCTAAGATTAAAAGATGAATTCTGAAATTTAAACAGAAGATTTTGGGTAGCTAGTGCTACCATAACAAAATTTTTATTTCCAGACCCAGGCCCAGCAGCATCAGTAAACCATATATTGCCTGAATGGCACAGCCTGGAGTTGGCTGAAGCATGAGGAGACCATATAGTGTCTGAATGGCACAGCCTGGAGTTGGCAGAAGCATGAGGATATCATTGAAATCTATGATTTTTAAATTTAAATGTAAGATTTTTAAATTGAAATTGAGGGTTTTGGCAACGTCACAAATCAGACTATGTTGGGGGACACCGTTCTGACGCTGCAGCTCAAGGAAGGTGTGTTTTCTGGTGTATGAGTGGCTGAGGTGCATGCAAAGTTTCCTTCCCATTGTTAGAACACTTCAGGAACCGCTTCACAACCAGATTGAACATGTGTGCCATGCAGGGCACATGGCTCAGCCTTCCCAGTCGCAGCGCATGCAAGATGTTCTTCCTGTTGTCAGTCACCATGGTTCCCATTTCCAGTTTTCGTGGAGTAAGCCATGCTCAGATTTATTTATGAATGACTTTTAGCAGTTCCTCCCCTGTGTGATTCTTTTCGCCAAGGCAAACCATGTGAAGAACAGCGTGACACTGCCATGCCCTGCACACATGGTATGTTGAAGGGCCACTGAGACTTGTCTGGGCAGTGGAGGCTGAGGACACGGTGGAGGATGAGGAGGCGGAGTCGCACACTGTCACAGGACCAATGGCCTGAGAGCTTGGAGGAGCATGGAGGAGGTGCAGTACAGTTCCCCCACAGACATACAGCCTTCAGCCATATACAGTGTATGGCTGGAGGCTGTATGCCTGTTTACTGCCCAACTTCAGTGTTCCGACCACCACTCCTCCTGTCCGGGGTCACGATCTACTGCTATGGCCTATGGGCGGAGCGGTGGTTGGAACACTGAAGATGAAGTGCTGGTGAGTGGTGACTTGCCATGCGGGTGTCCTCCTCGATGCTCCACTCTGCTCTGCTCTTCTATGAGGCGCATGCACGGGACATCAGTGACGTCCCTGCATGCACTACTTCCCGGTGGCCCCTGAGTTTTTAAAGTTAACGCGGGGCCGCAGAGAGGTAACCTGGGCATCCTTGTGTCCTGAAAAGATTTTTCAGGACACAGGGATGTCCCGACTGTGACGGGGGCCCCCTGCTGGCCCGAAGCAGGCGCTCCATGAGCGCCAATGATGATCTGGCCCTGCCACTGGTCCGGGGCTAGGCACGGGGGCAATGAAAACACTGATGCCAAGTTACGGACAAACGGTAGCTTTACTTAGGGCAGACAGATGACACAGTCTATGCAGTACAGCCAACATCCCAAGGAGGTGACCAGTGACACAGGGGGACCTCGCAGGCTTGCTGGGACTTGCAGTAATTAGACAGACTTTGGTGCAGGCCACAGTGACTATAGGGTGGACTTGACTTGACTTGGCTGACTTGATGACTGGCAATTAGATGACTTTGGCTTCCTTGCAATTGACAGGTGGCTGCAGACTTTAGGCTTGAGGAGTCCAATGCTCCGGACACGCACACTGAGATAACGAGATAACTTGACTGCACTGGACCTCAGGAACTAAGAGTGCTGGAAAGAGAGAGATTGCAGCCCCTTCACTGGTTATACAGGGGGGCTGTGCAAGGAGCCCATAGGACACTTGGGGGGGGTCACCTGGTCACTAGTGCCTCCTGGGTAACAATCACATGGTATAACAATTAAAGAAACAGTACATTATTAATATCACAACTTATATACACATGGGATAATACATAAAGGGTGCCCCGAGGACATGGAGAGACTCTGCCTGACAGGGCAAGAGAAGTACGGGGAAACACCATCCTGTACTGGGACACCACACAGGCATGGTGCTGGGAGGTTTGGGGTGGACAGGGATGGTGCTGGGAGGGAGCAGTGTGGATAGGGATGGTGCTGAGAGGGAGGCGGTGAACAGGGATGTGCTGGGAGGGAGGGGTAGACAGGGGTGGTGCTGGGAGGTTGAGGGGTGCACAGGGATGGTGCTGGGAGGGAGGGGGTGGACAGAGATGGTGCTGGGGAGGGAAGGGGTGTAAAGGTATGGTGTTGAGGTGAGGTGATTGGGGGACAAAGACTGCTGTGGCAGTCCCAGAAGACATGAATATATGAATATGTATTCAAATCTCTGAGCCACATTGCCAGCATGTTGGAAAAGCTGAGGGGTTCAAAAAGTGAAGCTAAGAAGAGACTGTGTCCCAAGACGAGACAATCATAAAGCCTGTTCTTTGAATCTGTCTGGAAATGGACACCTTGTGAGTATGTGTTAAATTGACACTGTCAGATATAAAAACTTTTTATATGTTGTACTTCTTGGCAAAACAATAGTTTTTCTAATGTACTTGACATTTTTTTCACATTTTATTAAAGAAAACTGCCTTTAAAAATCACACCACTAGGGGTCCCCATATCTCCTGGGACACCAATGAGTCCCACAGCAGCATGAGTGTGTCCAAGGGTCATGGAAACAAGGTGGCTGATTGACAAGGCTGCAGGAGGAACACAGCCTGCAGCAACACTTTAGCAAAATTACAACTCCAAGCATGCCTGGACAGTCAAAGGATGTCTGGTCATGCTGGGAGTTGTAGTTTTGCAAAGGCTGTGGGCACACAGCTGAAGGCAACACAGCGGCAAACACTGTATCTCCAATTATTTCACAAAAAACAAGTCCCAGCATTACATGACATAACATGACACACATGAATGGCATAACAAACACTGTACTTTTAGCACTAAATCTTTGCAGTAATTTAAGAAGTTGTAAGTTATACACTCACCGTATTGTCTCTGGTGGTAGAGTACAGGCAATCTACAATAATCATTGTGTGTATGTGTGTGTGTGTACAGCACAAAACTAGAGAGGAAAGGGCTGCAGAGCAGGGCTGCCAGGCTCCCAGAGCAGTAAGTAAGCAGAGTGAGGGAGGGAGAGGATTCATCACAATGCAGGCAAGAAAGGGACACAACCCTCCCTTTGAGAAGATAGAAAAGACAGTGAGCAGCTGTAATATGCAATTTATTTGTGAAATATGGGTGATGGATACATAAAAGTTACATGTACATGATCAGGATGAGAAACTGAATAACATATAACAGTTTTTTTGTGGGATCTGACAGGTATGCTTTAATATTTTGTCTCTCTGATCTGTGTAGGAAAAGTACCTGAAGAATCACAAATGCATTTAAAAAATGTCTGCAAAAGACTGTACTCCTAAGGATCAGGAATGGATGTTAGAAGGTGTATAATCTGCTGTTCCTGCCAGGATGTAAATGCACAAGGTTCTGTTACCTCTGCGAGATGTTATACTGGCCCTATCTTTCTATGCTGTGGATTTGCATGTTCACTAAGAAAAAGGGAATCAAAGGGAGAAGGAGGTTGGAGACATTTGTAATACAGAAAGCTGCAGATATTACCTTTAGAGTGGGTTCAATTGTCGAGTAGAAGGGAACCTCCATCGTGGAGTGGACAACTAACAATAGTAACAATCGGAGGGGTGTATAGACCCATAGTTGCAGAAAGGCCTCGTTGTACATGGGCTGTTAGAAGGGATGCCTAGAAGGGATGCAACATTCCAGGAAGAATATTTATCCTCATGATGGTGCACCAAGCCAGATTTAATTGATTGTAAGAGGGCACTGGAAGGATTACTCCTCAGACATGTCCCAAGGCATGAGAGTGAGTCTTTGGACCAAGGACAGGGACATGTTCAAAACCTCCAATTTTTTTTGAGTTTTGAGCTTAAGTTTTAAGTTCTGCTTGCAGATTAGGAAGTGAAACCCATAGGGGAAAAAAACTGGTCATCAAATATTAAAGGGGCTTTCCTGGACTTTTCAATAAATGAGCATTGTATCGACTTTTGTGGGTGTTGTATGTTCTATGAACACTTTCTTTTTTTTGAATTCCAAAGCTTCTTGTGTATGTAGGCTGTGATTTCTTTATTTTACATAATATCACATTCTCGTTTAGTGAACATGATGACCCAAAATGAGTCATCAGGTGGGTCCGGGTAGGCATCCCTCCCATGGGCTGGCTGGAATTCCATACCTATTTTAGCCACACACCAGTAGGCAGAGTTAACATTGGAGCCCAATTGAAAGCTGTAGTTGTAAGGGCAGCATGATGTGGAGGAGACCAGGAGCTTATAACTACCTTCTGGGTATACGGTGAATAACATTGTTATTTTGCAGTGCTGGAGGCCTGGGATCAAATCCCACCAATGGGAACATCTATGAGAAGTTTGCATGCTCTCTGTGCTCGTGTGGGTTTTATTCCACAATAGTGATAGGTCAATTTGAAGTTTGGATTGTGAGCCCAATTTAAGTGATGACAATCAAGCAAACTGTACCTTTCCTAGAGCTGATGGAGGTTGTCAAACTTATAAAATCTCCCTTTTTATTTTTTTAGCCAAGTGTCAATGGGGTGGGATGAGCTGCTCAAGTGCCGCAGGCTGGCACACCTCCTCACTCATATTCACCTCCCAGTTACTTATTGACTGACACACAGTCATATAGAGGTGCCGAGGATGGGCTCACTGAGTGGATACACTTGCACCAATATATTTACACCTGTGGCACTCAGCTGTTGATTCCCGGCCTTCTGTAAAGGATCAGAGACATTTTTATAGATCTGGTCGGATGTCCAGGCAGTATATCTGCACATGTACACTCATTTATTTATTTTTTGTCACTGTGTCACTTTTACTTGTTTGTTTTGAACACAGGATTGTCAGGGTGCAGTAGACCTTCTGGGTGTCCCTCCTGGCAGTGTAGGGCAGGTGTGTGTGTGGCCATCAGGTTCCGCACCTCCCTGCAAAAGCCCCGGGTACTCCTTCATGAGCAAAATATTGATCGTTTATTGGCTCTGTAGGCAGGGCCGGATTAACGTTGGGGCGGATGGAGCTGCAGCTCCAGGCCCCTGCGTTAAAATAGGCCCGGCGCCCACGGCAATCAAGCCTCAAACTCCCGGAAAGGTTGCGGTATATGAAATTTGTATTGCCCGACGCCCGGGACATGCAGTTAAGGGCGACGGGCAGGTAAATTCTTCAGGTAAGTCTGTCTATATGTGTGTGTGTGTGTGTGTATGTGTGTGTGTCTGTCTGTGTGTGTACATTTGTGTGTCTGTGTGTGTATATATGTGGGGGGGGGGGCGGACGACGACGACAATGCTACTAATGTGGGGAACCTACTACTACCACCTAATGTGGGGAACCTGCCACTACCTAATGTGGGGGACCTGCCACTACCTATTGTGGGAAAACTGCTACTACCTAATGTGGGGAACCTGCTACTACCTAATGTGGGGAACCTGCTACTACCTAATGTGGGGAAACTGCTACTACCTATTGTGGGGAACCTGCTATTTCCTCATGTGGGGAAACTGCTACCTACCTAATGTGGGGGACATGCTACCTACCTAATGTGGGGAAACCACTACCTTCCTAATGCTCCCCCCCAGAAGTAGCACCCCCATCATCCATAAGCTCATGCTATTACCACACAGGGGTACGGGGAATGGGGGGGGGGGGTTTGCTGGTAGATGATGGCGGTGCTACTTCTGGTGGGGGGGGTGTTGCTGGTGGATGATGAGGGGCGCATGATGGGGGCATTATATGTAAGGGGCGCATGCAACCCAGCCTCTCCCAGCTGCTACCTCCAGTGGGCCCCAGATAATTTGAGTTTAAGACCCCTGCTCTATCACCTCCGTGCTGTCCCGCTCCACCATTCCTTCACATTTCTCACATGCTGCTGCATTCTTTCAGTGTGAGCATCACATCATTGCGCTGGCGCCCACAGATCACCTCCCCGCAGCTCTCACACTGCAAGAACGGAGCAGCGTCTGAGAAATGTGACAGCTGGAGAGAGGTGCTCGGGCGCCATATGGTACAGGGGAATTATTAAAACTTGGGGGGGGGTGCATGCACAAAAAAGGGCAAATTATAAGTGAGGGGCATTATATGTGAGGGGCACAGAACAGGGGGCATTCTATGTGAGGGGGACAGGACAGGGGGGCATTATATGTGAGGGGCACAGGACAAGGGGTATTATATATGAGGGGCACAGGACATGGGACATTATATGTGAGGGACACAGAACAGGGGGTATAATAAATGAGGGGTACATGACAGGGGGCATTATATGGGAGGGGCACAGGACAGGGGGTATTATATTTGAGGGGCACAGGACATGGGGGCATTATGTGTGAGGGGCACAGGACAGGGGGTATTATATGTGAGGGGCACAGAACAGGGGGTATTATATATGAGGGGTAAATGACAGGGGGGCATTATATGTGAGAGGCACAGGACAGGGGGTATTATATGTGATGGGCAAGGACAGGTCGGCATTATTTGTGAGGGGCACATGTCAGGGGGCATTATATGTGAGGGGCACATGACAGGGCTCCCCTGTCATGTGCCCATATAATGCACCTATAATGCCCCCCTGACATTTGCCCCTTACTTATAATGCCCCCCCCTGTCCTGTGCCCCTCACATATAATGCCCCATGTCCTGTGCCCCTCACATATAATGCCCCCTGAGGGGGGCAGGACATGGGGCATTATATGTGAGGGGAACATAGATATACTTTGATAAAAAGGCCCATCACAATCTTCAGCACCAGGCCCATGATGCTCTTAATCTGGCCCTGTCTGTAGGCAGAAACCTTGGTTAACACCTAAGTGGACACCAGGAGCATTTGTGGTCCCTTAGTATCTTTAGGCCAAAAGGCACCCCCCGAGGTTCCAGGTTCGATGTATGTTCCTTTTCGCCAGAGGGGAAAGGTAAGGGTTGTTGTTGGGGGGGGGCTCTCTTCTTTCGGAGATAGGCTTGTGATAGACTGTATCCTTTGTGCACTTTTTTTAGTGTAACACGTTTGCGTTTTTTCATGCACTTCGAGAGCTCGTTCCTCGGCTCTAATACAATCTCTATTCAGCACTGCAGAATAAGTTGGTGTTATATATAGAGGAATCATTATTAATATATTGTAAAGATCTACAATGGCAGGTCAGTGCTACCCCTATCTGAAATATGGAGAGAGGCAACTTTATCTTCCTTACTGCTAAGGTAAACTTGCAGCAAAATCGGAGGTCATTTAAGCCCTGTCCAGGGACCGCTGAAACCCCACCCGGGGGTAGATAACACCCCCTTTCCAGCTGAGGTCTGTGATTCTGCGTGGAAGGCTATACAGTAGTCTCAGGTTACCTACCATTTATAGTGTGCATGTAATATAAGACTACAACTTCTAGGATGCACATGTAGTGGGTTGTGGTCCTACCTTTAATAAAGATCCAAAATGACCAAGTGACACGGCGGGGCACACTTTCTTGCTCACCCTCCCCTCCTAGTGCTTCCTTGATGGATCTACATGCCTGTGTGTGTCAGTCAATAAGGAACTTGAAGGTGAAGATGAGTGAGGAGGTGTGGCACTTGAGCAGCTCATCCCCCCCCCATTGACACTTGGCTAAAAAACAACCCCCCCCCATCAGCTCCAGGAAAGGTAAAGTTTGCTTTTATATCCTTACAGCTATCCAATGGTGTCTGCAGCTCTAAGCATAAACTACTGGGGTGACCCAGTACAGAATAACATGTTCTTCTGTACTCCTGCCCAACCTGTGTGGCAGATGCTGCTTCAATGTCCGTCTTGGGCCCACTTTCCTCAGGACTTTTTTATAATGCAATGTTATGCAATGATTAATTTATTGGTATTTTCTATGCACTTGTTACTTTAAGAAACCTGTTTTCATGAACCTTGTTGTTAGGGGAGTATGCAAAGGTGAACCAGGTGACTTATCTGGCCAATGGGATCTCTCTAAATTCCTCCCATATATAGTGAGGTCAGAGTTCAGTTCACTCTCTTGCTGTGGTACAGTTTGGTGAAGTCTGTCTGTGAGGTGATCCTGAAGGAGGCCTGAGGCCTAGTCCAGCAACCACAAATCTACTACCAGTTAACCCCAGTACCCAGGTGAAAGTCAAAGCCTTGCGGTAAGCATTACAGTCCGAGGATCAAGTTAGTCAAGTCCAAGTAACTACAGTCTAGTGTGGGCTGCAAATAGTAGGTAGAAGAAATCCCGGCACTCACTGGATATGCTGAATCACAAATGTTTATTTATCCATATGCAAGGCAATGCAAAGTAGGGACTCACAGGACACGTTTCGGCCAAGTGGCCTTTGTCAACTGATCTACCTGTTAGGATTCACAGGTGTACATATATACAGAGAGGAAGCCTTCCCCTTCCGGTTCATAGGTGGAAACACCTGACAGCTGAGCCGGGAGGAGACTGCATCTTACATAATAGCACAAATGAAAAATAATAATAAATACATATATAAAGTAAGCAAAGGTATAAAAATAATAAGGGAGCAGCATGAATTTCATTAAACATTATAGTCATCAAGAGGAAGCAAATGATCTGTACTTGGACTATATAGAGTTTCATTTGGAATCATTCTGACCGTGCTCTATGCTTGCAGTGATGAGTGACAAGAAGGAGAAGTATCATAGTGGTCTCTAAAAAGAGAAGACTGCCGCTTGCCGAAGATTCTGCCGCTTGACTGCTCATGCCTGGATCTCAGGCACTGAGCAGTCATTCGGCGATCGGACAGCGAGGAGGCAGGTAAGGACCCTCCTGCTGTCCTGTAAGCTGTTCGGGATGCCGCGATTTCGCCGCGGCTATCCAGAACTGCCCACTGAGCTAACCGGGATGGTTTCAGTTTCACTTTAGACGCGGCGTTCAACTTTGAACGCCGCGTCTATAGGGTTAATAGCACGCGGCACAGAGATCAATGCCGCGCGCTATTAGCCACGGGTCCCGGCCGTTGTTAGAGGCCGGGCCCGACCCGCTGTGACGCTGGGCCACGCCGTGGCCCCGCATTATAGATCGGGAGCGGACACATGACGTTCCAGTACGTCATGTGTCCTTAAGGGGTTTTAGGGATTATGAACTTAGTCAAATTCTGTAATTATGTCATTGCATATGTTGCTGTTTTTTAATTGATTTTGTCTTCTCTTTTTAGAGACCACTATGATACTTCTTCTTGTCACTCATCATTGCAAGCATAGAGCACGGTCAGAATGATTGTAAATGAATCTCTATATAGTCCAAGTACAGATCATTTGCTTTCTCTTGATGACTATAATGTTTAATGAAATTCATGCTGCTTCCTTATTATTTTTATACCTTTGCTTACTTTATCTGTGTATTTATTATTATTTATTTTTCATTTGTGCTATTATGTAAGATGCAGTCTCCTCCCGGCTCAGCTGTCAGGTGTTTCCACCTATGAACCGGAAGGGGAGGCTTCCTCTCTGTATATATGTACACCTGTGAATCCTAACAGGTAGATCAGTTGACAAAGGCCACTTGGCCGAAACGCGTCTGCATTGCCTTGCATATGGATAAACAAACATTTGTGATTCAGCATATCCAGTGAGTGCCGGGATTTCTTCTACCTACTATTTGTACCTCTGGTCCACATGCACCACCACCTATACGAGTGCTGACTCTCCACTACTTCTAGTGTGGGCTGCAAACATATCAAGTCAGTGATATACAGCACAATTAACTATAAGTCCCAACAAGCTTCCAAAAGTTCACCCTGCATCTCCTTCATGCTCATCCTAGCTGTAACGGATTGTACCATATTTCCAACCTCAGTAAAGCATACCAGTTATCCGTAACCTTGCTTCGGAGTGATTATTTCCCCCGTGCCTGGCCAATAGGTCAACCATGTCCTGGCATCACGAAACGGTTAAGTACACATTACCCTGATCCGACACCACACTACAACTGACAGATTCCCTTATTTCCTTTAAACCAAAGTTATAAGAATAAAAGACATAAAAAATGATGAATAGTATATATAGAAGATCTCAAGCAGATGTCTCAGGGATCCAGTATACAAGCATTTGTGAAAACAAGACTGAGGGAGAAGAAATTTATTTATTTTTCATAGTAAACTTCAAAGGATATGCAAAAAGGAGATGAATACAGTAAGTTTAGTTCGATGTATCATGGCATGGTAATGTGCATAGTCTTATATATAAAGGGTGGGCCATTTGTTGTCTATGGCAGCTGCCACTTCTAACACTGCAGCTGTTCATCAAGTAAGCTATTGTAGAACATACTATTCACAGCAGATGTTCATGTTTCTCCTAAAATGGGTTAAACGCACCCCAGATAAAATGCTGTCATTATTGGATGCATAATTCTGCATATATTACCAAGGCTTTATGCTAATGTGTATTCCTAGTCTAAAATATAATGCACTGAACGTTGAATTTATCAGAATACTTTGAATATCTGGTGGCCTGTTATGTCTTTGTATTGAACCCTCATCCTGAATAAGCTATTAGAGCAGTGTTTCCCAGCCAGTGTGCCTCCAGCTGTTGCAAAACTACAACTCCCTGCATGGCCGGACAGCCTTTGGCTGTCCGGCCATGCAGGGAGTTGTAGTTTTGCAACAGCTGGAGGCACACTGGTTGGGAAACACGGTCTTAGATGGTATGCCCACTATTTTACCAGTATACATCTTTGACTGTAGTTTTTTTTAACCTCTGAGAGCCCCAGGTTGGAGAACGCTGGTATAGGATTTATATGACCCTCCTGGACCATGAACAACCTAGCGATATTTCCATAGCAGTAACAGGCTATGTTCATACAGCAGGTTTCCGCAATTCAGCTCAAATTCCGTTCTGCCAAGCTCACAGCTGAATTTTAGCAAAATTGAGAAATTCCGGCAGAATTTCTCTGTGCTCAAAACACAGAATTGTGCCTAAATTCCAAGCCTTATTGAGTTCAATGGGATTCCGCCCGCAATTACGCAAAAAGGGCAGGTCTTTAAATTTTGTGGAATTTCCTTGTCAAAAATTCCTCTGTGTGAATGGGAAAGCGGAATCCCTCGGCTTTCAGTTTTGATAGAATTTTCAGTTTCATTACAGTGAATGAAGTGATGTAATTATACCATACACAATCTGAAAACTTTATTTTATTCTATTGCCTTAAAAAAAAAATCTAATTTTTTTTTAACCCCTTAAGGACTCAGGGTTTTTCAGTTTTTGCATTTTTGTTTTTTCCTCCTTACATTTTAAAAATCATAACCCTTTCAATTTTTCACCAAAAAATCCATATTATAGCTTATTTTTGGCGTCACCAATTCTACTTTGCAGTGACATTAGTCATTTTACCCAAAAATCCACGGCGAAACGGAAAGAAAAATCATTGTGCGACAAAATCGAATAAAAAACGCCACTTTAATTTTTGGGGGCTTCCGTTTCTACGCAGTGCATATTTCGGGAAAAATGACACCTTATTATTCTGTAGGTCCATATGGTTAAAATGACACCCTACTTATATAGGTTTGATTTTGTCATATTTCTGAAAAAAATAATTACATGCAGGAAAATTTATACGTTTAAAAATGTCCTCTTCTGACCCCTATAACAATTTTTCCACGTACAGGGCGGTATGAGGACTCATTTTTTGCGCCGTGATCTGAAGTTTTTATCGGTACCATTTTTGTTTTAATCTGACTTTTTGATCACTTTTTATTCATTTTTTAATGGTATAAAAAGTGACCAAAATACGCTTTTATAGATTTTTTTACGTGTACGCCATTGACCGTGCGTTTAATTAATGATATATTTTTATAGTTTGGACATTTACGCACGCGGCAATACCATATATGTTTATTTTTATTTACACTTATTTTTTTTATGGGAAAAGGGGGGTGATTCAAACTTTTATTAAGGAAGGGGTTAAATGATCTTTATTAACACTTTACTTTTTTTTGCAGTGTTATAGGTCCCATAGGGACCTATAACACTGCACACACTGATCTTTTACACAGATCACTGGCGTGTATTAACACGCCTGTGATCAGTATTATCGGCACTTGACTGCTCCTGCCTAGATCTCAGGCACGGAGCAGTCATTCGCCGATCGAACACCGAGGAGGCAGGTAAGGGCCCTCCCGGTGTCCTGTAAGCTGTTAGGGATGCCGTGATTTCACCGCGTTGGTCCCGAACAGCCCGACTGAGCAGCCGGGATACTTTCACTTCAGACGCGGCGGTCAGCTTTGATCGCCGCGTCTGAAGGGTTAATACAGGGCATCACCACGATCGGTGATGTCCTGTATTAGCCGCGGGTCCCGGCCATTGATAGCCGCCGGGACCGAAACCGATATGATGCGTGACCCTGCGGCATATCGCGGGAGCCGGCCGAGGACGTAAATATACGTACTTCGTCGTTAAGGGGTTAAACAAAATTAGTATGCTTAACCGGTTGCCATCTAAGGAACGAGCTGGCTTGTTCTTGTAGATAGGGGCCTCCATTAATAGCCGACATGCGGCGATCTCCACGGGCGGCTATTAACCCTGTAGATCACCGCTGTCAAAGTTGACAGCAGTGTCTAAAGGGACTTTTAACCAGTCCCTGGTAGTCCAGTGGGGTGGGGTGGATCGCTATGGAGGTAGCCAGAGGGCTTATCTCTGCTCCTACGCTGGTCCCGGCTCTGTGATTGATAGAGCCTGGCTGGACCAGGCTTTATCAATCAAGTTCTATGGAACTACATTGATCTGTTTGAGGAATCTAATGATTCTCCTAAAAGTCCTCTAAGGCGACTAAATGTGTAAAAAAAAAAAAAAAAAGTTGAATAAAAAGTTTAATTAAACACCCATTAACCTCTGCCATATTAAAAGTTTGAATCACCCCCCCCTTTTCCCAAATTCCATCTAAAAAATATGTAAACATAATTAAAATAAACATATGTGGTATCACAAATGTCAGAACTATAAAATATAATGTTAATTAAACTGCACAGTCAATGGCGTTTACATAAAAAAAAAAAAAATACTAAAGTCCAAAATTTCATATTTTTGGTCACTTTGAATACCCTATATAAATGTATAAAAAGCAATCAAAAAGTCCCATAAAAACTAAAATGGTACTGATAAAAACTTCAAATCACGGCACAAAAAATTAGCTCTCATACATCCCCGTATACAGAAAAATTTAAAATGTATAGGGGTGAGAAGAGGACAATTTTAAACATACAAATTTTGGTGCATGTAGTTATAATAATTTTTTAGGTAGTAAAATAAAAGCTATAAAAATTAGGTATCCTTGTAACTGTATCGAGGCATGTTTTTTTCAATTTTGCTCGAGAAATATTTTTTTGTTTTCACCGTAGATTTTGTGGTGAAGTGATTGATGTCATTACAAAGTAAAATTGGTGGCACAAAAAACAAGCCCTTATATGGGTCTGTAGGTTGAAAATTGAAAGTGCTATGATTTTTGGAAGGAGGAGGAAATAATAAAAGTGTAAAAATGAAAAATGGCCCAGTCCTTAAGGGGCTTAAGGGGTACTCCAGTGGAAAATAAGTGTTTTCAAATAAATTGGTGCCAGAAAATGAAACAGATTTGTAAATGAAAATAGATATACACAAGCGCTGGAGGGTGAGAGGACGTGTTCACTCTGCTGCTGTACTCTCGTACGCTTTCCCCGTATATCGTACACAATAATGAAAGAAGACGAAAAAATATTTTGGGAGTGGGCTAAAGTACAATAGATAAATGGCAATAAAATGAATGAACCTGGTGTAAAGATCACAGAATATGAAGGACCTACCTGATAAATGTGATGTGGGTAATGAATGAATGCTTGAGTACAAAACTGAAAAACTGAGGAAAGAATCATATATTAAATATTGAATAAAAAATAGGTATTGTTCTAACAGTGCTATACATCTAGACAACTTGGGCAACTCAGCACTATTTTTTATTCACTTTTTTTCACTATTTTTTATTCAAATATTTTTTCGATTTGTAGATTACTTGTATTTAAAAATCTTAATCCTTCCAGTACTTATCAGCTGCTGTATGCTCTTGAGTAAGCTGTATAGTTCTTTCCAGTCTTACCACAGTGCTCTCTGCTGACACCTCTGTCCGGGTCAAACCCCCATAGCAAACCCATCCTGCTCTAGACAGTTCCTGACATGGACAGAGGTGTCAGCAGAGAACACTGTGGTCAGACTGTAAATAACTACACAACTTCCTCTGAGGCATACAGCAGCTAATAAGTACTAGAACGGTTAAAGTAACTTACAAAGCTGTATACCTTTCTGGCACCAGTTGATCTGAAATTTTTTTTTTTATACCAGAGTACCCCTTTAAAATTGTCCTCTACTGCCCCCTATAACTTTTATTTTTCCATATAAAGGGACTTTGTCTTACCTGTCTTAATGACTGTACATGCTTTTAAAGAGGTCTAAATGAAGTTATGTTTAACTGCTGGAGAATCTTCTTTGGAAATCATTTTTTTCCCGTAGACTTTTTGATAAAACGTCCAATTACAAAGTACAATTGGTGGCACAAAAAACATCATCACCTGGGCTGTATTCGGGTCAGGCCCCCTCTGCCACTCCATTAGAGAGTTGGATTTTTTTTTATGCAGATCTATCACAAATATGCAGCAATAACTAAATGCATTCCATGTGGAGATTCCCTATGAACCCCCCCCCCCCATACACAGAAGTTGGTAAAATCAGGACCCCAATAACAGTTGCAAGCACTAAAATTGCCTCAGTTTAACATGATGCAGAAGCCCCATTTAACCACTAGATGGCAATCTAAGAAAGCAAACATCAAAAATCTAAACAGTATTCATAGGTTACAGATCATCGGCTTTATTTTAATTTTTAAATGAATCAAGATACTTCATTTTCAAAGAGGACATTGTTGTCAGTGCTGTACATTATTGTCTTAAGCTGCTGAATAAGCGACTATTATGTTTCCTAAAGATAAAATATGTCTATAGATTATCTGTAACCAACGTGTTCTGACTGAACAGACCAGTGCTGAGAGCTACAATAGGATGTTGTCATTCACTTCAAAATGACCACCTCTTACTGTTATTGCCATAAAGCCATATGTAGGTTTAACAGTAATGCTAAATATTTTCATTCCAATGCAAAACATATTGATCAAAGTAACAAAAGTAACAGACTCAACTCTGAACGTTGCAGAAGAGAAGCCAAATGGTCGCACTACTAAGACTTGTCGCCAACACTTGTGAACCATAGGTGGGGATTCCTTTTGTCACAAGACCATTTGTCTGTTATACTACTGATCGGGTTTCTCAGTTAACTAGTTCTGCAGACTTTACATTGTAGATCAAGAATTTAGAATGTCAAATATTTAAAAGGTCACAGAAGGCAACTAGTAGTGACCATATTACTATACAGGAGAAAAAGTGCAAATATATCAAAAGTGCAAGTTTAAGATGTAATGGTTCCCCTAATACAAGTCACTGGTCCAGTGCCAAGGTGCCAATGACTGAATCCCATGTAAATCTCTGCTTTCTATTTCAGGGATAGGACACATTTGGTAGCAATAGGAACAAAAATGAAGTGAGCGTAAAACCCCAGGGCGCTAAAACTTGTGACCTCTTCTATGTCCTCTATGACAAGACATCTAATACAATCTTAGCAACACAGCAAATAAAATCAAACACCGAGTGCTATTTAGGGGTCAGATGGTTAACCAATCGTATTGGGGTCTCCTGACTCTCTCACAGCGTCAGATGTAGAGGAAGAGAATGGCTGGGCAGGTTGCATATCAACAGGCTAAGGGAAGTGTCTGGCAGGGGCTTTCTCTGTTCAATCAACAGCTATCTAAAATGTACGGCCAACTTTCTAGGAGGGGGGGGGGGGCAAAATGAGCAATTGGCCAGGGGCAACCAGTTGCCTCCAGCCCTTACAGCCCTTCTCAACAAAGTAAAGACTCCATTTACTTGGGCCGAGCAGGCGTCAAAGATAGCTCCCTCTGTTGTTGGTGCATTCCCAGTGTGAAAAAGTCTGCAAATGCACTGTGTGTGACCCTAACCTAAGAAGGGGTAAACTGGCGGAGGGATAAAATTTTTTTTTATTAAAAATAAATTACTTACCTCCAGCCTATACCATTGCTGCCTCCAGTGTCCTGCTTGATCCTGTCCCAGTGATAAAACCTGACGCTTGGGCCCAGAGTGATGTCGGGCCAAGAGTTTCATACTGCTGCTCAGCAAATCACTGGCTGCAGCAATGTTCCACCTCGGCCGGTGATTGGCTGAGGGGCAGTATGAACTGTCCACCAACTATCCCCATCCAAGCTGACAGAGCTTGCATGAAGGGAAAAAAAATATTTGATTCCCTGCTGTTTTTATCCATTTGCCCACTGACAAAGAAATTATTAGCTTATCATTTTATTGGTAGGTTTAACAGTAACAAAACAAAAAAAAATCCCAAAAAAGAATTTCAAGTTTAATCAAAGTTATGAATTTATTTGCATTTTACTCATTGAAATAAGTATTTTATCCTCTATAAATCCACAAGATTTCTGGATCCTAGGTGTCTTTTATACAGGTAACGAGCTGAGATTAGGAGCACTCTCTTAAGGAAATTCTCCTAATCTTGGTTTGTTACCTGTATAAAGGACACCTGTCCACAGAAGCGATCAGATTCCAGACTCTCCACCATGGCCAACCCCAGAGAACTGTCCAAGGATGTCAGGGACAAGATTGTAGACCTAAACAGGGCTGGAATGGGCTATAGGACCATCGCCAAGCAACTTGGCGAGTAGTTTACAATGGTGCAATTGAGGAAACAGCCCAGAATTACACAGGAGGATATTGCCCTAATTCACTGTTAACGTACAAACAGTGAATGAGGAACTAACAGTCCGGTGTAATAGATAAAATGATTAGTAGTTCCTGAAAAGTGATTGGTTCATAAAATATATTTCATTTTATTATCTTACAGGATCAGAGATTAGAGTTAGTTTCCTCAGCACCTATAACACTACAACTAGTAGGGAGCTGCACATATCTATTGTATCTTTTAATGTTTTTGCAGCACAAGTTTTACTTTTTAATGGCATCACCTAACTTTTTGATTAATAGCCTTTGAACAGGATAGACCATCAATCACTGGTTGGCAGGGTCACCCCCCGCTGATCTGCTGTTCGGCATTCATCGCTATACAGTGAATGGGGCTGGAAGCGCTGTGCTATTTATTGTTTAGTGGTGGCACTGCTCCCATATTGTACGTATGAATGCACATTACATACATATTACGGACACACAGAAATATGCACATCACATATAGTGTTGCTCGCGAATATTCACAATGCAAATTTTATTCACGAATACCGCATATTCGCGAATTCGCGAATATTCGCATATATAGCACTATATATTCATAATTACGAATATTTTTTATTTTTTATTTTTTATCACAGTGCACATCACAGTGATCATCCCTCTCTGCTTCCAGCTTATGTGGTGTAAAGAATACTACTGTGTGAGACTGGCGTGCGAATTTTCGCATATGCGAAAATAAAATGCGAATATTACGAATATGCGAATTTAGTGAATATATGACGAATATCCGTCCATATATTCGCGAATATTCGCGAATTCGAATATGTCCTATGCCGCTCAACACTATTCACATACATCATATACATAAATAAACAAATGCACATTATATACAGACATAATACTTACACACAGATCTGTATGCGTACATCCATAAACACACTTTTTTGCAGGAAAACTCCTCGAGGGTCCACATGTGTGAAGTCACCCCCTCCAGGACTTTTCTTTTTCCGTGCAGCTGGATATTGCAGCCTGCAGACTATCTCCCCCACGACCCCCTCTTTCATTGTTCCAATAGCCAGGAGCAGCACGAGAGGATGGCCCTGCCACATCCTCCTGCCTATAACCTTGGCCGCAATATCTATATACAGTGACCCCCCAACTTACGATGGCCCCGACATACAATCATTTCAACATACTATGGCCTCTAAGAGGCCATCACATATTGAAGGCAGCATCAACATACGATGCTTTTGAATGTCGGGGCCATCGCATAAACGGCTATCCGGCAGCGCAGACTGCTTCACTGGTACCGGATAGCCGTTTACGGTGCCCCGTGTGGTCCGCTGACTATCACTTACCTGTCCTCGGGGCTCCGGTGCGTCCTCTTCGGGATCCCCTGAATCATTGGTGCTCTTCATCATCATCACATCGCTGCGCTCGCCGTCCCCTCATCCAATAGGAGCGTCGTGCGTAGCGACGTGATGGCGGCGACGAAGAGCGAGGATGCCAGGGAAGCAGAGGCCTTGCCGAAGCATCGGGACACCCCGGGGACACGGCGACAGCGATGGAAGGCGACATCCAGGGCAGTGGTGATGGTCCGGAGCGGCGGGGACAGGTGAGTATAACCTCCAATACCAGTGGTCTTCAACCTGCGGACCTCCAGATGTTGCAAAACTACAACTCCCAGCATGCCCGGACAGCCGTTGGCTGTCCGGGCATGCTGGGTGTTGTAGTTTTGCAACATCTGGAGGTCCGCAGGTTGTAGACCACTGTCCTATACTTTACATTGCACGGATCCCTCAACATACGATGGTTTCAACAAACGATGGTCCATTTGGAACGGATTACCATGGTATGTTGAGGGACCTCTGTAGTAAGCTGAGTGATGGATTAAAATAGACGGTAACTGTATGTAGGCGATGACAGATGACAGGCTGGGTGTACAGCAATGCTTTCTGGTCCTTTGCTCAGGTGCTCACCGATTCCTTGTTGGGCCAGTCCGAGCCAGAGTGAGAACACTAGAATCAGCTTTTCACCACCCTTAATCTAACAAAACCATGCAGTTTTTTTTTTTTTTATGAAGGATATGCTTTAATGTGTAAACTGTCTAAAAGTAGTAACAAAAGATGCCAAACTCTAAAAACATTCTTTGTAAGGTTTACATAAGCAATACATTTCTATGTAACAATCATTAATCCGTTTCTTTATTGCACCAGCAGAATGGAAAGGTCCCACAGCACGGCTGCAGCCGAGGATCCCATAGATTGTTTAATCCATACAGCTGCTGGGGTACCGGATGTAGAGTAGCATTATGGCGCACTACAGCCTCCTGTATGGTTTGCAGCACTTCGCGGTATAGTTCTGAATCATTAGAAAGAGGGTTCTTCTCTGAAGGATCATTGGAGAGATTGTAAAGCAATGGTGGCACATGGTAGATCACCTTTTCACCGCTACAGGTGCAGAACTTGGAACCATAACATGCCCCAGCTCCTTCTGGACTAAATTTTGGAGAAATGTAATGAACCTTCCAAACAGTTTCTACTGATAAAATAAAAAAAATATATATTATTAAATTAGCAAGTCACCTATTATAAACCCTCATTGTGTATGTCTAGTATATGAAAAGCAGTCTATGAGACACACCGTACAGCTCCTCGGCTCATCACGCTCTAATAACTGTACTGCAGAAAATGGGAACCTGCTGCACAGTGCACACTACGGAATCTCAGCGGAAAGTTTCGCCATTGAAATTCATTCATTCTTTTGGCGGAATACTGTGCCAAATATATTGCCATATCGGGATACAATGTCTCCTCGTACCCGGCACCGACTGATTCAGTCGACAAAATGCCGCTACGAGCAGACACACTGCTGCCATTTGCGAGTCGCCGTGTATGCAGTGTACTCACACACATCGCGGCCGCTCCTCCTGGTCCCTGAGCTAGGCCGAGAGCAGCTGCGATGGGCAAGTATACTGCGCATACATGCGGCGACTCGCACATTGCAGTGTGTCTGCTCATAGTGGCGTTTAGCGGCCTTTCAGTGGCGGATCCGCTCGTCTGAACGTAGCCTTAGGGCAGCTGATTTTGCTGCCCATTAGCTTCAACAGGTAGCAAAATCTACTGCGGAAAATCTGCAGCAAAATACGCAGCAATATATGTGTGAATGTACTTTTAGGGTACAGCTGTGCATGGAATAAATTCTGTGGATTTTCCTCAGCAGAATATCTATAGCATTTCTGCAAATATCATTGCAACTGTAAATCTGCACTGTAAGTCATGTGATTTTGGTGCAAATTTGCCATTATTAATTCCTGGACTCCTGTATTATGGCACATAATGATGCATAGATTATAGTATGCATTGCTGCTCACTAAGGGTACCTATAGTGTAGAAATGTGCACAATAATCATTTTCCCAAATGACTTGTCAGACAGAAGCCACTTGTGACCACCCAAATGTCTCATGGTTCAGGCAGCATGAAAGTGATCACAGATTCCCTTTAAAAATAGTACCTGTCACCAAATAAACTAGTCTAAACTCTGTATCATACCTTCATTATTGCTCACAGAGTGTGAGCTGCCGGCAGGAGGAAGTGGGCGCTTCCCAGCAGACGCAACATCACTGAAGCCTGCTGGGGGACCGCTTCTCCCCTGCTTGTCTCCCTGTCGGTAAAACTAATGCTGTGAAGAATAGAAGACCTCTCTGTGCAGCTATCAGTCAGGCAGGCTCAGCGCAGCATTCTTCTTCAGGCTCCAGTGCTGCTCTGAGCCCCGGTCGGCTCTCAGTGAATGAGAGCTGTGACATACTCACTTCCTGAGTTCAGACTCCTGCCAGGCTGGGAGGAGACCGAACTGACTGTATATATTGTGGCACGGATGAGAACAGCGCCACCTAGTGGCAATTTTTTCAATCACAGTTTAAACATATTTCTGTGAATAATTTTTAAATAAAGTGAATGGGAAAGGGTCTGAAAATTACATAAATTACATTATAGTTATATATATATATATATAAATAATTTTACTTTTCTCTCCTCTCTTTTCTTTTACCCCTATTATGTTTTGGTTTATGTCTTTGTTATAATATTTTTTTCTTTATAAATGAAGTATTACTGTATGCATCATGGCTCACTTTTGTAGGAGCAGTGAGTTCTGAGATCAACCGGGGTACATAACCACAGTTGCAGATTTGTTTTGCATATCTGCAGCAAAATCTGCAACATGTATTGGAGATTTTGACTTTTAGTCAATGTGGAAAATTTCCAACACAAAAATTGACATGCTGTAGCTTTAATTTCAGCAACACGTATCAATTTATGCTGTGGATTTGTTCTGCAGCTCGTGGAAGAGATTTACAAAATGATATACTTTGCTGGTATTGTAAACACTGCAGATTTTCTGCATAGAATTCCACACAGACAGTCTGCACTATTTACGCCTTTTGTAGCCATGGACATACAAGTGTAAAATAAGTACGTGAAACATGTTGTATGTTGAATAAAGGCAAAACAATCTTTTAGTACATACTGCGGGTTTGTTGCCATCGAACTGCATGCAAGTACTCTTCACAGTAGTGAAACATAAATTCATGAGCAGAGATAGATACGAATCCTTGCAGAAGTGGCATCATATCTTTGCCATCAATTATTCTGAAAACACAGAAAATACTTTGTCAGTACACGTGATCACTGCAGACAGTCCAGTCCTGAAAGTATGAACTAAGGAAGCACAAGTGCACAGTGCATAGAGAAGAAGAATGTGCAGCAGAGAAGACTGCAATAAAACAATCTTACATTTAAAAAGAAAGTGATAGGAGATGGAAATAAAGGAATTTAAATCTACTGGACAATGTTTGACCAGTGTGAAACTGAGCAGTACACATTTACAATATGCTGCCTTAACAGTTAGGCTAGGTTCACACTACGGAATCTCTGGGCAGAAAATATCCGCCCGGAGATTCCGAGTGCGGCCAGGACCGACTGAATCAGTCGGCGCTAGGACCGTGCGGACACTGCAGCCTCTAGTAGACTGCAATGTGTTCCGCGAGAATGAGCGACGCCATTCTTCAGGCGCAAATTTTCAAACGGATTTTCCGTTCACAAATTCCAAAGTGTAAATTTGGGAACGGAAACCCATTCACTACACTATACATTTTAACAAGCGGAATTTCTGCATACAATTTCAAAGCGGAATTGCAGGCAAAAATTCCGTAGTGTGCACCTAGCCTTAGAGCTGAACCTCAAATGGGCCCCGAATGGTCTCTGAACAGAGAGACATACGGAAACAAACTATTTGTCATGGCTGTGCCTAGTAATATGACAAGGCTTAGCTGGTCAATAAGCAGAGAGGCTCCTTGACTAGCAGAGTCTTTTTACATGTGGCCCACCATACAGACAATACGGCTTCACCTCTTTCTGTTTGTTATGTCGCAGCCTGAAGGCTACAGCATGCAAGATCTTCCCATCTCCACTGCTGCCAGGAGAGACTGTCTACAAAAGAGGTAAGTGCCAAAAGCAAGTGTGCTACATGCAGGCAAAGCCGTCATATGGTGACCATTGGCCAAACAGTGTTGCAGTAACCCAAATCTCTGAGAATACCCACAAAGGGAGGAAGCGGCACTAGTACTTATGTTATGTGAACACCGACCTACGGTACACTGACAATTAGGTGAGCGTGTTACACCTGGGATTACAAAATGGATCGGAGGGAGCTGTAGTGTTTGGAGGTGCTATACGAATGTGAAACAAATTGAACATATATAGCAAATAAAGAAAGAGAGTAACGAAGCACTCCCGCTGTGACTTCTGTATGGAGGCTGGAAGCTGGAACTCAATCACGGTATTCCATAGCGGGGAGGCAAAAGGTGGAACGAGGGGAGCCTCAGATCCTGGCCACGGACCGTATCACGCCCACTGGCGCTTCGTCAGGCCGTCAGGCCTGACGAAGCGCCAGTGGGCATGATACGGTCCGTGGCCAGCGTCTGAGGCTCCCCTCGTTCCACCTTTTGCCTCCCCGCTATGGAATACCGTGATCGAGTTCAATCTTCCAGCCTCCATACAGAAGTCACAGCGTGAGTGCTCCGTTACTCTCTTTCTACATTTGCTATAAGTGTTGCAGCAACACTGTGGAGTATTTGGCCTCAGCATGAAGGCATGTTTTAAACCAAAATGTAATCCAGCTCCGATGACCTAATCTGCCCCCTGCAGATGTTGAGAAATGTATCGGACTGTGTTGGCACAGCTTCTGGAAAGAAAGTGTACAAATACGTGTGTAGTTCCTAGGACAACCCCTTTAAGGCAGAGGACAACACAGCAAGTGGCTATTTTTAGCGGATCACTGTGCTTCTAAATTTATTTATTTATTTTTTACTTCCCAATTTTTTTTCTCTGTGTGTCTTGGTTTTGAAGGTCCTAGGATTGATTTAAATGGGTATTCTGGCGTTTCTTTTTTATTTAAATATTTCCAGGTCTGTAGAAAAAAAAAAAAGAAGTATACTAACCTACTGGGAAACAGCAACACCCGTGTGATGTATTGCTTTCAAAGTTTGAAAATAAAGGAACCATTTAATTGGGCACTTAGTCATCTGTTTCTTCTCTCTTGATGTACTTTGCACAGAATGTAAGCTGAAGTCTCTTTCTATATACTTACCTACTCCTCAGTCCTCTGCAGCTTCAGTTTGGCTCCTTCTGTCACTCGTCTCTTCTGCCTGCTTCCAAAGCAAGAACTCGGAGCAGTTCCTACTTGCTCATCCAATCAGCCTGGCTTTAGCAGTGTCCTATCTAAGACTGTGATTGGCTGAGTGGGCAGGTCCTGCTCAGAAGCAGGCAGAATAGAAGCGTGTGGGAATAGGAGCAGAATAGGAGCCGAAGTGGGGCCAGCAGTAAGTATAGCCTTTTATTTTTTTATTTTTCTACAGTCCCAGTAATATATTCATTTTTTAAATGTAAAATACCCCTTAAACCCCTCAGTAGCCAACCTATTTTAGGTCTTAATGACCAAGGAAATGTTTTATTTAGTCACCATTGCATTCTAAGGAACATATTTAGTTTTTTTTACTTTGATGTTAAGTCAATATAGCAATATTTTTTCAGGGGCAAGTTAAATTGTCAGTGGCACCAATTTAAGGTTAATTTCATTTATAGAGTCATTGTTTAGTCTAAAGTGGCTTTCATCCACTGCATATGATTTGTCGTGAGGAAAATCCTATAGAAAAGTGTTGTGTCACTTCAGGACCCTGTGTGCAGCATTGCCTGTGGGTGAACAGAACCCTGGAGCGGTGAGTAAATAAAGAGTCTGAGTAGAACTTTGTTTTCTTCTAGTTTTAGGTATGAATTTTGAGTCTTGGAACTAGTCTATGGTCTAAATTTATTTGGGTGCCTGGTTTAAGGTTTATCAGTTTGGGACATGGAAAGAGGTATATTCTATTAGGGGGTCTGGAAAAAACTATTTGTATTAGGGTCTGGTCTGGGGTCTACATTAATTTAAGTTTTAATGCGTCCTATACCCATTCTGCATTTTCTAGTTATGTGGCTTATATATGTGAGCAACATAATATTGGTCTAGTCATTCATTAGGTCACACATATATATATTATATATATATATATATATATATATATATATATATATATATATTATTCTATAGCCATCAAACTGGCAAGTGTGCCTTACCCTTATGTTAAAATGGATGTGGTAAATGCTTGAAGGTAAGTTAGTTTATGGTGTATGTACTGTACATCTGTTTGGGTAGAAAACAGGAGACAACCTCAAGCAATGTTCTCTGGGTAAACATGTAGCATATTTTTCCTTTTTTGCCTCATGGCATGATCCACTTAGTTTGTGGGTTAAATTTAATTTATAAGTATCAAATAATAAAGTTCAAGATTGAGTCACAGTTTAAATGTTTATTGCCCTGTGGATAATCCTGTCCCTATGATAGGACTATGCAAAGTCACTTTCTAGGGATTAAATAATGGAAATTTACAGATCTGAACAACTTCTTCCACCAGTTTATTTGAATTATTTTTTCCCAGAATGCCTATTCATAAAAGTGACAGAATACCCAACAATTGGCACCAGAAAGTTAAACAGATTTGTAAATTACTTTTATTATAAAGAATCTAACAAAAGAAAAAATCTTGAGCCTTCCAGTGCTTTTCAGCTGCTGTATGTCCATGGCGCTCTCTGCTGCCACCCCTGTGTTAGGAACTGTCTGAAGCAGGAGCAAACGGGGTTTAAAAGGGGTACTCCGCCCCTAGACATCTTATCCCCTATCCAAATTATAGAGGGGATAAGATGCCTGATCGCAGGGGTCCCACCTCTGGGGACCCCCCATTATCTCCCTGCTGCACCTGGCATTTGTTTAGAGCGCCGGGTGCAGCTCCGGTGGCTCATGACGTCACAGCCGCGCCCCACTCGTGATGTCATGGCCACGCCCCTCAATGCAAGTCTATGGAAGGGGGCATGACAGCCTTCACACCCCCTCCCATAGACTTGCAATGAGGGGGCATGGCTGTGATGTCGGGAGGCCACGAGCCTTCACCCCGCATCTCCAGTCATCCAGCATTGGGCGAAGTTCGCTCCATGCACCGGATGTCTGGGGTGCCGCAGCTGAGATCATGGGGACCCCCGTGATCAGACATCTTATCCCCTATCCTTAACCCCTTTAAAGCACTGCTGCTTCAAACAGTTCCTGACCCCAACAGAGGTGGCAGCAGGGAGCACAGTGTCAGACTGGAAAGAATCACACAACTTCATCTGGGACAGCTGATCTTTACTGCAAGTGTTGAGTTTTTTAATAGATATATATACCGGTGCCAAGTGTGTAAATTATATTTTTAAAGGACACCTTTAAGGACACAGTAGATGTGTAAAAGATACATTTAATACCTGTCTTTTGGCAGCATGCCTCCTCCAAGTTTAACTACTGTTGGAAAAATATCCATAAGACTTGTTGGTTTATCAATTATAGCATTTGCAGGAAGAACATTTGGCCACCGTAGAATTCCTGGCACTCGTATACCACCTTCCATACCTCCCATACCTTTACCACCTACAGGATAAACAGACCAGGGAACAATACATACATGGTTATTCATTGTACAAGTATACAGCAGAGATGCCACTCATTTGATCTAGGACTATGCAGAATGTATTATCAGACAGGGCAAACACGAATTTTAAGTTACATTGCAGTGCCCCACTTGGAGCCTGTAGTTGGGTGATGTCTGTTACATGCCTTATGTAACATGTGCCTCATTTAATGGGTGCTGTCTTTAAATAGTTTTATATCATTATGCCATTGTATCAGTGTTTTATTAAATGAGGCAAAACAAAAACCTATGCGTGGCTAAACCTATCGCAGTGTATATTTGCCCCGCTGCACTTCCTGGTTCTTTGGCAAGTATGTCCCATTGCAGCTCAGCCTGTATTATCACGGTGCCCAATCTCCCCGCGCTGTACTACCTAGTGTTGTGGGTGCTATGTTACATTGGGCTCAGCCAATCACTGGCTGAGGTGGGACAACCTCAGCCAGTGATTGGCTGAGCCCAATGTAACATATCGACCACAACACCAGGTAGTACAGCGCGGGGAGATTGGGCACCGTCATAATACAGGCTGCAGGGAAGCCGGGAAGGTACATAGAGACCGAGCACATTTATGAAAAAAAAAAAGCTTTATTGGACAACCCCTTAAAGGGGAACTCCGCTGCTCAGCGTTTGGAATGAACTGCACCAAATGCTGGAGCCGGCGCAGTGAGCTCGTGACGTCAAAGCCCCACCCCCTCATTACGTTATGCCCCACCCCCTCAATGAAAGTCTATGGGAGGGGGCGTGACAGCGTCACGCCCCCTCCCATAGACTTGCATTGAGGGGGCAGGGTGTGATGTCATGAGGGGGCGAGATGTCATGAGGGGGCGGGGCTATGACATCACAAGCTCCCGGCATCAGCTCCAGCGTTCTGAACAGTTTACCCTTTTAAGACCAGTGTGTAAAATGGTGAAGTCTTTAATAAATCCCTTCCTTGTCACAAAAGCCAATATTGATTGTTTAAAAAGACAAAAAAAGTTGTTTAAAATGACAATAGAAGAAGTGATTCATTTTTTCATGATTCTTTACTGCTATAAAGGGGCTAAAGTTTAAAAAAAAATTAAGAAAAACTGATTTATGCATTCACTGATTCATTGTGTCTTTAAGCATTATTGCTAGTATCTAGTGATTCGATAAAGTAGATGCCATTGACGTCAACTGAAAAATACTATGTAGGGAATGGATCTTGATGTAATTGTAATCATTAGCACAGACAATATTCAATGTATGGGCGCTGTTCTTTACCCCTGTAAATGCCATTGCTGCCTTTAAGGTGAAGGCTTCCAATCATTCCTTCCAAGTATCCACCATGGTCAGAAGCAAAGTAAGTCAGTGTATTGTTTATTAAACCTTCTTGATCAATAGAGTCAAGGATTTGACCTATGTGGATAAAAAAGATAACATTTATTTTGCCGGTTATATAATTAGAATGGCATTGAAAAATGTGTAATGTTAAATATTGTTAATGAAATCCGCTGCGAGTTACGCTACCATTCATTTGAATGAGTCCGCGGACAGTCCGCGAATCTGACACTATTGCAGACTGTCTGTGGACTCATTTAAATCAATGGTAGCTTAACTCGCAGCGGATTTCCCGCAGCAGAAAATCCGCTGCTAGCTACTAGCGTGTGAACGCACCCTAAGTCATGTGCGATATGTCAAAAGTTTTGATCAGCGGGGATCAGAATGTTCAGGAGAACGAACCAGGAGAACATTGTGTTGCTGTGCACTCCTCTCCCTGCCTCCTATACCCCCTCACCCGTCTGTGTCACATGATTAAGGCAATCTCATAGACTTACATGGCGAGTTTGTCTGGACCACGTGACAAGAAGCTGGAAGAAGAATGCCCCATGTGCGAACTTCTCCTGGCTCATTCTTGAGATCACTCCTACCACCACTGATCAAAACTTTCGACATGTCCCTAGGACAGGTCAAAGGTCTTTAACAATGACAGTTGCCATTAAATGAATAAATTCCTATTATACTGTATATTAAACATTCCATAGCAGTTGTCAGGACTGTCCTATTAAAAGGGGTTATACCAGAATCGGAAAACAGACCTATTTTCTTTTAAAGACCGCTGCACGTCTGTTTCCAGGTTGGGTGTGGTCTTACAACTTCGCTCCATTCACTTCAATGGAACTGAGCTGCAGAACCACACCCAACCCGGAGACAGACCAGGAGCGGTCTTTGAAAGAAAATAGGTCTGTTTTTCGATTCCTGGATAACCCCTTATACAGTCAGTGGCTATTCTAGGATTATATTTCCTTTTAAAGGAGTACTCTGGCACTTTTTTTTTTTATTAATCCTCTGTGCCCGGGATGCAAAATGAAAGAAAACAAACTCCAGTCCCTGTCTTCTTCCGCTTCCTGCAGGTCGGTGAGTCATGCTGCTCTTGGCGTATCACCTGCTGCAGCGGGACATTGCTCCGACCGGTGATATGCTGAGAGCAGCATGACTCACCGACCAGCAGGAAGCGGAAGAAGACAGGGACCGGAGAACGGGACACCCACATCGGAGCAACGGGGGAACGTAGGCAGGCGAGTTAAAGTTGGTTTTGTTTCCTTTTGCAGCCCGGGCATGGCGGGTTAGTAAAAAAAAATGCTCCATAGTACTCCTTTATGCCCACGATGCCAAATTACAATAAGTAACATGCTTCTTTTACCTCCATGCAACGCTTTGTCCCATTTTCATGCCCAGGACCCACACCCGGAAGTGCTGTAGTGCAAGTTTGCCTATTTTACTGTTATCTCTGACCTTTCCCAACATTCCATGTATCCAGGGACAATATGTCATAAGCCACATGGTCTCGAGGGGGCACAGCTATGCTGCAGTTAGTGGGTAGATGGCATTTCCTGCTGTTAGCCTACCCACTGCAGCATAGCCATGCCCCTTTGAGACCATGTGACTTATGACATATTGTCTCCTCCCACATGAAATGCTGGAAAAGGTAAAACAAAAAAACTTGCCCTACAGCACTTCCAGGTGTGGGTCCCATGTATAAAGGGACAGAGTGGTGAACGAAGGTGATAGAAGCATAATATATAGTATTATAACTTTGTGTCATGGGCTGAAAAGCTGAAGAAAAAAAAATGAAATACTCTTAATACTGTTCAGCAGCGCCTACTGTATACAGTGAGACATGGAACTAAAGATAAAATTAGCGCTTATAATTCCTATGAAATAAATCTTTCAGTGACTCATGGGTTTAAAGGGGTACTCCGCTGCTCAGCGTCAGAAACAAACTGTTCCGAATGCTGGAGCTGGGTGCCGGGAGCTTGTGATGTCATAGCCCTGCCTCCTCATGACATCACGCCCCACCCCCTCTATGCAAGTCTATGGGAGGGGCATGACATCCATCACACCCCCTCCCATAGACTTGCATTGAGGGGGCGGGACGTGAATGTCATGAGGTGGCGGGGCAATGGAGTCACAAGCTCTCAGCGCCGGCTCCAGCATTCGGAACAGTTTGTTCCAAACGCTGAGCAGCGGAGTACCCCTTTACCTAGTCATATTCATTAAAGCGCAACAAATTTTAGTGTAATAACCTGCACACAGCCTTTGTACTGTGTGCAGGTGTTGTGTACAGCAATTATTTAACCTCATATTTGCAGGCTTTCGTGATGCTAAAAAGTGCTTTTAATCAAAGCCACTGACAGTCTGATAGGCATGTGCGAGGTACGCGATGCCCCGCTGCCGCCACGCCCACCCACGTGCCCGCTTTGTATCTCAGTGCTGGGAGCGCTGTGTGATTGACACACAGGTCCCAGCGCATACGGCCTTTAACTAATGTAACGCGTGCGCCGCTGCATGTCATCCAGCAAGCGCTTGCTCCTCCAGCAAGCGCTCGCTCCTGCCGCCGTCATCCTCCTCAGTGTGCCTGCGCAGGGCTAGGTGCAGAGAGCGTGGGAGCAAGTGGAGGAGCGAGCGCTTGCTGGATGACACGCAGTGGCGCGCACGTTACATTAGTTGAAGGGCACATGCGCTGGGACCTGTGTGTCAATCACACAGCGGTCCCAGCACTGAGATACAAAGTAGGCGTGTGGGTGGGCGCGGCGGCGGCGGCGGCGGGGCATCGCGTACCTCGCACCATGCCTATCCGACCGTCAGTGGCTTTGATTAAAAGCACTTTTTAGCGTCACGAAAGCCTGCAAATATGAGGTTAAATAATTGCTGTACATAACACCTGCACATAGTACAAAGGCTGTGTGCAGGTTCTTACACTAAAATTTCATGACAGTTGCGCTTTAAAGGGAATCTGCCGTCAGCATCACCCGCACTAACTTATTGGTATAGGCTTGTAGTGTGGGTGACCCTGGTGACAATGATACAGTGGTCCCTCAACTTACAATGGCCTCAACATACAATGGTTCTCGACCATTGTAACTTGAAACCAGACTCAACATACAATGTTATGGAATCTGTGAAATGTATCAATGGCTGGAAGAACCGGCCAATCAGAATGGGCATTTCAGTGGTAAAACCCCTGTATTCCTAAAGTGCATGCACTGACTGGTGTCTGGTAGCGCCCCCTACAGTACAGAGAGGTATTACATGTTCTGTACTCTTTACCTGTACCAGGGTTAGCTGCTCCTTTGGACACCAGGTGAGGGCGGCTCCATTTTACTATTTTTAGTACATTGCGTGTTCTGTACAGGACCCTGAAGAAGCTCCTGTCCTCAACATAGACCAGTGTTTCCCAAAGAGGGTGCCTCCAGCTGTTGCAAAACTACAACTCCCAGCATGCCCGGACAGCCTTCGGCCGAAGGCTGTCCGGGCATGCTGGGAGTTGTAGTTTTGCAACAGCTGGAGGCACCCTCTTTGGGAAACACTGAAATAGACAGTGATTACAGCTCCCAGCAGATCTTTCTTACTTTTATATGTAAGGACTTGCTTTATCTATATTCGTTATCTACTTATTTTTCTTTAATCCTCACTTTTTCCTATTTTTGAATGACATTTTGGTGGCCTCAGAACCAATTACCAGGTTTCCATAAAGTTATGGTCTCAACATACAATGGTTTCAGCATACAATGGCCGTCCTGGAACCAATTAATATTGTAACTTGAGGGACCACTGTATTTACTCTCACATAGATGCAGAATAGACCTACATTCTGCAGCACAGGAAAGGAGGCATTTATTATAAAGATTCATCCTGTGGTCCTAAAAATCAGTGTTCATCAGCTGCACATCTCCCAATAGATAAAGTAAATCACAAATGATCAATAAATGACCCGGCTGCTCGATCATTGAGTGTGTAAACTGCTAAGGAAGCCTGTAAAATCCCTAGTGCCTCACACATCGGTCTCAGGACCTGACTAGTCAGGAGCACAGCGCCACCACCTGTCACAGTAAGCATTACAGTCAGGTTGATTGACAGCCTGACCACAGGGCTTCTTCTTACACTCAGGCTGTCAATCACCACCATGGTGGTCTACTCACTCTTCTTGGACAGATGTTGGTGGAGAGAAGGATCGAAAAGTTGGATCCTTGTTTCCCAGCCAGGGTGCCTCCAGCTGTTGTAAAACTACAACTTCCAGCATGCCCAGGCATGGTGGGAGTTTTCATTTAGCAACAGCTGGAGGCACCCTGGTTGGGAAACACTGAGTGAGATATTAACATGTATGATCCTTTTATTCCACACTGCGTTAAAACTGTTACAGGTTACACACAAAGCCATAAAGTAAACTACGTCCTGCTAACTCTTCTTCCATGTCTGCTTAGTCAAATTCTTCTATTTCCCATGAAATGACAATTCTGGAACATATTTTAGAATCCTGCACCGAGCCTTTCCTTTAATATTATTGGAACATTATATTATGCTGTGTTTCATTTAGTAGGAGAGAGTGTTAGTACATGTTGGGTGTCTTGACAGTCCAGTTTTAGTAAATACAGTGATCCCTCAACTTACAATGGCCTCAACATACAATGGTCTTTTCTGAACCATTGTAAGTTGAAACCAGACTCAACATACAATGCTACAGACAGTCCAGATCTGTGAAACGTGTCAATTAGAGATGAGCGATTTTACAGTAAATTCGATTCGTCACGAACTTCTCGGCTCAACAGTTGATGACTTTTCCTGCATAAATTAGTTCAGCTTTCAGGTGCTCCCGTGGGCTGGAAAAGGTGGATACAGTCCTAGGAGACTCTTTCCTAGGACTGCATCCACCTTTTCCAGCCCACCGGAGCACCGGAAAGCTGAACTAATTTATGCAGGATAAGTCATCAACTGCCGAGCTGAGAAGTTTGTGACAAATCGAATTTACTGTAAATTCGCTCATCTCTAGTGTCAATGGCCGGAAGAACTGACCAATCAGAATGGGCATTCACTGGTAAAACCCCTGTATTACTGAAGCGTATGCACTGACTGATGTCTGGTAGCGCCTCCTACAGTACAGGGAGGTATTACATGTTCTGTACACTTCACCTGGTGTCCAAATGAGCAGGTAACCCTGGCACAGGTAAAGGCGACTCCATGTCACTTTTTTTGGACACTGTGTGTACTGTACAGGACCCCGAAGAAGCTCCTGTCCTCTACACAGACCAGTGTTTCCCAAGCAGGGTGCCCCCAGCTGTTGCAAAACTACAACTCCCAGCATGCCCGGACAGCCTTTGGCTGTCCAGGCATGCTGGGAGTTGTAGTTTTGCAACAGCTGGAGGCTCCATGCTTGGGAAACACTGACATAAACAGTGATTTACAGCATCCAGCAGATCTTTCTTACTTTTATATGTAAGGATTTGCTTTATCTATATTAGTTATCTACTTATTTTTCTTTAATTCTCCCTTTTTTCCTATTTTTGGATGACATTTTGGTGGCTTCAGAACCAATTACCAGGTTTCCATAGAGTTCAGGTCTCAACATACAATGGTTTCAACATGCAATGGCCGTCCTGGAACCAATTAATATTGTAACTTGAGGGACCACTGTACTTGCATTTTTGCAATTTGCATTGTTCTACTGTTACTCTTCCTGTGTAATGACACATATAGTATACAACAATACTAAGAGGGATAGAGTAACAGGTTTCTTGACATATCTAATTTCCCTAAGAAACAGGAATTATTTTATATACAGTACCTTTTGTTTATAATAATATGAAAATGCTTATATAGTGCATTATTATGGCTATTACAGAATAATGTAGATGTTCTTAATTATATGCTTTGTACTTACCTGTTTTAGCTGAAGTGGCAGGCGTGGATTTTAACCATTTGGATTTTTATTTCAAAACAAAAATACGTTTCTCATGCTGCCTACATTTCCCAAGAATCCTCTGGCTTTGCAGAGAGGGGGTGGAGTGTAATCACTGTAGTTCCCCTA
The DNA here is from genome assembly GCF_029499605.1 of Hyla sarda. NCBI lineage: Eukaryota > Metazoa > Chordata > Amphibia > Anura > Hylidae > Hyla > Hyla sarda. Next base: position 408,800,673 of record NC_079190.1, read on the forward strand.
ATGGGAACAACCTTATCACTTGGCAGGACTTCAGTGTTTTAGGAAGATTTTAAGTCTTTAGGCTGTGTTCACATGTTGCATTTTCTTACGTTTTCACAGCATTTTGGCTGTTATTGCTGTGACTTTCCAAAATTGCTGTAAAAATGACATGCTTTTATTATGATGTGCGAAACTGCAGTATATAGCACCATTCTTGCAGCAATTTTGGGAAAATCATGTCAAAACTAGAAAAAAGTAAGTAAGAAATGTGGCTTGTGAACACAGCTTTAGGGGAGGTTTATAGCTTATTTATATCCTGATCTCATAGAGATAGCTGCAGCATACAGAAATGGGTGGGGAGGAAGGGGTCTGAATATGTCTGGAAGCTACCAGGAGAATCTGATAGGTGATAATGTCATTTTCCAGTTCACAGGAAGTCAGCTGACCCAGGACAGACCTCTCTCAGACGCTCCGGCGCTCCAGTGTTCTGGACATTTTGTTTAGAATGCTCAGAGCCGAAGGCAATGATCGTGACGTCACGGCCACGTCCCGCGTGACGTCATACCACAAGTACAGGATTATGACTTGGTGATGCTTTTTGGTCTTCAGAATCATAGTTAATAGGGTATGATGTATACATATTCCTTTAACCCCTTAACGACAATGGACGTAAATGTACGTCATGGTGACGTGATACTTAACGCACCATGACGTACATTTACGCGCCGACATGATCGCGAGCACCAGAGAGGTGCTCGCGTCATGCCCGGCAGGTCCTGGCTGCTATCAGCAGCAAGGGACCCGCCGGTAATGGCGGACATGCGCGATCGCGCGAATGTCCGCCATTAACCCCTCAGATGCTGTGATCAATACAGATCACGGCATCTGCGGCATTGCGGTACTTTGAACGGATGATCGGATCGCCCGCGGCGCTGCCTCTGGGATCTAATCATCCAGCATGGCGGCCGGAGGTCCCCTCACCTGGCTCCGGCCGTCTCCCGGGGTCTTCTGCTCTGGTCTGAGATCGAGCAGACCAGAGCAGAAGATCACCGATAATACTGAGCAGTGCTGTGTCCTATACATAGCACTGCACAGTATTAGCAATCAGCTGATTGCAATGAATAGTCCCCTATGGGGACATAAAAAGTGTAAAAAAAAAAATAAGTTACAAAATGTAAAATAAAAAAGTAAAAAAAAATTGAAAAATCCCCTCCCCCAATTCAAAAGTAAAACGTCCGTTTTTCACATTTTACCCCCCAAAAAACGTAAAAAAAAATATGAATACACATATTTGGTATCGCCGCGTTTGTAAATGTCTGAAATATTAAAATATTTTGTTAATAATCCTGTACGGTGAACGGCATAAACGTAAAAAAATTAAAAAAATTTCCAGAATTGCTGCTTTTTTGTCACATTTTATTCCCAAAAAAATATTAAAAAATTTATAAAAAGTAAAACCTAAGCAAAAATGATACTGATAAAGACTACAGATCATGGCGCAAAAAATGAGCCCTCATATCGCCACATATACGGAAACCTTTTTAAGTTATAGGTGGTCAAAATATTGCTATTTCAAAACATACTAATTTTGTTAAAATGGTTTGAGATTTTTTTAAGCGGTACAATTATAGAAAATTATAGAACATGGGTATCATTTTAATTGTATTGACCCACAGAATAAAGAAAACATGTCATTTTTACCGGAAAGTGTACAGCATGAAAACAAAACCTTCCAAAATTGGCTAAATTGCGGTTTTCTTTTCAATTTTCCCACATAAATAATATTTGTTTGGTTGCGCCGTACATTTTATGGTAAAATAAGTGATGTCATTACAAAGTACAATTGGTGACACAAAAAACAAGCCCTCATATAGGTCTGTGGATGGAAATAGAGAGTTATGATTTTTAGAAGGCGAGGAGGAAAAAAGCGAAAAGGCAAAAATAAAATTGGTCTGGTCCTTAAGGGGTTAATAAACCTCAAAAACAGTAACCTACCAAATGCACATATTATACTAACCAAGCATCCAGTCCATTTCCTCTATGTTGTCTCCATATAAGTCATGCTTGCTTCTCCCTCTGAACTCCTTTGTAGTATAATGAGGAGTGTGGATATGAAGGAAGGATACAAAAAGGAGGAACGGTCCATCTTTGTTCCTAAAAATAAACAATAGAAAATTGCTTTTATTTTCTTTGCTTTCTTTTAATATACAGGGTTTCCCATCTCCTGCCACGTTGACAACACAGTCCAATCTCATTATAGAGCCGGAGGAGCTGAGCAGATCGATATATAGTTTTGTGGAAAAACTTCCATGATAACTTATCATTAATTCATGTAAACTCTGCTTATACTGGACTATTAGTCAAGTGGGTGGCAAGTAGTCATGTGGGAGGTCCTACTCAGTGATTGACAGCTCTTTATATATGTACACTTATAGACTGACAGCTACCCACTAGACTTCTTAACCCAGAATGAGCCGACATTTACATGAATAAATTACATGTTGTCCTTAAACTTTTTCCACAAAACTATATATCAGCTCAGCTCCTCCTGCTCTAAAACATGGTGCCTGCAGATTGGACTTTATTGTCATGTGACAGTCAATAATACAGAGATACACATGAAATAAAAAAAACTAAATTTTCTTACATATATTTGTACAATGAAGCTTACTTTAACACAGGAGATCTCTACTGGGTAAGGGCTACTAGATAATGAAAGGTTGTCAATATCTAGAGCAGTGGTCTCAAACTGTTGCTGTTATGATATGCTCTCCGGCCGCACACGCGCATGGCCCCGTTTTCGTCTGCTGCTAGCGGGGCTGGGATTTGCATCGTGGGACGCGACTGCATACGAATCCCAGCCCGTCTCTCACCTCATGTTCCTCCTGCCTCCTCCTTGGCCCCTATGCTCCGGCGTGTGTGTCCCTGTCCCCTAGGGCGTGCGCGTGCCAGAGCTCTGAGATTTAAATGGACAGTGCGCCCATTAATTAAGTAACACCTGTGGCTCAGTTAATAAATTCCTCCACCTCCTTCACTTCCCTGCCGGATTTTTGTTGCCCTAGTGCCTGAGAGAAAGCGTTCCTGAGTATTGCCTTGCCGTGTATTGTTTTATGACCTTTCTTCTTTGCCGCCTGCCTACTGACCAGTTGCTACGTTCCTGACTACGCTACTGTGCCGCCTGCCCTGACCTCCTGCTGTCTTGACTACGAATTGCCATATCCCACCTGTGCCTCAAATTTTCTCAGCTGCCTGTGTGGTCGAACCGTGCCAGGGGTAGCGACCTGGGTGCCGCCTGCCGCAGCAAGTCCATCCCGCTGGAGAAAACCAGCGGCACCTTAGACTCCGCTCCCTGGTCCGTGTCATCTGCCACACAGATCCAGCTGATCCATTTCCTCCAGTGTTCCTGTCTACTGAAACGTGAGTGTTACAGTGGCCCTCCAGATGTTACAAAACTTCAACTCCCTGTCATGCTGGGAGTTGAAGTTTTGCAACATCTGGAGGGACACAATTTGAGAATATTGATCTAGAGAGTCAATATAAATATTTATTGTATGAACTTTTTATCGGAAACACTGTATAATGAATTAGGAGACATGTTTTAGTTATCCAGATAGGAAAGAGTTCTTTACCAAAAGGCCTTATGGCCTACAGCACCATGTCTGACCTGTCTGCTTTTAAAAACAAAAAGTCTACAGAACTTTTTCCAGATGGAATATGAAAGGAAACAAATTCTGGTACTGTATGTTCCATTTAATGATGGCTTGAGGAGGAATTCTCAACTAAGAAGAGTTTTTAGAAGAGAATAAGGTGCCTCACAGAGGTTAATGCAGCAAATCAATGTTGTGTAATATTGAGCTGTATAAGCTCTATATTCGCCATGCTCCCAGAATAGTCATGTGCATGAGCTTTAAAGGGGTACTCCATTGGAAAACATTTTTTTTAATCAACTGATGCCAGAAAGTTAAACAGATTTGTAAATTCTATTAAAAAATCTTAAGCCTTCCAGTACTATTCAGCTGCTGTATACTACAGAGGAAGTTTGTTTCTTTTTGAACTTCCTTTCTGTCTGACCACAGTGCTCTCTGCTGACTCCTCATGTCAGGAACTGTTCAGAGCAGGATAGATATGCTATGGGGATTTACTCCTACTCTGGACAGTTCCTAAAATGGACAGAGGTGATCATCCCGTGGAGCATACAGCAGCTGTTAAGCACTGGAAGGATTACGATTTTTTAATAGAAGTAATTTACAAATTTGTTTAACTTTCCGGAAGCAGTTGATTAACTCCTTAAGGACTGAGGGCGTACCTGTATGCCCTGAGTCCGCTCCTGTTCTATAACACGGGGCCACAGCATTAGCCCGTGGCTAATAGCGCACAGCACTAATCGTGGTGCCGCACGCTATTAACCCTGTAGAAGCGGCATTCAAATTTGAACACTGCTTCTAAAGTGAAAGTAAACGTTGCCGGTTAGCTCAGGGGGCTGTTCGTGATCGCCGCGGCAACATCGCGGCATCCCGAACAGCTGTAGGACAGCAGGAGGGTCCCCTTACCTGCCTCCTGGTGTCCGATCGCCGAATTACTGCTCAGTGCCTGAGATCCAGGCATGAGCAGTCAAGCGGCAGAATCATTGATTAATGGTTACCTATTAGAAACCATTGATCAATGTAAAAGATCAGTGTGCGCAGTGTTATAGCCCCCTATAGGAGCTATAACAAAAAAAAAAAGTGAAAAGAAAAAGTGAATAAAAGTTTGAATCACCCCCCTTTTCCCATAAAAAAACAGTGTAAATAAAAATAAACATGTGGTATTGCCGCGTGCGGAAATGTCAGAATTATAAAAATATATTGTTAGTTAAACTGCACGGTCAATGGCGTACGCACAAAAAAATTCCAAAGTCCAAAATAGCGTATTTTTGGTAACTTTTCATATAATGAAAAAGTGAATAAAAAGCGAAAAGAAAGTCTGAACAATACAAAAATGGTGACACTAAAAACTTCAGATCACGGCGCAAAAATTGAGCCCTCAAACCGCCCCATATGTGGAAAAATTAAAAAGTTATAGGGGTCAGAAGATGACCATTTTAAACATATAAATTTTCCTGCATGTGGTTATGATTTTTTCCAGAAGTACAACAATATCCAACCTATATAAGTAGGGTATCATTTTAATTGTATGGACCTACAGAATAAAGATAAGGTGTATTTTTTACCGAAATGGAAGCCCCCAAAGAAATCGAAGCCCCCAAAATTTACAAAATTGCGTTTTTTCTTAACCCCTTAAGGACCGGGGGTTTTTCAGTTTTTGCATTTTCGTTTTTTGCTCCTTGCCTTTAAAAAATCATAACTCTTTCAATTTTGCACCTAAAAATACAAATGATATCTTATTTTTTGCGCCACCATTTCTACTTTGTAATGACGTCAGTCATTTTGTCCAAAAATCTACGTTGAAACGGAAAAAAAATCATTGTGCAACAAAATTGAAAAAAAAAAAAAACGCAGTTTTGTAATTTTGGGGGCTTCCGTTTCTACGTAGTACATTTTTCGGTAAAAATGACACCTTATCTTTATTCTGTAGGTCCATACGATTAAAATGATACCCTACTTGTATAGATTTGATTTTGTCGTACTTCTGGAAAAAATCATAACTACATGCAGGAAAATTGATACGTTTCAAATTGTCATCTTCTGACCCCTATAACTTTATTATTTTTCCGTGTATGGGGCGATATGAGGGCTCATTTTTTGCGCCGTGATCTGAAGTTTTTAACGGTAGCATTTTTGCATTGATAGGACTTATTCATTTTTAAATAATATAAAAAGTGACCAAAAATGCACTATTTTATCTTTGGAATTTTTTTGCGCGTACGCCATTGACCGAGCGGTTTAATTAACTATATATTTTTATAATTCGGACATTTACGCACGCGGTGATACCATATATGTTTATTTTTATTTTTATTTACACTGTTTTTTTTTTATGGGAAAAGGGGGGTGATTCAAACTTTAATAGGGGAGGGGTTAAATGATCTTTATTCACTTTTTTTTCACTTTTTTTTTTTTGCAGTGTTATAGGTCCCATAGGGACCTATAACACTGCACACACTGATCTTTATCATTGATCACTGGTTTCTCATAGGAAACCAGTGATCGATGATTCTGCCGCTTGACTGCTCATGCCTGGATCTCAGGCACTGAGCAGTCATTCGGCGATCGGACAGCGAGGAGGCAGGTAGGGATCCTCCCGCTGTCCTGTAAGCTGTTCGGGATGCCGCGATGTTGCCGCGGCGATCACGAAAAGCCCCCTGAGCTAACCGGCAACGTTTACTTTCACTTTAGAAGCGGTGTTCAAATTTGAATGCCGCTTCTACAGGGTTAACAGCGTGCGGCACCACGATTAGTGCTATGCGCTATTAGCCACGGGCTAATGCTGTGGCCCCGTGTTATAGAACAGGAGTGGACTCAGGGCATACAGGTACGCCCTCAGTCCTTAAGGAGTTAATCAACTGCTTCCGGAAAGTTAAACAAATTTGTAAATTACTTCTATTAAAAAATCTTAATCCTTCCAGTGCTTATCAGCTGCTGTATGCTCCACGGGATGATCTTTTCTTTTTGAACTTCCTTTCTGTCTGACCACAGAGCTCTCTGCTGACACCTCTGTCCATTTTAGGAACTGTCCAGAGTAGGAGTAAATCCCCATAGCATATCTATCCTGCTCTGAACAGTTCCTGACATGAGGAGTCAGCAGAGAGCACTGTGGTCAGACAGAAAGGAAGTTCAAAAGGAAAAGAACTTCCTCTGTAGTATACAGCAGCTGAATAGTACTGGAAGGCTTAAGATTTTTTAATAGAATTTACAAATCTGTTTAACTTTCTGGCATCAGTTGATTAAAAAAAATGTTTTCCAATGGAGTACCCCTTTAAAGCTCATGCACATGACTATTCTGGGAGCATGGCGAATATAGAGCTTATACAGCTCAATATTATGCAACATTGATTTGCTGCATTAACCTCTGTGAGGCACCTTATTCTCTTCTAAAAACTCTTCTTAGTTGAGAATTCCTCCTCAAGCCATTATTAAATGGAACATACAGTACCAGAATTTGTTTCCTTTCATATTCCATCTGAAAAAAGTTCTGTAGACTTTTTGTTTTTAAAAGCAGACAGGTCAGACATGGTGCTGTAGGCCATAAGGCCTTTTGGTAAAGAACTCTTTCCTATCTGGATAACTAAAACATGTCTCCTAATTCATTATACAATGTTTCCGATAAAAAGTTCATACAATAAATATTTATATTGACTCTCTAGATCAATATTCTCAAATTGTGGCCCTCCAGATGTTGCAAAACTTCAACTCCCAGCATGACAGGGATTTGAAGTTTTGTAACATCTGGAGGGCCACTGTAACACTCACGTTTCAGTAGACAGGAACACTGGAGGAAATGGATCAGCAGGATCTGTGTGGCAGATGACACGGACCAGGGAGCGGAGTCTAAGGTGCCGCTGGTTTTCTCCAGCAGGATGGACTTGCTGCGGCAGGCGGCACCCAGGTCGCTACCCCTGGCACGGCTCGACCACACAGGCAGCTGAAAATTTCGCCGCGGCTATCCCGAACAGCCCACTGAGTTAACCGGCACTTTTTACTTTCGCTTTTAGCCGTGCGGCTCCGCTCTGAGCGCGCGGCTAAAGGGTTAATAGAGCGCTGCGATCGGTGCTGCACGCTATTAGCGGCGGGTCCCTGCTTCACTATGACGCCGGGCCCGCCGTAATATGATGCGGGGTTACTGTGTAACCCCGCGTTATATCACGGGAGCAGGACCAAGGACGTACCGGTATGTCCTTGGTCCTTAAGGGGTTAAATTTTGTCGCACAATGATTTTTTTTCCCGTTTTGCCCTAGATTTTTGTTTAAAATGACTTATGTCATTACAAAGTAAAATTGGTGGCACAAACAGTAAGCCATCATAAGGATTTTTAGGTGCAAAATTTAAAGGGTTATGATTTTTTTTAAGGTAAGGAGGAAAAAATGAAAGTTCAAAAATGGAAAAACGCGACTGAGCGTTTTCAGGGGTTAAAAAAATATATGTTTTTAGTGGATTACCCCTTTAAGATGGCCAAACATTTCAGGTAGCTGTTCCCTGAATGCATATTTGTCTAATATACATGTACATGCTCAGCTTATTGTGCATGCATACTGAATGGGGGCAGGAGAACGCCACTGCAAACTCTTCTGGCATAGGCTTATCTCCTTGAGAGCAAGGACTGGGCATGTTAAAATCCAACATCTACCATTGGGAGGTCCCATATCCTGGTTGTTGTCAGCCATTTTACAAATTTAAAAATGACTGTTTAAAATTCTAAAGCCCTCAAGTACTTTCCAGCTAAGCTATTTTATGCCCTGATGAAGTCCTGTTTATCTCCATTCAGACATGCTGCCACCTCTCTCCATGTCAGTAAGGCTAGTTTCACGCTATGGAATTTCTGCCAGCAATTCTGCAGAATTGTAGGCAGCAATTCTGCTTGCTAAAATGCATAAGCTAGTGAATGGGTTTTCTCTACACAAATTCTCACTTCAGAATTTTGGAAGCGGGTTTTGGGAACAGAAAATCCACTTTAAAATTTCCGCCTAAAGAATGGCGTTGCTCATTCTTCATTCGGAAATACTTGCGGAGCACATTGCAGTCTATTGGGGACTGCAATGTCCGCACAGTCCACACTTGGAATCTCTAGACGGAAATTTGCTCAGTCTCTGAGCAGTTACTGGGATAGACAGAGTTGGCATCAGAGAGTACTGTGTCTGAAAAGACTACATGACTTCCTCCGTGCAGCGGAAGGCTTGAGAGTTTTTTTTTTTATAAAAGTAATTTGCAGATTTGTATAACTTTTTATATGAAAGTTATTTTTTTCTTCAGAATACCCCATTAATCTCTTGTGTATGGCTAAATTTTGTTTAAAATGATATGTGTAAAAAGGACCGAAAACATTAACAATTCTTAAATGTTTAGAGATTTAGAGACTCTATATTTGTTGTTATTGGAAAGGGAATGTTGGAATGTACAGTATTTTAGCCAATGTCATACATACTGTAAATCCAGCAATCTAATAGGAGATCTGCCCATCTGTGCAGTGCACACAATGCTAAATGTTAATGAATCACTCATGTCTTTCTGAACCCTTATATCATGGTAGTATAGCATTAAAGGGGTACTCCGGTGGAAAACTTTTTTTTTTTTTAAAATCAACTGGTGCCAGAAAGTTAAACAGATTTGTAAATTACTTCTATTAAAAAATCTTAATCCTTCCAGTACTTATTAGCTGCTAAATACTACAGAGTAAATTATTTTCTTTTTGGAACACAGAGCTCTCTGCTGACATCACGAGCACAGTGCTCTCTGCTGACACCTCTGTCCTTTTTAAGAACTGCCCAGAGTAGGAGAAATCCCCATTGCAAACATATGCTGCTCTGGACAATTCCTAAAATGGACAGAGATGTCAGCATAGAGCACTGTGCTCATGGTGTCAGCAGAGAGCACTGTGTTCCAAAAAGAAAAGATTTTCCTCTGTAGTATTCAGCAGCTAATAAGTACTGGAAGGATTAAGAATTTTTAATACAAGTAATTTACAAATCTGTTTAACTTCCTGGCACCAGTAGTTTTCCACTGGAGTACCCCTTTAATATGAAGAAATGATTCCTCTGTTGTGTGGGAGGAGGTAAATGAACAATCTTCTCTTCATCAAGCTTAGGGAGCTGTACTTTTAATGCCTATTGGTATTTTCAGACATCTGGGTGTTGCATAACAGACCATGAAGATATAATGTTCTACCAGTATTTAGATATTAACTATTGTACTTTGTTGCTAAAGTACAGTATATATAAATGTATGTTTTACCTGTTAATAAATGCCTTGGCCTCCCGAACGATTTGCGTGGCTTTTTTGTCTAGGTCCATTGGTTGTTCAACTATTTCAAAGTTCCTCATAAGTATACAGTTCCAATATGGCATAAATCCAAAGGCAATAAACCAATACATGAAGTACAGTGAACCAGCCAAGGTACAGATCACAATCATTTTCCAGGGGATGTGGATGAATTTCCAGATCTTGCCAACTATAAGTGTAAGCACTGTGATAAGGAATATCTGGGCCTGTAACTGTTTATTATACATAGGCATCTCACTTTCCCTTGAGACTTCACAGTCATTAAAGAGCGAGAACGGGGTGCCATAAAAATAATCAAAGCCATGGTTTAATGGATGGTGGCAGAAGTCATCGCTAGACTCACAGTTTACACCGAGATGCCATTTGCCTGTTTAAAATACAAACAGAAATGTGTGTGAATAGTACTTTGATTTTACATTAAGGGTGCGTTCCCATCTGGCGTATACGCAGCGTATCTTACGCTGTGCAAAATTTGCAGCAGCAGCGGGAAATACGCTGCCTATTCCTTGCTCACTATACACACAGGGCTTTCCAGCGGCAGCCCTATGCGTGTAGTGAGTTTTGGAGGCGGAGCCGTGCATCACAGTCATGTCGGTATACGGCCCCGCCTCCAAAACTCACTACCGGCATAGGGCTGCCGCCGGAAAGCCCTGTGTGTATAGTGAGCGAGGAATATGCAGCGTATACGCCAGGTGGGAACACACCCTTATAGTATATTAAATAGGACTAAAGGCGTTGGTGTCCCCTGCTGGAAGTGTTGTGGCAATGTTGACACCATAGTAGGTAAAATTAACTAAAAAGTGCAAACACTTTTTTTTTTTAACCTGGCCTCTGCCTGTATAAAACATTTTAAATCGAGTGGAAAATATCATTAACCCAAAAATATCAATGTGACAGAATTATCAATATAATCACAACTCTAAACCATGAATAAATTGCTCTTTAACCCCTTCATGACCCGGAGTTTGTCCACTTTCGTTTTTTCCGCCTTTAAAACCCATAACTCTATTTTTTGCGCCACCAATTCTACTTTGCAGTGACATCAGTCATTTTACCCAAAAATCTACAGTACGCGGCATTGCGATTAATTTTTCATGTTATAACAAGTGACCAAAAATACGCTATTTTGGACTTTGGAATATTACGCACGTGGCGATATCACATATGTTTATTTTTATTTACAGTTTTTTTAATGGAAAAAGCGGGGAGATTCAAACTCTTATTAGAGAAGGGGATAAATGATCTTTATTCACTTTTTTTTTGCAATGTAATATCTCCCATAGGGGGCTATAACACTGCACACACTGATCTTTTACATTGATCAATGGTTTCTCATAGGAAACCATTGATCAATGATTCTGCCGATTGACTGCTCATGCGTGGATCTCAGGCACTGAGCAGTCCTTTGGCGATCGGACAGGGAGGAGGAAGGTAGGGACCCTCCTGCTGTCTTACAGCTGTTGTAACCCCGCGTCATATCACGGCGGGCCCGGCGTCATAGTGAAGCCGGGACCCGCCTCTAATAGCGTGCAGCGCCGATCGCGGTGCCGCGCGCTATTAACCCTTTAGCCGCGCACTCAGAGCAGAGCCGTGCGGCTAAAAGCGAAACCGAAAGTGGAGGCTAGCTCAGTCGGGCTGTTCGGGATAGCCGCTGCTAATCGCGGCATCCCGAACAGCTGACAGGACAGCGGGAGGGCCCCTACCTGCCTCTCCGCTGTCCGATCGCCGAATGACTGCTCAGTGCCTGAGATTCAGGCATGAGCAGTCATGCGGCAGAATCGTTGATCACTGGTTTCTTATGAGAAACCAGTGATCAATGATGAAGATCAGTGTGTGCAGTGTTATAGGTCCCTATGGGACCTATAACACTGCAAAAAAAAAAAGTGAAAAAAAAAGTAAATAAAGATCATTTAACTCCTCCCCTATTAAAAATTTGAATCACCCCCCTTTTCCAATAAAAAAAAAAAAAAAAAAACTGTGTCAATAAAAATAAACATATATGGTATCACCGCGTGCGGAAATGTCCGAATTATAAAAATATATCATTAATTAAACCGCTCGGTCAATGGCGTGCGCGCAAAAAAATGGCGTGCGCGCATTTTTGGTCACTTTTTATATCATTTAAAAATGAATAAAAAGCAAACAATAAGTCCAATCAATGCAAAAATGGTACCGTTAAAAACTTCAGATCACGGTGCAAAAAATGAGCCCTCATACCGCCCCATAGATGGAAAAGTAAAAAAGTTATAGGGGTCAGAAGATGACAATTTTAAACATATTAATTTTCCTGCATGTAGTTATGATTTTTTCCAGAAGTCCGACAAAATCAAACCTATATAAGTAGGGTATCATTTTAATCGTATGGACCTACAGAATAAAGATAAGGTGTCATTTTTACCGAAAAATGTACTACGTAGAAACGGAAGCCCCCAAAAGTTACAAAACAGCGTTTTTTTTTTCAATTTTGTCGCACAATGATTTTTTTTCCCGTTTCACCGTAAATTTTTGGGCAAAATGACTGACGTCATTACAAAGTAGAATTGGTGGCGCAAAAAATAAGCCATCATATGGATTTTTAGGTGCAAAATTGAAAGTTATGATTTTTTAAAGGCAAGGAGCAAAAAACGAAAATGCAAAAACGGAAAACCCCCCGGTCCTTAAGGGGTTAAAGAGGACCTGTAGTCAAACCAGAGAATATAGGCGATTGCCTTATCATTAAATGGGTTATGGCGCCTTGATCACACACCTTTTTTACGGATTTTTGATACACCCTTCTATTCCTCAGATATTATTGTTAATAATTTGTCTGATAATTTAGGGAATCAGTCAGATGGGTGTGAACTTAATTTTAATAATGGGAGTGAATATCAGGTGATGGGTGAGATTATACAGTCAAGGGATGAGTATTAGGCATATATGCCCCTCCATGTACAACATTTACACCCCCTGACTGTATAATCCCGCTCATCACCTGATATTCATTCCTATTACTAAAATGAAGTTCACGCCCATCTGACTGATTACCTAAATTGCCAGACGAACTTATAAACCCACATATCTGAGGAACACAAGGGTGCATCATGAAACTGTCTATGATCAGGCAGGCCCGTCGCAAAAGGACAGGCAAACCAAGCAATTGCTTGGGGCCCCGAGCTGGCTTGGGGCCGCCGAGCAGAGCCGGTGTTTGCCTGTCCTCTTTCGCTATCCCGGTTCGGCAGGCAGCTGGCACTGTCGGCCTGCCGGGCCAGCAGTGCAAGAGCCTGCCTGGAGCGGGAGGCAGAGACTGAAGCCGCTGCTTCTGGCTCCTTTTTGTACCCCGCTCTTGCTCACTGTCTGTCAGCCTGGGCCTCGTATGTTCGTACGTGTTAGTTGTGCAACCTCTCTGACAGTGAGTGAATGTGATTGTAGGGTTCTTCACTAAATTCCTAGGGGTACTAGTACTACTATCTACCTGCCTACTGGGTCTGGGGGGAGGGGGTTAATCTGGGGGTACTACCTTCCTACTGGGGGGGAGGGGGTTAATCTGGGGGTATTACCTACCTACTGGGGGGAGGGGGTTAATCTGCCCCCCCCCAGTAGGCAGGTAGTACCCCCAGATTAACCCCCTCTCCCCCCCAGTAGGAAGGTGGTACCCCCAGATGAACTCCCTCCTGGGGTACTTGGGGTACTACCTGCCTACTGGGGGGGAGGGGGTTAATTTGGGGGTACTACATACCTAGTGGGGTTAATCTGGGGGTACTACCTGCCTTTAATGCATATAAAGTGTGGGTGAATTGAAACTGTATGGCTATGCTGTGGTTCCTGTAGACTTTGTGTGCATCTGGTGGCGAGGGGGGGGCCTCCATGTCTATTTTGCTTGGGGCCCCCAAATTCCTTTAAACGGCCCTGTGATCCGGGCACCCTAAGCTATTTAAAGACAGTAAAATCTCAATATTTTTGGGTTGACCTCAGGTCCACAGACTTTTTTTAATGCTAGTTTTCTGATATCAAGCATTGATCAATTTCCCTCATTATCTTTTGCCTTTTCCAAAAAAGTCTGTGGTACTTACCAAGGATTCCTGTAGAATAACCTTGCTCTTTCAAGATTTTGGCAAATGTTGTTTCATTTGTGGGAAGTCCTCCAGATGCAGCATTCCACAATAGCACCTTGCCATTGTGATGACCAGTCATGCCTAAATAGAGTAAGGATTGTAAGAATTAGACATTTAGTTCTACGCAATAATATTCCCAAAATGTTATATAAAATAGCCCATAGACTGGATGAATGTATGAAATGCTACCTAGTGGGGTCAGAAATGTTTTCTTAGATTAGAGCTCAGATCAACAAACAGGGGCGTAATGATTGGGGTAGCATGGGGTGTGACTGCGACTGGGGCCCACAGGGAAAAAGGGGCCAAGTAAGGGATGCGGGGCACTTGTTTCCTCTCACTACACTACGTTGTGGGCATCAGGAACACTGAAAAGGGAGGATTTATGGAGGAGCTGAGAAAAGAGGTGGGTGACTTTTTTATTTTTATTTATATATTTTTTATTTTATGGGGTGAACAGAGGGGGCATAATTCTATTTATTGGGCACATAGAAAGTCTAACTACTATGTGGGAGGCACGGTATTGGGGCCTACATATGTGAAGGCACAGATAGGACTTTATTATGTGGGGCACAACAGGGGTCTAATTGCTGGGGGCATAAAAGTGGGTATGATTACCAAGCTTGAGAGGTAATAATACCCTAGGAGGTAAGTATGGTGCTGGAGCATGTAAGCCAAAACATCTGACAGGTTCTGTAAGACAAGTCATGGCCAGCAGAAGTCTCTGTGATGGTCCGGACCAGATTGAATAATAAAAAGATCAGCGGGTGATTCTGATCAGAAGACATCAGCTTTGATTCAGAAGTCACCTGGGAGTGACTGGATGTAACTGCACTGTAATCACATATATGGCTTACAGATGCTGTGAGGAGTTTATATTCACTGCTATATGGTCACTTCATGGGGGGGGAGGTATTGGGCTACACATAGTGTTTTTTTTTTTAGTAACAGTATGGTGGTATTATTCAGTCACTATGCGGTAGTAATGGCAGTGGTTATTGTGTGGTTGTATTTGGTTACAGTACAGTGATCCCTCAACTTACAATGGCCTCAACATACAATAGTTTCAACATACTATGTTTTTTTCTGGACCATTGTAACTTGAAACCAGACTCAACATACAATGTACAGACAGTCCAGATCTGTGAGACATGTCACAACTGGAGGAACTGACCAATCAGAATGGGCATTCACTGGTAAATCACCTCTATTACTGAGGTGCAAGCACTGACTGGCTGTGCCAGGGTTAGCTACTCTTTTGGACACCAAGTAAGGGTGGCTCCATTTGGGACAATGTGTACTGTACTGTACTGTACCCTGAAGAAGCTCCTGTCCTCTACTTAAACCATTGTTTCCCAACCAGGGTACCTCCAGCTGTTGCAAAACTACAACTCCCAGCATGCCCGGACAGCCAACGGCTGTCCGGGCATGCTGGGAGTTGTAATTTTGCAACAGCTGGAGGCACCCTGGTTGGGAAAACCTGACATAGACAGTGATTTACAGTTCCCAGCAGCTTTTTCTTAATTTTATATGTAAGGATTTGTTTTATCTGTATTAGTTATCTAATTATTTTTCTTTAATCCTCTCTTTTTCCTAATTTTGGGTGACATTTTGGGACTTCAGAACCAATTACCAGGTTTCCATAGAGTTATGGTTTCAACATACAATGGTTTCAACATACAATGGTCGTCCTGGAACCAATTAATATTGTAACTTGAGGGACCACTGTATTCATGTGGCCATTTTGGGGACAATGCGTCAGAGATTGTCAACGATGCAACGGGAGGCTTGTCACCCTGTCAAGCCCTTAGTAATCACGCCCCTCAGAATGAATATGTATGAATGAGGCTGAGCTCTCTTAGCCCACAGTGCTGGTTGGCAGTGCCATACGGAGAAGAGAACATAGCGGTGGAAGAAGCAAGTGTGGGGGATAATGGGCAGATATCTGCATAATTATGGGCAGTGCTTTGCCTAAGCTCACTGCGGGCAGACCTCACTACGTTGTGACTCCTGGGACCTGTAGTTTTAGGCACTGGATAAAATGACTAGCTGGAATGGCGGAACAGGGCACCCAGAAAATTTTTTTACAGTGATGTTGTGGCGAGTGTAAATCTTACACAGTCCGATTTTGGTATTCATACATTGCTTCGTTACATAACTCCTTTAACGACAGCAAATTTTGGCCTTAAAGTGTTACCCTGGTGAAGCATGCAACATCACACTTCACTACTTGGCCAGTTGCATAATCGGACTGATGTGCTCCATTATAGTCTATGGAAAGCATCAGTCAGATGAGGCGGCCGGCTGGGACATGAAGCTTGCTGAGACCCAGTGCTAAACCTTTGACCCTGTCTGGACTATGTCAAAAATTTGTATAAGTGACAGGTATGCTTTAAAGGGGTTGTCCCTCATTAGGGTCTTTATTTTTTATTTTTTGCAAAAACAGCACCATTCCTACCCACAGGTTGTGTGTAGTACTGCAGTTCAGTCCCATTCACTCAAATGAAGCTGCAATACCAGACACAACCTATGGACCTGTGTGGTGCAGTGTGAGCAAAAAAAGATTCAATGCCTTTCTAATTGCCTTTCAGGACAACCCCTTTAAAGCGTTACTGTAACTTTTACACAAGTTTTACTTTTTTTTTTTCCATTACTTAATTTTTATTGTATTGTTCCACTAGAGAACTAGACCTTGTGATCTCCTGTTGCGGCACCGCTGTTAAGCCTGTGTCATCCTGCTGACATACTGTAACTGTATCCCCATTTGCGGTAAGGGATTGCTAAAATGGATGTAGAATTATGCCCATTTATAGAAAGAGGCTAATTAGTCACAATGTGGTGGTAATATGTGGCCATGTGTGCTCCTAGTATAGTGGTATTTTTGGTAGTGTATTAGTATATTGGGATTTGTTAAGTAACAGTATGGCAACATTTGCTCCTTGTATACTGGTGTTTTTGTCAACAGTATGACTGTTACTCTGAAATATATAGGGAATTTTCTAATAAATAAATAAATACATACACACCCAGACACATATACACCCCTCTCAGTTCTATCATGGAGAAGGCGGGCCCAGATCCAAACTTTCCCCTGTAGCACCCGGGACTCCCCTGTCAACAAATATGTATTACCTGTTCGGATAGGATATCGGCCCGTCATAAATGCTGATCTACTTGGGGAACATAAAGAAGCTGCAGAAATGTGATGAGTTAGCTTTACACCTTCCTTGGCCAGTCTATCAATGTTAGGAGTCCTGAAATGACATGAAACCTTTATAAACACAAAATAATAAATTGAATAGTTAAATAAATGGGAAAAGACATTCCTTATTCTGCATCTGTCAATCAAATAACACCATTTCCTGTTTTAGTGACCACAGTCTAGAAAATATTTTCCAGTGGAGTACCCCTTTAATGGTATCCTAATAGGCCATCTGCCCTGAGAAGGGCAGCCCAATGTTGCAGGGACCTATCATTCATTACTAAAAGTCCCTCAGCAAATGCTTTCCGTTTTTCCTCCAATGCCTTTGCCTAGGGATAGACAGTTTGTCAGAGAGACAAAATCTGTGTGTGGTACCATAAACTTTTGCAGAAGCTGCCAAATAGCACGTAGGTTTCTTCCTCCCTGATGAATTGGCTCGCCTGTGCATCTTGGGTCTTTAGGATGATTAGCATGGTTTTTGAAAGTTGGACCCCTGCCGATCTAGTAAAATATAATCTAGATCAACTCCTATTCAGTAGTCTCTGCCCCATTTGTCTTAAGGACTCCGCTCTCTCCTGGTTTTCTTCCTACTTCTCTGACCGCTCCTTTTCTGGCTCTTTTCTGCTTCTCCTCTCCCCCTTACTGTGAAGGTTCTTGAGGGATCAGTTTTGGGTCCTCAGTAGATTTGGTTTCTAGTATCATCTCTATGCTGATGACACTCAGCTCTGTATCTCTTCCCGTGATATCACCCCTGCACTATTGCTAAATACCACTGACTTTCTATCTGCTGTCTCAAACATCATGTTCTCCTTATATCTGAAACTAAATCTTTCTAAAACTGAATGTCTTGTATTTTTCTTATAGCTACCTAAAATCGACGTGGTGAGCCACGGGGTGTGAGGTGAGGTATAAGGGGCAGATGGTGTTGCCCAGGGGTAGATGGTATTAACACCTTTGTGTTCAGGATGCCAGGGCGTGATTTAACCTTAATAACCCGAAGGTAGCACCGCTAGTCCAAGGTTAGACAGGGGGAAATAATAGTCCAAGGCCAGATTAAGGTTAACGGTAGCTTTTACTGAGGTAGACAGATGGTACAGTCTATACAGTTCGGCCAGGATCCCAGAGAGGTGATCAGTAACATGGTGGAACTTGCAGCTTGCTGGGACTTGCAGTGACTTGACAGACTATAGGTGCAGGCCACGCTGACTACAATTGACTTGACTTGACTGAAGATGATGACTGATGATAAAGACGAATTGACTTACTGACTTGTGGCTGCAATTTAGGTTGAGGCCTCCAGATGTGCTGGACACTGACCCTGACGTCTGGACTGGACTGAACCTCAGCAGGAAAGACTCACAAGAAAGAGATTGCAGCTCCTCCCTATCTTATAAAGGGGGGCTGTGCAAGGAGCCCATAGGCTACCTGCAGGTCACCTGGTGTTCTCTGGGTAACAAACACATGACAAACATTATCATGTGACTAACAATCATGTGACCAATGTCAAAGGTCCTTTACACTTAATATACAACCTATTCACATTATGAGGGAACAATGCAGGAGAGCCCTGAGGACATACAGGGACTCAACCTGACAGGACTGTAGGAGCATATCCCGTACTGGGACACCACACTTACTTTTTCATCTCAGTATGTGGTACTACCATAACTCTCAGCAGCAAGCTCGCAATCTTGGGGTTATACTAAACTCTGATCTGTCTTTCACTCCCCATATTCAATCCGTTTCATGTCCTTGTCATCTGTAACTCAAAAACATCTCCAAAATGTGATTGTTTCTAACTACTAAAACAGCTAATACTCTTGCTTTGATTCATTCACAGTTTGACTATTGTAACTCTTTACTAATAGGCCTTCTCTTCTCTAAAATCTCCCCTCTCCAGTCCATCCTCAATGCTGCAGCCAGACTCGTCTTCTCCAGCCGTTACACCGATGCCTCCTCCTGCGTCAGTCACTACACTAGTTACCTATTCAGTCCAGAATACATACAAAATCCTCAGTCCCACCCACAAGACTCTCCACAGTGCTGCATCTTCCTACATCTAGTCCCTCCTGTCTGTCTACCATCCTACATGTGTTCTTCGCTCTGCTAATGATCTGAAACTAACCTTCTATATTCTAAACCTCTCACTCCTGTCTCCAAAACTTTGCTCGTGCAGCACCAGTTCTCTGAAATACAGTGGTCCCTCAACATACAATGGTAATTCGTTCAAAATGAACCATCGTTAGTTGAAACCATCGTATGTTGAGGGATCCGTGTGTGGTGTCCCGGTACCGTATTGCATACCGTACTTTGTATGGTAGTCCCCAAAGTCAGAGTTACTACGTTCAGGTAGGGTCCCCCAGGCAGGACCTTCAGTCATGTGACTATGTTAATTCCTCTATAGTATGTTGGAGGACCTTTGGAGGTCCTTGGGTCACATGTTTACCCATAAATATCTGTACAGAAGATTGACAGTTGTTATGGACCAGTGAGCTTAAGTCCAGCCCCAGCCCATATAAGGGAGCTGTAGCCAATGATCGCTCTCTTGGGTTGCTGCTCTCGTGGATGCCGGACTATTAGGACAGATAGACTTTGTTATATGGACTGTTCCTATTCATTATTGCATAAAATCTTCAGTAAATGTTCCGAGTTCCAAGTTTCTGCAAATCACCGGTTGTGGACAATCAATTATTTCCTATCTCCCTATCGCTCTTGGGACTGGTGGCGGTAGCACAAGCATACAGAGAATAGCCCTCACCCTGGCGTCACGAATAGAAAGGGTTAAGCAAGCACCCTTTAGTACCCGCACAGCTACTCTCCCATATACCCTACACCCCCCAAGCTACCACACGTGCAATGTAAAGTATACTAAGTTATACTCACCTGTCCCCTCCGCTCCGGACCATCACCGCTGTCCTGGATGTCGCCCTCCATCATTGTCTCCGCGTCTCCGGGTGGCCCCGCCGCTCCGGACTGTCTCTGCTTGCTGGGATCGACGCTCCTCATCGCCGTCATCACGTCGCGGCGCATTCCGCTCCTATTGAATGACGGGACGTGCGCGGCGATGTGATGACGACGAAGGAGAGCAACGGCGATGCAGCGGAGCCTGAAGAGGACAGTCTGGAATGACGGGGACAGGTGAGTGACCATCACCAGACCACACGGGGCACCTTAACCCCTTAAGGACACATGACGTACTGGAACGTCATGTGTCCACTCCCGATCTATAACGCGGGGCCACGGCGTGGCCCCGCGTCATAGCGGGTCGGGCCCGGCCTCTAACAACGGCCGGGACCCGTGGCTAATAGCGCGCGGCATTGATCGCTGTGCCGCGCGCTATTAACCCTTTAGACGCGGCGTTCAAAGTTGAACGCCGCGTCTAAAGTGAAACCGAAAGCATCCCGGCTAGCTCAGTGGGCTGTTCGGGATAGCCGCGGTGAAATCGCGGCATCCCGAACAGCTGACAGGACAGCGGGAGGGCCCCTACCTGCCTCCTCGCTGTCCAATCGCCGAATGACTGCTCAGTGCCTGAGATCCAGGCATGAGCAGTCATGCGGCAGAATCGTTGATCACTGGTTTCTTATGAGAAACCAGTGATCAATGATGAAGATCAGTGTGTGCAGTGTTATAGGTCCCTATGGGACCTATAACACTGCAAAAAAAAAGTGAAAAAAAAAAGTGAATAAAGATCATTTAACTCCTCCCCTATTAAAAGTTTGAATCACCCCCCTTTTCCAATAAAAAAAAAAACACAGTGTAAATAAAAATAAAAATAAACATATGTGGTATCACCGCGTGCGGAAATGTCCGAATTATAAAAATATATCATTAATTAAACCGCTCGGTCAATGGCGTGCGCGCAAAAAAATTCCAAAGTCCAAAATAGTGCATTTTTGGTCACTTTTTATATCATTTAAAAATGAATAAAAAGTGATCAATAAGTCCTATCAATGCAAAAATGGTACCGTTAAAAACTTCAGATCACGGCGCAAAAAATGAGCCCTCATACCGCCCCATACACGGAAAAATAAAAAAGTTATAGGGGTCAGAAGATGACAATTTTAAACGTATTAATTTTCCTGCATGTAGTTATGATTTTTTCCAGAAGTCCGACAAAATCAAACCTATATAAGTAGGGTATCATTTTAATCGTATGGACCTACAGAATACATATCAGGTGTCATTTTTACCGAAAAATGTACTACGTAGAAACGGAAGCCCCCAAAAGTTACAAAACAGCGTTTTTTTTTTCAATTTTGTCGCACAATGATTTTTTTTCCCGCTTCACCATAGATTTTTGGGCAAAATGACTGACGTCATTACAAAGTAGAATTGGTGGCGCAAAAAATAAGCCATCATATGGATTTTTAGGTGTAAATTTGAAAGAGTTATGATTTTTTAAAGGCAAGGAGCAAAAAACGAAAATGCAAAAACGGAAAAACCTCCGGTCCTTAAGGGGTTAAACGGCTATCCGGCAGCAGCTGAAGCAGTCTGCGCTGCCGGATAACTGTTTATGCAAGGGCCCCGACATACAAAAGCACGTATGTTGATGCTGCCTTCAGCATGCGATGGCCTCCGAGAGGCCATCGCATGTTGAAATTATCATAGGTCGGGGCCATCGCAGGTCGGAGGATCACTGTACTGTACCCCAAACCCTCAGACATATGCCGACATCCACAGTTTTAAATGTGCCCTAAAGACACGTGTTCATGCAGACCTACAACATTCCCTAATTGGTCTCCCCTCATTGCCTCCTTTTGAGACCTCTGAGCTTTGGAGACATCAAAAGTGCCATATTCGTCAGTCTCCTATGCTCTCTGCACTTTAGACATTCAATTTGTTTGATGACTGGTTTACCCTTCTATTATGTAACTATGCACTTTCTGCCTTTTGTCTCAACCCCATTCCTCATAGACTGTAAGTTCTCACAAGCAAGGCCCTCACTCCTCTTGTTTAAATATTTAGTGTATAAAATTGCAATGTCTGATACTTGCCTTTATTTGTTCCCCCTAAAATTGTAAAGTGCTGCATAATCTGTTGGCGCTGGAGAAAGAAATCTTATTATTATAGGTCAAAGATAACTTTTGTGTCAGACATTGAGTTGTAAGTTTATCAATAGCTTCTGATGAAAGAGCAATTGGTTCTATTGGTTCTATCTTTGTCTACTTATACAAAAGCTGATTAAAATGGGGAAGGGCACTGCACCATGCAATTGAGTGGGCCACTGATTTGCCTTTTGTAGTAAGGTAGAGCTTGTGGCACCAGCAGTGGGTTAGATGGCAAGTTGGTCTTCACACCAACTCAGCCATAAGAGACGGAGTACATCAGTCCACTTGTTATCCCTCACTGAAAAATGTGAATAACAAAGGTTAATGTCCACCCCTCATTTGGGTCTCTACTTTTGAGCTTTTCAGGTGGCCAGTAGGGGCCCAAGTTCCTAGGATTCCTGTGGCCATCCCACTAACCCACATAGAAATGCCACTAGGCTAGTAATCTGCTGGCCCAGCTGGTGCTAGTAAATATTCAGCAGCTCAGGGGGAGTGTAATGTTAATGGAGACCAATTAAGATTTTGGGGTATAGGTAAAATGATGAGAGTTGTAGTCCACAGGTTGTCACAGCCTGGGACACTGTGATCACTGTGGCCTGGGTATTTCTACCTGACACTCCACACTTCCTGAGTTGGTGCAATAGAAGTAGTCTTCAGGGACACTCCCTGTGTGGTTATTTCTCCAGGGTGATGTAAATTGGGTGCCCTGGATGGTAGTGTGCAAATACATAGCCAGGTACAAAGATAAGTTTCTAAATAGTAACTCAGTTCTTTTCACTCAGCAAATGGACACCACATGCACCTTCAGATGAAGACAACATTTAGGCAGGCTTTTCTAAGGCTGAAGCAGTTTTTTTTAAATTAAATCTATTTCTGTTCTATTTCTCTAGGTTTTAGGCAGTCAACTTTGTCTCTGATCTAGGGATATAACTGCTTAGCTTACAGTGTCTTATCTCTCTTCACTTAGTCTTTCAGTAATGTAACTCCCTACCGTGATTCAGTACTGGATCTTAAAGGGGTATTCCGGCCAAGATTTTTTTTATCATGTCTGATCGCGAGGGGGGGGGGGGGGGTCCACTGCTGGGACCCCCCGCAGTCTCCCTCAAGCACCCGCATTCTATGCGGGGCTGCATCTCCAGTTTCGGAAACTTCTGGGTTTCCGGGACTGGGGAAGTGATGTCACGCCATGCCCCCTCCTTTCAGGTCTATGGGAAGGGGCGTGACGGCCATCACGCCCCCTCCCATAGACATGAATGGAGGGGGTGTGGCGTGACATCACATCCCCAGAAGTTTCCGAAACTGGAGATGCAGCCCTTTGGATAGGGGATAAAATGTTTTTGCCCGGAATTCCCCTTTAAGTGTTGCATGACACAAAAGTCACAAGTGTACTAAGTCAGACTGGGGCCTACCACAGAGCTGTTAGGTCCCTGCACAACTTCTAACAGTGCATACAAAATGCCAACATCTATGTGTATATTCCCATACCATACAAAATTATTATAAACATCAAAGAAAAACCAAGGTATTCTGGGACACAAAATGTTATCTTTATTGCTTAGCAAAAAAGACATACATTTAAAATCATTTAAAAAAGATCACAAATTACCAAGATGGTCCTACAAATACACAACCGGAGGTCCATAGAACAAGGGGTTAATCCCCCCAAAATACCCATATATACAAATAGCTAAAGAGCCTACTTTATAATAAGAAGCATTTAATTGCGAAACGTTGGGTGACGGAGGCCCTGGTGTGTCCTTAGAAGGTGAAGTTAACAACCTCTTGCTATGTGTATAAATGTATAGGGCTGTTACCTTACTGGGTGCAGCCACTATTTGGGACACTTTGTTATTATAAAGTAGGCTCTTTCGCTATTTGTATATATGGGTATTTTGGGGGGATTAACCCCTTGTTCTATGGACCTCCGGTTGTGTATTTGTAGGACCATCTTGGTAATTTGTGATCTTTTTTAAATGATTTTAAATGTATGTCTTTTTTGCTAAGCAATAAAGATAACATTTTGTGTCCCAGAATACCTTGGTTTTTCTTTGATGTTTATAACAACTTCTAACAGGCAATAATAGTGTCCTCACACCTTTCCCTCCTGTACTCAATTTTAGACTCCTCTGCATATAGACTCTGGTTTCCCTCTGAAGAGAGACTAAGTTTCTTCTAGAAGGTTCCTACAGGTTCAGAGTTAGATAACAATTTCCCAGTCACAACTTTTGTTGATTTTTTTAGTCATTTGAGCTAGATACTAAAACATGTTCTTTTTTTTTCCTCTAACCTGTTTCTATATTCTGTTTGAAATGTTTTTACTGTAATGCAGTACGGATCACTTTCCACACCAACAAAAATTCCTTTAAAAGAAACAATGTAAAACATCATTGAACAGTATTAATTATAGAAGATATTTAGTGTTCCAAAGCGGGTTCACCTTGTGCTACTTCAAACACTGTTTGGGTGGCTGTTGCCTCTAAGGTTCCTGGCTCGGACTCTGGTCTTTACTTCCAAAATGTCACGAAAATGAATTTCATATGCTTTTATTTGTTCAAACACATTCTGTCGATTTAGTGGAAGGGATAACTGTGTATAACCACAATTCTCTGTAAAAGCTGGTGAGAAGTCATGTCACCCCTCAACCAATAGAGGGCGAAGGAGAGTCTTTTCTCCACCCCAGTCCCCAGGGACAGGGAGGAGACCCAAGAACACATGTGGGAGAGTCTGGCTAGAGAGGTAGCAACACCTAACTGCTGCAGTTCTTACACTATTAGTGGAAGTCTGCCTTTAAGCACAATATTTGAGTTCCAGACATAGCTGCAACCTCACCCATTCCCATAGCAGGGGTAGAGCCATCTCAAGGTTTGCTTTAGGGACAACAGTAAAGCTGACAGGCCTTATAGCAAAGACAGACATAGGTACAGAAATACTCTGGGCTGGCCTTTCCTCGCAATGGACTAACATTTGGGGCTTCTCTGCTGGATGCCCTCAGGTCAGTGGTGTCTCAGCTTTACCAAAGGAAATGTTGGTGAGGGAGAGAGGCTCTGCAAGCAAACACAGACTGCCCCTGAAGACCCCGGCGGTAAGCCCTCTTATTGGAACCCTGCCAACTGAAGTACCCAGCTACCTGTCTGCAGTTAAGAATCCTGAGACAAACAAGAAGGTCAAGCCAGGTTCTCCTAGGGGTCCAGCATGTGTAATGACCTAACTTCCATAAGCCCCTGAGCCCAATTGTGTATCAAAGGGGAAGCTAGCTGCCCAAAGTCTAGTACAAGTTGAATCGCTCACAATACCAGTCAATACAAAGTCTGTCTTCAGTTCAGTCAGTTGAGAGTTAAGTCTGTCTCAAGTTAGTCTCAAATCTAAAGTCAAAGTTACCGAGTCACAGGATTCCTAAAACACTGAGACAGTGGCATCTCTGCATCTCAGCCAAGTCTGTACAAGTGTAAACCGAGTGTCCGCTATTTCTGTCTACATCAAATGTACTGTATGCTGTATTCTGGACCTGCAACTATAGTAAAGTTTACAGCTATTATCCAGCATCCTGGCTTTTGAGGTGATTTATTATTTTCTTTGATACAGGCAATCAAGTCCTTTGGAGCAGTGTAAAGTGGAACTGTGAAGACACTACAACCATCATCATCATCACATTAGCCGCTATTATATATTATAACATCAAATATTATCCAAGTTTACAATCAGTTACCTTATAGTGTCATTCCCATAACAACCAACATCTCCGATTCCAAGGTCATCAGCCAAAAACAACAATATGTTTGGCTTTTGAGCGGTTGCTTCATTTACTGGAAAGACGCCGAGGACCAAAAGTAGCAATGGTAAAATAGCCATGTAAATACCTAAAACACAACAAAGAATGTATCACAAGTTTAAATAGACAAGACTGAAATGATTATTAAATAGATGATCTTTACAAAAATACTTTATACTGTATTTAAAGTAACACACCAAGGAGAGGTTGTTGAAATCAAGTAAAACTTTATTGGGGTGATGGGAATGATGATATATGTAAGTGATTGAAATATTAGAGCAAATTAATATGTTTATTGGGGAAAACTGTACAGTTATAAGTATGTTCTGGTACCCTGTTGGGTCTTTGGCCTGGAGACAAGATGAGATACGGTTGGGCATGGTGGTTCCATGTGGCATTCTGCAGCACATATACCCCCAGATGTTGCAGCTGGACCCGTAGATCCTGTACACTGAGAGGTTGCCTAAACTGACATCCTAGATGATCCCATAAATGCTCGATTGGAGATAAATGTGGTGATTAGCCAGGCCAAGGAAGTGTTGCAGTCCGATTGAGACATTCCTAGGAAACCCTGGCTCTGTGCAGGCGATCATTATCCTACTGAAAAATGCCACCATACAAAATAGGCGAATTAACATCCCTCAGGAAACAGCACACAACGGACCTCAGCTCACCCACTTTCGCCTCTGCGTCCACGGATAAAACGCTCATTATAATAAATTTAATGTGTATATAATTGGTGTACTTATTTAGTTAACGTCGCAGGACCTGCATGTCACGTGATGCGTTCCAAAGACTATGGTTTGTAGTTCAAGGACCTTTGGAGGAAGTCAGGTGTTTACCCATCAGGCTATGTAACGGTGAGTGACAGCTGACTTGGACCAATCCAAAACAGCCCTGCCCATATAAGGGAGCAGCGGCCATTGCTCACTCTTTCCTCGTGGGCTGTTGACAGGGAAGGATCTGCGCTGCTGTCATCAGTGAGTTAGGCCCGAGCCTTGCGGTGACGGCTGATCTTTACAAAACTGAGTGTAATCAATCCCTAAGCACTCTGCAAGATCACCGGACCACATCCGGACGGATGTTCACAAATTACGTTAAATTCTAAGACTTCTAACAAAAGTCAAGGTCCGTAACAACTGTCAGTCACTGAAGTGTATGGAGACTGTATTAATGAGACTGTTACTGTTCATTGGATGTACCGCAAGTCTTTAAGTAAAGTTTATCCAAGTTCAACTACCTTGTGGACCTTCAGTCATTATATGCATGCACCTATCGTTGCTGGGAAGGGCAGCGATATGCCGGAGAATTACCTCAGCATACTAGCCCTCAGCCTGGTGTCTCGAACAATAGGGTTAACCTTAACCCCTGATATACTAAAGCAATACCCTGACTACACTACCACTACCCCAGAGGCCTACCACATAATATATATATATATATATATTATATATAATATATATAATATATAATATATATAATATATATAATATATATAATATATATAATATATAATATATATAATATATATATATTATATATAATATATATATATATATATATATATATATATATACTCCGTGTGTGTATCTGTGTGTGTGTATTTTTGTATGTTCCAGCATCACTTCCAAATGGATGAAGATAATTCTATAAAACCTGCTACACACGTTACTTATATTATAATCCAAAGAAAGGCAGAAAACCACAAAGAGGTCCCATGTGAGAACTCACTATGACAACATACCTATCGAGTCACACCGGACACAAAAAGATCACTTAATCATAAACAGGTAGACGTTACTTATATGTCAACTAAACTTACAGGATATTTAAAGAGTACCTGTCATCAAACCATATTTTCTAAACTAACTCAGATTATATTCCCTAACTACTCCTAACACCCCTCCTATCATACCCTTCACGAACTTCCTGAGTTTAGTCTTCTGCCAGGCTGGGAGGAGACCAAACTGTCTGTTTGACTTCTGTGCAGGGAACAGAACAGAGCCACCTAGTGGCCGTTTATCCAACCACATTAAAACATAAAAAGGTTGAGAATTTTAACAGCAAGTAAACAGCAAAGTGTTTTATAATTACATAAGGAACAATATATTAAAAGTTTAGTTTGGTGACAGGTACTCTTTAAAGGGGTACTCCTGTGGAAAACTTTTTTTTTTCTAAATCAACTGGTGCCAGAAAGTTAAACAGATTTGTAAATTACTTCTATTAAAAAAATATTAATCCTTCCAGTACTTTTTAGGGTCTGTATACTACAGAGGAAATGGTTTTCCTTTTGGAACACAGACCTCTCTGCTGACATCAGGACCACAGTGCTCTCTGCTGACATCTCTGTCCATTTTAGGAACTGTCCAGAGCAGCATACGTTTGCTATGGGAATTTTTTTGTACTCTGGACAGTCCTTAAAATGGACAGAGATGTCAGCAGAGCGCACTGTGGTCATGATGTAAGCAGAGAGCTCTGTGTTTCAAAAAGAAAAGAATTTCCTCTGTAGTATTCAGTATCTAATAAGTACAGGAAGAATTACGTTTTTTTAATAGAAATAATTTACAAATCTGTTTAACTTTCTGGCACCAGTTAATTTAAAAAAAAAAAAAAAAAAAAAAAGGTTTTCACGGTAGTACCCCTGTAAATAAACCTTAACCCACCCCTCATTTGCGAGGGTTATTTTTTTTTGTGTGTAGTCCCATTAAGTCTTTGGAACTTTGGGTACCTTATTCCACAAGCTCCATTCTGCATCTCCTGGTGAGTGTGTCGGTCCAGCTTGCAAGCCACACTCCT
This sequence comes from Hyla sarda, assembly GCF_029499605.1. Classification (NCBI taxonomy): domain Eukaryota; kingdom Metazoa; phylum Chordata; class Amphibia; order Anura; family Hylidae; genus Hyla; species Hyla sarda. The sequence goes on from NC_079190.1 coordinate 408,829,487, forward strand.
CCCACAAGCCACGCTCCTACTATTTTCAGGTCTTTTTTGTTCCAGCTCAAGGCCAAAAACACAATTTTGCCCGATACACCCACATCACGGGTTCTTTAACCATAATCTCTTATCGTGGCTCTGCTGTACCTGACTCCACAAGCTCCACATCTCCAGATAAAATTGTGGTTTGCTTGCTACCTCAAGTGCTTACCCTGAGGCCTCCATGCTCAAACCCAACCACCACTGGATTCCAAGCAGAACCTGGATTAGTCACTAAAAAGAATACAGTTCCAGACCATGGCAGTGTCTTGTTCATAACATCTATGCCAGTGTTTCCCAACCAGGGTGCCTCTAACTGTCACAAAACTCCAACTCCCAGTATGCCCGGACAGCCTTTGGCTGTCCGGGCATGCTGGGAGTTGGAGTTTTGCAATAGCTGAAGGTATCCTGGCTGGGAAACGCTGATCTATGCAACGAAGACTATGGTGGCTGGCTGTCAATGGCAGAACATACAATATATTGGACACTGTGACAACAAATTTACTTTTACTAGGCACATATAAATGGTCCAGACAGATACTGCTATAGCAATAAAAGATAGTAGACGGCACTCACATGTATTCAATGTCCAACTGCCACCTGTGTCGGGATGATTGACAAGGAAAAAGTGGGAGCTACTTGTGCTTGTCGGCAAATCAGACGATCCTCTGTATTCATGGCGAGTCTGGGCCATCTGTTGGATGTGTGACCGTGCCCTCATGTAACTAGTGCTCCTAACACCTCTTACCAGCTTGGCCTGAATGGCCTACGTAGTGGCGGACAATTCAGGTGAGCATCCTGCTTCTTTCAGTTCAATGATGCACCCACCTGTTTGTCAAGTTGGTAAAATGTCTTTGACTGTTAGACATGCCTCTATGACTCACTCAAAGGTCACTTACCAAGAATACACTATGCAAAAGTAGCCTCTGAGAACCTATTTACCCCCAGTATCTAATCAGACCACACCTTTAATCATTTACATATCTGCTTGAAATAAAACTGCGTTTCTATACATTTCTATGTGGGTGCATTTTTTGACAATGAGTAAATATATGTAGATAAGGAACATGAACAATCTGGTCTTTTCAATGACTCTACTAATACACTATTAAATTGCAGTTACTTAAGGGGTACTCTGGTGAAAAACATTTTTAATCAACTAGTGCCAGAAAGTTAAACAGATTTGTAAATGACTTCTATTTGCTGAGAGCACTGTGGTCAGACTGAAAAGAAATTCAAAAAGAAAAGAACTTCATGTAGAGCATACAGCAGCTGATAAGTACTGGAAGGATTAAGATTTTTAAATAGAAGTAATTTACAAATCTGTTTAACTTTCTGGCATCAGTTGGTTTAAAACAGATTTTTTTCCACTGGAGTACCCCTTTAATTTCGGATTATGAATAGTAAATTCATTTATTGAAGCATATGTCAAATTCATTAAGAGGGCCATTTCTGACTGCGCATGCTTGGATCTCAGGCACTGAGCAGTCATTCGGCGATCGGACAGCGAGGAGGCAGATAGGGGCCCTCCCGCTGTCCTGTAAGCTGTTCGGGATGCCGCGATTTCGCCGCGGTTATCCCGAACAGCCCACTGAGTTAACCAGTTTCGGTTTTAGCCGCGTGGCTCAGCTCTGAGCGTGCGGCTAAAGGGTTAATAGCGCGCGGCGCCGTGATCGGCACTGCGCGCTATTAGCGGCGGGTCCCGGCTTCACTATGATGTCGGGCCCGCCGTGATATGATGCAGGGTTACCGTGTAACCCCGCGTTATATCAGGGGAGCAGGACCAAGGACGTACCAGTACGTCCTTGGTCCTTAAGGGGTTAAAGAATGCTAAAAACGACCCTCAATGACGACTATGGAGGATTGATCTAGAAATATCTTTGTTTCTTCTGATTCAGCACCCAGTAATGCTAATGTTATGTAGAAATCCACAAATCTTGCTGACCAACCAGATGTTTCCTACAACGCTAAATAAGATTCCGATTTCCTTTGACAAAGTTTTAGGACAGTACACACCAGGTGTTACATCTTATCATAAGGACACAACAGAACTGTTGATCAAGTTACACAATGTACACTTAGTACCTACTGTAGTAAGGTGGAGGTGGGGTGGATTTGGCCTCCTAAAATGTAAGATTATAGACTTTCATAGTAGGCCAGAATAGAGGCCTATAAACAGTAAAAAAAGATCTGCAATCCTTGCAATAGACTATGGAGGAACGTAAATTTCTGCTTACATCGTTACATATTATCTGGACATGATACCTTTTATTTAGGCCTATATATGTGTGTGTGGTGTCCCGGTACAGGACCTTGTCCTGTCCCTGTCTTAAGTCCCCTCAGTTAGAGTTTCTCCATTCCGCAGGGCTCTCCTGCAGGGCTTGCCCCTTGTTCGCCTCATATAAATGTGTTCCTGTAGGTCAGGTGATATATTATAATGGCTGTACAAATGTTTAGGACCTTCCTGGGTCATGTGATGTACCCAGAGTTCTTTGGGTTCAGGACCTACAACCAATGGGATTAGTCCAGCCCCCCTAGTATAAAAGGGGCTGTAGTCTCTAAATTCTCTCTATTGGGACCTGGACATTGAGCCAAGCACATTCAGCATATTTCAATTCATCTCAACTAGGCCAAAGCCATAAGATCCAGCAGCCACTAAAACCATGAGTTATAAAGCTCAATCTACAAATTCTTTGTGACTACTATTCAACTCAAATCCTATAATTAGTAGCACAGTGGCCTGCTTAAAGCTCAAGACTATTAGTCCCAGCCAAGCCTGTGAGGAACCTGCATCCCGTTTACCTAAGGAGAAACTGTATATTTGTAAAGACTGTTTACACAAGAAGTTAAGTAAAAGTGCCGGTTGTCGGCAGGGCCTTCTATACAAAACATCCGCATCCTGGCGTCACGACAAACCAAGGGTTAATACCACCAGACCCTGTAACACCATTGTCTCACCCGGCACCACATACATAGATAGATAGATAGATAGATAAATAGATAGATAGATAGAGATATATTATATATATATATATATATATATATATATATATATATATATATATATATATATCTATCTATCTATCTATACACAAATCAAGCAATGGGCTCCACATATGTTAACTGTTTTGTTGCCATGTTTGGGGAGAGGTCGATACATCCTTGTTACTAGTTTGTAGACAACACATACTATAGAGGACATATTTCTCATTAGGACAGGTGATTATTATCGAAATGTCATGAAATTAATTAATATCCAAGAATCGAATGGCTGTAAAGATGCTACAGTGGTGATAAAGCATTCTAACACACAGACTGAACTGCAAACATAGGCTATGTAGGAATATATTAACCCATTTGTGCAATATCAGGTACATGTACGTGGTGATTAGGGTCCACTTGCCGCATCACCATTTACATGTACCTGATGGATGTAAATTGTCACAGCACCACTGGGCGCTGTGACACACAGCCCGGCAACATGTGTCACCGACTGGGGACCAATCACACTGGTCCCTGGTGTAGGATCACTGCCATTGGTCAGTCAGTGTGACAGCTGACCAATAGGCAGCGGTATTCAGCCCTGGGAATCCTGGCTCCTCCTGCACTCTGTCTCCTACAATCCAGTGTGTTTTGTGAAGCAATCGGAGAAGCAGCCGATTTAGCAGAGCAAGAAAAATACAGATGATTGCCCCCAAATTCAATGCAGTGACTGTGCGGCAGGAAGGAGCAGGAGAGTAATAATCCTGCCAGTCGTCAGCCTGTCACTGATCATCCTGTCAGTGTCTCAATTAAGCCCTTCACTGCCAGATCACCCTCAGTGACAGTTATCCATTAAAGGGGTACTCCTGTGGAAAGTTGAACAGATTTGTAAATTACTTCTATTAAAATGTTTTAATCCTTCCACTTTTTAGGGGCTGTATACTACAGAGGAAATTCTTTTCTTTTTGGATTTCTCTTCTGTCATGACCACAGTGCTCTCTGCTGACATATGCTGTCCATTTTAGGAACTGTCCAGAGCAGGAGAAAATCCCTGTGGTGAACCACCGAGTGAATGGTGGGACCACGGGTGTGTCGGTGAGAGTGGTGGATCTGATGGACTAACCCCGGGGGGCTGGTTGGTATTAACCCCTAGTGTTCGTGACGCCAGTGTGGTTTTCGGGTTCCAGAACACTGGATTCTCTGCTATCCCAATTGCTAGAAGTGAAATGAGGGTCCACAACCAGTTATGGTCAAACGGAGGCTCTTTACTGAGTAGAAGACAGGTGCGATTATCTTCGCAGCTAAGGCCAGAATTCCCAGAGAGGTTGCCAGGACCCAGAGGACCTCGCAGCTTGCTGGACCAATATACTTGTAGTTCACTTGACTTGTAATTAGACTTGACTTGACTATATGCAGGACTTGACTAGTTTCAGTGACAGCAGACATAGACTTGAGACTTACTGGAGAGACGTGTAGTTTTTGTGACCTTCCAGATGCTGATCACTTGCACTGAGATCTCTGGTGGTTGCTGCCTCAGCAAAGACTTATATGGAAACTATGAGAAATTGTAATGGCCGTCCCTTTATATAGTGGGGGGCTGGACTAAAGCTCATTGGTCAAACTTCAGGTCATAGGTTAAGCTGGTGCTCTCTGGGAGAACATGTAACAGCAAATCATGTGACTGCATAACATAACATGTGACAACTTACACAGGTCCTTGAGACCTCCCACAGGTCCTCTATACTATCTATACATAGGGATCCTGTCTAGGCATTAAAGTGATACACACACCTTTATAACCAACAGGGGGAGACCTTGCAGGGGAGCTCCCAGGTCACTGAGGAACTCAACCTGACAGGGCCTACAGGTAGTACAGGACCATGTCCTGTACTGGTACATCACATACCCATAGCAAACATATGCTGCTCTGGACAGTTCCTAAAATGGACAGCAGAGAGCACTATGGTCGTGACAGAATAGAAATCCAAAAAGAAAAGCATTTCTTCTGTAGTATACAGCCCCTAAAAAGTACTGGAAGGATTAAGATTTTTTAATAGAAGTCATTTACAAATCTGTTTAACTTTCTGTCACCAGTTGATTTGAAAAAACAAAAAACAAAAAAAGTTTTCCACGAGAGTACCCCTTTAACCCCTTCACTGTCCGGGGCGGCGACTATGTGGCATGATCAGAAGAGTTGTCATCCAGTTTCACAACTTAGTTTAGTTGGTTTATTTAAAAAAAATGTTTTAAAAATCTAAATTAAATAAATAAATAAATTTGAGAATATATAGGTATACATACAGTGTGTGCGTGTGCGTGTATGGTGTCCCGGTACCATATCCTATCCGGTACCTGCGTGTGGGTCCTCTTAGCCAGAGTCCCTAGGACGTCGGGGTCCCTATTGTCTACTTCACCCCTAGTCACCTCTCATCCAGATAGTTATTGCACCAATAGCTTACTTAGGAAGCATGTAAATATTATATAAATGCCCTATAAATAGATAATTACCTGTCTATAGCGTAGCAGGACCTACGGGTCACGTGGTTAGGTAAACTCTTTGGTATGTCTGCTTTAGGACCTTTGGAGGTCCTTGTGACGTAGTTAATTCCATCACATTGTGTAACAGTGAGTGACAGATGTTCGGACCAATCAGATTCACACCTCCCCTGCCCATATAAGGGAGCGGCGGCCATTGTTCTCTCTCTTGTCGCCGGGCTGTCAAACGAGTAGGATCTGTGCAGCTGTATATCGCAGCGAGTTAGGCCTGAGTCTTGCGGCAACGGCTGATATATCTGGAATCGGAAGTGCATCAATCCCTAAGCACTCTGCAGGATCACCGGACCTTATCTATCCCCTAAATCCAGACAGATCTGCAATAATTACCCTAAATTTAGAGAATTTATTTCAAGGTCCGCAACAATTGTCAGTCATTGAGATTTATAGAGACTGTTTGCCAAGACTGTTCTTGTTCATTGGATGTACCGTAATCATCTAAGTAAAGTTCTTCAAGTTAAAGTTCAACTATTTTGCGGATCTTCAGTCATTTTATTACATGCACCTATCGTTACTGGGAAGGGCGGCGGTAGGCCGGAGGATTACCTCAGCATACTAGCCCTCAGCCGCCTGGCGTCACGAACTATAGAGTTAACATTAACCCCTCATCTACCGAAACAATACCCCCACTACCAACACCCCCAAGGGCTACCACACATTATATATATATATAAATATAAATATAAATAAATACTAGTGTTCAGCGAGGGTATTCGAAATGCACATTTTTTACTTGAATATGGGCACTTAGAATATAGAGCTATATATATGTAATCTATATATTCTATATATTTAGAATATAGCGCTATATATACTTAATGACAAATATTCATTTTTTTTCTTCACAGTACACATCACAACAATGGTGTGTACTGTGTAAAAAAAAGTGATTGTGTTAGGTTTTCGTGTAGGGTATATTGTTAGTTGAAAGATATATTCGCGCATGCACATTATATGAATTTCATTACGATTTTCGCATTGAAAAAAAATGAACATAGTGAATATGCGAATTTCGCGAACATGGGACGAATATTCGTCTATATATTTGTGAAATATCACGAATTCGAATATGGCCCCTGCCGCTCATCAGTAATAAATACATTAATAATTAGCATCTAGGGTAAGTCTAAAGGTTGGAATCCTTATCTGAGTGCTTCAATAGGCAGGGTCAGTCCGTAGTAAGTTTGCAAGATTTTTTTTTTTTATTTCTGTTTTCAAAAAATACAAAAATATAAAAAAAAAAATTAGTGAGAGGTGAAATTGATGTTGCAGTTGTCACATACAAGCATTCAATGTTTTTTTTTGTGACACCTGATGTTTTTTACATTTCACCACCCTCCTAGATCTGTTTCCATGGTACCATCAGCAGGGAGTTGAGACACCTAGTGGTACCTTATCACTGTCCATCTGCGTTTGATACCTGTCATTTTTGTCATTCAGTACATAAAATAAATACCAGCATTCAATGCGTCAGTGCCTAACTGCTCATTTTGTACATTTTCAGTAAGTTTGCAGCCTAGAAGTATGTATAACAAGTCCCCAAGGTGCCTCTACAAGGATCCCCACTAATCATTTTATACCCCAGGTCCCCGATTTTACGACCACCCCAGGCATCCAGGGTTCCAGGAAATTTGTTGCACGCAATGCCAGCAAATATGCTAAGCTCCACAAATGGACCCCTACTGATGCCACAGAAATGTGCAAGTTTTGTGGACTTGTACTAAACATGGGCATCTCCAAAAAAAGCACTATGGGCCTCATTTACTAAGAGTTTCAGGTTTTAACTAGTGGGAAAAGTTGTTTCAGACTTGCAGGATTCCTCTCTTTTTACTATTGGAAAAGTCGGAAACATTTTCTGACCAGCTTTTTCTAGGTCGATATTTCCAGCCATTTACCCACAGGATTTAATGTGAATTCAATAGCAAATAGGTCGGGTTGTGAAACCACGCCCCTTTTTGGGGCCGACCACGCCCCCATTTTCGGCTTTTCACAGTGCAATGTTGGGTTTGTTGGATTTTTCAGGCGCACACTGTTGCAAACTGGTGCAGACATGTCTCAGAAACTGCGCCAAAATAACCAGACAAAAACTGGTCGGTTTCAGCTTAGTGAATGAGACCCTATAAGGTCCTATTGGGATAGAGACATGTTGTACCATACCCCTCTTTAGCCCCTTTGTTATGTCTAGGACTCTATTTGAAATGTTATTAAGATCCCTTCACTATAAAAATAATGAATGCCTAACCCAAAGGCTATTTAAAATTCGGCCTATAATTACCCATTATAATTCTAAATTTAGTCAAATTTATACCCCCAACAAAAAAAAACATTTCAGTGGACAAATCTCTAGTCCATTTCAAGGGCAGGCTACGTTTCCGGCAATATCATCCCAATAAAAGGGCTTTGTATGGAATAAAGCTGTACAAACTTTGTGAAAGCAAAGCAGGTTAAATTTTTAAGTTTAGGATTTATGAGGGAAAGGATATAGCCATCCAGCCCCCAGAGTGTACTCCTGTCTTTGGTACAATTGGGAGGATAGTATGGGATTTAATCCATCCCTTACTGGACCACGGTTACCATGTGTGTATTGAAAATTTTTGTAATAGTGTCCCCTCCCTGAAATCCTTTGCAGCCAAGAGCACAGCTGCGTGTGGCAAGATCAGAAGAAATCAAAAAGACCTACCTAAAAAGGTTATTGCTACACCAGTTCCCTGAGGACAAAGTAGGGCTGTTTGTTCAGATAGTTTAATGTTGTTCAAGTACAAACAAGATGTCTTTGTGTTGACAACACTCCATGGAACCACAGAGCAGACCACCAAGCCTGTGTGTATCCAGGGTTATGATAAATATATGGGAGGGGTAGACTTTTCTGATCAGGTCCTGCAGCCCTACAGCGCCTTATGAAAATCAAAGGCATGGTATAAAAAGGTGTCAGTGTACCTGACCAAATTTGGGCTGTATAATTCCTTTGTCCTTTATAGGGATGCTGGTCACAGGATTCCTAGAATTCCAGGAAGCAGTGATTAAATCACTCATATTTGGGGAGCAGGAAGAAAAGGCCACCAGTTTTTCCCAAATGGGGGTCTCAAGAATTGTCTGTGGACAACATTTCCCCAGCATATTACCTCCCACAAAAAAGAAAAGGAGACCCCAAAAACTGTGTCGAGTCTGCTATGCAAGAGGGATTTGAAAAGACACAACCCATATTTGTGAAAAGTGCCCCTCTAAACCTGGCCTCTGTATTGGTGAATGCTTTCAAGCTTACCATACAGCCACTGATTTGAAAAAACTGTAAAAAAAAAAAAAAAAAAAATTCCTCATACTCCTAGGATTTCGTTTTTTTTATTTTATATTATTTTCACTTTCCCCCCCATTATATCCCAAGATGAATACTTTGATGATTTAAATAAAACAAGCAAACAATTCCCATCATATCCCTAGATGAATACTTTGATGGGTGAAAATTTCTTCAAGGAGGCAGTCATGTTTTTGTGAAGTGTATCCTAAAATAAACATTTAACTGTTACATCCCTTCATTTATTATCTTAAAAAAGTGTACAATAGCAAAATTGATTATTTAAAAGTGACTGAGCTCTCCTCTCGTTTGGGGCCCAACAATGTGTCCACACTTCAAATTAGGGCCACAACAGGGATATTTTTGATCAAAGAAGAAATTGGGTTATAACTTCTGAGTGGGGTCTATCGTTTCGGCAGCTTATTTCTTTTGCAGATGTGTAATGTGGCATGGGACATCCCCAAGCAAAATTGGTGCTCTGAAATCCTATTGGGGCTCCTATCGTTTTGGGACCATCCAAAACGGGGATATTTCTGATCACAGAAAAAAGGAAGTTATAAGTTCTGTGGGGCATTTTGTTATGTTCATGTGCAGAGTACAAAAGAAATGACTTACCGTATATACTCGAGTATAAGCCGACCCGAGTATAAGCCGAGACCCCTAATTTCAACCCAAAATCCCAGGAAAAAAAAAAAAAAAAAAAAAAAAAAAAAAAAAAAAAAAAAAAGTTATTGACTCGAGTATAAGCCTAGGGTGGGAAATACATCATCCCCCCCCTGTCATCATGAAGACCCGTCATTAACATCATCATCATCACCGCCTGTCATCATCCAGACCCTCATCATCATCATCAACTGTCATCATCCCCTTGTAATCATCCCACACCCCCCCCTTCATCATCCCCTTGTCATCATCCCCACCCCCCTTCATCATCCTCTTGTCATCATCCGCCCTCAGTGGTCTTCAACCTGTGGACCTCCAGAGGTTTCAAAACTACAACTCCCAGCAAGCCCGGGCAGCCATCGGCTGTCCGGGCTTGCTGGGAGTTGTAGTTTTGAAACCTCCGGAGGTCCGCAGGTTGAGGACCACTGCGGCCTTCGACATCATCCAGCCCCCTCTCACCCCCTTTAGTTCTGTACAGTACTCGCCTCCGCTCGGCGCTGGTCCGATGCTGCAGGACTGCCCGGAGAGGAGGTCGTCCGGTGGGATAGTGGTTCCGGGCTGCTATCTTCACTGGGGACGCCTCTTCTCCGCGCTTCGGGCCCAGAATAGAGGCGTTGCCTTGACGATGACGCAGAAGTACGTTGGCAATGAACGTACCTCTGCGTCGTTGTCAAGACAACGTGACTATTCTGGGGCCGGGCCCGAAGCGCTTAGAAGAGGCCTCCCCGGTGAAGATAGCAGCCCGGAACCACTATCCCACCGGACGACCTCCTCTCCGGACAGTCCTGCAGCACCGGACCAGCGCCGAGCGGAGGCGAGTACTGTACAGAACTAAAGGGGGTGAGAGGGGGCTGGATGATGTCGAAGGCCGCAGTGGTCTTCAACCTGCGGACCTCCGGAGGTTTCAAAACTACAACTCCCAGCAAGCCCGGACAGCCGATGGCTGCCCGGGCTTGCTGGGAGTTGTAGTTTTGAAACCTCTGGAGGTCCGCAGGTTGAAGACCACTGCGGGTGGAGAGTTCACTCGAGTATAAGCAGAGGGGGGTGTTTTCAGCACGAAAAATCGTGCTGAAAAACTCTGCTTATACTCGAGTATATACGGTAAGTGACACATGAAAGAAACTGAATTTTCCATTTTTTTCCCCCAACTAGTTTGCATAAGTTTGCTCCAAAAACTGTGAGCTCAAAATACTCTTGACACTCCTGGATGAATTCCTTAGGAGGTCTAGTTTTTAAAATGCCATTATTTGTAGGGGTTTCTACATTTTAATCATAATCAGCTTTTACAAAAGGACAATAGGTGGGGGTACTCTATCTCACAGTGTATTGTCCGAGAAATTAGCCTAGAATGGTATCCTCTAACCACTGGAGAAAATGATAATAAGCAGAAAAATTTGGCTGGTTCTCAAGGACTATATAGAAATGATGATAAGATGCAAAAAAAAATAATAATTGGATTTTGATCACTGAAGAAGGTCCCAGGTGGACCGAAACACGTTTGATCCAGCTCAACAGCTCATTGACATTACCCTCAGTCTCAAACAAAGTACCGGACACACCGCGGACATCAGCTAGGACATCACCGCCACCACCGCTGCATGCACCATCTTCGCCTATTGCTCCACGTCTACAACTCTGAGCGCCTACCCGATCTCTGACAGAGTGGTAACCTGACCTGGACGATCGGACTGCTGCTAGGCAGACCCGGCTGTCACCATTAGGTAATCACCACAGAAGAAGGAGAGGACTGCCATATCCTACAGCACAGGGTAAGAGGTACGCTGTACCGACGGGACTTTATTCCACCTTCACGGCCGCCGTGCCGTGTATTTGTTTTGCCGCATAGCCGCCGTGCTGTGTTATTAGACGGCCGCCGAGCCGTTCACCAACTACTGTACTACCTCCAAGTCTGTACACCAGATTGTCCGGCACCCATTCCATCTTTCCTCCTTACTACTAATGAGGAACTCTCATCTTGTCAAATAGGAGTGGGCAAAGAACTGTGGTACTCCAGCGCCTGCAAGTGCACTGCAGGCGCTCCCACCACCCAACTTTCACTTTCCACCTGTTCCGCATACTTCTTGAGACTGTTTGAACCAATTGTACTAATTTTAATAATTTTTTATTCAAAAAAAATTTTTATGCAATATATTCTTCTTAAACTACAGCAAGCGCTGTAGGTTAGTGCTAGGATCCAGCACTTGCATTCTTAGTGTTATGTTTATGTTTATAAAGTGTATCTAATAAACTGTTATACTTTGGACATGGTCAGCACATGAGTTATTGCATCACACGTAAATCCATATATCCTTTTGGTTCATTTGCTATATTACATTAACACCAACACCGTTTCCATTCACATCCGGACATTATTCCACTGTCACATACACCAATACCACAACTACATTTATTACTCACTATTCTCTACCATTCATTACAGCTATATTTACTACATATTCTTTCCCATTATTATTTAATAACACACACACTCTTCTCATTTTATTATACATTTTATTTTATTTAATTATTATTATTATAATAATTATTATTTTTTTGCATCTTATCATCATTTCTATATAGTCCTTGAGAACCAGCCAAATTTTTCTCCTTTTTATCAGCTTTTACAAAGGGTTAATGCTTGAAAACAAAAGGCAATTCAAAATTGTAAAAAATGGTTTACAAAGTTTTAAGTCTCATAAAGTCTTTACATTTTTTTTAAACTGCTGCCAAAATAAATTAAACACAAATGTGTATCTGATAAAAAAAACTACAGTATATAGATACTAATGTGATATAGAACAGTTGAAAATAGCCAAAAACTTTAGTTTTTTTAACATTTTCCACAAATAGTTAATTTTTGTCAATTTATAAAAATGTTATCACTTTTTTTTTTTTTACACTTAAATGAAGTACAATATGTCACGAAAAACAAATAAAAAACGTGTTCCAAAGTTATTACTTATTACCACATAAAGAGACACATTTCAGATTTGAAAAAATGGCAATGGTTATTAAGGTCAAAACAGGCTAAAGGGGTTAATGTAACAGCAAATATGGACTAGTCTGTAAAATGATCTCTCACTAGGTGAATGTTCATTTAGTGCTTCTTTAACCATTAACCTTCTTCTATAGAATGTGTGGAGGATCCCTGCTTAGTTACAATTATACTCAATTTTACAGTAATGTGCAAATTCTAAAAACTGTACTTTAAACAATTTTTCAGATGCCTTTCATATGGTTTATTTATTTTGTATTTGTTCCCAGTTATTTTATAGTGTGTCGCAGATCTACATCTATACTCAAGTACAGGATATATTACTTACAGTGTGTACAGACTGTTCGCCTGCTAGACTTTGCTGTTTGACTGGCCGGGGAGTTTTTGTAGACTTAGCTGAAGGCTATGCTGTTGTGCTTACTGCATTCTAAGATATATATCCTCTGAACAACCAACCAGAAACAAGGGACATGGTAAAGAGGAGTTGGAAGGGAAAGTATGTCAGGTTTGTGTGTTTTTTAATCATCTGTAAAGAAGAGTTGATGTTTTCTAATATGTTCAGAATGTCAAGCCATAAAAGGGCACCTTGTTTTGAACCTTTTAAACACACAGCAGCTTTTTTTAGTGAACAAGCTGTAGTTGTTATTTCAAATATTTTGGGGATTTAGGGGGTATATAACTTTTTAAATCCCATTTTATTTCACTTTTTGAAAGTCAAGATCAACAAAATAAAGCATTACTAGCATTATTTAGCCCCAACCCCCCTTCTATATGAGATAAATATTTAAATTTTATAGTTCAGGTCAATATATAACATTTTAGCCCTAATAAGGCATTTTGCACATACAAAAAAATACTATATCCTTCAGAGTATGACAACGTGCTCTCACTGCTGTTATTAAGCTCTTAAGAGCCCCCTCCATGGTATATGTAGCCATTTCTCATTGTCTCCAATTTAGGGAGCAGAGGGACCAGAGATGGGCTGTTTGCCATCAGTACACATACACAGGCTTCACTGCCCCTTACTACTTTGGCCAATTCAACCACACACTCCTCACTGCTATGCCAAGACAAAGTGCTGAAGAAAGTGCACTGGACTGTAAAGGCTGCCATGTGCTGAGGATTTACTCAGTCCAGTACCTGATGACATGTGGAAGGGACCGGGGCAGATTCTAGGGTCATGGACACCTGGGTGCAGGATTAGTTTTTGGTGCCCCCTCTACATGGGAATGTATCTTATTGACTCCTCCACTTTACAAATGTCTCCTCCCCTTTACAAAAGATAGTTTTTCATTATTATACTGTATATCGCCAGATAAATCATACAATTACCAAATTACATCAGTTTACTGAGGCCAATATCACCAGTATACAAGAAGAAATGTTATCATACTGTTGCTTACCAAATTCAGAGGCCAATAATACCAGTGTACATGAAATTATACCACCACACAAAGTCCAGCATGACCAATAATACCAACTGATTGCCAGCTCCCACTGATGTTCTGGTTGGGCTCCAGCTTTGCCCTTTGATGCTGGGCAAGTGCTGTTACAGTGCTCATTTGCAGTTTACGCTTCCACTTGCTGCCCTCTTCTTCTTTCCCTTGGCTTGTGCCTAGGTGTGGTGCATCCCGCACACCCTCTGCCCATATAGCAACTTGTACTTGGTTTGCAAGATGCCATGTAAACAAAAAGGAAAGGAATTGGGTCACAGGAAGGAAAGGGTTACACAGCATTGTGTACCCAGAGAAGTATTTAGGGGGAAGCTGCTCAGAGCTTAATAGATGGTACAAGATGAGTAGGAAGCCTTGATTTTCTATCTGGCATACTGGCTTAGCTTGCAGGCACACAAACCAGGCTTTGACGTACTCTCTTTCTCTCTCTCTCTATCCTGCACATAGCACATGCTAAACCCCACCCAACCTCCTGTAATTTGTCCTGGTAGGTCTGTTGCCATTTTTCTTCAGTAAGGTGTCATTTTTGGTAAATAAAGTGACTTAAAATTATGTTAAGAATCACAGAAGATATTAAATGGCAGGAAGTTGTCGAAATTGTCAGTGCCTATTAGAATCTGTTGCTCAAAAGCTTTGTTATTAATTAATTGAGTTTGACTTTAAGGCCAGGGAAATTATCAAAAGGAACCTTCATCACTTTCTTTGATAATTGGTGAAGTTTAACACAACTGTTCCTCTACACTTATCTGCTGGTCAGAACACAAGGGAGGAGGTTTATCAAAACCTGTGCAAAAAAATAAAAATAAAAAAAATCAGTTGCTCATAGCAACCTATCACATGGCTTCTTATATTTTTCAGTGGCCAAAAATTTTTTCAAATAAAAGAGGCAATCTTCTATGGGCAACTATTCCTCTAATTTGGTTTTGAAAGATCTCCCCCAAGATCTTCATTATTCTGAACCTGCTTGAATCTCATGTTTGTTTAGGTTGTTACACCCTCAAGGATTTTAAATACCTTTCTTGGGGGTAAGACAGTTTATTGAATCCTGCAGAGCCAGTTCATGGAATGTGTACATTCAACAGGTTAGAGAGTGGGAGTTTAACTCCTTAATGTTTAGTGAGTATAAAGATTAAAATGACATTTAAGAGTCAGCTCTGTGTGGCTGTTTGTGTATTTTGCTCATATTCACCTTGTCCGATTTATTTGTACTGTTTTACCCATGTGTTACAGACCTCGATTGTCAGACACCTCTGATGCCCCTACACTTAGTCTAGCGCAGGGACTGTCTCCTAGTTGGGGGCACAATTTAGGGTGGATCATTTGAAGAGGTAGTGGTTCTCAGTGGTTGAGGAGAGTTCTAGGTCTGCACTGATCCCTAAACCGAATGTGACAGCCTGCTCTGCCAATCACTAACTTTAGTTGGTTGTGCTCTACAACTGCATATGTTAACTTATAACCATGAGATACATTTCTCTTTACTATTACAAACTCACGATCCAACAGACTTCAGATATCAAAATATGGGGACCACCTATGGGCAGTTACAGTATTTGAGTGCTGTATACATATAGCTTTATCTGGAGTGATAACTTCATGAAACGATGAAAAAAACATGAAAGTATTGAAAACATTTCATGACAAAGTTATTGAACACCAGTCAGGATGAATCTACGAACATTTACAACATACTGAATGTCTCTAGGAACATGGTTAAATGCATTGTCTTCCTTTATGCAATGCATTAATATATTGAGGAATGGAAAGTGGAAAGAAACTTATAATGTAACCCTTGAGTTGATGCTCTAACAGTATTTTTGCACAACCAACTTCCAAGTTAGAGGGGCTGACTACAATACTAGCAGGCCGTTTATTCCATTAAATGCACCCAACTTCTCTAATGGCCATCTCTTTAGCTTTGGAGGTCAACTCGTAACTCCCAAGAAGGTCTGCTAACATGATCCTCAATGCCCTTTTCTGTGTCAACCACAATATCTATATAACAAATATTTTGTTGTATGGGCTGCAGGATAAAGGAAGAAGAAGTGAAGTGGTTATTTTTAACCTCTTAAGGACCCAGGACGTATGGGTACGTCCTGGGTTCCGGTCCTGCAATATAATGCGGGGTTACACGGTGACCCCGCAACATATCACGTCGGGCCCCGCGTCATAGTGAAGCCGGGACCCGCCTCTAATAGTGTGCGGCACTGATCGCTATTAACAATTTAGCCGTGCGCTCAAAGCTGAGCCGCGTGGCTAAAAGCTAAAGTGAAAGTTGCCGGTTAGCTCAGGGAGCTGTTCGGGTTCGCCGCGGTATAATCCCAACGCCGTGGCATCCCCAACAGCTGTAGCACAGGAGGAGGTCTTCTTACCTTCTCCTGCGCAGTCCGATCGACGAATGAATGCTTCAAGCCTGAGATCCAGGCTTGAGCATTCAATCGCCGAAAACACTGATTGATCCATTCCTATGGATCAGTGTAAAAGATCAGTTAATGCAATGTTATAGCCCCCTATAGGAGCTATAATATTGCATAAGAAAAGTGTAAAAAATCATTAAGCCTTTCAATTATCCCTTCCCCTAATAAAAGTTTGAATCACCCGGCATTTCCAAGAATAATAAAAACCACAGTGTAAATAAAATAAAAATAAACATATGTGGTATCGACGAGTGCGGAAATGTCCGATTTATAAAAATATACCGCTTTTTAAACCTCACGTTCAATGGCATACGAGCAAAAAAATTAAAAAGTCCAAAATAGCGCATTTTTGATCACTTTTTATACCACAAAAAAGTGAATAAAAAGTGATCAAAAAGTCTGATCAGAACAAAAATGGTACCACTAAAAACTTCAGATCACGGCACAAAAAATTAGCCCTCATAGCACCCTGAACACAGAAAAATAAAGTTATAGGGGTCAGAAGATGACCATTTTAAACGTAGAAATTTCCTGCATGTATTCATGATTTTTTTTTGAAGTACGACAAAGTCAAACCTATACAAGTAGGGTATCATTTTAACCGTATGGACCTACAGAATAAAGATAAGGTATGATTTTTGCCGAAAAATGTACTGCGTAAAAACGGAAACCCCCAAAACTTACAAAATAGTGTTTTTTCATCATTTTTTTTGCACATTGATTTTTTTCCCGTTTCACCGTCGATTTTTGGGTAAAATGACTAATGTCATTACAAAGTTGAATTAGTGACGCAAAAAATAAGCCATCATATAGAATTTTAGGTGAAAATTTTAAAGAGTTATGATTTTTTAAAGTTAAGGAGGAAAAATTGAAAATGAAAAAAACGAAAAAGCCCGGGTCCTTAAGGGGTTAAGGTATTACCTCTCTTTGCGTAAGCAGAGAGATGGAAGATAGGAACAGTGTAGTGTGGGGTCAGGCAGAGCAGCTGAGATTTTTCATCAGTAGGTCTTCAGTAGTAACTAGAGTTGAGTGAACTTTTGAAAAGTTCGGTTCGCTGGACTCGCCGAACTTTTCGGAATTCACAAGTTCGGTTCAGCTCAGTTTGACTTGACCAGCAATGAAAAAATCCCTTAAACATGTTTATAACAATGCCTAACAGCTCCAAACCCCTGTCTAACACTGTTAGGACAGCCAGGTCATCCAGGCCTGGCTGAAAGTAGCATGTTTGCCAAAAAGTCTGGCCGCAGGGTGGATGCAAAGGCAACCACTATAAATTTGTTGAATTTTGCCCCAGCCATGCAGCCCAGGCCTGGCTGGAAGAAGGCTTGCAAAAAAGTCAATTACATTTTGTCCAGCAGCCCTGGCTGTCCGCAAGGTGGTTGCACAGCAATGGTACCAAGCTTAATTTTTTGGCCAAGTATTGCTCCTGGCTGTAAGTACTACTCCACCTATCAACTGTGGCATGCAGGGTACAGCTTTTTCATTAAAACAATGGCAACTAGGTACGCGCCACCTTGGCTGAGCACACCCAATTAGTTACCTGAAGGCCGTGAAGCCCACAAGATGGTATGGGAGGGCCTGGGCCACCAATAACTTGGCCAGGTAGGAATTGACACACTACAACAGGGTGACTGGGAGAATACTGTTGTCTGGAGCACATGGATTCCCCAATGGATAACTGACAGGATTGGGGAGGAGGAGGACACGACACAGATGAGGCAAATCTTGAAAATGTGCTGCCTGTGCAAGAAGCCTGGCTGTTAGACAGTTAGGAGTGGAGTTGAGCAAAATTAATGTGCACCGGATTCAACAAACTTCTAAAATCGCGAGTTCGGTTCTACTCGAACTGGCCATGAAAAAAGCCAATAAATATGTTTATAACATTGCCTAACAGCTCTAAACCCCTGTCTAACACTGTTAGGAATGTATTCAAGTAGTTTTAAAGTGCTTTTAAAACTCAGTTATGGCGACTTGCGGTAACTCATGGTAACAATTATAGCTCACCCATTTTTAAGGCTTATTCACACCAAAATAAAGCGGCATAAAGTATCCCTAGTTGTTGGTAGATGCCTGTGTTTATATGCACATGGAGGCATGGGAAGACACTGTGGCTTTATCCCAGCATGCCAAAAATTATCCCTTTTTTGGGAGTAGCAACAGGCTCTTAGTCTAGCAAGTGATGAAGACAACATGGATTTTTCCCAGCATCCCAAAATGATCCCTTTTGTTGTGGATGATGGGTTTTGTATGTGTAGGCCTGGATGGAAGTAGGGTGATTGTGGATTGATGTTACTAGTAATATCCAGCAGACAGCAGACGGTGGTGAAGTAGAGATATCTGTAGCCGGCAAAGAGCAGGCATTGGTAAACTAGAAGCAGCAAAAGAAAAGACTCGGCAACTCACTTTTCTGCGACAACTTCTCTTTATTCCAAGAGGTGTTCACATGTACACATCATGGCAAGGGAGGGCAGGGTATGAGGCAGGGGATGCGGGTAGGACAGTGTGGTTTTGTGCCGGTCTGCCACTTCCACAAGCTACATGCACCTTTATGAATGTAGCTTGAGGAAGTGCCAGACCGGCACAAAACCACGCTGTCCTACCCGCACCCCCTGCCTCGTTCCTTGCCCTCCCTTGCCGTGATGTGTACATGTGAACACCTCTTGGAATAAAGAGAAGCTGTCGCAGAATGGCGAGTCGCCAAGTTTTTTCTTTTCCTGCTTCTTATTGAATGGATTTGTTCATACACTCAGCACCACATGTATCTGCCTTTGGATAACTCAGGTTCTGTTAGTCGCCGCCTCCACAGTGGCTCTTATTATACAGTAGTGCCAGATATTTGTACCTCTTCATGTTTATCATTGGTAAACTAGGCATACTTCTACCCAGGCTGTGTGTTACACGAGGTGCTGACGCAGAGGCCTAATTCCTAAATTGGTCCCTGCCTGTGCCTTACTTTCTCTCCGCAGAGACGGCACCGTGCCTGCTTTCCTGCATCTTGAAACTTTTCCCACAGCAGCATACCGTAAATAGCTAGGTACATCAACACCTGACTGTGCCCTTGTTCTAGAACGTATTTTCTCAAGCATTCAGATGCAACACCAGTGTCACAGTCACTTGCTCTTAAGCTGCTCGGACAAGAAGGCCTGCTAACATCCTCCTCTTAACTCTTCTTCATCATCCCCCACCACCCCTCTCAGTTAGCTCTTCTGATGTGTCATTGACGTGGCCTCCTTTTTCCCCCTCACCACATCCACCATGATGCCTTCCAGAATCCACCATGATGCCACCACGACTACCACCAGTCCCACTAGTGCTATGCTTGGCCACTGCAGCCCCATCCTTCACCTCAGAAACATACTCCAAAAGCTGACCCTGATCCAACTCCTCCTCGTGGCTAGTGCTATCCTTCTACATAGCAGTAGGGGTGGAGGGGAGCAAAGAGAGTTGAGGAAACAGACTAACTGGGATGGACAATTCCTAGGTACATATAAGGCAAGTTTAATAAAATACTTAATATTAAAATTTAACTTTTAACGCTTTAAAAGCCTAATGTGTTTGGAATGCACAGGCTTTTTACCATAGTGCGTGTTTACATGAATACAACTAGAAAGATTTAAGGTGTGCTTGCAGAAAAACATGAAATTTAACAAATCTGTGTTAAAGGGGTAGTCCAGTGGTGAAAAACTTATCCCCTATCCTAAGGATAGGGGATAAGTTTGAGATCGCGGGGGGTCCGACCGCTGGGGCCCCCTGCGATCTCTCTGTACGGGGCCCCGGCTCTCCGCCGAGATAGCGGGTGTCGACCCCCGCACGAAGCGGCGGCCGACACACCCCCTGAATACATCTCAATGGCAGAGCCGGAGATTGCCGAAGGCAGCGCTTCGGCTCTGCCATAGAGTTGTATTGAGGGGGCGTGTCGGCCGCCGCTTCGTGCGGAGGTCGACACGCCCCCTTCCCGCGGGCTGTCAGGGCTCCGTACAGGAGATCGCGGGGGGCCCCAGGGGTCGGACCCCCCGCGATCTGCAACTAATCCCCTATCCTTAAGATAGGGGATAAGTTGTAAACCACTGAATCACCACTGGACTACTCCTTTAACAGGCAAGATGCATGACAAGGGAACACGCTTTTGTGAGCCAGAGATGAAAGCACAATAAGTATGAAGGTGTTTGTGGAACAATATGAAATGCAACAGACCTGTATTAACACTACAGGCTACATACGTGAAACTTCAACACACTTTTTCACTGGCAGAGATGACAGCAATGACAGCACAACGAGTACTGACTGTGTTTGCGGAAAAATATTAAATGCACCAAAACCGTATAATACTACAGGCTGGATATGTGTAACGTCAACACACTTTTTGACTGGCAGAGGTGACAGCACAATGTGTACTGAAGGTGTTTGCGGAAATCTATTATATTCACTACTGTGTTGACTGGCCCTATAGGTATATAGGTGCCACTTACATACGATTAATATGCCCCCTCCTTTAAATGCTGTTTTTGTGTATAGGAGCTGTCAGGCCCAAGGCCTGATTATGGAAACATACATGTGTTTTATTATTGCATCTGTGTATAAACTAAGACCTGGGGGTTGAGGGGTCATTCAGACGGTGTATCCTGTGTCTTTTGTATATTGAAGTTTATTGGGGGGGGGGGGGGTCTGGCTGTGTGTTTACATCGTCTTTTGAAGTCCTGCATATAATCAACCAGATAAGAGGGCCAGGAAGAGAGATGCCCCCTGGTGGGCCAGAGGGGAGGGGGGAATGGAGTCCCTCCAAAAAGGAGATATATAATATGTAACAATGCTAGAGTCAGTTAAGATCTGTGCCCCAAGCTGACAAGACCATCCTAAGAACAGCTGGAGACCCTCTCTCATGGACTGCTATAATATCAATGCTGTAAGAACTTCATTTTTACTTTTCTGAACTTGATTGCTAAACTCATATATATTCTTATACCTGTATGTCATTTGTTTCTGTATTTTTATGCATAGCACTGTGATACCTTTTATCAGATTAAATGTTTAATTAAATCAGCTCTTGTCTTTGATCTCTAAATATATGAGCTCACCTTTCTGAAGGCAGCTCGGGTGAAATACGTTTATCTAAGGGTTAATTTGGTGACTTGCTGGGACTAGTAGTGGATACCCAGAGGTCTGGCGACTTTAACCCTTGCACCATCACACTCTCTCTAGCGTCTTGGCTGGACCGATAGGGTGTGATTGTAACAACTGGTGGCAGCGTCGGGATATATTTAGAGATTTTTAGTGCTTGCTGGATTTTACCTGTATGGAAATCTTAGCACTAAAAAGAAATTGCATACATCTTCTTGTGTGTAAATTCCAAAGACAGAGCTCAGTGCTGATTTAAAAGACATACAAAAAGAGTGCAAGATAGTTCTGTCCTCCCCATCTCCTGTTTTACCTCCTCTGTCTCATCTCGGAAATATGGAGGCATATCGCAAGCAGTCCAAGCCTGCACTGGAGCTAATGTGCCAAGAAAAGGACAACCCTACTGCAGGAAAGAAAAAGGAACAACTTATTGCTGATCTTGTGGAGTATGATGCCCGTACAGAAGAGCTGAGTGACATGAGGCAAAGCCCTGCAGCTGGAACTGCCATCCAAGGACTGATATCTCCTGGGGAATACGACATTACTCCCCATCAGGACAGTACTCCACATGATGCCTTGGACTCTTATATGCGGACTGCCTTACAACACCTTGGGAATGTGGATGCTAATATGAAACTCCAACTGCTTCTCCAGTACCAAACTGCTGAGAGAGAGGCACGAGCCGCAGAAAGAGAGGCCCAGGCACGAGCCGCAGAAAGAGAGGCCCAGCGAAGGCATGAACTGGAGGTTCTGAGGCTGAGAGGGGATGCTTTATCCGCACGGAGTAATGTGCAGATCAAAGAGCTCTGGATGTGTTTGCTACGTTTCCCTCTGAGAGTGACCAGGACTATGAGGCAATAAAATCTGCCCTGCTAAAAAGTTTTAATCTGACTCCAGAGGCTTATCGGAAAAAGTTTCGGACTTTGCAACAAAGTGCCACAGAAAGCTGCACTCGGCATGCAGGTCAGCTAAGGACTGCATTCAGGCTATGGACTGGGGGCCTACAAGTCACTACCTATGAGGCCCTGGAGGACTTGATGGTCCTGGATCAGTTTCTCCAAACACGGAGCTTTGAAGCCAGAGAGTGGATATTGGACCGCAAGCCCAAGACAGCAACGGAAGCAGCAGAACTTGGAGATGACTTCGCCAACAACCGGGCACCGACCGCAAAGCGTGGATCTGCACAAGCCGGAGCAAGTACCTGGAGGGGAGCCACACACCCACAGAGCACCACCAGCAGCACCAAGCCAGCCGGAAAGTTCTTGCCATCAACACCAAGAGCAACAGGAGCCACATTGGGTCAGGGGGACACCCGCCGATGTTACAGATGCAACAATATTGGGCACCTGAGTGCCACTTGCCCCAACAAAAAGAATTCTCCACCAGTAGCTGGAGGACACACAGCCGTTCTTCTGGTGTCCGGAGCGGTGGAGAAAAGAGCGGATAACTTGCAGAGTGTAACTGTGGGTGACCGGGTGACAGTGGGTTTACGAGATTCTGGAGCCTCATTTACCTTAGTGCGGCCTGAAGTGGTGGATACAGAGGACATCATCCCTGGAAGAACCATGGCTTTAAAAGGAATTGGAGGTGTGCGGCCTGCTGTGCCCATGGCCCGTGTGTACCTGGATTGGGGTACAGGCAAAGGTTTGCGGGAGGTGGGGGTCTCTGAGGACATCCCTGTTAATGTTCTGCTGGGGAATGATTTGGGTCGGATGCTCTGTCATTATGCTCCAGAGGACACTACCTGCACACCGGATGGGCTAGGAGAGAGCCCTGTTCATTCTGAGATACTGTGCGAGACTTTGGGAGACACTGTGAAATGTGGTAACTGGGGGGGGGGGGGGGGGTGCAGGGGATTGATAATTGTTTACCTGTGACTGAACCAGTAATGTTTTCCAAAAGTGGAATGGGGTGTATTGTGAAATGTGGTGACAATGCATTGCCAATGCCAAAACCTAGTGGAGATGGGCTAGGGGGAGGGGTTGGTGTGCCCCTGGTGACATGTAAGGATGAGGGACCAGCAGTCAGTGATATGTCCCAATCCTGTGAGCCTAAGAAGGATGAGGGATCAGCAGTGAGCGATATGTCCCAATCCTGTGAGCCTAAGAAGGATGAGGGATCAGCAGTGAGCTTTATGTCCCAATCCTGTGAGCCTAAGAAGGATGAGGGATCAGCAGTGAGCGATATGTCCCAATCCTGCGAGCCTAGGAAGGATGAGGGATCAGCAGTGAGCTTTATGTCCCAATCCTGTGAGCCTAGGAATGATGAGGGATCAGCAGTGAGCTTTATGTCCCAATGCTGTGAGCCTAAGAAGGATGAGGGATCAGCAGTGAGCTTTATGTCCCAATCCTGTGAGCCTAAGAAGGATGAGGGATCAGCAGTGAGCGATATGTCCCAATCCTGCGAGCCTAGGAAGGATGAGGGATCAGCAGTGAGCTTTATGTCCCAATCCTGTGAGCCTAAGAAGGATGAGGGATCAGCAGTGAGCTTTATGTCCCAATCCTGTGAGTCTAAGAAGGATGAGGGATCAGCAGTGAGCTTTATGTCCCAATCCTGTGAACCTAAGAGGCATGAGGGATCAGCAGTGAGCGATATGTCCCAATCCTGTGAGCCTAAGGAGGAGGAGGGAAATGAGCATTTCCGGGAAGCTCTGCGCAGTGACCCTTCCCTTGAAGGGCTGAGACAACGTGCTGAACATACAGGTGTTGACACAGATGGGCATCGGGTATATTGGGAAAATGATATCTTGTACTGGGAGTCCCTTTCCAAAGGCATGCTAGGGGCCCAGGAGAGAGAAAGGCAGCTTAAGCAGGTACTAGGCCCCTTCAGTGCCATCTTTGCCTGGGAATGCATCAAGAAGAGAAATAGAGTAGTAAAAGAGACAGGTCTATCAGCCTGGAAAGGCAAGATCTCCCTGTCCCCATCTAAAGGGGAAGGTGTCAGGCCCAAGGCCTGATTATGGAAACATACATGTGTTTTATTATTGCATCTGTGTATAAACTAAGACCTGGGGGTTGAGGGGTCATTCAGACGGTGTATCCTGTGTCTTTTGTATATTGAAGTTTATTGGGGGGGTCTGGCTGTGTGTTTACATCGTCTTTTGAAGTCCTGCATATAATCAACCAGATAAGAGGGCCAGGAAGAGAGATGCCCCCTGGTGGGACCAGAGGGGAGGGGGGAATGGAGTCCCTCCAAAAAGGAGATATATAATATGTAACAATGCTAGAGTCAGTTGTTAAGATCTGTGCCCCAAGCTGACAAGACCATCCTAAGAACAGCTGGAGACCCTCTCTCATGGACTGCTATAATATCAATGCTGTAAGAACTTCATTTTTACTTTTCTGAACTTGATTGCTAAACTCATATATATTCTTATACCTGTATGTCATTTGTTTCTGTATTTTTATGCATAGCACTGTGATACCTTTTATCAGATTAAATGTTTAATTAATCAGCTCTTGTCTTTGATCTCTAAATATATGAGCTCACCTTTCTGAAGGCAGCTCGGGTGAAATACGTTTATCTAAGGGTTAATTTGGTGACTTGCTGGGACTAGTAGTGGATACCCAGAGGTCTGGCGACTTTAACCCTTGCACCATCACACTCTCTCTTGGCTGGACCGATAGGGTGTGATCGTGACAGGAGCCCTTATAGGATTCTTTTTGCATGGAGGATTGAATCCTGTACACACACACACACACACACACACACACACACACACACGGTCTCCTTAATATTTTTCTCTCTCTTTCTAATCACTAACTGTCCCTATCTCTGTGCAATCTGTATAGCAGTCTATCTTTCTAACCACTAACTGTCCCTATGTCTGGCTCTCTCTCTCTGTTTGCTCTCTGCAGAAGTTCCCAGCGCTCTGAACACTGTGGGTGATGTGGCAAGCCCTATGTGTCTGCCTGTAGCAGATCTGTAGCAGGAAATCTGCTGCTACAGGCACATAGGGCTATCCAGCTGCAGCAGGGAGCAAGCTTTAGTGACTGGTGTCGGCACATCCGCAGCATGGAATATGCTGGGGATGGGCTTCAGGTGACCCTACCCTTAGATGCTAATTGTAAAGGGGAGTGTGTGGGCTTGCATGTGTATGCTTCATTCAAAGTATGTGTTTGTCTTAAAGCACAAGTACAATTACATACCAGGTACCAGGCCTGGCTAGCTGAGGCCAGATCAGTATCTAGTTAGGATGGAGTGGGAGCAAATACAGGTGAGTAAATTCATATATAGGGCACACTATATAAGTAATTAACATATGGGGATGCAGCATATTAATTCATACATTAGGGCACATATATGTAAATCATATATGGAGGCACATCAAATTTACAATTGATCTTTAGTGCACAGTACATAATTTGTAGGGCAAAGTCTATTAAAGGGGTTCTCCGGTGCTTACACATCTTATCCCCTATCCAAAGGATAGGGGATAAGATGCCTGATCACGGGTGTCCTGCCGCTGGGGACCCCCGGGATCTTACACGCGGCACCCCATTTGTAGTCAGTCCCCGGAGCGTGTTCGCTCTGGGTCTGATTACGGACGACCACGGGGCCGGCGGCGTGTGACGTCATGCCTCCGCCCCCGTGTGGCGTCACGCGCCGCTCCTCAATGCAAACCTACAGGAGGGGGCATGACAGCTATCAGCTATGACTGATTGCAAACAGGGTGCAAGATCCCGGGGGTCCCCAGCGGCGGGACTCACACGATCAGGCATCTTATCCCCTATCTTTTGGATAGGGGATAAGATGTGCAAGCACCGGAGAACCCCTTTAAAATTGATTTCAGGGAGCACAGTGTGTGTTGAATTTATAGAGGTATGGTGTATATTATAAAGAATTTCGGGGGGGCATGGTTTCATTATATTTAATCCTTTCAGGAAAGGGTTTTTCCACTTATGATTTTTAGAAGGTAAGGAAGAAAAAGCCAAACGCTTTCAGACCAATATGAAGGCTTGTTGCACATAAATTTTACTTTGTAATGACATCAGTAATTTCACCCAAAAATCGATAGCGAAAGCAAAAAAATATTTTTGTTGAAAAAAAAAAAAAAAAAAAGTGATTTTGTAATTTTTAGCGGCTTCCATTTCTACACAGTGCACTTTTTGGCAAAAATTAAACCTTATTATTTTGTAGGTCCATACAGTTACAAGGATACCCAATTAATGTAGGTTTTATTTTACAACTTACAAAAAATTAAAAAATAAATACATGCACCAAAATTTGTATGTTTAAAATTGTCATCTTCTGTATGCTATATATGAGTGCTAATTTTTTTAAATCGGTACCATAGCATAGCATTGATCAGTGTTATCTGCACTCGATTGCTCCAGCCTGGTGAGCCAGGCTGGAGCATCTCAGAGGAGATCGAACGGCGAGGAGGCAGGTAAGGGCCCTCCCTTCATCCTATAAGCTGATCGGGACACCACGGTGATCCCAAGCAGCCCGACTGAGCTGCCGGAAATGCTTTTTTTTTTTCATTTTAGACGCGGTGATCAACTTTGATCACCACGTATAAGGGGTTAATGCCGGGCATTACTGCGATCGGTGATGTCTGGCATTAGACACGGGTCCCTTGTGTTATAGTGGGGTGGTCCCGGCCATTGATGGCCACCGGGACCACCCCACCATGACACAAGGTCAGCCTGTGACCCCACGTCATAGCAAGGGAGCGGGCACAGGGCGTACAGGTACACCCTGCGTCCTTAAGAGGTTAAAGGATACATTTAGGGGATTTATCAAAACCTGTGTAGAGGAAGAGTGGTGCAGTTGGCTATAGCAAGCAGATTGTTTCTTAATTACATTTTTATTTTATTTTTTTAACCCCTTAAATGGGCACTGTCATCAACTTTTTTTTGATATGTTGTAGTACTTATGTACTACAACATATCTCTAATATAGTTATTTTTAATTTTTTTTATTAACATGGTGTATTTTACATTTGAAAACCGGCCACTAGGGTTCTCCCTCCTAGCGGCCAGCTGCAGCTGAATTCGGACGAATGCCGGCCAGGCAATCGGTCCTAATTCATTCAGGCTGCGCTCGCTCCCTGCCTGTCAATCAGACAGACGGGAGCGAGCGCTGTGAACAGTGGGGCTGCGCTCATTGGCTGGCTTCCACCGGCATCTACAGTCTGGAGTTCTGCGCTGATGCTCCAGGACTGCACATTTCCTGTATGGGTAAGTGAGATCTTATTTCACTCACCCGTACTTTGTTTTGGTCCTGGGTCTCGCCGGTGAGCACGGCAGGTGAGCGATGCTCCAATATTCCTCCTCCCTGGATAACACTACACTGCTAAATAGGGAGGAGAACATGGAGCAGCCTGCTGTGCGATTCAATGATCATCTATGTACGCTCCCAATAGGAGCGCAGCATAGATGAAGTGAGGGCGGAAGTCGGCGCCCAGCGGGCGTCAGTGACGTTGAGCTTGCTGGGGAAGTCGGCTACCGGCAGAGCTAGGGAGAAGAGCAGAGGATCAGCTATTAATAAGGTAGCAAAAAAAAATGTAAATGCAGGGAGCAGTTTAGGGATAGTTTATCAATAGGTAGGGACAGAAAAAAAATTACAGATGATACTCTTTAACCCCTTAAGGACCGGGTTTTTTCCGTTTTTGCATTTTCGTTTTTTGCTCCTTGCCTTTAAAAAATCATAACTCTTTCAATTTTGCACCTAAAAATCCATATGATGGCTTATTTTTTGCGCCACCAATTCTACTTTGTAATGACATCAGTCATTTTGCCCAAAAATCTACGGTGAAACGGAAAAAAAAAAATCATAGTGCGACAAAATTGAAAAAAAAACCCGCTGTTTTGTAATTTTGGGGGCTTGTGTTTCTACGTAGTACATTTTTCGGTAAAAATGAAACCTTATCTTTATTCTGTAGGTCCATACAATTAAAATGATACCCTACTTATATAGGTTTGATTTTGTCGGACTTCTGGAAAAAATCATAACTACATGCAGGAAAATTAATACGTTTAAAATTGTCATCTTCTGACCCCTATAACTTTTTTATTTTTCCGTGTATGGGGGCGGTATGAGGGATAATTTTTTGCGCCGTGATGAAGTTTTTAACGGTACCATTTTTGCATTGATAGGACTTATAAAAAGTGACCAAAAATGCACTATTTTGGACTTTGGAATTTTTTTGCGCGCACGCCATTGACCGAGCGGTTTAATTCATGATATATTTTTATAATTCGGACATTTCCGCACGCGGTGATATCATATATGTTTATTTTTATTTACACTGTTTTTTTTTTATTGGAAAAGGGGGGTGATTCAAACTTTTAATAGGGGAGGAGTTAAATGATCTTTATTCATTTTTTTTTGCAGTGTTATAGGTCCCATAGGACCCTATAACACTGCACACACTGATCATCATTGATCACTGGTTTCTCATAGGAAACCAGTGATCGACGATTCTGCCGCATGACTGCTCATGCCTGGATCTCAGGCACTGAGCAGTCATTCGGCGATCAGACAGCGAGGAGGCAGGTAGGGGCCCTCCCGCTGTCCTGTAAGCTGTTCAGGATGCCGCGATTAGCCGAAAAGCCTGACTGAGCTAGCCGGCAACTTTCACTTTCGCTTTTAGCTGCGCGGCTCAGCTCTGAGCGCGCGGCTAAAGGGTGAATAGCGCGCAGTGCCGCGATCGGCGCTGCATGCTATTAGAGGCGGGTCCCGGCTTCACTATGACGCCGGGCCCGCCGTGATATACTGTGTAACCCCGCGTTATATCAGGAGAGCAGGACCAAGGACGTACCGGTACGTCCTTGGTCCTTAAGGGGTTAAGGACCAGAGGTTTTTATGTTTTTGCACTTTTATTTTTTACTCCTTACCTTTAAAAAATCCATATGATGGATCATCATTATCAGTCATTTTACCCAAAAATCTACGACGAAACGGAAGAAAAAATTATTGTGCGACAAAATTGAAGAAAAAACCCCCACAAATTTTGTAAATTTGGAGGGCTTCTGTATCAACGCAGTACATTTTTTCAGTAAAAATTACACCTCTTTATTCCATACGTCGATTTTTTTTTGTTTCGTTGTAGATTTTCGGGTAAAATGACTGATGTCATTACAAAGTAGAATTGGTAAAGAAAACCGTGCCAGCGTGGAAATGTGCAGAGTTCCGTTTATTGAGAATAAAATCAGCAACATAGGAAAGTGAACAGTGGAATGACGAGTTTCAGGCGTGGACCATCCTTAGTGATATGACTAAGGTCATTCCACTGTTCACTTACCTGTGTTGCTGATTTTATTCTCAATAAACAAGACTATGCACATTTCCACGCTGGCACAGTTTTCTTTGTCTTGGATGTTGGTGTTGCCACACACCTGCCGCGCTGTGGACTGGACGTCTTGCTGGTGATCTGATCTATCCATTTTTCGTACTAAAGTAGAATTGGTGGTGAAAAAAATAAATCATATGGATTTTTAGGTGGAAAGTTAAAAGGGTTATGATTTTTAAAAGGTAAGGAGGAAAAAAAACAAAAATGCAAAAAAAAAAAACTGAAAAATGCTTAGTCCTTAAGGGGTTAAAAAAATAGTTTCCCCCTGGAGTACCTCTTTACAGCTGTTATATAAGCCTGCTTGCATGATGGTGTCCTAAGTTTACCATGTTGTCATTCATAAGAATTAAAATGGAAAAACCCCTTCAAAAACAGAACTGTTAAAATGATGCATGTTCTGCGTCATTGTGTGTTACTAAGGAGAGCAACACAGCAAATTATAAATATATTATGTATTTTCAAAGAGGCACATGGGAGGAATCATTCTAAGAATGTTGGAGAAGAGAACAAGAAGTCATTCACTGATGGCGGAAGAAGCTAGGCCTGAGGGAGAACAAAAGGGAAATAACTAAGAAGTGGGGACTTCCAAGGTGGAGGTTTTCCAATGAGTTAAATACATCTCAAAATTCTGTGGAAAGGCCATAAGGCAATTCTAGATTGAAAATGTCATGGATCATATAGAATCTGACTGTTTGCAGAAATTCTAAGAATAGGCTAACTAGGTGGCCCAAGTGTTTCTTATCTGCTTGTAAATTCAGTGTTTCGACATGTCAGCCTGGTTTTACTTATTACTAATTATTGCAATCTGTCCCCGTGTTGTGATCCACATGACTAGAGCTTCTATTATATGTGTGAACCAGATGTCTTACAATTGTTCATTAAATCGACATCCACCAGGTGAAAATAGTTCCCAAATTATATTCTACGGTATAATACAGTGTAAGGGGTAGCCTGGAACATGGAATTATCGGGTCCTTATTTGCTTCATAATGATTACAATATATTTGAAACAAATTAAAAAAGTATCTACATTTTTATTAATGTACCAGACATATATTCTTTTTTTCCCCAGTTTTTATAAATTATATTTTCTGTTCTTGATTATGGGGAGAGCCATCTTGTCTGGACAGTTTTTAAGGGTGTATGTCAGTAATATGTTGAAATGGGCTACTAATGTACAGTGGGGCAAAAAAGTATTTTGTCAGCCACTAATTGTGCAAGTTCTCCCACTTAAAAAGATGAGAGGCCTGTAATTTTCATCATAGGTACACCTCAACTATAAGAGACATAATGAGAAAAAAAAAAAATCACATTGACTGATTTTTAAGGAATTTATTTGCAAATTATGGTGGAAAATATTTGGTCAATAACAAAAGTTCATCTCAATACTTTGCTATATACCCTTTTTTTGGCAATGACAGAGGTCAAACGTTTTCTGTAAGTCTTCACAAGGTTTTCACACACTGTTGCTGGTATTTTGGCCCATTCCTCTTGCAGATCTCCTCTAGAGCAGTGATGTTTTGGGGCTGTCGCTGGGCAACACAGACTTTCAACTACTTCCAAAGGTTTTCTATGGGCTTGAGATGTGGAGATTGGCTAGGCCACTTCAGGACCTTGAAATGCTTCTTACAAAGCCACTCGTTCTTTGCCCGGGCGGTGTGTTTAGGATAAATGTCATGCTGAAAGACTCATTTCATCTTCAATGCCCTTACTGATAAAAGGAGGTTTTAACTCAAAATCTCACGATACATGGACACAAAGATAAGGAGCAGTAGCTACTGAAAAATATCACTTTATTAAATGCTTTACAAATACAGGAAAATTGAAAGATTAAAATTGAATGACTTTAAATTCTTCTATCTTTCCTTTACTTCAATCTTTCCTTTACTCGGATCAGTCGTCCTGGTCCCTTAGAAGAAAAACAGCCCCAAAGCATGATGTTTTCACCCCAATGCTTCACACTAGGTATGGTGTTCTTTGGATGTAACTCAGCATTCTTTCTCCTCCAAACACGAGTTAAGTTTTTACCAAAAAGTTCTACTTAGGTTTCATCTAACCACATGACATTCTCCCAATACTCTTCTGGATCTTCCAAATGCTCCCTAGCAAACTTCAGAAGGGCCCGGACATGTACTGGCTTAAGCAGGGGGACACGTCTGGCACTGCATGATTTGAGTCCCTGAGGGCATAGTGTGTTACTGATGGTAACCTTTCGAACTTTGGTCCCAGCTCTCTGCAGGTCATTCACTAGGTCCTCCATGTGGTTCTGGTATTTTTGCTCACCGTTCTTGTGATCATTTTGACACCACGGGAGAGATCTTGCGTGGAGCCCCAGATCAAGGGAAATCATCAGTGGTCTTGTAGGTCTTCCATTTTTCTAATAATTGCTCCCACAGTTGATTTCCTCACACAAAGCTGCTTGCCTATTTCAGATTCAGTCTTCCCAGCCTGTTGTAGGTCTACAATTTTGTTTCTGGTGTCCTTCGGCAGCTCTTTGGTCTTGGCCATAGTGGAGTTTGGAGTGTGGCTACTTGGAGTTGTGGACAGGTGTCTTTTATACTGATAACAAGTTCAAACAGGTGCCATTAATACAGGTATCAAGTGGAGGATAGAGGAGACTCTTGAAGAAGTTACAGGTCTGTGAGAGCCAGAAATCCTGCTTGTTTGTAGGTGACTAAATACTTGTTTTCTACCATAATTTGCAAATAAATGCTTTAAAAATCAGACAATGGGATTTTATGAATTTTTTTCCTCATTATGTCTCATAGTTAAGGTATCCTCTCATAGTTAAGAGTTAAGGTATACCTATGATGAAAATTACAGGCCTCTCATATTAAGTGGGAGAACTTGCACAATTAGTGGCTGACTAACTTCTTTTTTGCCCCACTGTATGTGTGCATGGATAGGCATGGGCCCAAATACTCTGTAGTCAGTTAGTGACTACATTCAGGTCATTTACCACATGTATACTGTATTTTAACGAGTTTATGCTGAGTCCAAGAACACACACATACATCTGATAAATGTGGTCACTGGTTGACTACGTTTGGACCATTGAGGTCATTGCACCTGTTTAAATTTTGACAGTTTTCTGATGTATACATGCCACAGATGGCACAATAAGGGCAGGGTCATGTGGGCATCCAAAGCTTTTTTCACACTGGCACGGAACATCTGGCACGGAAATGCGTGAACAGCGCAGCAGAATCCAGTTTTCCAAAGTGTGTCACGCCCCCTCCCATAGATGTTAATTGAGGGGGCGGGACATCACGGGGTGGGTCGTGACATCACGAGGGGGGGGGGTGTGAACACAGAAGCCCCCACCCAGCATTAGGAACTCAATGTTCCGGACGCTGGGGAGAGGAGTAACCATTTAATATACTTGCATCTTCATCCGACAGCGCTTTTTGCCAAGGGGTATGATCAAACCAGGTCATAGACAGACAAACAGGCCATTGTCCATGGCCTGATGGATGAGTTTATGACCAAATATAAAAGGAGTCACACCCGATTGTCTATCGTCAAAAAGTGGTCAGATCTGAAGCGGAGGAATCTCTATCTAAATCACTATGATCAGGGACAAGAAGTGCCCAGGTACAATGTTTACATTACAGAGTGTTTGCAAGACAAACAAATGTAATGCACTATATATATGTTATAAAAATAAGTATTTCATCTCTTTACAAATGATTACTTAGTACACTTTTTGTGATGTAAGGTGAAAAAAAATTGCTTTTTTACTAACAAAAATTTTCTGACTGAATTTTCCCACTGGCCTGAAATACAATATTTGACGAGCAAGCAATCTCACCATGGCTAGAATAAGTAAAAGCATTTTAAAAGGAAAACTGTCACATGTTTTGTCCCGTACTATCCACAGGTACCTGTGGATAGTGCAGGAGACGCTGAACAATTTGGGTCCTACCTTGCCTGGATCCGAAGCGCCGTTTGCCCGTTACAGGTCTTTTTTTGTGTATTAAAATTAGCACTTAACTGGCAAAGGTGGGGTTACTGCCTTCAACTGCCACTGTGTTGTAACCACCGCCCTGCCCGCAGCACCGCCTGGCTAATGAATATTCATATATTGCCTTACTATGTTGTCTCATATCGGCCGAGTCTCAAACTGCCTACACCCTTACTTAATCGCTGCTCCGGACGAATGAAGCAGCGCTGAAGACCGCTTCCGGGTGTAGTGAGAAATCCCGCACATGCGCAGTAGCGTCCGGGACTCGGCCGATATGAGACAACATAGTAAGGCAATATATGAATATTCATTAGCCGGGCGGTGCTGCGGGCAGGGCGGCGGTTACAACACAGTGGCAGTTGAAGGCAGTAACCCCGCCTTTGCCAGTTAAGTGCTAATTTTAATACACAGAAAAGACCTGTAACGGGCAAAAGGCGCAGCGGATCTGGGCAAGGTAGGACTCAAATTGTTCAGCGTCTTCTGCACTATCCACAGGTACCTGTGGATAGTGCGGGACAAAACGTGACAGTTTTCCTTTAAATTCACTACCATATAAAGTGACCTATGCACAATTTGCTAAAAATGGCCAGGGCAGAAAGGTGGAAAATGGACGGGAGGGAGGGAGGGAGGAGGAGGAGAAGGCCCACTGCCCCGTCAGGGGGGTAAATATGTGAACACGGCATTATAATTTTTAAAAATTCCATTTACTCAATTCGCTGAATATTCCGAAAAAGTTTGGTTCTATTCTGATCAGGCTTGAGGTGGCAGCAGCATGAGTAGACCATATAGTGACAGAATGACACAGGCTTTAGGTGGCAGCAGAATGAGTAGACCATATAATGACAGAATGACTTAGTCTAGAGGTGACAGCAGCATTAGGAGGCCATATACAGGGTGGGCCATTTATATGGATACACCTTAAGAAAATGGGAATGGTTGGGGATATCAACTTCCTGTTTGTGGCATATTAGTATATGTGAGGGGGGAAACTTTTCAAGATGGTTGGTGACCATGGCGACCATTTTGAAGTCGGCCATTTTGAATCCAACTTTTGTTTTTTCAATAGGAAGAGGGTCATGTGGCACATCAAACTTATTGGGAATACAAGAAAAACAATAATGTGCTTGCTTTTAACGTGTTCAATGTGCTGCCCATTGTGTTGGATTGGTCTCCCACTCTTCACACACTGATAGCAACACCGCAGGAGAAATGCTAGCACAGGCTTCCGGTATCCATAGTTTCAGGTGCTGCCCATCTCGTATCTTCACAGCACAGACAATTTTTTTCAGTTGACCCTAAAGATAAAAGTCTAAGGGGGTCAGATCGGGAGACCTTGGGGGCCAGTCAACTGGCCCACGATGACCAATCCACTTTCCAGGAAACTGTTCATGTAGAAATGCTCGGACCTGACACAGGGAAACACATCCTCATGTAGGCGACTGGATATGAGAAATTGCTACATGATGATGCGTTTCCCTCTTTATGCACTGAAGCTGGCACGTTCCCTGAGTTTTTCCAGCAAGATGGTGCACCACCACATTATGGGTGTCAGGTCCGAGCATTCCTAGATGAACAGTTTCCTGGAAAGTGGATTGGTCATCGTGGGCCAGTTGAATGGTCCCCAAGGTCTCCCGATCTGACCCCCTTAGACTTTTATCTTTGGGGTCATCTGAAGGCAATTGTCTATGCTGCGAAGATACGAGATGTGCAGCACCTGAAACTATGGATACTGGAAGCCTGTACTAGCATTTCTCCTGCGGTGTTGCTATCAGTGTGGGAAGAGTGGGAGAAGAGGGTTGCATTGACAATCCAACACAATGGGCAGCACATTGAACACATTTTATAAGTGGTCAGAAACTTGTAAATAACTCATGAAAGAATAAAGTTATGTTAAAACCAAGCACAACATGCAATGTCAGGCTGCTGCTTTCAAGGCCGGCAGGATATTGTCATGTATCAAAAGAGGCATGGACTCAAGGGACAGGGATATAATACTCCCCCTTTATAAAGCATTAGTACAGCCTCACCTGGAATATGCTGTACAGTTTTGGTCGCCTGTTCATAAAAAGGACACTGCGGAGTTGGAAAGGGTGCAGAGACGTGCGACTAAACTAATAGGGGGCATGGAACATCTTAGCTATGAGGAGCGATTAAAGGAGTTACAATTGTTTAGTCTTGAGAAGAGACGTTTAAGGGGGGATATGATAAACATATATAAGTATATAAATGGCCCAAACAAAAAATATGGAGAAAAACTGTTCCAGGTTAAACCCCCCCAAAGGACGAGGGGGCACTCCCTCCGTCTGGAGAAGAAAAGGTTTAGTCTAAAGGGGCAACACGCCTTCTTTACCGTGAGGACTGTGAATTTATGGAACGGTCTACCTCAGGAACTGGTCACAGCAGGAACAATTAACAGCTTTAAAACAGGGCTAGATACATTCCTGGAACAAAATAACATTAATGCTTATGCAGAATTATAAAACTACATCCCTTTCCCTTATCCCCTTACACCCTTCCCTTCAATTCCCTGGTTGGACTTGATGGACGTATGTCTTTTTTCAACCATACTAACTATGTAACTATGTAAATTCCCAATAAGTTTGATGTGTCACATGACCCTCTTCCTATTGAAAAAACAAAAGTTGGATTCAAAATGTCCGACTTCAAAATGGCCGCCATGGTCACCAACCATCTTGAAAAGTTTCCCCCCTCACATATACTAATTTGCCACAAACAAGTTAATATCACCAACCATTCCCATTTTATTAAGGTGTATCCATATAAATGGCCCACACTGTAGTGACAGAATGACACAGACTTGAGGTGGCAGCAGCATGTCTAGACCATATAATGGCAGAATCACTCAGGCTTGAGGTGGCAGCAGCATTAGTAAACCTTTTAGTGGCAGAATGACACAGGCTTGAGGTGGCAGCAGTATTAGAAGATCATATAGTGGCAGAATCCCTCAGCCAGAAGGTGGCAGCAGCATGAGTAGACCATATAGTGGCAGAATGACACAGGCTTGAGGTGACAGCAGCATGAGTAGACCATATAGTGGCAGAATGACACAGGCGTGAGGTATTTATGGCCTTTAACAATAACTGGCCCCTATGACTTTAACAGGAAAAAAACGTAAAAGTGCTAGGTGCATATATTACACTTAGATTAGATAAACAAAAAAAATGAAACCTCAAGGATCGCACCAGTTACTGGTGCATGATTGTGGTATGATAATAAACTATATAAAAATATGAGGAGACTGTTTCAAATTTTGAATAGCATTTATTTATAATAAAGTAAAAACTGTAGATACACACAATTAATGCAATTACTATGACTATTATAGGCATAAAACATATATATGCTGGATCAAGGTGGTAGATTAAAGTTCCCGCTGAATATCAAGTAATCCGGCATCCACTACACACTGGCACTGGTGGCCGGAGATGGTTAAAAGTCGGCCTAAATGCTTCACAGTCACTGACAAGATGCATGTCTAAATAATGTTATATAGAAGTATTTATTGATAATCTCAACAAATACAATGTGGATGTCTTGTATAGGGTCAGCTCTGACAGCGGGAGGACAGCTGGCACTGTTCTGCGACAGGCCGTACGACGGATTATAACCCACCATCTACACTGCACCGCTGCTGCACTCCATTTTGGTTAGCAGAGTATAGACACTTGTTCCTCCGATCGGCAAGACCGGAGCTCAAGCGGAGTGGCGCCTGAAGTCAGGAGAAGGTCCACGTGGGTTAAAATGTTGGGAGCAAAGGCTGGCTGTTTGATTGAAGGCCTTTAATCGGGATGCTGCTATTCTGTCCGGGCAACAGATGAATAGCTTTTCCAAATTTCGTGCAGTAGTAGTGCGTTTTTTTTTTTAAAGTCCACAATCTAAATGCATTTCAGGGTACTAATACATGACCCCTTCCTGATATTTTTATATATGTTATATATTTTATTATCATACCACAATCATGCACCAGTATTTCTCGTGAGGTCCTGGAGGTTTCGGAGTTTGGTTTTATTTATCTGATCGTTTTAATAGCACCTAGGAGTATAGGTAACATATGATCTAGCCTCTGAGCTCAGTAGCTGTGAGCTGCACACACAGTTTTTTTTGTCTTTACTGTGTATATTACACTTAGGATAGGAAAATATGCCCATGATGTTTACACCTGAATTAGGCATAAAAAGCAGATGCTTACACTAACTGGCCCCTATTAGCTTCAGAGTAATATACCCCAGTACAGTAGCAATATAAAGTGCACTCTCTCTCTCTACTGTCCATGTCTATCTGCCTGCCTGCAATGATGTGGGCTTCAGGTGAATTGATTCATCGCTGTAAAGATCTTTCTCTGGAAATTCCAAACAAATTCTGATTCATCCAATTTGATTCACTCATCTCTATAAATAACAATTTGTTAATGGTATTTATGAAGATTATATAGTCGGTTAGTGTTAGTTCAGTATAGTTTAACGTTATGTAAATTGTCAGTACTTTAAAGGGGTACTCCGGTGGAAAACGTATTTTTTTTAAATCAACTGGTGCCAGAAAGTTAAACAGATTTGTAAATTACTTCCATTAAAAAATCTTAATCCTTCCAGTACTTATTAGCTGCTGAATACTACAGAGGAAATTATTTTCTTTTTGGAACACAGTGCTCTCTGCTGACATCATGACCACAGTGCTCTCTGCCGACATCTCTGTCCATTTTAGGAACTGATCAGAGCAGCATATGTTTGCTATGGGGATTTCTTCTACTCTGGACAGTTCTTCAAATGGACAAATGTGTCAGCAGAGAGCACTGTGGTCATGATGTCAGCAGAGAGCTCTGTGTTCAAAAAAGAAAATAATTTCCTCTGTAGTATTCAGCAGCTAATAAGTACTGGAAGGATTAAGATTTTGTAATAGAAGTAATTTACAAATCTGTTTAACTTTCTAGCACCAGTTGATTAAAAAGAAAAAAAAAATTCCACCGGAGTACCCCTTTAACCTCTTAAGGACCCAGGACGTATGGGTACGTCCTGGGTCCCGGTCCTGCAATATAACGCGGGGTCACACGGTGATCCCGCATCATATCGCGGCGGGTCCGGCGTCATAGTGAAGCCGTGACCCGCCTCTAATGGCGCGCGGCACTGATCGCTGTGCCGCGCGCTATTAACCCTTTAGCCGGGCGCTCAAAGCTGAGCCGCGCGGCTAAAAACGAAAGAGAAAGTTGCCGGTTAGCTCAGGGAGCTGTTCGGGATCACCGCGGTATAATCGCGGCATCCCGAACAGCTGTAGCACAGGAGGAGGTCTTCTTACCTTCTCCTGTGCTGTCCGATCGCCGAATGAATGCTTCAAGCCTGAGATCCAGGCTTGAGCATTCAATCGCCGAAAACACTGATTGATCCATTCCTATGGAGATGCATCAATCAGTGTAAAAGATCAGTTAATGTAATGTTTTAGCCCCCTATAGGAGCTATAATATTGCAAAAGTGTAAAAAAATCATTAACCCTTTCAATTATCCCTTCCCCTAATAAAAGTTTGAATCACCCGGCATTTCCAAGAATAAAAAAAAACAGTGTAAATAATAATAAAAATATGTGGTATCGCCACGTGCGGAAATGTCCGATTTATAAAAATATACCGCTTTTTAAACCACTCGTTCAATGGTGTACGCACAAAAAAATTCCAAAGTCCAAAATAGCGCATTTTTGATCACTTTTTATACCACAAAAAAGTGAATAAAAAGTGATCAAAAAGTCTGATCAGAACAAAAATGATACAGCTAAAAACTTCAGATGACGGCGCAAGAAATGAGCCCCCATAGCGCCCTGAACACAGAAAAATAAAAAAAGTTATAGGGGTCAGAAGATGACCATTTTAAAAGTATACATTTTTCTGCATGTATTCATGATTTTTTTCTGAAGTGATACAAAATCGAACCTATACAAGTAAGGTATCATTTTAACCGTATGGACCTACAGAATAAAGATAAGGTATCATGTTTGCCGAAAAATGTACTGCGTAAAAACGGAAGCCCCCAAAACTTACAAAATAGTGTTTTTTCATCAATTTTTTTTCCCGTTTCACTGTAGATTTTTGGGTAAAATGACTAATGTCATTACAAAGTAGAATTAGTGACGCAAAAAATAAGCCATCATATAGAATTTTAGGTGAAAATTTTTAAGAGTTATGATTTTTTTAAAGTTAAGGAGGAAAAATTGAAAATGAAAAAACAGAAAAAGCCTGGGTCCTTAAGGGGTTAACCCCTTCATGACCCAGCCCATTTTCACCTTCAGGACCTGGGCATTTTTGAAAATCTGACCACTGTCACTAAGCATTAATAACTCTGGAATGCTTTTAGTTATCATTCTGATTCCAAGATTGTTTTTTCGTGACATATTCTACTTTATCGTATTGGTTAAATTTCACTGATATTCGCATCCTTTCTTGGTAAAAAATCTAAAAATTTCATGAAAATGTTGAAAATTTTGCATTTTTCTAACTTTGAAAGTCTCTGCTGGAAAGGAAAATGGATATTCCAAATAAATTACATATTGATTCACATATACAATATGTCTACTTTATGTTTGCATCAAAAATTGACAAGTTTTTACTTCTGGAGGACACCAGAGGGCTTTAAAGTTCCGCAGCAATTTTCCCATTTTTCTCAAGATTTTCAAAATCGCAATTTTTCAGGGCCCAGTTCAGGTTGGAAGTGGATTTTAAGGGTCTTCATATTAGAAATACCCCATTATAAAAACTGCACCCCCCAAAGTATTCAAAATGACATTCAGTAAGTGTTTTAACCCTTTAGGTGTTTCATAGGAATAGCAGCAAAGTGAAGGAGAAAATTCTAAATCTTCATTTTTTACACTCGCATGTTCTTGTAGACCCAATTTTTTAATTTTTACAAGGGGTAAAAGGAGAGAAATCACCCTAAAATTTGTAACCCAATTTCTCTCGAGTAAGGAAATACCTCATATGTGTATGTCAAGTGTTCGGCGGGCGCAGTAGAGGGCTCTGAAGGGAAGAAGCGACAATGGGATTTTGGAGAGTGAGTTTTTCTGAAAGGGTTTTTGGGGGGCATGTCCCATTTAGGAAGCCCCTATGGTGCCAGAACAGCGGACCCCCCCACATGTGACCCCATTTTGGAAACTACACCCCTCATGGAATTTAATAAGGGGTGCAGTGAGCATTTACACCCCACTGGCGTTTGACAGATATTTGAAACCGTGGACTGTGCAAATGAAAAATTGTATTTTTCATTTTCACAGACCACTGTTCCAAAAATCTGTCATACGCCAGTGGGGTCTAAATTCTCAATGCACCCCTTATTACATTCCGTGAGGGGTGTAGTTTCCAATATGGGGTCACATATGGATATTTATTGTTTTTTGAGTTTGTCAGAACTGCTGTAATAATCAGCCACCCCTGTGCAAATCACCTCAAATGTACATGGCGCACTCTCCCTTCTGGGCCTTGTTGTGCGCCCCCAGAGCACTTTGCGCCCACATATGGGGTATCTCCGTACTCAGGAGAAATTGCATTACAAATTTTGAGGGTCTTTTTTCCCTTTTACTTCTTGTGAAAATGAAAAGTATAGGGCAACACCAGCATGTCAGTGTAAAAATTTATTTTTTTACACTAACATGCTGGTGTAGACCCCAACTTCACCTTTTCATAAGGGTTTAAAGAAGAAAAAGCCCCCCCAAAATTTGTAAGGCAATTTCTCCCGAGTACGGCGATACCCCATGTGTGTCCCAAAACTGTTGCCCTGAAATACGACAGGGCTCCAAAGTGAGAGAGCGCCATGCGCATTTTAGGCCTAAATTAGGGATTTGCATAGGGGTGGACATAGGGGTATTCTATGCCAATGATTCCCAAACAGGGTGCCTTCAGCTGTTGCAAAACTCCCAGCATGCCTGGACAGTCAATGGCTCTCCGGTAATACTGGGAGTTGTTATTTTGCAAAAGCTGGAGGCTCCGTTTTGGAAACAGTAGCGTACCAGACGTTTTTCATTTTTTTGGGGGAGGGGGGCTGTGTAGGGGTATGTGTATATGTAGTGTTTTTTACTTTTTATTTTAGGTTAGTGTCAGTGTAGTGTAGTGTTTTTAGGGTACAGTCACAGAAGTTCACAGCAAGTTTGCCACTGGAAGTTTGAGCTGTAGCGCAAAATTTGCTCCATCTCAAACTTGCAGCACTCACTGTAAACCTCCGCCCATGTGAGTGTACCCTGTACATTCCCATTGGGGGGAGGGGGCAAACATCCAGCTGTTGCAAACTCCGAGCATGCCCTTTGGCTGTC
Organism: Hyla sarda; assembly: GCF_029499605.1. Lineage (NCBI taxonomy): Eukaryota > Metazoa > Chordata > Amphibia > Anura > Hylidae > Hyla > Hyla sarda. The sequence goes on from NC_079190.1 coordinate 408,871,537, forward strand.
CGTGCATGCTGGGAGTTGTAGTTTTGCAACAGCTGGAGGCACACTGGTTTGGAAACACTAAGTTAAGTAATAAACTTTCAAGTGTTTTGCAACCAAACTTAGTGTTTCCAAACCAGTGTGCCTCCAGCTGTTGCAAAACTACAACTCCCAGCATGCATGGTCTGTCAGTGCATGCTGGGAGTTATAGTTTTGCAACAATTGCAACAGCTGGAGGCACTGAGGTAGGAAACGGACAGTGTTTCCCAACTAGTGTGCCTCCAGTTGTTGCAAAACTACAACTCCCAGCATGCCCAGACTGTCCAGGCATGCTGAAAGTTGTAGTTCGGCAATATCTGAAGGATCAGATGTTGCCGAACTACAACTTCCAGCATGCTTGGGCAGTCTGGGCATGCTGGGAGTTGTAGTTTTGCAACATCTGGAGGTCCACAGTTTGGAGACCACTGTATAATGGTCTCCAATCTGTGCTCTTCCAGATGTTAGAGAACTACAACTCCCAGCATGCCTGGACAGACTGAGCATGCTGAGATTTGTAGTTTTGCAACATCTGGAAGAGCACAGATTGGAGACCATTATACAGTGGTCTCCAAACTGTGGACCTCCAGATGTTGCAAAACTACAACTCCCAGCATGCCCAGAAAGCCAAAGGCTGGGCATGCTGGGAGTTGCAGTTTTGAAACTCCCAGAGGCAGCAGTGAGATCGCTTTACGCGATCTCACTTCTGCCAATGAAGATGCCGAACTGCTGCCGGAAACTCACTGCCGGGTCGCAGCGCCGCCGGGACCGCCTGGAGGACGCCGCTCGTGCCGGGACCGCTCGGGACACCGCATGGCCGGGTAAGTGACGCCGGGGGACGGGTCAGGGACACTTAGCAGAGCGGTGTGTGTCCCGATCCCTGTGATCGGGACTCACACACCGCGCTGCTATCAGCTAGTCAGATTTGAGCAGCTGATAGCAGCGATCGCTGGGGGGGGGGGGGTTGGGGGATGAAACCCCCCCGTGGTCGCATGGTAAGATGGCTGGCTATCAGTGATAGCCACCATCTTACCGGGCGCTGCGGGATGCCGCGAGTAGCGGCAAAAATGTTCATGACGTACCTGTATGTCATGGGTCGGGAACACCTTGCCACCCATGACGTACAGGTATGTCATAGGTCGGGAAGGGGTTAACAAATACTCTACACAATGCACTAATTACATCTTAGTCTTCATTGAAAGTAATAAAACATTTTTTTTTAATCCTAACAGTTATCTCAGAATTAGAAAAGGAGATTATCCTATTGAAGCGGGACCACAATGCTGCATTTGATGTAATTTAAAGCCAGCAAAGGAGGATCCAGCAGCAGCGGCTCCTGGATGAGAACATAAGGAAGCTGGAGGAGAAACAAAAAAAGAGAGAGAGAGCAGAAGCTGCTGGACCTCCCAAAAAAGTTAAAGGAGTTGTCTTAGAGGCGTGTGTTAATTTTTTTATTGATATACATTTTTTTTTTATAAAAATTTTATTTGGTTAAAACGTGTGCACAAGGTTTAGGACAGGGAGTGAGTAGGTTGCTGCCATTGTCACAGTGTGCACAAGGTTTTGGAGGGGAGCGAGTAGGTTGCTGCCATTGTCACAGACAACCATACCTGCTTCTAGCCTGCTGGATGTAAGCCACTTCTGGATCTGGATGAGGAAGGAGAAAAAGAAGGCCCTTGCATCCGGTGCTGCTCGGTCCAAAAGATGGTTCAGGGAAGACGTAGGTTACATTAAAATAGTTTATTTAATATTAGAACTATTTTAAAAAGCATGCAAGCAATGACTCGTTTTGGGATCAGCATATCCCTTCTTCAGATTGCAGATGTATATAGGAATAATAAAAATGGACATTCAATAGACAGCAAATGGGCGCCAAAGAAGATATTCCAGGTCAGAGGGCGTGTATTAGACCCGGATCTGAATCGGAAACCACTGAAATGTCACTAGACTTTACCATTGTGGAGACACAAAAAAAAAAAAAAAAAAAATCATAATATACAAGACATATTTTGTGAGAATAAAACAGATACATATATGAATACTGTGTCATGATTGGTGAATTAACTTTTGTATGTGAAATGGCATCTGCAGAGCTGGAAAAATATCCCAAAAGGAGGCTTGGAGCGCATCAGCCGGACAACATAACAGGTATTGTTAAAACATGATTAGCTGAACGAAGGAGAATTAAAAAGAAGAACTCAGCGTTCAATGATATTGAATGATAAAAGGAGAATCAGAGGTTCCCGGGACACGTTTAAATAAATTTGCAGGCCTGAGAAATCTATACAGCCAATAGAATTTGAAAGATGATGGGAGGGGGCATGACTGGGAAAAAGACAGCGACCAATCGGAAGTAAGACAGATGCTTAGTTGAAATGTGAACACAGGTCACGTGTTAGGTATAAACCAATCCAGGAAGGAGTTTGTGTGATGAGTGAAGGGAAGCAGCCAATCCAAGGGTAAGAGGAGGCACTGGTGACCAATCGGATTGTAGAATGTGTATATATAGTAAAAGAATAGTTTTAAGAAGGACTTGAGGGACGGAGGGAACAGCCATGTTATAGGTAACAGAAGGTTAAAAGATTTATCGAAAATTTACAGAAGATTTATCGACGATATATTTATTATCTGGGACACTGACCTTAACTCTCTCAACAATTTCATCAATAATACCCGGAATCTTCATTTCACCCACAACATCTATCCCAATAATGCAGAATTTTTGGACGCCATTGTATTTCACACTTCAGACAATTCCATAAACACCAAAACTTATTTCAAACCTGTTTATAGCAACAGCTATCTGGACTACAGCAGCTCTCATTTTCACAAGTGGTTAAACAATATTTCCTTTGGTCAATATAAGCGGATAAGGAGAAACTGCACACAACTCTCGGATTATACCATACAAAGTAAAATCTTAACTAAGATTTAAGTCCAAGGGCTATCCAACATCTTTGATCCAAAACAGTTTTCAAAAAGCAAAAGCCCTGGATCAACAGACCTGTTGTTTACTTCCATCAGCAACTAAAGATGAAAAAGAAAACAACATCAGTTTCTCCTGTAATTTTATTACCATTACAAGCGATCATAAAAACATCAAAAAGGTTTTAAATAAATATTGGGACATCCTCAAACTGGACCCGTACCTGAAAGATGTTATTCCCCCTAATCCCCATGTCACCTACCGGAAAAATAAATCACTCAAAAATATTCTAGCTCCGAGCCGCTTGAAAAATCTGAAAACTACTGTTTCCATATTTCCATCTATGCCACCTGTAATAGGAAGCTATAGATGCAACACCGCAAGATGTAAATGCTGTCAATCAATTAATCATGCTAAGAAAACATTTAAATCAAATATAACACAAGAAACATTTAATATCAAAACTTTTATGAATTGCAATACATCATACACTATATATCTCTTGGAGTGCTCCTGCTCTCTTCAATATATAGGACGTGCCATCCAATCCCTGCGCTGCCGACTCAATAAACATCGATCAAATGTGACAAATGGATACACTCTTCGCAGTGTGTCAAGGCATGCTGCGGCGGTGCATGATTGCCAATTCTCTGAATTCTGGATTACGCCAATCGAACATATTTTGGAGGACACTAATCAAAGATTCACTAGTCTCCGTCGACGGGAGAACTATTGGATCTTCTGTCTACAAACTTTACAACCGTCAGGTCTCAATGAGTATATTGAGCATGTAATCTAATCATCATTAATACACACGCTCCACCTACCTAAATAAGGTAGCTCCTCCATTCTTCCCTTCTGTTATCGATAACATGGCTGTTCCCTCCACCCCTCAAGTCCTTCTTAAAACTATTCTATTACTATATATACACATTCTACAATCCAATTGGTCGCCAGTGCCTCCTCTTACCCTTGGATTGGCTGCTCCTCTTCACTCATCACAGAAACTCCTTCCTGGATTGGTTTATACCCAACACGTGACCTGTGTTTACATTTCAACTAAGTATCTGTCTTACTTACATTCAATTGGTCGCTGTTTTTTCCCCAGTCATGCCCCCTCCCATCATCTTTCAAATTCTATTGGCTGTATAGATTTCTCAGGCCTGCACATTTATTTAAACGTGTCCCGGGAACCTCTGATTCTCCTTTATCATTCAATATCAATTCTCCTTCATTCAGCTAATCATGTTTTAACAATACCTGTTATGTTGTCCGTCCGATGCGCTCCAAGCCTCCTTTTGGGATATGTTCCCAACGCTTCAGACGTCATTCCATATACAAAAGCTAATTCACCAATCATGACAGTATTCATATATGTATCTGTTTTATTCCACTAAAATATGTCTTGTATATTATGTTTTTTTAATGTGTCTCCACAATTGTAAAGTCTAGTGATATTTCAGTGGTTTCCGATTCAGATACACACCCTCTGACCTGGAATATCTTCTTTGGCGCCCATTTGCTGTCTATTTAATGTCCATTTTTATTATTCCTATATACATCTGCAATCTGAAGAAGGGATATGCTGATCCCGAAACATGTCATTCCCTGCATGCCTTTTAAAATAGTTTTAATATTAAATAAACTATTTTAATGTAACCTACGTCTTCCCTGAACCATCTTTGGACCGAGCAGCGCCGGATGCAAGGGCCTTCTTTTTCTCCTACCTCATCCAAGCACCTTACGGGTTCCTGCACAGGACACTCGGCTGCAGCACGGACACCAACAAATACCCCTCAAAAGGGGAGACACGCTTAACCCTCAAGAGGGTCACCAGGTGAGAGCACACCCTGTTGGGGGATCCACTTGGGTTCACTTGATTTATGGTATCACACGAGGCACTGTCCTCTTTTCTTTTCTTTCCTCATTCTCTTTTTAGCCACTTCTGGACCTGAGCCTGTAGTGTGGCCAGAACATCAGGTCCAGCGTGTCTCCATTCCCCTAGACTCACAAGCTGGAGCACGGCCTGGCAGTGCATGTGCCCCACACTTGCGTTGCTACGGTGATGCTTGCTGGGGGGCCTCAGCAGCCCTGGGGACAGTGACATGCAGGAGAGTATCAGTTCTCCCCTGGACACTCTGGGGCAGCACCACAAACTCAGATGCTGCAGATCCTTCCCCGGCTCCTCGGAAGGAAACCAGATGGACAGTAGTACCAAGATATCGTTCCTGCCCATGTCTGCTGGTCCAACCATCCATTGTCAGATGCACCCTGTCGTCGACAGCGTGATCCAGCAACACGCATACATTCTGCACAATATGATGGTGTAGGGCTGGCACGCCGATCCTGGCGAAGAAATGGCGGCTGGGGACACACCATCTGAGTTGGGCCTGCTCCAACATCTGCCTGAATGGACTGCTGTCCACAAGATTGAAGGGCAGCAGATGTTGGGTGATAACTTTTGCCAGGAGCCCATTGAGTGAACGCACGCACCGGTCCCCGGGAGAGGATTAGGCCACCGTGCGTTCAAACGCGTGGCAACCGACGGCTGGCGGGGGAGTGGGAATGCATGACTGGAAGGAGTTGGGGTGTCTGCAGTACAGTGGCAGGAGCGGTTGTCCCCTGCACACTGCTGGTGGCGTTGCTACTACCACCCTGCATCTGTTCCCACTCCTGCCAGTGCTTGGCTCTCAGGTACCACTGCCCTTACCCAGCACCTATCTAATGAAAGCCCAAACAGGTGACTTCAGCAGTGACCTCCTGTCAGATGGGGTAGTGCTGACTTGCACCTGTTCGGGCTCCGTGCGCACAGGTGGAGCTGGCTGCTGCTGCCTCCTCCTGCCGCCATTACCAGTGGAGCCCCTGACGCTGGTCTCCCTGGTCTCCCTATCTGCTAAGCTAATCTACTCTATTTAACACTATCTAATTCGCTGGATATTTTCTTTAAAAAAAAAAGCACTTGAAAGCACACAGACAGTATTCAAGCTCCTCTCACAAAAACCACCACATGAAACTGCCAAGGGACTGCTGCTGGGAGGAATCTTATATAGTGAAGGGGTGGGATACTTTCCTATTGGTTGCTAGGGATGTTGCTAACCTCTGACAACTGTATATGCATCATTCTCATTGGCCCACGAGCTAAAAGAAGGGAGGGATCAGTGTAATCGAAGTGATGATATTCGCGAATATGCAAATAATCATATATGCTAAATATTTGCGCACCAGTATCACACAGTAAATAGTATTGGAGCCTTCTTTAGACCACAAGCTGGAAGCAGGGAGGGACGATCACTTTGATGTGTACTGTGAAAAAAACAAAAAATGAATATTTGTAATTGCAAATATATAGCGCTATATTTACAATATTTGCGAAATCGCAAAGTTGTGATATTGGTGATAAAAATTTGCATTGCATATATTCGCGTGCAACACTACTGCTTATGGCAGTGTGAAAGGATCCCAAATCCTCAAATGTGCACTGGGTAAGGAATGGGTGCTGGGACTCATGTTGGTGCTGTTCTAAGGAAACACAGAAAGGTGATGCCTAAAGAAAACAATTACATGTCCACACCATATGGCGTTACATGTCAGGTAAATATTATTATTACAACAGTCAATGCGCAGCTGTCCAGAAACATTTTGGACACTTATCGCTCATTTCCTCAAGAGAAAATAGTTTTAGATTATTAAACAGTTTTCAGAATAATAATAATGCAACTCCCCACTCTGCTGAATAATTCTACCTCATGTTCTTATTGAAGAAGTTGCCCCTGTGCCACCATCTCCTGAACGCCTCTGCTGAAGAAACTACATAAAAAAGAACACTGTATAAGCAAGCTTCTTTAGTATTGGCATCTACATCCTCAAAGTTCTTGTTTTGTGCTCACCTACTCTACAGCATCAGCCATTCAGGTGGACCCAATATCCAGGCCAAGTGCACTGATCAGTGCTTTGTATGATAAAGCTACAATAAAGGACTCATTTTAAATGACATGAAAGTACTGGATTTTGCTTAGTATAGATCAATGTTTAAGTATTACCTAATCCAACAAATGATGTCTTAAGAACTCAACACTATGATGATCTGCAATGCTTCTTATTATAAGAATAGCATGAGAACAGCACAAGCACAACTTAGAGATACGATATAAATCCCTTGGGGTACAGGTTCTAGAGTATAGAATGGGCACATTGGCTTCTAATGAAGACTAATAAAATTAATATTGTTATGAATATTGTCCATTGAGAAGTATTCGACTTACCTGGTAAAAAGTGTTTCAGCTCTATACTCAGATATCAATGTATTTGGCAAGCAGCTCCTCAAATATATACCTTGGGTTTAATATTCAACAATAAAACATTCATGCGCAATGAGTTGGAGCTACATTAAACATTTTCCTAGACATTTGTGTAAACAGGACCTGACACTAGTTACAGGGAAATGGTAAGTTTATGATTGCTAATATTAGACTAAGAAGGTTGCTTGAAAGGATCAAGTCCAGTCTGTAGGCGTCATGTGATATAACAGGAGCTGCTGAGAAGATTCCCTATATTTATGGGAAAAGTTCAAGGATAACTTGTCATTTATTAATGTAAACTTCTGCTCAGTCTAAGCTCGGTGATCCTACTCAATGATTCACAAATACATAATAGCTTTTGCCTATCCTCCCCAGGAGATTGCTGCTCTAATGTTAGAATTTCATGACACTTTCTGGTACTACAGATCAGGTTTGGTTGGGACATTGGAGAAACTCCGAGTAGATGATTAAGTTAGATGTTTACTATTTGCAGTGATGGTTTGGGGTGGTGTGACGGTTCTCCTTTTCTTCAATGCCTTACTTGTTCACCCTCTTTTTTTTTTTTTTTTTTCTTTCCTTTCCCTGACATTTCTCTTTTGCTGCTTTCTAAACTCTCTTAGATAGTAGTTTATGCATGTTTTTCAGAGAGGACCACAATGATTCCATTAGCTCATTGTACTTGCTCTTTGTTCTAGTTAAGGTTGTGTTGAGTTGTAGAGGAGTTCCATGTTGGATGTACAGAGAATGATCATCTAGGTATATCCAGGGTACATTAACTGCAGTAAAGGACCACGAGAATCTATGGTGTAGAGGTGGTCAGTTTTGAGTGAAGTGCACTACATCAGTAACCAATGGTTAAAGGGCTACTCTGTCCCTAGACATCCCCTATCCAAAGGATGGGGGGATAAGATGTCAGATCGGGGGGGTCCCACCGCTGGGGACCCCTCGGGATCTCGGCGGCAGCATCCCGCTGTCATTACTGCACAGAGAAAACTCGCTCTGTGCGTAATAATGGGCAATACAGGGGCCGGAGCATCATGATGCCACAGCTCATCCCCGCGTGACGTCACGGCCCACCCTCTCAATACAAGTCTATGGGAGAGGGCTTGGCAACTGGAAGTACCCCTTTAAAGAGTACCTGTCACCAAATAAAACTTTAATATAGTGTTCCTTATGTAATTAGCAGACACTTTCCCATTCACTTGCTTTTAAAATTATCAACATAAATATGTTTAAAATGTAATAGAAAAAATGGCCACTAGGTAGCTCTGTTCTGTTCCCTGCCATAATTAATACAATGCGTTCAGGCGCCTCCCGGCCTGGCAGGAGTCCGAACTCAAGAAGTGCTTCTCTGCACAGAGCTTGATTAAAAGCTGCACAGAAAGTGAAAGCTCCACAGATTCTCACAGAAAGCCACACAGACTAACAGCTGAAGGAAAGCATTACTGAAATCTGCACAGACTGAAACATGCACAGAGCTTGAGGTCTTCTATTCTTCACAGCACTGCAACCATGTGAGGGCAGAAGTGGTTCCCCAGCAGGATTCAGTGATTAATTCCTGCTGGGAAATGCCCACTTTCTCCTGCTGGGAGATTGCAAAGGTAGAAGAAAGGTAAGAGGGGTTTGGCCTGGCAGCCAGACTGAATGGATGCATAGCTGCAGAGCTACTGTGTTAGCGACTTAAAGTGACTAATGGTGCCGCAAAGGTGTCTAAAACCGGCCGCAAAGGTGTCTAAAGTTTGCCTGACCAAGATCGCACACCGCAGGAGAGGAAAATCATGGGTAGATCCAAGAAACTCACAGATTTCTATTGCACAGCGCGCTTCTTCTCTGGCCTCCTCCTCCAGAAGCGGGCAGCAACACAACAGACATGGCACAGATGGCTTACCTCGGGGACGCAGGAGTACATCTCTCCCGCCAGATAGATCTCTGAGCCAAATGGAGATAGCTACGGAAAGAGGCTCTCTGCACTCTGGAGCAGACTCCTCAGCTTGCTCACGGCAGGTACGTGCCCCTGTTAACTCTGCCCCAGCATAGTTAGCCTCAGACAGCCCAGTAAGAGATAGGCCTCAGCTATCCTCCCCCGAGGGAGACACTGCTCCACCGCTAAACCTCACCTTAACCCATGCTATCAATGAGGAGGTGTTTCCCTTGTTTCCTACCACAGAAGCCCCTATCTCTGAAACAACTTTGAAAGCCATGCTACAAGCCCTTAGTGCTTCAATACATAAAAGTATCCTGCAATCATTGCACCCAATACAGGCTAGTGTGCATGAGCTAGGCAACAGAGTGGATCATACTGAAAATAAGATGGATGAATTTGCGGGCTCACATAATGATCTCATTGATGCTCATTATAATTTGGAATCTGAAGTACAAAACCTACAGTCAAAAGTGGCCGATAGTGAAGATAGGTCACGCAGAAACAATGTTAAAGTTTCCGGGGCATATCCGAAACAGTAGCCCCTAAAGACTTACCAGCTTATGTTCAAAGACTAGTGTTGAGCGTGAATATTCACAATTCGAATATTTATTGCGAATTTCGCATATTCATGAATATGGCAAATAAAATCACTATAAATTTGCAATTATGAATATTTGCAATTTTTTCCCCCCCGCAGAACTCATCACTCCCTGCTTCCAGCTTGTGGTCTAAAGAAGGCTCCTATACTATTTACTGTATTAGACTGGAGAGCAAATATTTGCAAATATGAAAATATGCAAATATCGTCACTAAAGAATATTAGGGGAAAGATAGATAAATATAGATAGGTAGATAGTTATTCGCGAATATATCGAATATGCAAATTTGTGATTATAGGACAAATATTTGTCCATATATTTGCGAAATATCGCGAATTTGAATATGGCATATGCCACTCATCACTATCAAAGACTGATTAAGGTGTTCTCCTAGACTGCTCCCAGAGAGATCTTTTACTTGATAGGGCACACGGGGTGCCTAAGCCAAAGCATCTGGCAGATGACATATCTAGAGACGTCCTAATCGGAGTGCACTTTTACCACATTAAGGATGCTCTGATGTTTCGGGCTAGGAACAGAGATGCATTACCTGAGGAATTTAGCTCTGTTTCCTTGTATACAGAACTATCTGCAGTAACTCTCCAAGCTGGCAGACAATTATATCCAGTCACTCTGGCACTCTAATACGAAAATGCCCTAAAAGTGGGGCTATCCCACCCGCCTGTTAATCCACAAAGATGGCGTGGTGCATGCCATACGCACCCTAAACAAATGGATCCAGCTTCTTCAGAAATGGGGAATCTCTGGTCAACCCGACCAAAATGTCTAAAACCACTCCTAGAGCTGTCCGCCCTGACTGGCAGGTCACAGACAAATCGCACAGAGGTCACCGCTGATTGACGTCCTTGACACTCGGGACTTTTTTCTCCGAACTTCCACCCTGAACCCTATGTGGTCCAAGTCTGGCACTCAGGAGACTTTGTCATCCCTCCAACTAGATGGTGCTCAGTCAGCGTCCTTTTTCTGTCTATCACTAGTGGTTCCTAACGGAACTGATCCTACTTTTGCTATGTTTGTGTTGTTTTGTCTTTTATTCCAGGTATAACAAGAAGCAAACATCACCATCGCTTAGGTTTCCTGTCTCGGTGGTCCTATATTGCTGTCTTCAAAGAAATGAGGGTCTCTGGAAGCATTATGTATAACATGGTACAAATCGTTAAGTCTTTAAATGTTAATGGCTTAAATATACCAGCTAAGCACTCTTTTTTATGGTCAGAGGTGAAACTCACTAGCTGCAATAACTTGTGTGTACAGGAGACGCATTTACTTTTGAAGGATGCCTCTCGTGTTCATAACAATGCCTTTCCACATATCCTTCAAACCAACTATGAAACAAAATCAAGGTTTGGTAGCAATAAAAAATACTGTAGCTTTTAAGTTGCTTAATAGTGTGATTGACCCACATGATAGATAGGTTCTTTTAGTTTGTGATATAAATAACTCCATTTACACCATTATATCAGTATATGCGCCCAATAAGGGCCAGGTACAATTTTGCAACTAAGTGTTCCGACTTATCTCTAAACATAAAAAAAGTTTCCCTTGTATTATGGGGGACTTCAATGCGGTCCCAGACCCTGAATTAGATATATGATTGTCTTCCCATACTTTACCACTGTCTATATCCAAACTCTAGCATAAAGAGGAGTTGTATGATACCTGGAGACTTCTCCATGAATCAGAGGGATTTTTCATATTATTCTGCAACACACAATTCCTATTCATGCATAGACTTATGTTTAGTAGATAGAATGGCCTTAAATTCTGTGAAGTCTGCCATTATTGATCAGTTTAGATGGTTGGATCACGCGCCAATATTGACAGTGCTTTACGATAAGGAGGTGCCTCCCCGATGTTCCTCTGGCAATGTAATACACAAAATGGGACTGAGATAGAGAAGGGCCTAGAGACTTATTTTGCGATTAATGCAACCCCTGAGGTGTCTAAAGCCACTATATGGAATGCCCATAAGGCATTCATCCTCGGTACTTTCATAAAATTAGGCCATGTATATAAATTAACTAAAGCAGCTCACCTAGAATCACTACACTCTAAACAATCTACACTTGAGATGCTAAATAAAACTGTTCCATCCCATGCGATAGCTGGGGGGGGTAGGTAAAGTAGGGAGATTAGAGATTGTCTCAATGAACCATACACAAAGTCCTTGCAAAAAGTTAAAGCTACATATTATGCACATAATAAAGCAGGGAAATTATTAGCAAATAGATTGAAAGAGCGGCAGGGGAAATCTAGAATCCCTTACTGGAAATACGCCTCTTCTGGAGGTAAAGTAGATCACCCACAACACATAACGGATAAGTGTATGGAATATTGTGCAGAGCTGTACAATTTGGGCTCTGGAGGCTCTGTCTCTAACCCTACTGAACCTGAAATTCAAGCCATTCTAGAAAACTTGCAGCTTCCGTATTTGTCCGCTGCACAATTAACCTCATTAAATGCCCCTGTGATGCCAGAAGAAATTAGCAAACTAATTAAATCTCTTCCCCTTGGTAAGACACTGAGCCCAGATGGCCTTTCCATGGCCTATTATAAAATATTTAGTTCCGAACTTCTCCCCCATCTACATACCTTTTTGGCACATGTTTTGGTATTTGGCGAGCTTCCTAAAGAAAACCAATCTGCTCTAATTGTAACGCTACCTAAGCCGGGTAAAAAACCTGATGTCCCTAGTAATTTCCGCCCCATATCTCTACTAAATGTAGACTTAAAATGATTTGCCAAGTTGCTTGCGTCTAGACTGTCCCCATTACTACCGTCATTAATAGATAGGGACCAGGTCGGTTTCATCAAGGGAAGGCAAGCATTTGACAATACTAATAGGGTTACTAATTTATTACATTATGTTGAAGCTAACTGTATACCTGCTTTGTTCCTGTCCCTTGATGCCGAGAAGGCGTTCTTCTGGGTTAACTTGTTGTTTACCTTCTTTGATACTCCATAGTATGGAAGTGGAGGGTGCTGCACTTGGAGCAATTAAGGCCCTTTATACGGCACTAAACGCCAACGTTTTTGCCAATGGCACACTGTCCAAGGAATTCATGATTACCAATGGAACTCGGCAGGGCAGGCCACTAACATTCTAACTGTAGCCAAACTGTTGGTAAAGCGTCACTGGAAGACCACTGACCCTCCACAACTGACTGAAACGGTTACTCTTCTTAATACTGCTTATAAATACGAGAGGGCTATTGCATTTTCTGAAGGACATGTAAGTAGATTTAATAAAATATGGAATAGATTGGAAAGCTCCATGTACTATGTACCTTGAATGTTCTTGTTTTCATCAACCACTGCCACTTTGTATGCTTTTATGTTGCTATTGATTCTGTAGTAATGTTGTAACCACAGTTGATATATGCAGATACTCCTTTATGCTTCTACTGTGCCTGGGCTAAGTTTGTTCTTTACTCAGTTCTAATGTTTGTATTCTTTTACGCAAACAAAGGTTTCAATAAACAGATTTAAATGAAGAAGAAATGGTAAGATACAAACTTTCTAAAGCTCACAAATAGTTTTTAAGGGCAGGAGGGGTGTTAGGAGTAGTTAGGGAACATAACCTGAGGTAGTTGAGAACAGTTTATTTGGTGACAGGTACTTTTTAAATGGGCACTGTCAGACACAAAAACTTTTGATATGCTGTAAAGCATGTATAACCAATAGGTTTTGCAATTGCTTTCATTAGAAAATGCTCAGTATTTCGTACTGAAAAAGCCAGTCAAACAACTGCCCCCCCCCGCCTGCTCTGACACATACTAGTCCTGCTGTGTCCATGCATCATCAATGTATGTCATGGACACAGTTCCTTGATTGACAGCTGTGAGCGCAGGGCTCACAGCTGGAGGAAAGATCCTTCCACTGTCAGCTTGTGTCCCGCTACTGTCAGTGAGGACAAGCTGGGAGTTGTAGTTTTGCTAATGCTAAGGGAGATGTGAGCAGACAGCATACTGAGGGAGGGGGTGGAGACCTGCACAGTGAGGCCACGCCCCCTCCCTTTGAGAGGAATTCAGACTAGTGAGTTAAATTTAAAAAAAAAGTTTAATAAAAATAAACGTGGTAGACACATAAAATTTGATGTACCTGGTCAGGATTAGGTACTGAGTGATATATAAAAAAAAATGTTTTTTTTTCTGCTGGATTTGACGGGTACGCTTTAAGCCATTTTCCCTCGCCAGAGCTAGTAATGTTGTATAGTCCAAGAACTGCTTGGGAAATTTGTACATCATGATGGCTGATGTAATATGATTGTGTTCCTGTTTTATGACTGTCTAACAGTAGCTGTAATTACCTTCCCTATGTTTATGTGATATGATAATAGACCATTATTAAAATTTAATAAATTCATATATAGCTGTCAATCACTGGTTAGGATCCACCATTTCACTACTTAATTTATTCAAGCAAAATCTGCCCATTCTAAGCTAAGTTATTTCAGAACTTCTCCCACAAAGCTATATATTAACCCCTTAAGGACGCAGGACGTAAATGTACGTCCTGGTGAGGTGGTACTTAACGCACCAGGACGTACATTTACGTCCTAAGCATAACCGCGGGCATCGGAGCGATGCCCGTGTCATGCGCGGCTGATCCCGGCTGCTGATCGCAGCCAGGGACCCGCCGGCAATGGCCGACGCCCGCGATCTCGCGGGCGTCCGCCATTAACCCCTCAGGTGCCGGGATCAATACAGATCCCGGCATCTGTGGGAGTTCGCAATTTAAATGAACGATCGGATCGCCCGCAGCGCTGCTGCGGGGATCCGATCATTCAGAACGCCGGACGGAGGTCCCCTCTCCTTCCTCCGTGCGGCTCCCGGCGTCTCCTGCTCTGGTCTGTGATCGAGCAGACCAGAGCAGGAGATGACCGATAATACTGATCTGTTCTATGTCCTATACATAGAACAGATCAGTATTAGCAATCATGGTATTGCTATGAATAGTCCCTTATGGGGACTATTCAAGTGTAAAAAAAAATGTAAAAAAATGTAAAAGTAAAAAAAAAAGTGAAAAATCCCCTCCCCCAATAAAAAAAGTAAAACGTCCGTTTTTTCCTATTTTACCCCCAAAAAGCGTAAAAAACATTTTTTATAGACATATTTGGTATTGCCGCGTGCGTAAATGTCCGAACTATTAAAATAAAATGTTAATGATCCCGTACGGTGAACGGCGTGAACGTAAAAAAAAAAAAAAAGTCCAAAATTCCTACTTTTTTAATACATTTTATTAAAAAAAAATTATAAAAAATGTATTAAAAGTTTTTTTATATGCAAATGTGGTATCAAAAAAAAGTACAGATCATGGCGCAAAAAATGAGCCCCCATACCGCCACTTATACGGAAAAATAAAAAAGTTAGATGTCATCAAAATAAAGGGATTATAAACGTACTGTCACGATTCGGCTGGCTGGAGGTGGATCCTCTGTGCCAGAGAGGGATTGGCGTGGACCGTGCTGGTGGACCGGTTCTAAGTTGCTACTGGTATTCACCAGAGCCCGCCGCAAAGCGGGATGGTCTTGCAGCGGCGGTAGCAACCAGGTCGTATCCACCAGCAACGGCTCAACCTCTCTGACTGCTGAAGATAGGCGCGGTACAAGGGAGTAGACAAGAGCAAGGTCGGACGTAGCAGAAGGTCAGGGCAGGCAGCAAGGATCGTAGTCAGGGGCAACGGCAGGAGGTCTGGAACACAGGCTAGGAACACACAAGGAAACGCTTTCACTGGCACAATGGCAACAAGATCCGGCAAGGGAGTGCAGGGAAAGTGATGTATAAATAGGGAGTGCACAGGTGAACACACTAATTAAGCCTGCTGCGCCAATCAGTGGCGCAGTGGCCCTTTAAATTGCAGAGACCTGGCGCGCGCGCGCCCTAAGGAGCGGGGCCGCGCGCGCCGGGACAAGACCGACGGGGAGCGAGTCAGGTACGGGAGCCGGGATGCGCATCGCGAGCGGGCGCCTCCCGCATCGCGAATCGCATCCCGGCTGAGAGAGACATTGCAGCGCACCCGGTCAGCAGGTCTGACCGGGGCGCTGCAAATGCGAGGAAGTTGCGAGCGCTCCGGGGAGGAGCGGGGACCCGGAGCGCTCGGCGTAACACGTACTAATTTGGTTAAAAAGTTTGTGATTTTTTTAAAGGGCAACAATAATATAAAAGTATATAATAATGGGTATCATTTTAATCATATTGACCCTCAGAATAAAGAACACACGTCATTTTTACCATAAATTGTACGGCGTGAAAACAAAACCTTCCAAAATTAGCAAAATTGCGTTTTTCGTTTTAATTTCCCCACAAAAATAGTGTGTTTTGGTTGCGCCATACATTTTATGATATAATGAGTGATGTCATTACAAAGGACAACTGGTCGCGCAAAAAACAAGCCCTCATACTAGTCTGTGGATGAAAATATAAAAGAGTTATGATTTTTAGAAGGCGAGGAGAAAAAAATGAAAACGTAAAAATTAAATTGTCTGAGTCCTTAAGGCCAAAATGGGCTGAGTCCTTAAGGGGTTAATCTGCTCAGCCCCTCTGCTGTATAACATGATGCCTGGGCTGCATTTTTAATCTGACAGATTCCCTTTAGAATCTTGCAATCCAAAATCATAAGCACTTCAAACAGCAAATTCATCTGCTACTTTGTGTGACTCTCATAGGTTAACACTAGTGGATAAAACAACGGGGGATATTTATGGAGCTCCACCATTTTCAGTTCATTGAATTTACAAAGAAACTCCAGTGGCCGTCTCTTGTGGCTGGCGTAGCAAATTAAGCCAGCTCTAAGTTGGCATAGATTTCTGCAACTTTTTCATTCGCAAATCGAGTCTACAGCTCCATGTGAAGCAGCAATCCCATTCAGCTCCCTTTCTGCCTTCTTCGCTCCCCTCTAGAACTAGCGCCTCTTGACATGTGAAACATTCGCAGATGACCAGACTATGGGGATCCACCCTTTCCTCACCCAGGGTCTCTATCACCTCCAGCCATTTTGGGGAATCCTCAAGAGGAAACATCCCCCGCATGCCATTGTATTGGCATGTTTAAGATACAGATGTAATGGAATAGCTGAGTACTGGACGGAGAAAATAAACACTCTGCTCCCTGTCCAGCCGCCCTGCACTTTCCCTATTATGCCACCCAGCATTTAGCTCTGCCTGCATCATTCTGCTCTGACCAGACCTGACCAGACCAGGCCAGTGTAGCATGGAACCCGGGACAGGTGAGTATTCATAGTAGGACATGTTCCTCAAACTGTGGCCCTGCAGTTGTTGCAAAACTATAACTCCCATCATCTCAGGTGGAGAGCCAAAAATTGGTAAACAATGACTTAAAGGACAGTAACTCAGTTCATTAGGGGGGGGGGGGGAGTGGCTCGGTTCATTAGAAGGACATTAGGGGGCACATTGGCAAAAATATTTAGGGCAGTGTGTGTAGTTTTTTTTTATGGGCACAGCATGTGGAAGTATTGCATTGAGGGTACAGTATATGGAAATAGAATTTTTAGGGGTGCAGTATGTGCCAAACTTAAGTGCGCAGTGTGACAATATTTAGAGTAAGTATAGAGGGTTAAGATCCAAAGATCTCTGGGCAGCAAACTCTGCATAGTTGAGACATAGCTGGAAGAAGACTTCATGGCAGTTTGGACCAAATGAAGAAAAAAAAAAGTGATCAACTCCAATAAGAGAAGATGTCACCTGTGAGTCCTGGGATGTAAATCTTTATACCGCATCTTATGAGTGCTGTAGTCCTTGCATGATCTGTTGTAGGTTTTGAAGCTACATCTTCCAGTATATTCCTAACATTGTCCTGGCCACACTGGGAGCTGTAGATTTAGGCCATGTTCATTCTGCAGAAGAGTTCTGCACATACATTCCGCTGAGTCCTATTGATTTTAATGAGATTCTGTTGCACTGTTCACACTGCAGAATTTCCACACCAGATGTTTCTGCCGGAGAAATTCTGATTCCGTCGTCCACAGAAAGAATAGACATGTCTATTTTTTCTGTGGATTCCGGATGATGCATTTCCGAATGCACCTAGCACTAGCATGTTCAACCGGCTCTCCATTGTCTGTGGAGTGTCCGCAGAGATTTTCCGTGCAGACATTCCACCATGTGAACATACAGTGAAGGAGATTAAGCATGCATGGGATAGGTATAAGGCCATCCTTCATATAAGGTAGGGACAAGGACGATAAGTATTAAGAATATTTGGCAGAATAGATGAGCCAAATGGCTCTGATCTGCCAACATATTCTATGTTTCTATGAAGCTTTAGCCTTTGACTTATTTTTAGGGTAATTATTTTTCACAATAGTCAGTGCCTCCCTCTTGCGCGACAATGCAACCCCTAGATGTAAACCATCTACCATTAGCATTCAGCTCAGACCATCACCTGGAGACAGACTTAGTTAAGAGGTCTTTAACTAAAAGTAGTGGAGTACCCCTGACCTAGATTAAAGGGGTACTCAGGTGAAATTATTATTTTTTTTTTTTTAAATCAACTGGTGCCAGAAAGTTAAACAGATTTGTAAATTACTTCTATTTAAAAATCTAAACCCTTCCAGTACTTATCAGCTGCTGTATGTTACAGAGAAAGTTCTTTTTCTTTTTACATTTCTTTTCTCTTTGATCACAGTGCTCTCTGCTGACACCTCTGTGTCTCAGGAAATGTCCAGAGCAGGATAGGCATGCTATGGGGATTTGCCCCTTCTCTGGACAGTTCCTAACATGGACAGAGGTGTCAGCAGAGAGCCATGTGGTCAGACAGAAAATAAATGTAAAAAGAAAATAACTTCCTGTGGAGCATACAGCAGCTGACAAGTACTGGAAGGATGAAGATTTTTTAAATAGAAGTAACTTACAAATCTGTTTAACCCCTACAGGACCAATCACGTACCACTACGTCACAACACCCTGGGTCTTAAGGACCCATGACGTACAGTTACGTCATGGGCAATTCTGGTCCCCGCCAGGCGAGGACTGGACCGGGGTGCCTGCTGATATTGATCAGAAGGCACCCCACGCAAATGCCCAGGGGGGGTCATCAGACGCCCCCCCCCACCCCATGTCGGTGATCGCTGCAAATCGCCACCCCTCCTATCCCTGCTATTGGTCGTCTAGAAGCGACGACCAATAGCAGATCGGGGGCAGGGGGGGGTGGTTAACTTTCGGTTTCCCCGTTCTGCCCCCACAATAGGCGGGGCAGAACGGGAAACCGAAAGACCACTTACCCATCGGCCGCGGCGACGATCAACGGTGGAGATCGGTGGCCGGCGATGACGTGCGGCTGGCTCCCTGGATTCCCTACGGAAGCCGGCGAGTTGCCTAGCAACATCTGGAGGGCTAGAGTTTGAGACCACTATACAGTGGTCTCTGAACTGTAGCCCTCCAGGTGTTGCAAAACTACAACTGTCAGCATGCCCAGACAGCTGTCTGGGGATGCTGGGATTTGTAGTTTTGCAACATCTGGAGGGCCACAATTTGGAGATTACTGTGCAGTGGTCTCTAAACTGTAGCTCTCCAGATGTTGCAAAACTGCAAATCCCAGCATGCCCAAACAGCTATCTCGGCATGCTGGGAGTTGTAGTTGCGTACCTCCAGCTATTGCATGACTACATCTCCCAGCATGCCCTTCGGCGATCAGTACATGCTGAGAGTTGTAGTTTTGCAACAGCTGGAGGCACACTGGTTGGAAAATACCGAGTTAAGTAACAGAACCTAACTCAGTATTTCCAACCAGTGTGCCTCCAGATGTTGCAAGAGTACAACTCCCAGCATGCACGGTCTGTCAGTTCATGCTGGGTGTTGTAGTTTTGAAAAAGCTGGAGGTTTGCCCCCCATGTGAATGTACAGGGTTCATTCACACGGGCGAGTTTACCGTAAGCTTCCTGCTTGAAGATTGAGCTGCGGCAAATTTTTCGCCGCAGCGCAAACTCCTAGCGGGAAACTCACTGTAAACCTGCACCAGTACGAATGTACCCTAAAAACACTACACTACACTACAATAACACAAAATAAAGGGTAAAACGCAACATATGCACCCCTTACACTGTCCCACCCCAATAAAAATGAAAAACATATTGTACGGCAGTGTTTCCAAAACGGAGCCTCCAGCTGTTGCAAAACAACAACTCCTAGCATTTCCGGACAGCCACTGACTGTCCAGGCATGCTGGGATTTTAGCAACAGCTGGAGGCACCCCGTTTGGGAATCATTGGTGGGGAATACCCCTATCTCCACCCCTATGCAATCCCTAATTTAGTCCTCAAATGTGCATGGCTCTCTCTCATTTCGGAGCCCTGTCGTATTTCAAGGAAACAGTTTAGGGACACATATGGGGTATTTCCGTACTCAGGAGAAATTGCACTACAAATTTTGGGTGTCTTTCTCCTTTTACCCCTTATGAAAAGGAAAAGTTGGGGGCTACACCAGTCTGTTAGTGTAAAAAAAAAAAAAATTGCACTAACATGCTGGTGTTGCCCCATACTTTTTATTTTCACAAGCGGTAAAAAGGAAAAAAAAGACCCCAAAATTTGTAACGCAATTTCTCATAAGTACGGAAATACCCCATATGTGGGCGTAAAATGCTCTGCGGGCGCACAACAAAGCTCAGGAGTGAGAGCGCACCATGTACATTTGAGGCCTAAATTGGTGATTTACACAGGGGTGGCTGATTTTACAGTGGTTCAGACATGAATGCAAAAAAAATTAAAACCCACATGTTACCCCATTTTGGAAACTATACCCCTCACGGAATGTAACAAGGGGTATAGTGAGCCGTAACACCCCACAGGTGTTTGACAAATTTCCATTAAAGTTGGATGGGAAAAATGAAAAAAAAAATGCTCGTGTTACCCTAAATTTTTCATTTTCACAAGGGAAAATAGGCCCCCAAAATTTGTAACCATTTCTTCTGAGTAAAAACATAGCCCATAAGTGGATGTAAAGTGCTCTGCGGGTGAACTACAATGCTCAGAAGAGGAGTGACATTGGGCTTTTGAAGAGAAAATTTGTCCGGAATTGAAGGCCCCGTGTGTTTACAAAGCCCCCATAGTACCAGAACAATGGACCCCCCCCACATCTGACCCCATTTTGGAAACTAAACCCCTCACATAATGTAATGAGGGGTAAAGTGAGCATTTACGCCCCACAGGTGTCTGACAGATTTTTGGAACAGTGGGCCGTGAAAAGGAAAAATTAAATTTTTCATTTGCATAGGCCACTGTTCCAAAGATCTGTCAAACGCCAGTGGGGTGTAAATACTCACTGCATCCCTTATTACCTTCCTTGAGGGGTGTAGTTTTCAAAATGGGGTCACATGTGGGGGGGGGGGGGTCCACTGTTCTGGCACCACGGGGGGCTTTTTAAATGCACATGGTCCCTGACTTCAATTCCAAACAAATTCACTCTCCAAAAGCTCAATGGCGCTCCTTCTCTTCTGAGCATTGTAGTTCGCCAGCAGAGATTTTACATCCTATCATGGGGTATTTCCATACTCAGAAGAGATGGGATGGCAAATTTTGGGGGGCATTTTCTCCCATTACCTTTTGTAAAAATGGTATATTTGGGAAAAAAACTGCACTTTAGTGATTTCTTTTTTTTTCATTTACACATCCGACTTTAAAGAAAAGTCGTCAAACACGTGTGGGGTGTTAAGGCTCACTGGACCACTTGATACGTGCCTTGAGGGGTGTAGTTTCCAAAATGGTATGCCATGTGGCGTTTTTCTGCTGTTCTGGCACCATAGGGGCTTCCTAAATGCTACATGCCTCCCAAAAACCATTTAATCAAAATTCACTCTCCAAAATCCCATTGTTGCTCCTTCCCTTCTGAGCCCTCTACTGCGCCCGCCGAACACTTGACATACACATATGAGGTATTTCTTTACTCGAGAGAAATTGGGTTACAAATTTTGGGGGACTTTTACTCCTATTACCCCTTGCAAAAATTCAAAAACTAGGTCTACAAGAACATGCGAGTGTAAAAAAATGAAGATTTTGAATTTTCTCCTTCACCTTGCTGCTATTCCTGGGAAACACCTAAAGGGTTAACACAGTTACTGAATGTCATTTTGAATACTTTGAGGGGTGCAGTTTTTATAATGCGGTCATTTATGGGGTATTTCTAATATGAAGGCACTTCAAAACTGAACTGGTCCCTGAAAAATTCAGATTTTGATAATGTTGTGAAAAATTGGAAAATTGCTGCTGAACTTTGAAGCCCTCTGATGTTTTCCAAAAGTAAAAACATGTAAACTTTATGATGCAAATATAAAGTAGACATATTGTATATGTAAATCAATATATAATTTGGTATGTCTAATTTCCTAACAAGCAGAGAGCTTCAAAGTAAAAAAAAATGCTAAATTTAAAAATTTTTCAGAACATTTTGGAGTTTTTCACCAAAAGAAATTATGCAAGTATTGACGAAAATTTACCATTAACATAAAGTAGAATATGTCACGAAAAAAACTATCTCAGAATCAGAATGAAAGGTAAAAGCATCCCAGAGTTATTAATGCTTAAAGTGACAGTGGTCAAATGTGCAAAAAATGGCCGGATCCTACAGTGAAAATTGGCTGGGTCCTTAAGGGATTAATGTTCTGGCACCAGTTGATTTAAAAAAAAAAATCACGGGAGTACCCCTTTAAGCTCAATACATTTAGCAGGATGTAGTCCCTGCACAACATCATAACATATGGCACTGGGATGTTGCAGGTTCAGAAGGGAACACATTGGTATAGATTTTGTGTCAATTTTTCTGCAATTTGTAGCTGAGATTTTTTTTAAATCTAATCCACTTTTCTGATACTGGAAATTCTTCCCACATGACAATCTGCAATACATTGTTTCTTGGTTCCAAAACTAAAATGCTTTAAAATAAAAAAATAAAAAACAACACACACACACACACACACTTTGAAACAGTGAATCTGTTCTGCGTGAATAAGTCTGTCAGTTTTGCATCATTGTTTGTTGTTGATTGACCCCAACTGATCTATTATTGCAATATTTTCAATGTATCAAAATGTATTGCCCAATGTGACCACCAGAGTGTGCAATATGATAACTTAAAAGCAATAGTTTCAATCTAATAACATACTTCTACAATGAAGCGATGCAAGTGTTTGTTCATGCAGTAAGGCTACGGACCACTTTTGTTAGGCGATTTTTGGTCTGGGAAAAAGAATAATAATAATTCTGCTCCCTTATTATTCTCCCTCATGATGTAGTTAGTATAACAGTTTTTAATCCAGCATTTTTCTCATTAAAAGTCATGTGATGTACCTTATGACATAAGGATTTCTACTGAAGAATAAGGGGTGGATCAAAAAAAAAACAAAAAAAAAATACACCAAGATACATGCACGTAGAAGTCATAGGAGGAAAAATGTCACAGTTAAAAATAAAAAATAAAAAAAACGCAACATCCAGATGTAAAAAAAACTTCAATAAAGGGTTAAAAATGCCCCCAATAAGTGTCATGTGGGTATGGCATTTCATAGTGACCAATTGACTCCCATCTTGTTACAGCGTTTTTGACCAGTAAAAAACACCATGCGGCAGGTGTGACTTTTTTTTGGGTCTCTCTCCCCCCCCCCCCCCCCCAAACACAAAAACGTGCAATTTTACTTTGCCATTTCGTTTCTTAGGCCTTGTCCACAATGCTGAAAATTTAGCCACCTGCAGCAGAGTCTCCAGTTTTTTCAAGGGGATTCTGATGGGGCATGTCCGCGCGATCCTACTGGCGATGATTTCGTCGATGCCGTTATAGACAGAACGTCCACTCTAAATAGCGGATTCAGCAATGTGGACGAGACGCCGATTCGTCACGAACTTCTCGGCTCGGCAGTTGATGACTTATCCTGCGTCAAATTAGTTCAGCCTTCAGGTGCTCCGGTGGGCTGGAAAAGGTGGATACGTTTCTAGGAAAGAGTCTCCTAGGACTGTATCCACGTTTTCCAGCCCACCGGAGCACCTGAAAGCTGAACTAATTTATACAGGAAAAGTCATCAACTGCCGAGCCGAGAAGTTCGTGACGAATCGAATTTACAGTAAATTCGCTCATCTCTATGGACGACGTCTCGAAGGTAACTGATTAGAATAATAAAAACAAAATTTCAGTCTGCTAGGGGCATAAAAAATAAAATACATTATACTCACCTTGCTGAGCCCAGCGACAGGGAAAGCTCATCACTTAGGCTAGGTTCAGACTACGGAATCTCCGGGCAGAAAATTTCCGCCCGGAGATTCCGAGTTCCGCCTGCGCCGACCCTGCAGTCTCCTATAGACTGCTATGTGTTCCGCTAGGATTTCCACCTGAAGAAAGAGCAACCCCTTTCTTCAGGCGGTAATTTTCTAGCGGATTTTTCCGCTAGAAAACCATTCACTACACTATGCATTATAATAAGCAGAATTTCTGCCAGAAATTTCAAAACGAAAATTCCGGTGGAAATTCCGTAGTCTTAACCTAGCCTTAGGGGAGGCAACAGTATTGCGGCAGAGGCAAGCCGAGGTTCTGAACACAACACATTTGTTGTTTGTTTAATTATATTAGAGAACCCCCTTTAACCCCTTAACGACCAAGGAACATATATTTACGTCCTTGGCCGGCTCCCGCGATATAACGTCATATTGGATCGGTCCCGGCATGTATCTGATGCCGGGACCTGGGGCTAATAGCGCGCGGCTGGGAACGCGGTGCTGCTTTCTATTAACCCTTTAGACGCGGCGTTCAAAGTTGAACGCCGCATCTAAACCGAAAGTGAAAGCTGCCCGGCTGCTCAGCGGGGCTGATCGGGACTACCGCAGGGAAAATGCGGTGTCCCGATCAGCTGGGACACAAGCAGAGGATCTCTTACCTGCCTCTGGCGTGTCCCCTCGGCGATTGATTGCTCCAAACCTGAGATTCAGGCTTGAGCAATCGACCGCCGATAACCCTGGTCACTGTAAAGCTATGGCTTTGCAGTGAACAGGGTATAAGATCAGTGTGTGCAGTGTTATAGGTTCCTATGGGAGCTATAACACTGCAAAAAAAGTGTAAAAAAAAAAAGTTACAAAATGTGATTTAACCCTTTCCTTAATAAAAGTTCAAATCACCCCCCCCCCTTTTCCCATAAAAAAAACCATGTAAGTAAAAATAAATATAAACATATGTGGTATTGCCGCGTGCATAAATGTCCAAACTATAAAAATATATCATTAATTAAACCGCATGGTCAATGGTGTACGCGCAAAAAAAAAATTCCAAAATAACATTTTTGGTCGCTTTGTATATCATGCAAAAATGAGTAAAAAGCGATCAAAAAGTCTGATCAATACAAAAATGGTACCGCTAAAAACTTTAGATCACAGCGCAAAAAATGAGCCCTCATACCGCCCCATATGTGGAAAAATAAAAAAGTTATAGGGGTCAGAAGATGACAATTTTAAACGTATACATTTTTCTGCATGTAGTTATGATTTTTTTTACAGAAGTACGACAAAATTAAACCTATATAAGTAGGATATCATTTTAATTGTATGGACCTACAGAATAAAGATAAGGTGTAATTTTTACCGAAAAATGTACTGTGTAGAAATGGAAGCCCCCAAAACTTACAAAATGGCGTTTTTTTTTTCAATTTCGACGCACAATGATTTTTTTCCGTTTCGCCGTAGATTTTTGGGTAAAATGACTGATGTTACTGCAAAGTAGAATTGGTGGCGCAAAAAATAAGCCATCATATGGCTTTTTAGGTGCAAAATTTAAAGGGTTATGATTTTTAAAAAGTGAGGAGGAAAAAACGAAAGTGCAAAAACTGAAAAACCCGTGGTCCTGAAGGGGTTTATTACATATATAGTCCATGTGCACTGGATTCCATGTAGCAATGCTGCTAATACAGTACCCATAACCTACCATAGATTCATGTAATACTTCTTTATTTCTCCAATACGGCAGCACATAAAGGGGGAGATGAAAACCTGTATAAAGGAAGAGTGGTGTAGTGGCCCATAGCAACCTTTCAGATTTTTTTTTTAAATAAAAGAAACAGTCTTATTGGTTGCTATGGGCAACAACACCACCCTTCCTCTACACAGGTTTTGATAAATCCCCCCTAAAGTTCCTATGGGTTTAGTCAATGGCCCCTTAAGAACGTCACTGTCACATGCATGAGCCATTCACACAGAAACAGGGATATTTAAAAAGGTTGTTCAGGAAAAAATATTTTCTCCAGGGCTGTAATGTAAAAATAATAAACATGAAACACCCCACAGCTGTGGCACTGATGCTCTCAGACCTCCTCTGGTCTCCAATTCTTAAAGGGATACTCTGTCCCTAGACATCTTATCCCCTTTCCAAAGGATAGGGCATAAGATATCTGATTGCAGGGGTCCCGCCGCTGATGACCCCCATGATCTCATCTGTGGCACCCCAGACATCCGGTGCACAGAGTGAACTTCGTTTCGAGACAGATGACTGGCGATGCCGGGCTGAGGCTCGTGATGTCACGGTCACGCCCTGTTCGTGACATTACGACCACGCCCCCTCAATGCAAGTCTATGGGAGGGGGCGTGAACAGGGCTCAAGTCCTGCAGGAATGCATGGGAACTGAGTTCCTGCACTTTTTTCACAGCAGGAACCCATTCCCATTAGCAGAAGTCCTGCAGGACCAGCCCTTGAATGAAAATCTTGGATGAGTTCCCCTACTTTTTTTTCCCTGGGCCCCCTCCCATAGACTTGCATTAAGGGGGAGTGAACGTGACGTCACAAGCGGGGCGTGACTGTGACATCACGAGCCTCCAGAGTTGCACCCAATGCTCTAAACAAAAGCCAGGTGCAGAAGGGAGATCGCGGAGGTCCCCAGCGGCAAGAGCCCCCGATCAGACTTCTCATCCCCTATCCCTTGAGATCCTTTATGAGCTCTGTGTTGCCCTGATCCCAGAGGACCTGACCGATCAGCCAGTGACTAAGCCCAGACACCCTTTTGGCCACTGCTTTCTTGAGCTGCAGGTCCCGTGTGGAACAGGATGACACAGAACTAAGTAAAACAAAAAACAAACAAATGTGAAGGAAGCCTAAGGCTAGGTCTCCACACAGGTTTTTTATTGGCATTTTTTGGAGTACTGCCACTGCGGTTTTTAAAGGGGTACTACGCCCCTAGACATCTTATCCCCTATCCAAAAGGAACCACTGAAGGCCCTCGGGCTAATACCATCCCGACCACGGGGACGTAAGATCATGACATCACAACTCCGCCCCCGTGTGATGTCACACCCGCCCCCTCAATGCAAGTCTATGGGAGGGGGCGTGAGAGCTGTCACGCCCCCATCCCATAGACTTGCATTGAGGGGCGGGGTGTGACATCACACGGGGGGCGGAGTCGTGACATAACGATCTTACGTCCCCGTGGTCGGGATTGTATTAACCTGAGGGCATCCAGCAGTTTCGGAAGTCGTTACAGGTGGGTGACGCATGTTAGAATGCGGCGGCCCCCAGCGCTGGGCCCCCCCTCCCCCCGCAATCAGACATCTCATCCCCTAATTAACAGGCCAAAGAAGGTTAAAGCAGTGGCCCACTGCTTTAACCTTCTTTGGCCTGTTAATTAGTACGGTGGCTATATGTCATTAACGCTTTCTTTCCTGTTGCTAACGCTACTATTCGTGCCTCCTCCCGCGCTAATGAATATTCTGCCGTCATAAGCGCGCACCTCCTTACTTTCAGCTTCTTCTAAGCTGAATGCTGATTGGGCTGCTCGCGGCGAATCGGCTCCGGTGATTGTGATATCAGCCTCGGGCCTGACGCGCTGGGGGATTGTTAACACTAACCCAGGTTAGTGTTAACAATCCCCCAGCGAGTCAGGCCCGAGGCTGACATCACAATGGCACATGCGCAGATGACCCTCACGATCGAGGACGAACTGCGCATGCGCCAATCACCGGAGCCGATTCGCCGCAAGCAGCCCAATCAGCATTCAGCTTAGAAGAAGCTGAAAGTAAGGAGGTGTGCGCTTATGATGGCAGAATATTCTTTAGCGTGGGAGGCGGGCACGAACGGAGCGAGGGGCAGGCCGGCCTCCCACACAACACCCTGCAGGGTGACGTATCGATGGCAAGATGGCGGCGGGAGAAAAAATAAGTGGTCGAGGCAAGCCAGCAAACTAAGGAATTAACCAGCTTCCGGGTCTGTTAAAAAAGGTTAAAAAAAAAAAAAAAAACATAGTAGCGTTAGCAACAGGAAAGAAAGCGTTAATGACATAGCTACAGTATTAACTAACAGGCCAAAGAAGGTTAAAGCAGTGGAGAACCCCTTTAAGCCAAAATCTGAGGTGTATTCCAAAAGGAACAGGAAATATAAAAGGAAGAACTTCTACTTCTCCTTCCTCCTGGATCCACTTCTGACCTTGGCTTAAAAACTGAAGTGGCAGTTCTCCAAAAAAGAAAAACCTGTGTAGAAAAATAATAATGAATGGGGGAGATTTATCAAAACCTGTCCAGAGGAAAAGTTGCCAAGTTGCCCATAGCAACCAGATAGCTTCTTTCCTATGCAAAATGAAAGGAGGAATAAGATTGGTTGCTATGGGTAACTGAGCAACTTTCCTTTTGCACAGGTTTTGATAAATTGTGTGAACACAATCATACAGCATTTAGCAGCATTTTTCTGTGGATTTTTGTAGGTGGTTTTCCTCAAAGATTTGTTTTTGGCATATCTCTCTGTCTTTTTTGATCAGACTTAAATTGTATATATTAGTATAATGATCTGCATTTCCTGCTACCATAATGCACTACAATATATTGGAATAGTGAAGCAGTTTTGAGTAAAAAGATTTAATTGAATCTGCAAGAGGCTATAAATGGAGACCCTGAAGCAGGTGGGAACATATCCTGAGTGGTGGGATATTATCCAGTCTTTTGTGTCACCAACAGCTTCTAACACTCCAATTCTGTAACCTCAACCTTTCCACCTCACAAAGAAAGTAATGGCTGCAAAGGGATTTACCACCAGTTTAAGATTAAAAAACCCAAGAACGTTATTATACTCACAAGACCAATGTAGCTTGAATGTGACTATGTTACAGCCGCACACAACGCATGGCCCAACACAGGGCTTCATCTTGAGGAAAGGATAGCTTTTCCTGCCTATGGCTGGTTTCACACAGCAGTATTTGGCTCAGTATTTCTTGGCCAAAATCTGAAGTGGAACCTACAGAGAACAAAACATAATGGAAAGATTTGCACCTTTTATTAGAACCACTCCTGGTTTTGGCTTACAAATACTGATGCAAAAAAAACTGAGCCAAATACTGTCATGTGAAACCAGCCAGCTTAGCTGCACTTCAGGGGGATTTTCATTAAAGAGGTTACCCACCCTTAAAAAATCATGGCCTATCCTCATGATAGAACTAAAACAAGAAGGAAGAGTGCTCCATAGCGTGAAACCGCCACTCCAGGGTCCAATTAGCAATAGTAAAAAAAACCTTACCGAAGGCGGTCGTGTGAACTCACACACAACAATAGTCTGCGTGAATGAGAGAACAAGTCTAGTCCGCAGCCTCCCCGACCTAGGCAATATTCAACAGGTGAGGACTATCCCTCACCACCCCTTGGAAGTTCTCACCTGTTGAATATCCTCATGATAGAGCATCAATATAAGGCAAGGCTTACACTGCAGTACTGCACCCATCCTGCTGAAAACAGGATGCCAAGGTATACTGTTAACAGAAGCAGCAGACCCCATTAAAGGGGTACTCCGGTCCTAAGACATCTTATCCAATGTCTGATCGTGGGATCTCACCGCTGGGGACCCCCACAATCTCGCATGCAGCACCCACCTGTGTCCACTGCACAGAGCAATGATCGCTCTGTGTCTTAAAGGTCACGACTACGGGGCTGGACGTGACCCTTCAGACATGGAGTGATCATCGCTCTGTGCAGCAGACACAGGTGGGTGCTGCATGCGAGATTGCGGGGGTCCCCAGTGTTGGGACCCCCGCGATCAGACATCTTATCCCCTATTCTTTGGATAAGGGATAAGATGTCTTAGGGACGGAGAACCCCTTTATCTCTATGGCCCAAAATCGAACTCCAAAGTGCAGCAGACAATGCTTTTGTGTCCACATAAAATAGTGTAGACATCCCAAAGTCACTAGGTGACTCCTTTCAGGCCATTGAAATCGATAGGCTCTGCTGCTTCCTGACATACTGTACTATAATTTTTTTGTTAGACTGGATAACAGTTGCAAAAATTTGTAAAACAAAATCTGCCGTGTGTGGTATCACCCCCAACTGTGTAGTCGCCTACGGTATGGAAAATAAGCATGATATGAACCTCATTTAAAGGTGTACTCCGGTGAAAAACATCTTATCCCCTATCCAAAGGATAGGAGATAAGATGTCTGATCGCGGGGGTCTTGTCGCTGGGGGCTCACGCGATCTCTGGCCCGGCTGCAGCGGAGCTTGTAGCTTCTGTATTCAGGATGTCATAACCCGCCCCCTCCATTCATGTCCTTTGGATAAGGGGAAAAGATGTTTTTTCACCAGAGTAACCCTTTAATTCATAGTATAAGGCTATGTTTACGTGTCAGAATGTCTGCACGGAAAATCTATCTGCGGACATTGCGCAGACTGCGGGCACTGGCTCTATATGCCGGAACTAGGACCGCATGGAACTATGCATTCCGTGCGTAGTCTGCAGAAAGAATGGACAGGTTTATTCTTTATGAGGACACGAAATAGGAATTTCCATGCTGGAAAAATCTGGAGCTGAAATTCTGCCATGTGCACAGTGCCGAGGAATCCCATTGAATTCAACGGGACACTGCTGCAGGGGAATCTCCATGCAGATTTCCAATGTGGTATTCTTCACAACTCCAAGGTGTGAACATGTCCTAAGGCTTGGTTTAGATGTAATAAAATCCTCAGTGTGCAATATAAGCCAATTAAAAAACACCAAATAAACTTACTCCCTAACTACTCCTAACACTCCTCCTACCTTTAAAAAAAGGTAGGAGGAGTGCAATCTCCCAGCAGGAGAAAGTGGGCGTTTCCCAGCAGGCATGACATCACTGAAGCCTGCTGGAGGACCACATCCGCCCTCACATGGTTGCAGCGCTGTGATAAATAGAAGACCTCAGGCTCTGTGCATCTTTCAGTCAGGCTCTTTGCAGCTTTCAGTGAGGCTCTGTGCAGCTGTAAATCAAGCTCAGAGCAGAGAAACACTTCCTGAGTTTGGTTTCCTGCTAGGCCGGGAGGAGACCAAATTCACTGTATTAATAGTGGCAGGGAACAGAACAGGGCCACCTAGTGGCCAATTTTTTTAAAATATATTTTAAACATATTTATGTTGATAATCTTAAAAGCAAGTGAATGGGAAAGTGTCTGCTAATTTCACAAGGAACACTATATTAAAAGTTTTATTTGGTGACAGGTACTCTTAAATTATCTATAAACATACCCTTAGGTCATCTTCACATGAAAAAATTACCTAAAAAAACTCACCCTCATACAGACCAAACTCAACATGCTACACACAGGCCTCAGTACATTCACTTTCCATGACTACTGTAGCTAGCTTCCAACCTTATTTTTTTTTTTTTTTTTTTTTGGGGGGGGGGGGGGGGATTTGTTATTTGTTCTGCATGTATTGATGAATTTTTATATATTTCAAGGTAATCTTCACATGGGAAAAATTCATATTAAAAAGGCCCAAAAAACAGCACTGAAAAATATGTGACATATCATTTTTTAGACCAATTCTTATTGGAATCACGCATTGAAATGAATAGGAGCTTGAAAAAAATGCCTTATATGGGCACTCTCATTAAAACTAATCTTTGCTATTGCACTCCTTATGGTAAATGAAACATATTTCTCATATACTTTATTTTTTTTAAAAAAATGAAGTTTTCTATGTTTTATTTGTGCTTAAAAAAACTCAAGAACACATTTTCCCCCAACTCATAAACAGACTTTGGACCAAAGTCCTAACACAGGAAGTGCCGCCTGGAGTGCTGAGGGGGGGCGGTGTCCAACCAACAACATATGTCAGTTATGTGTGAGAGGAGCTATGATTGGATGAGGCTGGACACCCCCCCCCCCCTCAGCACTCCAGGCGGCACTTCCTGTGTTTGGACTTTGGTCCAAAGTCTGTGTATGAGTTGGGGGAAAATGTGCTCTTGAGTGTTTTTAAGCACAAGTAAAACATAGAAAACTTAAGTTTTTTTTAAACAAAGTATATTAGAAATATTTTTATTAACCATAAGGAGTACAATAGCAAAAAATGTTTTAATGAGAGTGACCCTTTAAAACCACAAATAAAAGAGAATGTGTCCAAAATTGAAGGCCATGTGTGTTTACAAAGCCCCCATAGCGCTAGAACAGTGGACCTCCCCCACATATGACCCCATTTTGGAAACTACACCCCTCACATATTGTATTAAGGGGTACAGTGAGCATCTACACCCCACAGGTGTCTGACAGAATTTTGGAGCAGTGGTCCGTGAAAAGGAAAAATTAAATTTTTCATTTGCACAGCCCACTGTTCCAAAGATCTGTCAAACGCCAGTGGGGTGTAAATGTTCACCGCACCCCTTATTAAATTCTGTGAGGGGTGTAGTTTCCAAAATGGGGTCACATGTGGGGGGTTGCACTGTGCTGGCACTATAGGGTGCTTTGTAAACCCACAAGGCCTCCCACTTCTATTCCAACGAAATTCTCTCACCAAAAGCTCAATGGCGCTCCTTCTCTTCTGAGCATTATAGTGCACCCGCAGAGCACTTTACATCCACATATGGGGTATTTCCATAGTCAGAAGGAATGGAGTTACAAATTTTGGGAGCCTTGTTCTCCGATTACCCCTTGTGAAAATGAAAAATTTGGGGTAATACCAGCATTTTTGTGAAAAAAATCAAATTTTTCATTTTCACATCCAACTTTAGTGGACATTTGTCAAGCACCTGTGGGGTGTTAAGGCTCACTGTACCCCTTGTTATGTTCCTTGAGGGGTGTATTTTCCAAAACAGTATGCCTTGTGTTTTTTTTTTGCTGTTTTTTTGCTGTTCTGGCTTCCTAAATGCGACATGCCCCCCAAAAACCATTTCAGCAAAATCTACTTTCCAAAAGCCATTTGCTTTCCAATACTCTTCTGAGTATTATAATGCGCCCGCAGTGCACTTGGGGTTACAAGTTTTGGGGGGCATTTTCTCCTATAACCCCTTGTAAAAATTTTAAATTTTGGGAAAACCAGCATTTTAGTGATTTTTTTAACTTACACATCCGACTTTAAAGAAAAGTCGTCAAACACCTGTGGGGTGTTTAGGCTCAATGGACCCCTTTTTACGTTCCTTGAGGGGTGTAGTTTCCAAAATAGCATGCCTTGTTGTTTTTTTTCTGCTGTTCTGGCACCATAGGGGCTTCCTAAATGTGACATGCCCCCCAAAAACCATTTCAGATAAACTCACTCTCCAAAATCCCATTGTCGCTCCTTCCCTTCTGAGCCCTCTAGTGCATCCACAGAACACTTGACATCCACATATGAGGTATTTCCATTGGGTTACAAATTTTGGACGGCTTTTTCTCCTTTTATCTCTTGTAAAATTTCAAAAACTTGGTCTACAAGAACATGCGAGTGTTCAAACCTGAACTGGTCCATGAAAAATTCCGATTTAGAAAATTTTGTGTACTTTGAAGCCCTCTTATGTTTTCCAAAAATAAAAACATGTCAACTTTATGATGCAAACATAAAGTAGACATATTGTATTTGTGAATCAAAATATAATTTATTTGGAATGTCCATTTTCCTTACAAGCAGAGAGCTTCAAAGTTAGAAAAATTCAAAATTTTCATTTTTTTCATCAAATTTTTGAATTTTTCACCATTAAATGATGCAAGTATCGACAAAAATTTACCACTAACATAAAGTAAAATATTTCACGAAAAAACTCTCGGAATCAGAAGGAAAGGTAAAAGCATCCGAGAGTTATTAATGCTTAATGTGACAGTGGTCAGATGTGCAAAAAATGCTCTGGTCCTACAGTGAAAATTGACCTGGTCCTTATGGGGTTAAGGGGTTAAGTCACATCTGTTTTTTAATACTAATTTTTTATTTAGAAAAATAAAGGTTTACAATTTGTGATAAAGTTGTTTAAAGGGAATTATTTATACCTTTGGGAATATTTGTTGTATGTGTCTCTTTCAATCCCTTGCTCAGTGGAATCCCCAAGGTCAGAGCCTCACCGACCATATCCCAGCAATATAACATCATTTCATTAGATGCGAAAGTATAAATGCCATTTTTTGTGGTTGGATGGTATGAATTTGCAAGCAACTGGAGTAGAGTAATGCTAAATGTTTCCTTTGCCTTACAGAGAGACATGTACCTTTGCTTTCAAGTTATGCAGTTGGGTTCTTAACCTTGCTTGCTCTTATAAGAATAATAATAAGAATAATATCATTGAGCATGATATTATTGAGAACTCTGATCCCCTATTTTCGGCGATCCTTATCACCATTGTAATAGCAGACACATCAGGGCAGCCCATGTGGAACTGCCATATATAAAAGTGCCAATATCAGTTTAGACATATATGAATAACCTAATATTCTATTTATCATAATTATATCAAAGGTTCTGTTATCCAAAGTCTCAATAATAAAACAAAAGACGTAGACCTGGAGACTAATGCAGGGGATTTACAATACTGTAAACTAAAGCTCCTCTTCAAGGAAGTGCCGACCATTTGCCATGTGCCATTTATAATAATTATGTGTTCTTATGTGGCAAAGGGTCTACAAGCCCAGGTGTAAATGATATCTCTACACAATGTATAGCTACATCCCTGTGGACTTAAAACTGTGATACTTGTTAGGGTGGTCTTGCATGAGCTATTCTGGCTGTGAGTAACACTTGCAAATGTTACTCAGTACCTAATTCTGATTATGTACATGTAATGTTTAAGTATTTAGCACCTATATTTCTCTCACGAATACCTTGTATCTGTTGCTCATTTGCTTTGTTATTCTGAGCTTTGGAGAAGGCATTTTCTGACTCTAAATGACTCATCTTTCTCCGTGAGTGCTGCAACTCTTCATCCAATCACTGCAGGCTGTTCTGTACCCCCCCCCCCTCTTTTTTTAATGCTTCAGTCTGAAAGAACAGAACAGAGAATTGAGAGTCCCACCCTCACTTAATGGACTTTGTCCATACCTGTGCTCAGGGCCGGATTATCATTGGAGCTTATGGAGCTCCTGCTCCGGGCCCCATGTGCCCAGTGAAACAAGGGGGGCCCCTCCCGCTACTGTCAGCAGGCCCCGGGAGCCAGGAAGGGGAGCAAGGAAGTAGGAAGTCTGTGCCTCTGATGCTGCTGGGACTCGGGACCTGATCAGCAACAGGCCTCATCGGTGATCTCCCTTCATGGCGGCCGCAGGTAAGGAGGATGACGGGGTATTATAATTGTGTGTGTGGATGTATACTGTGTGTGCAGCACTCACCGGGGCCTCATGCACAGTAAGCCAGGGCAGGGACACTGCTGACATCACCGGCTTATCCCTGCCCCAGCTGTGCTCCCTGAGTCTCACTACTGCTGTTCAGAGGCATCACTAAGGAGGGCCCAGAGGGGGCCAAGGCCCCCCCTACATCATGCTGTACCCCCCCCCCCCCATGTAAAAACCCTGAGAAGTCCCCTGCATGGTGCCAGTGGACCGGGGGAAGGAGATCACAGGCAGCAGACTGTATCAAAAAGATCCTCGGTACAACTAATTCCTGCTGGCCGAGGATCTCACAACACAGCTGTATTGCCGCCTTAAGATGAGATCCTGGCTGTGCTTCCTTAAAAAGCCCCCTCCCCCTCGGCTGGCCCCGTCTGCACTGCATGGCTCCGTCTGCTGGGGAGGAAGTCTGCAGCCCCCGGGAGCACATAGACCTGATTCTTACTTCAATGTTGGGAAAATGTAAGTGTATTGGTGCTTGTAATGTAATGTGTGATGAGTACATGTGTATATATAGTGAGTGTATATGTATATGTATATATAATGTGTGATGAGTAAATGTATATAGTGAGTGTATATATAATGTGTGATGTGTACATGTATATAGTGAGTGTATATATAATGTGTGATGTGTACATGTATATAGTGAGTGTATATATAATGTGTGATGTGTACATGTATATAGTGAGTGTATGTATAATGTGTGATGTGTACATGGATATAGTGAGTGTATATATAATGTCTGATGAGTACATGTATATAGTGTGTGTATATATAATGTCTGATGAGTACATGCATATAGTGAGTGTATATATAATGTCTGATGAGTACATGTATATAGTGAGTGTATATATAATGTGTGATGTGTACATGTATATAGTGAGTGTATATATAATGTGTGATGTGTACATGTATATAGTGAGTGTACCCTACCCCTTAATTCCCTGGTTGAACTTGATGGACATATGTCTTTTTTCGACCGTACTAACTATGTAACTATGTAACTATGTATATATAATGTGTGATGTGTACATGTATATAGTGAGTGTATATATAATGTGTGATGTGTACATGTATATAGTGAGTGTATATATAATGTGTGATGTGTACATGTATATAGTGAGTGTATATATAATGTGTCATGTGTACATGTATATAGTGAGTGTATGTATAATGTGTGATGTGTACATGGATACAGTGAGTGTATATATAATGTCTGATGAGTACATGTATATAGTGTGTGTATATATAATGTCTGATGAGTACATGCATATAGTGAGTGTATATATAATGTCTGATGAGTACATGTATATAGTGAGTGTATATATAATGTCTGATGAGTACATGTATATAGTGAGTGTATATATAATGTCTGATGAGTACATGTATATAGTGAGTGTATATGTAATAAATATTCAAATAATGAATAGGCCTAGTGCTTCATACAGGAGGAGGCTGGGAAGCAGGAGCAGCCTCCATTGCCCAGCAAAGCTGCCCTGCATTTAATCTACAGGGGACAATATCTTCTAAACTACTTCACAAATGTATGTACGTTATACCCTTTTCTACTCCAGTTCACCTGCACTATGACCCAGTGTATTGGGTTTAGTGCAGGTGAACCGACTGTCAGTTTCCCTTTAAGTCCTGGGTACATTGTGTGGCGTTATTATGTCCTAGCAACGCAGTGTGTCGCACCATTACGTCCTGGCAGCACAGCATATGGCACCATAATATCCTGGCAGTGTAGTGTTAGGCATTATTATATCCTAGCGACACAGTGTGGGGCACTATTATATTCTGGCAGCACAGTGTGTGACACTATGATATCCTAACAGCACTATGGGTGGAACTTTTACATCCTGGCAGCAAAGTGTGTGGCACTATTAAGTCCTAGAGTATATTGTGTAGCACTACTATTTCCTGGGGTAGATTGTGTGGCACTAATATGTTCTGGGGTACATTGTGTGGCACTCATATCTTGGCAGTACAGTGTAGTGTGTGGCACTATTATATCCTGGCAGCACAGTGTGTGGCACTATTATATCCTGGCAGCACAGTGTGTGGCACTATTATATCCTGGCAGCACAGTGTGTGGCACTATTATATCCTGGCAGCACAGTGTGTGGCACTATTATATCCTGGCAGCACAGTGTGTGGCACTATTATATCCTGGCAGCACAGTGTGTGGCACTATTATATCCTGGCAGCACAGTGTGTGGCACTATTATATCCTGGCAGCACAGTGTGTGGCACTATTACATCCTGGCAGCACAGTGTGTGGCAATATTATATCCTGGCAGCACAGTGTGTGGCACTATTATATCCTGGCAGCACAGTGTGTGGCACTATTATATCCTGGCAGCACAGTGTGTGGCACTATTATATCCTGGCAGCACAGTGTGTGGCACTATTATATCCTGGCAGCACAGTGTGTGGCACTATTATATCCTGGCAGCACAGTGTGTGGCACTATTATATCCTGGCAGCACAGTGTGTGGCACTATTACATCCTGGCAGCACAGTGTGTGGCAATATTATATCCTGGCAGAACAGTGTGTGGCAATATTATATCCTGGCAGCACAGTGCGTGGCACTATTATATCCTGGCAGCACAGTGTGTGGCACTATTATATCCCAGCAGCACAGTGTGTGGCACTATTATATCCTGGCAGCACAGTGTGTGGCAATATTATATCCTGGCAGCACAGTGTGTGGCACTACTATATCCTGGCAGCACAGTGTGTGGCACTATTATATCCCGGCAGCACAGTGTGGGTGCATAAAAGTGGAATAGTGGAGAAGGACCAGGAGTGTTGAAGTCTGTGTTTTGGTAATTTTTTGGCATTTTTTTTCTTGTGCTTTTGCCTTCTCCGGAAACCTAGCCTTAGTCGTCCCCTGGTCCTTGAGGCTAAGTTTCCGGAGAAGGCAAAAGCACAAGAAAAACAATGCCAAAAAATTATCATAACACAGGAAAAAGCAGTAGCAGTTTTTCTGTGTTTTTGCAGATAAAAAAAAGGTTGAAACCTAGCCTTAGGGGTCTCTGGGAGCAGGAGTCTGGAGTAGGACTTAGGGGTCTGGGGGAATTAGGGCTCATCCACACTATGAACTTCCGCCAGCAGAATTTCACTTGTTTTCAATGGGATTCTGCTGCTCTGGGCACACTATGGAAGACACAGTGTGTGGTATTATTTTTAGAGGGCATGATGTTTGGCAGTATAATATACAGGTCACACAGGGTTTGGCAGTATTATATTTAGGAAGCACAGTCTCTTGAAGGGTTATAATGATTGTTGTCTTTATACAGAGGATGAGGATCGGCTGGCAGAGTGAGGAACCAATGATGTCAAGGCGTCAAACTTTACAGAGGAAGATGGAGCTGGAAGAAGACCTGGCATCTGGACCAGATGAAGAAGAAAAGGAAAGACAACAGAGAAGATGTCTCCTGTGAGTCATTTTATGTTTGTGTATTCTCCTGACTGTCCCATTAGATCTCTCATCACTTCTAAGTTTTGCAGTAATAATGGATGACACTGTACCCCAATTTGAGGCTCCAGCTGTTACAAAACTACAACTCCTATAATGCCTGAAGCTCTCCAGACATAATGGGGGTTGTAGCTTTGCAACAGCTGGAAAGAGTGACCTGAACTGAAGTGATTTTAGACCATGCAGCCCATTTTATTTTAACGGGGGCCTGACTCCTGTGACACCCACAAAAAAAAAAAAAAAAAAAAAAAAAAAAAAGCCACAGTTCTAATATGCCCAGGCCCATTTATTTTTTTGGGGGGCCCCATCATAACGAAGTGCTCCAGGCAGCCTTAATCTGGCCCTGCCTGTGCTTAAGCTTGGACAAAGATTATGCTGCAGCCAGAAAGGATCATGTTCTGAATGGGATAGGGTGTTCTTTTGTATTTATTTATTTATTTTATAATAGGCCATGATCTGAAGGGCAGATTTTACCGCAAATCTTCAACAAAATCATCATGTCATGATGCAGATGTGACTGTAGATTATTATTATTATTTATCTGAAATGATGCAGATTTTGCGGCCAGATTTTGTTGTGGATTTTCCATTACAGATTTTTAAAATCTAATAATTAATAATAATAATAATAATAATAGTAATAATAATATAAAATAATAATATAAAATAATAATAATAATAATATATTTATTTATATTATGAATCTCCACCAAAATGTAGTCTCTTTTTAACAATAAATGCTGTTGTGTCCCAGTACAGAACATGGTTCTGTACAGTCCTTAAAGGGGTACACCCACCCTAGACATCTTATCCCCTATCCAAAGGATAGGGGATAAGATGTCTGATCGTGGGGGTCCCACCGCTGGAGACCCCCGCATTATTGCTTGCGGCACCCACCTTTTTTTTCACCGGAACCGCTGGAGGGTCTGAGTTGTGACTTCGGGAAGGGAAGTCCGTGACATCAGGACTCCGCCCCGTGTGACGTCACGCCCGTCCCCTCAATGCAAGTCTATGGGAGGGGGCGTGGCAACCATAGACTTGCAAGCAAGCCTAAGAGGTTCCCTGTGTTCCCCATACTATTGTGGCATCCTGCGAACAGATTACGGGTGTGTGCCTTTAACCCCTTAAGGACCCAGGGCTTATCCATACGCCCTGGCGTTTTCCGGTCCCTGCCGCGTGCCGGGCAGGATTTGGAAGTGGATGCCTGCTGAAATGCTTCAGCAGGCATCCAAGGCAAAAGCAGAGGAGGGCCATGTAGGCCCCCATGTCAGCGATCGCCGCAAATCACAAGGGAAATCACCCTTGCGATATGCGGCGATACCGGGCTGATGGGGTATCTGGGACCCGATCGCCCGGTAATTTTGCATGATCCCGGTTGTCACAGACAGCCAGGACCATGCTAAAGTATAGGAGTGAGGTGGCAAGCCTGCCACCTCCTCCTATCCCCTGCGATCCGTCTGTTAGCTAACCGACCAATCACAGGGGGGTCGGTTACTTCCTCCCGCCCTGCCCGCCCCTGGAAGTCCGGAGAGGACGGGAGGAAGACCGGAGGACACGGCGGGGGACGGGGGAGTGCTGGGGCCCGGCCCCGGATCTTACCTTGTCCCTGAAGACCCGGATCCCGGCGATGAAGACGGCGGCGACAGGTGAGTTCCTCTTCAGCCGCGGTCGGGCCCTTTACAGCAATGCACCTCGCCATAAAGCGACATGCATTGCTGTAATGGGACCCTG
Organism: Hyla sarda; assembly: GCF_029499605.1. Classification (NCBI taxonomy): domain Eukaryota; kingdom Metazoa; phylum Chordata; class Amphibia; order Anura; family Hylidae; genus Hyla; species Hyla sarda. The sequence goes on from NC_079190.1 coordinate 408,912,003, forward strand.
TATACTACAACTCCCAGCATGCCCAGACAGCCCTTGGCGTCTGGGCATGCTCGGAGTCGCAGTTTTGCAACATCTGGAGGTCCACAGTTTGGAGACCACTGTGCCCTTCCAGATGTTGCAAAACTACACATTCTCAGCATGCCCTTACTGTCCAGGCATGCTGGGAGTTGTAGTTCTGTAACATCTGGCCCTTCAGATGTTACAGAACTACAATTCCCAGCATGCCTGGACAATTTTGGCATACCGGGAGTTGTAGTTTTGCAATATCGGGAAGGGCACAGTTTGGGAACCACTGTATTAGTGGTCTGCAAACTGTAGTCCTCCAGGTGTTGCAAAACTACAACTCCAAGCATGCTGGGAGTTGTAGTTCGGCAACATCTGGCTCTAAAGATGTTGCCGAACTACTACTTCCAGCATGCCTGAAAATGCTGGGAGTTGTGGTTTTGCAACAACTGGAGGCACACTGGTTGGGAAACATTATCTGTTTCCTAACTCAGTGTTTCCCAACCCGTGTGCCTCTAGCTGTTGCAAAACTATAACTACCAGCATGCACTGATAGACTGTGCATGCTGGGAGTTGTAGTTTTGCAACAGCTAGAGGTTCCCCCCTACCCTGTACATTCACATGGGCAGGGGGCTTACAGTGAGTATCAGGCTGCAAGTTTGCGATGCAGCAAGTTTTGCGCTGCAGCTCAAACTCGCAGCAGGAAACTCGCTGTAATCCCCCGCCCGTTTGACTGTACCCTAAAAACACTACACTAACACAAAATAAAATAAAAAGTAAAAAACACTACATATACACATACCCCTACACAGCCCCCCTCCCCATCCCAATAAAAATGAAAAACGTCTGGTACGCCACTGTTTCCAAAATGGAGCCTCCAGCTGTTGCAAAACAACAACTCCCAGTATTGCTGGACAGTCGTTGACTGTCCAAGCATGCTGGGAGTTTTGCAACAGCTGGAGGCACCCTGTTTGGGAATCACTGGCGTAGAATACCCCTATGTCCACCCCTATGCAAATCCCTAATTCAGGCCTCAAATGCACATGGCGCTCTCACTTTGGAGCCCTGTCGTATTTCAAGGCAACAGTTTAGGGCCACATATGGGGTATCGCCGTACTCGGGAGAAATTGCCGAACAAATTTTGGGGGGCTTTTTCTCCTTTCACCCCTTATGAAAAGGTGAAGTTGGGGTCTACACCAGCATGTTAGTGTAAAAAAATTTATTTTTTACACTAACATGCTGGTGTTGCCCTATACTTTTCATTTTGACAAGAGGTAAAAGGGAAAAAAGCCCCTCAAAATTTGTAATGCAATTTCTATCGACTACGGAGATACCCCATATGTGGGCGCAAAGTGCTCTGGGGGCGCACAACAAGGCCCAGAAGGGAGAGTGCACCATGTACATTTGAGGTGATTTGCACAGGGGTGGCTGATTGTTACAGCGGTTTTGACAAACGCAAAAAAAAAAAAAAAAAATGTGACCCCATTTCGGAAACTACACCCCTCACGGAATGTAATGAGGGGTGCAGTGAGAATTTATACCCCACTGGTGTCTGACAGATTTTTGGAACAGTGGGCTGTGCAAATTAAAAATTTCATACAGCCCACTGTTCCAAAGATCTGACAGACACCAGTGGGGGTAAATGCTCACTGTACCCCTTGTTACATTCCTCAAGGGGTCTAGTTTACAAAATGGTATGCCATGTGGAGGTTATTTTGCTGTCCTGGCACCATAGGGGCTTCCTAAATGCGACATGCCCCCCGAGCAAAATTTGCTCTCAAAAAGCCAAATATGACTCCTTCTCTTCTGAGCATTGTAGTTCGCCCATAGTGCTCTTCAGGTCAACTTATGGGGTACCTCCATACTCAGAAGAGATGGGGTTTCAAATTTTGGGGGGTATTTTTTGCTATTAACCCTTGCAAAAATGTGAAATTTGGGGGGAAACACACATTTTAGTGAACATTTTTTTTTTGTTACGTATGCAAAAGTCGTGAAACCCCTGTTGGGTATTAAGGCTCACTTTATTCCTTGTTACGTTCCTCAAGGGGTCTAGTTTCCAAAATGGTATGCCATGTTTTTTTTTTTTTGCTCTACTGGCACCATAGGGGCTTCCTAAATGTAACACGCCCCCGAGCAAAATTTGCTCTCAAAAAGCCAAATATGACTCCTTCTCTTCTGAGCATTGTAGTTCGCCCATAGTGCACTTCCGGTCAACTTATGGGGTACCTCCATACTCAGAAGAGATGGGGTACAAATTTTGGGGGGTATTTTCTGCTATTAACCCTTGCAAAAATGTGAAATTTGGGGGGAAACACACATTTTAGTGAAATTTAATTTTATTCTTTTACATATGCAAAAGTCATGAAACACATGTGGGGTATTAAGGCTCACTTAATTCCTTGTTACGTTCCTCAAGGGGTCTTGTTTCCAAAATGGTATGGCATGTTTTTTTTTGCTGTTCTGGCACCATAGGGGCTTCCTAAATGCAACATACCCCCCAAAAACCATTTCAGAAAAACGTACTCTCCAAAATCGCCTTGTCGCTCCTTCGCTTCTGAGCCCTCTACTGCGCCCGCCGAACACTTTACATAGACATATGAGGTATATGCTTACTCGAGAGAAATTGGGCTACACATATGAGTATACATTTTCTCCTTTTACCTCTTGTAAAAATTCAAAAATTGGGTCTACAAGAACATGCAAGTGTAAAAAATGAAGATTGTGAATTTTCTCCTTCACTTTGCTGCTATTCCTGTGAAACACCTAAAGGGTTAAAAGGCTGATCGAATATCATTTTGAATTCTTTTGGGGGTACAGTTTTTATAATGGGGTCATTTGTGGGGTATTTCTAATATGAAGACCCTTCAAATCCACTTCAAACCTAAACTGGTCCCTGAAAAATAGTGATTTTGGAAATTTTGTGAAAAATTGGAAAATTGCTGTTGAACTTTGAAGCCCTCTGGTGTCTTCCAAAAGTAAAAACTTGTCAATTTTATGATGCCAACATAAAGTAGACATATTGTTTATGTGAATAAAAAATAAAAATATTTTGAATATCCATTTTCCTTACAAGCAGAGAGCTTCAAAGTTAGAAAAATGCAACATTTTCAAATTTTTCATAAAAAGGATGCAAGTTAGCAAAAAATTTTACCACTATGTTAAAGTAGAATATGTCACGAAAAAACAATCTCGGAATCAGAATGATAACTAAAAGCATTCCAGAGTTATTAATGTTTAACCCCTTAAGGACCGGAGGTTTTTCCGTTTTTGCATTTTCGTTTTTTGCTCCTTGCCTTTAAAAAATCATAACTCTTTCAAATTTACACCTAAAAATCCATATGATGGCTTATTTTTTGCGCCACCAATTCTACTTTGTAATGACGTCAGTCATTTTGCCCAAAAATCTATGGTGAAGCGGGAAAAAAAATCATTGTGCGACAAAATTTAAAAAAAACGCTGTTTTGTAACTTTTGGGGGCTTCCGTTTCTACGCAGTGCATATTTCGGTAAAAATGACACCTTATCATTATTCTGTAGGTCCATACGGTTAAAATGATACCATACTTATATAGGTTTGATTTTGTCGGACTTCTGGAAAAAATCATAACTACATGCAGGAAAATTAATACGTTTAAAATTGTCATCTTCTGACCCCTATAACTTTTTATTTTTCCGTGTATGGGGCGGTATGAGGGCTCATTTTTTGCGCCGTGATCTGAAGTTTTTAACGGTACCATTTTTGCATTGATAGGACTTATTGATCGCTTTTTATTCATTTTTTCATGATATAAAAAGTGACCAAAAATGCACTATTTTGGACTTTGGAATTTTTTTGCGCGCACGCCATTGACCTTGCGGTTTAATTAACGATATATTTTTATAATTCGGACATTTCCGCACGCGGCGATACCATTTATGTTTATTTTTATTTTTATTTACACTGTGTTTTTTCTTTTATGGGAAAAGGGGGGTGATTCAAACTTTTAATAGGGAAGGGGTTAAATGATGTTTATTCACTTTTTTTTTGCACTTTTTTTTTGCAGTGTTATAGGTCCCATAGGGACCTATAACACTGCACACACTGATCTTCTACATTGATCACTGGTTTCTCATAAGAAACCAGTGATCGATGATTCTGCCGCATGACTGCTCATGCCTGGATCTCAGGCACTGAGCAGTCATTCAGCGATCGGACAGCGAGGAGGCAGGTAGGGGCCCTCCCGCTGTCCTGTCAGCTGTTCGGGATGCCGCGATTTCACCGCGGCTATCCCGAACAGCCCACTGAGCTAGCCGGCATGCTTTCGGTTTCACTTTAGACGCGGCGTTCAACTTTGAACGCCGCGTCTAAAGGGTTAATAGCGCGCGGCACAGCGATCAATGCCGCGCGCTATTAGCCACGGGTCCCGGCCGTTGTTAGAGGCCGGGCCCGACCGCTATGACGCGGGGCCACGCCGTGGCCCCGCGTTATAGATCGGGAGTGGACACATGACTTTCCAGTACGTCATGTGTCCTTAAGGGGTTAAAGTAACAGTGGTCAGATGTTCAAAAAATGGCTGGGTCCTAAGGTGTAAAATGGCTGGGTCCTTAAAAGGTTAACTATTCATCCACCAGGCCACCCGCAACAAGAAAACGGGTGTATACCATTATTGCAAGAATTGTGCCTACAAGTGTACGGGACATTGTTAGTGAAATTGTGCTTTGCCGGGGCACTAGAAAAAGTAAGGGGGGAGGGGAAGAATACTGTGTTGTTGCCAAAGTACATGCAAGGGTTAAAAGTCAGTCCCGGGCGTCCCCGCGCACGAGCGTTCGCAGCTGCACCCCGCTGGTCCTCCGTGGTCACGCCTCCTTGGCCAGCCAGAAGGAACAAAAAGTTTTTCCTGTGTTGCGGTGGGGAAGGATTTCTTAACCGGGCCCAACCGGAAGCCCTCCGGTCGCAGCAAGAAGCAAAAAGTTCCGGCAGCTGCGCCCGCATCAGTGTACCAGACCACCGCTGCACAGACTATGCAGAAGCCAGCAGAAGGTATCGGGGAGCACAGCATACCTCCAGGGACTCCAGAAGTAGGTCACCCAAGCCAGTGCAGCACATCGCAAAAATTCTTAAAGGGCCAGCATAACCTAATCATCCTACGGTGACAATGCACTCAGACAAGACTACAAGACCAGCGCACTCTAACCTTCTGGCAGCGACAGCGCACCCGATCAAGCCTGCAAGATGTAAGCACCCAGCTCATCTGGTCCACAGGATGAAGGTGCTCTTGCGACTCCAGCAGTGGGATCACCCCAGTCTGCTAGTAGGGTTCTACCCTCTCCACCTCCAGTCCAGTGCAACAGTCTAGGGGCTCCTGTTGCTGCACCAGTCTTCTTGGGGAACCCTGTTCTTACCACCTATAATGGGGATCCCTTCACTTTGCGAGATTTCAAGGAGGAGATACAGAGTCTTTTTGTTTTCTATTCTTTTCCCCCTAATCAGCAGGTGCAGTTGCTTACTGGACAGCTACAAGGATAAGCACTGGAAGAAATCGGCATCTGGCCAGCCTCCGAGAAGGCAACAGTGAAGCAGATCTTTGAGGGACTGTACCAAGTGTTTGAGCCTCACTCCCCATCTGAGGTACACCTCCGCCTTTACGAGTGATGGCAGAAACCAAGTGATACTCTCTGGGCCTATGCTGTAGCTTTGCAAAATGCCTTAGAAACTGTACAGAGATTAGACAGCATCACGCCCGAGCAGGGCAACAAAGTGCTAATGGACAGATTTATAAATGGGGCGCAAAACAAGTTGGACAAAGCCCAGATTAGAATGTTAGCAGTGCAAAATCCTAGTTTGTCTTTTCCTGCTTTCAAGAGACTAGCCATACAAGTAATTGAGTCGGGGTCCGAGGCTGAAGAAGTTAGCTCCTCCTCCTCTGAGACACTGGGAGCATCTGCTAGGTCAGTTCCACGATCACCACCAGCTCCTGTACCAGTATCACCTGCCCCACCCATCCCTGCGGCCTCAGACTTGCAAAGTGTTAGGCAGGACTTTGATCAGTTGACCAAGGCCATTAAAGAACTTGCTAGCCAGACCAGTCCGCCTAGCCGAGAGACACCTCCCCTTAGAAAACCTGCCTTTGCTCCCCGTCCTGCTAATGTACCTAATTTCCCTTCCAACAGACCTCCAGGGACTCAGAGGCCCTTCTGTAGCCACTGCAATAGAACCGGACATTGGAGAACCCAGTGTTGGGCTTTAAACGGGAATCCTCTGAGGTCAAGTACCGGCCCTCACGAGCATCGTCACCAGGTCCAGATTCAACATACACCAAGTCAGGACTTTCCCTTTACGTCGCCCCATGCCCCTTTGTAAAGGTTGTTGTGGAAGGGAGGCAGCTAAAGGCCCTAATTGATACGGGTTCCCAGGTGTCTACAATACCTAAAGATGTCTTCCCTAAATACTAGGGTCCTGAGTTATTATGTGAACCTGATGATGTCAACTTTAAAGTGACGGCAGGGAACAAGAAACCAGTACCCAGGCATGAGTACTGGAAGCTAACCATTCAAGTGGGAGAGTATGTCCTCAGAGGACAAGGAGTAATTGTGACTAATGTACTCGATAAGGGGGCCGCAGAGTTCATACTAGGCATGAACATTATGAGACAATCCCCCAGCCCAACCCTATATAAGTAGCAGGTAGCTACACATGGCCCTTTCATTTTCTAGCAGCCTCCCAGTCTGACTGGGAGCACATGGTAAGTGTGCTGTTACACCTTGTTCACACTGGTGTGGTGCTGTGCGGCGTCCGTTGCTGAAGCGGCGCCGTGTCTGTGGGGGGTGTGGCCCGGAGACTGGTTTGGGTCGCACTGGGGCCGCTCTGACAGTGGGTCGTTCCCCTTGTGGGCACTGGTGTCGCGGCGGTGGTGGACGCCGCCCAGTGCTACACCATTTTATGCTAGGGACGTTAGGGACCCACTCATAATAGGTGGCCTTGACGTGGTGAGTGGGCTTTGTACCTTTTGATCAAAATGTATACTAACAACCTGTTAGTTTTGAAATTATGCTGAGAAGCAATTAGATCATAATACAAAATTGTGGTTGTGCGGCCATGTCTGTTTTTTCTACCTGGATTTACATTGTGTATTCTATCCCTTCCCTTTTTTTGTTTTTTCCACTTGGCCTGCACTCCTCCCCACCCCCTCAGCCCAACCCTATATAAGTAGCAGGTAGCTACACAAGGCCCTTTCATTTTCTAGCAGCCTTCCAGTCTGACTGGGAGCACATGGTAAGTGTGCTGTTACACCTTGTTCACACTGGTGTGGTGCTGTGCAGCGTCCGTTGCTGCCGCTGCGCTGTGTCTGTGGGGGGTGTGGCCTGGAAACTGGTTTGGGTGGCACTGGGGCCGTTCTGCCAGTGGGTCGTTCCCCCTGTGGGCACTGGTGTCGCGGCGGTGGTGGACGTCGCCCAGTGCTACACCATTTTATGCTAGGAACGTTAGGGACCCAATCTTAATAGGTGGCCTTGACGTGGCGAGTGGGCATTGTACCTTTTGATCAAAATGTATACTAACAACCTTTTAGTTTTGGAAATTATGCTGAGAAGCAATTAGATCATAATACAAAATTGTGGATGTGCGGCCATGTCTGTTTTTTCTACCTGGATTCACATTATGAGACACTGTTTTGATGAAATAGTAGAATCTTTGCATGCCTCTCTCCCTCACATGTTACCTTCAGGGCCGGCGGGCTGCGCAACACCACTTGAAGACTCTTCAAGCAGAGCAAAAATTTGTCAACCGCCAGGGAGAGATCTACCTGGTAAGGATTCAGGTCATCAGGTCAGTAGTCTTACAGCCTCATACAGAAACCTTCATCTGGTGCCGTGCCCGACCTGGGGTTAATAACCAAGATTACCAAGCATTGCTGGAGCCAACACAGCTGGAAGACTACAATTTAGTCCGAGCGGCGAGAAGCCTGCTTACTGTCTCCAATGGGAAAGTCCCGGTCCATGTGGTCAACCTATCTGACTGCCACTATGCTGCCGAACTATACTCCTGTTGCTCAATTGTATCATCTTGGGCCAAAGGACATCCTCACCAAGACGCAGGTGGCCCGACAGCGGACAGCCCACACAGCTCATGGACCTAACACCAGTCATCCTGAGCCATGGTGGACCCAGCTCCAAGTGGGGGACGAGAGCACCCCAAGAGAACAGGTGGGTGGAGTCATTCAAGTGGCCAAACAGTACCAGGAGGCCTTCAGCAAGCACCCCACCAATTTTGGCTGGACTACTATGATACAGCACCGGATCCTGACAGGCAAAAGTCCCCCAATCAAGGAGAGACACAGTGGACCCAGCTATGTACCAGATGGTCAAGAAAATGTTGACTGAAATGAAGGAGGCTGATGTCATCCAGGAGAGTCAGAGTCCCTGGGCTGCTCCCTTGGTCCTTGTTAAGAAGAAAAATGGGACTATCCATTTCTGCATGTACTATTGGAAGTTGAATAACGTCACGCATAAAGATGCCTACCCTCTACCCCGGATTGAAGAGTCCTTAACTGCTTTGGGATCAGCCGCATACTTCTCTACATTGAATTTGACCAGTGGATATTGGCAAGTGCCGATGGCTGAAGAGGACCGGGAAAACACGGCATTCGTGACTCTGAGGGGGTTATTTGAATTCAAGAGCATGCCCTTTGGGCTATGCAACGCCCCTGCTACCTTCCAACACCTGATGGAGCGATGCCTAGGACATCTAAACTTCCAAAGCGTGCTGTTATATCTGGATAATGTCATTGTCTATTCAGACTTATCAGGAGCATCTTGACCACTTGACAGAGGTATTCCAAGTCTTGATCTATCATGGATTGAAGATTAAGCCCTCTAAATGTAATTTGTTGAAGCTACAGGTCCACTACCTAGGCCATGTCGTCAACACGGAGGGGGTTCAGCCTGACCCAGAAAAAGTGAGTGTTGTCATGAACTGGCCTACTCCACGCACAGTAAAGAACGTTAGGAGCTTCCTTGGATTTTCCAGTTACTACCGCCGCTTCATTCCCCACTTTGCACAGATTGCTGGACCTCTTACAGCTCTCCTCTGGGGTACTGCAAAGGAAAACTATAAAGGAAGACTGCCTATCAAGTGGGCCGAAGATCAGTTAACAAATACAAATACTCTTAAAGGAGTACTCAGGAGCGCTGGTACTTAAAAAGTTTACCTCATCTGATAGCTCTTTCAAAGACCTTTCCAGCGATACCTCATTTGTCAGATTTGGCCCAGCCATTCTCTTGTAATAGCCACCTGTAGCAGTAGGCAGCCATGTCATAAAGACTACATTTCCCATGACTCCCTGCACTAGCTTCCTGTTAGCTGCTGCTTTCTCCCCCTCCCCCCCCCCCCCAGGAAATTATAATAAATTATAATAAAGTAACGCCCACAGCTCCTTCCCTCCTTCCATGTGCCCACTAGCGCAGTGTTTCCCAACCAGGGTGCCTCCAGCTGTTGCAAAACTACAACTCCCAGCTTGACCGGACAGCCAAAGGCTGTCCGGGCATGCTGGGAGTTGTAGTTTTGCAACAGCTGGAGGGTCCACAGCTGGGAGACCACTGTCTTACACATGTATCCATGTTACAGCAGGGCTATAGAGTTTGGGGTGACCCCACAAAGCTGCTTCACTACAGACTCCCTAAAGTTAAAGGGGCTCCCCCATTACAACACACATTATATGTAATGCATTCCTGCAAACAGTGCCCATGCTGCCCCCAGTTCTGCAAAGTAACTCACTGCTCCTTGCACTGGGCACCCCAACCCCAGAGAGTAGTTCCCCCCAGGGTCCAGGCTGTGCCCCCTCCTCACCTGGCACACCTGCCCCTTCTCCCCTGCAGGGGGCTCCTCTCTCTCCCACTCACACACAACTAGTGAAAGTTTTGCCGGTGGCCAAGCATGCTGCCATTGCCACCCTCCCCCGGTCTGTAGTGTCACTCACCCCGGAGACTGAGGGATGATGCCCGCCGCTCTGCCCTGCTGTCACCGCCGCCTCCACTTGTGGCTCCTCCGCCGTCCTCCTCCTCCCTGACCCCGGGTCCGCGCAGCTGTAATGCCGGAGAACACACAGGCGCGCCCCCGAGACCTGAGGCTTCCAGGCGGGGCGGATCATATACTGGGGGATAGGGCGAGATCAGCGGCTAAAGGGAGGCACAGGGTATAGGGAGAGCAGGGGGTGCTGGAGCGGTGTACAGTGTATATAGTACTCGAGGAACAGTATATGGAAGTACATTCTATGTAGCGCAGGCGCAGCACTAGCATTAGCCCTACGCTATTTGCGTAGTACTGCGCATGCGCAGAATAAATCAACTTTGGGGGAGTAGCCGACTCCGGGCTGGGAGGCCGGCACAGCCCGCAGTGACTCATGGGAGCGATGAGTCACCAGGCGAAGATGGCGGCAGATCAAGAAGAAATACAGGTCGAGCGTCATCAGAAGACCCAGCTTCCGGCCAGAGAGAAAAGCAAGGAGAAGACCGGGAAAAAGACCATATGGAAAACGTGAGTATATTAGAATATTATATAACTTTGCCTCATGCTACAATTCCCCTATAAAAGGTTAGCTTCGGAGTACTCCTTTAAGTATTTGTTGACCGAACCACCTATCCTGGCGTATCCTGATTATGGTCAGCCTTTCAGAATGTATACCGACGCCAGCTGTGAAGGCTTGGGTGCTGTCTTGTCCCAGGTTCAAGAAGGTAAAGAAAGGGTGCTAACCTATGCCAGCAGACATCTACGAGGTGCAGAGAAGAATGGCTCCAATTACAGTTCCTTCAAGTTGGGGCTCCTCGCTTTGGTCTGGGCAGTTACCGAGAAGTTCAATGACTATCTAGCAGCTACCCCTTTCACCGTCTACACGGACAACAATTCGTTGGCCCATCTTAATATTGCCAAGTTGGGAGCCATTGAACAGCGGTGGGCCTCCAGGCTAGCAAACTATGACTTCAACATCAAATACCAAAGTGGCAAGTCTACCGTGAATGCAGATGTGCTGTCCCGAATGGCCGGAAGACCTCTATACATGGAAGACTCTACAGGCCGAAAGTCGAGTCATGGGGGATCTGTTGGACTACCTATTGATGAAGAAGGTACCAACCCGTCTACGCCGGTCTCAGTGTGACTATGAGTTGAAGAGGTTGTGGCGACAAAGGAACTGACTGTTTGTACACAAGGGACTGTTGTACCGGAATTCCCTGGATCCAGTCTCTGGTGAGCGACTCCATCAGATCCTGATTCCCCGAAGGTATGCTGCAATGGTCCTCAACGCCTACCATGATCAGTTGGGGCACTTTGCAATCCACAAGACTGAGTCCACTGTCAGGCAGAGGTTTTATTGGATCGGGATGCGAAGTGACATCGAAAGATGGTGTGGTGAATGAACTGTCTGTAACGTCACCAAGAATCTCCGCAAGGATGCAAGAGCACCTCTTCACCCCATCCAAAGTGAAAGGTCTATCCAGTTGGTTGCGTTGGACCATGTAAAGTTGTCTACTAATCGGGCTGGATGCTCTTACACTCTCACCATGGTGGATCACTACTCCAAGTAGTATCTGTCAAGGCCCTCACAATGAAGACTGCTGCACAGATGTTCTACTCCAACTGGGTCCAAACCCTGGGATGTCCGGAGTCGGTCCTCACAGATCGGGGAACAGCCTTCGAGGCTCAACTGTTCCAGGAATTTTTTCAGTTCCATGACTGCAATAAGCTCCAGACAACAGCTTACCACCCCTAGGGTAATGGATTATGTGAATCAATCAGGTCTTCATACACATGCTGCGAGCAGCCTCAGTGTCCAAGCATGAAGAGTGGCCCCGGTTGTTGCCAGAGTTGTTGGAGATCTACAATAACACCATCCATTGCTCCACGGGGTACACTCCATTCTTCCTGATGATGGAACGGCATGGACAACTGACAAAAGCATTTGGGCTACAAGCGCCCTTTAACACCTCTCCACAGGTTTCACAAGACTGGGTCTCCGATCATCAGAGGAGAATCCAAGAAGCGAAGGAGATTGTTGGGAAAAAAATGGCCCAGGAAAGACAGCAGAGAGACTATAACCGTCATTCTTCTGCCAAGCCTTTACAATTTTGAGATAGAGTTTGGGTGCGGAAGTTCCCAAGGACGCATAAGTTGGACTCCATTTTGGGAAACGGAACCCTACACTATTACCGCAGTGCCATATCCAGACTAAGATGTCTATGAGGTCCAGAAGACTTGCTACGAACCGCAGGTGGTCCATCGAAATTGCATAAAACTGTGCCTCAGAGAAGAACGGCCTGAGCCTCCTCTCCTTACTCCCACAGCTGCTAGACCAGTGAGGGAGTATGTACAAGGAGAAGGAATCCACCTGTCAATGGAAGTACCGATGTTCTCCTCTAACCAGCCTGCAGTCTTCTGTGCTATGCCATACCAAGCACCAGTACAACAATCCCTGGTTTCCTCACCTGCTTCTAACCTGTCTCCTGTTGCTTCTGCTTTCATTCCGGATTCAAGTTCACCAGTTTGCATGGATCCTACAGGTCCAGGACCAAGTACAGTTCCTGAATCCAGTCCGCAAGAGTGTCCTTCTACTTTGGAAACACAAAGGGCTCCTGAAGAAGAGAGTGTTCCTGAGACCCAAGAGGTGGTGTTGCGTCGGTCCCAAAGGTCGACACAAGGACAGTTACCTGCACGATATCAAGACTGACTTCAGTAGTGTACACACAAATTCAGTACACAAAAACTTAAATAGTGTACACACATAAATTCAGTACACATAAATCACGTCATGTACAGCAGTCACAAACTTCAGTCAAATGTACATCAGGGACTGTAACCTTCCAATACCAGTCCACACTACTGTTAGTAACTAAAATGTTGCATAACTAATGTACTTTATTGTCTTTGCGTGCCCAGGGTACTTTTGTGGCCAGAAGGTATTCCTTTAGCTGACCAAATGCCCTTACAAAAGTAAGGTAACAGAACGTCAAATGTTATCTAGAGTAAAGTGTTCTAGGGGTAAGTGTGTGATGCCGATAGACCCTAGCAGCCAAGGCATTGGCCAGAAAGCCTCAGGCAACCCAATCCGCAACCAGTGTCTAACAGCAAAAATAAATAGTGGTGTAATATGTCTAACAGAAACAATAAATAGAGATATAATTTCAAAGTGTATGTATAAGCATTGCCGTTAACATGCATACCAAGTCTAATAGTCAAATTTCAGTCAAATGTCAGTCATACTCTACTAGTCAGATAAATGTCAGTCATAGTCAGATATATCCTAGTACTAATCAAATGTCATAAAGTGTGATGTCATAATCGTAATAAAATGTTCTAGTCGGTCAGAAATGTGTAGTCAACTATGTCTAATATCTGCATAGTCATTAGATGTGCATAATTTATTGTTATACCTACTTAAAGAAAAAGGGTATTGTTATAAATCATGTCACTATAGTCATGGTCAATCAGAAATGTGTAGTCAACTATGTCTAATATCTGCATAGTCATTAGATGTGAATAATATATTGTTATACCTACTTAAAGAAAAAGGATATTGTTATAAAGCATGTCACTATAGTCATGGTCATATTCACAAGGATGCATTATCTTTATCTCAACCTTATTTGAATCCTCATCTCAAGCAAGTCCTAAAGTTATCCTGTTTTATCCATTCATCAAATTTGCAGAGCATGTATGGACATTATACTGTATACAGAGACTCTTATCATCAGATTATCATTTTTTTGTTTATTTTATCAGCCTGGAATTGGACGTTGTATGTAATGCTTCAGGACTGCATATGGCCCAGTGGCCATTTCGCTCCTCTCCCTAAGGGGACAGACGTCGAGGGCGACTTTTATTAAGTAAGGGGGTTTTGGTGTCCCAGTACAGAACACCGTTCTGTACAGTCCTTAAGTCCCCTCAGGCAGAGTCCTTCACGTCCACAGGGCCTCCTGCAGGGTTTCCCCCAGGTTATATGGTATAAGTGCCTTGTATATTCAATATGTTCATTTATTGTCTGTGTCAGTATGTATAAAGCTGTACAGATTGTATAAAATGTTGGTCATGTGTCTTGTAATCACATGATATACCCAGAGTTTCAAGGGCACAGATACCCCAGGCAACCAGCTACCAATGGGCTTTAGTCCAGCCCCCTAGTATAAAAGGAGCTGTAGTCTGTATATTCGCTCTCTTGTTCCTGCACTCTCTTAGTTCCTGGCATTAAAGAAAGCATAAAGTCCTGTACCATTCAAGTTCAGCTTATCTAGGCCAAAGCCTAAGAACCTGCAGCCACAACTAAACTGTAAGTGAAATCTACCTCTACAATTCAAGTTCACTACTGTCCCGCCAAAGTTACAACAGTAGTACAGTGGCCTGCATCATTACTACAATAACTACAAGTCCAAGTAAGCCTGAGAGGTTCCCTGTGTTCGGTCACCTCTGTGGAAGTTGGCTAGTTGTAAAGACTGTTATCTGCCTTTTCCAAGTAAAAGTTCAAGTTGCTTCAAATCCTTGCTGTGGACTCTCATTTACTGCATGCCGTTTCTTGGCTGGTTGTTGGCTATGCCCTATACCAAAACAACCACATCCAGGTGTCACGAACACTAGGGGTTAACAACATCTTGCCCCAGGGGTTAATACCATCTTACCCCACCACTCACTGCAACACTGTGGTCACCACAATGCAATATGTTCACAGCCTCTGGAAAATGTTTTACTGAAGCAGACACACGTGCTGTATTTTGCTGCTGCATATTTTCCTACCTATTGAAGTCAATGGGTAGCAAAATACACAGCTGATTTTGCTACACATTGATTTCAATGGGTAGGAAAATACACAGCAGCAAATATGCAGAAAAATACAGCATGCGAGACCCTACCTCTAATTCATTATTACAGAATACAAGTTGTGTAAATTGCATTGCACATACAAATGTATTATATCTGATCTATATTTTTCTGCATCAGGTTGAAATCTACTTCCTTTCTTCGTGCTTCTTGATTATATCCTCCAGCTTTTGCCCATCACTGTCTAGTCTATATACTCCCCAACAGTCCCAAATTTTGTGGACCTGTCCCTAATGTGTGTAAGTGGAGTGAGTAACTGGCTCAATGATAGGAAACAAAGGAAGGTTATTAATGGTATTTACCCTGATTAAGTCACTGTTACTAGTGGAGTACCATATGGGTCCGTTTTGGGTCCTATTCAGTATATATTTATTATTTTATTAAATATTTATTTAATATATATATATATATATATATATATATATATATATATATATATTAATGACCCTGTAAAGGGATTATATAGCCAGTATAAATTTTTACAGATGATGCTATGTACTGCGTTAAGAGGTTAACACAATAGAGAACATAGCTTCTCTGCCTTTTGGCTAAGATAAAGTGTAGCATCAGTTCTTATCAGTGTTCAGTCTTAAAACCACTGAGGCAGAATGGATATATACACGGTGTAGAACAGGTTTCAGGGTTGGTCCAAAGCTACTTGTGTTCCCAGGTTGACCAAATGTGTGGCCCTAAAGTGACTTGACCCTAAGGTCCTCGTATGGTAAGAGCCAAGGCACTGTGCCCCAGGTATAGTGACCCAGAAGTACTGGTGGCACAGACTTATCTCACTTTCACAAAACTTTGCATTCACCTTTTGTTTCCCGGCCATCTGAATGATGGTCTCAGTGGAATTGTTATAGATCTGGCAGATGCACAGGCTGTACTCCCTGCATATATTACTTTATCCAATCTTCATGTAGGAATAGATTAAAGCATGGCACCCACCACAAGATCTTGTACTGTACTGGTACAGCAGTGCAACAAACACCATAGACTGACATGCACAGGAAGAGAGTGCAGGTTCAGATGAGTGACGGTGGCTATGGTCCATTTCATGTTGGTACGATAGACAACAATGTAGAAAAATGACGGTATTCAGGGGAGGCACTGCTCTTATTGGAGGACAGTAAATGAACACAAGCCGGCACAGGACAAAGCAAATCTTTATTCGGTAATTTCGGACAACGCGTTTCGGCAGTAAGCCTTCCTCAGGTCCATAACAAGGGTACTATAAAAACAGAATTGATTCCCTGCTTGTATAAGTGCGCTCCCGGCCCACACTCCCACACCACGCCGGCACCACGCACAGACAGGACCAAGACCAGGTAACTCCTCTTCAAGCAGACAAACACTGCACATCAATTTTTTAATACTTTTTTTACTAGACTATCTTTTCCTCTCATAGTACACTCACTCTATACCTACAACGAAGAGTGGTAAGTTCAAACCTTGCATTTTCAAATACTCTGTTGTTTTCTTGTGGAATAAATGCCGCAGTATGGTAACCATAAATGAATATTGAAATTTTGTTAATTATAAAGTATTGCTTCAATTGCATATTTTAGAGTATCATATTCTTTATATAAACTTTGATACACCTCTATGTACCATGCATCTCAGAGAGATAATGTATATACGTATTTTTTCTTAGAATTATTTTATTTTTAATCTTTACATTGATTATTACTTTTAACTGGAACATGAATTTTATAGTGCTAAATGACACATGTGTATATATGCGTGTAATACACATTTAGATATATATGAAAAGGAAAACAATTTTAATCATATCATTTTATTTCCATTAATCAAAAACAGGGACCTTGTTTCTACATATAGTTATATATATATATATATATATATATATATATATATATATATATATACATACATACATATTTTTCAATACTGTTTTTATAGTGCCCTTGTTATGGACCTGAGGAAGGCTTAATGCCGAAACGCGTTGTCCGAAATTACCGAATAAAGATTTGCTTTGTCCTGTGCCGGCTTGTGTTCATTTACTGTCCTCCAATAAGAGCAGCGCCTCCCCTGAATACCGTCATTTTTCTACATTGTTGTCTATATTACTTACTGGACCCCCTGCCTGAGGGAGCCCAGTGACGGTAGGGAGTGCAGCAGCCCACGCGTTTGTAAGTCAAACACTTATACCCACATACCCACTTGCGGATTGCTTTTACGCATACCCCACAAGGTCAGTATATCACCAAGGTGTGGTGGAGGGTTCACACCGAGATTGATACACGTAATAAGGGAGAGCCCCCTGTCTCTTTTTCTCTTCTCCCTCTTGAAAACTCATGTTGGTATGATGTTTCTTCTGGCCTCTGATGTCACCACATTCTATGTCTTCTGATGTAACTGTACTAGAAGAGATGGAACCATGACATCTAAAGTACACAAAAGCAAGTATGACTGTTATAAACAATATATAACTATAGTAATCTTATAGTCAGACATCAGTCCACTTTTTAGATCTCACTATAAATATTTCAAATAATCAGATTCATACACACACCTAAAATAAACCGACGGACAGCAATAGCTTCATCCGGATGAACAGCTGTCACCTAACAGTCTGGTTAAAAAACATACCTAGGAGCCAATTTTTAAGACTACATAGGAATTGCACAGAAGTGGTGCAGTGCAATATGACCAGGAAGAAGAAACTCTTAAGACGAAATTCACCAGTAAAGGATATGAAGAGATCCAACTAAACACGGGACAACAACAAGTAACGGGATACAAACAGAGCCCAATTAATATCCAAAACAGGACCCTTGGACACAGAAACAAAGGAGGACACTAATAGACAAGGTCAAATAATCAAAATACCCATCATCACCCAATACAATAAACATAGTTTCATATTCCAAAGAATAATAAAACGTCATTGGAACATCCTGTTGAATGACAAGGTATTGGGGGATATAATTCCAGCAGCACCATCCTTTTTTTTTATAAAAAAAAACACCAAATATCAGTAATAAAATATCAGTAATAAAAAAGAACTAAGAATGTGGAGGCCAGCAACTTGGCAACAATTTTTTTACCAATAAATATGTGTATTAGTGCACAACTGCATTTGGGGTTGAGAACCTCCAGCTATTTGAGACCACGTCTTTGTTGTTGTTTAAAGACTGTGAGAGGTAAACAATTTTTTGGGGTCGACTGGGAGGTGTTACGGTCCTGAGGAGAAATCTTGGGAGCCTGAGGAGAATATCCTGGATCGTGACCTTCTCAGAAGTTTTTTGAGTCGAAAAAGGAGGGGGAGACCAAAGGGTGGGGGGGTACTGTTACGTTTTGCGCTCTGGCCGCACACGCTGGCCTGTGAGCACATGGTCCTGTTACCTGCTGCTGGTACGTGCCCGCATGCGAGCCCCAGTCCATCACTCACCTGGTGCTTCTCCTGCCCCAGCCTCTGCCTCACTACTTCGGCGCGTGTGTCCCCTTCCCCTAAGGCACGCGCACCGAAGCTTTAAGACTTAAAGGGCCAGTGCGCTCATTAGTGTGATTCACCTGTTGCTCATTTATATATTCCTCCACCCTCCTCACTCCCCTGCCGGATCTTTGTTGCCTTGAGCCTGAGAGAAAACGTTCCTGTTTCTGCCTTGCCGTGTATCTGATCCTTCGCTTTGTGACCCGACCTTGCTTCTCTTCCGCCTGCCTATTGACCTCCTGCTACGTCCTGACTACGCAATCGTGCCACCTGCCCTGACCTTCTGCTATCCAGACTATGAGCTGCCTTATCCCTCCTGTGCCTCACATCTCCTCAGCCGCCTGTGTAGTCTAGCCATGCCAGGGGTAGCGACCTGGGTGCCGCCTGCCGCAGCAAGTCCATCCCACTTTGCAGCAGGCTCTGGAGAAAACCAGCGGCACCTTAGACTCTTCGCCCTGGTACGGTCCGAGTCATCTGCCACACAGGTCCAGCGGATGCACATCCGGGGTTCCAGTCTTCTGAAACGTGAGTGTTACAGTTATTTTACAATAATAGAAAAAACATCAGCTTACAATTCTATATTTTCTTCCGTCATACTGTAACCCTTCAGAATGGTTTTCATACGTGTTATTCTGAACTTCAGCTGCACTTCAACTGCTTCCAAACTGTGGTTGAGCTGACACATGAGAATAAGCAGGTGTTTAGAGTGACTTCAAGAAACAGCAGCAAGGGGAAATCACAATAACAAAAATCAGCTTGTCTTACTTATACTTCCTCATGAGATAGTAAGAGTATGAGTCATATACATACATGCATGCCATCTCTAGGCTTACAGGTGAAATATTTGGTTGGAAAAACAATAAAGCTTTAGTAGACTGCATAGCTTCGATCAGTAGTCATGTTGTTTACAAATGACGATGTATAATAGGCTGCAAGGACCCAATGAGTTCTAGTTAGATTGTAGCATTCAAATGTATTATCAACTTCCTTAAGATCTTTTATTGCTCCCGGATTATATGGTAACTCTTTATTGCCCTTTTATAAACATCTGTCAGGTGACAATAGTAGTCATCCAAATGCTCATTCGGCAGATATTTATTACTAAAGACTCCACCCAACTACACAGTAGAGAAGAATAAACCACTTCCAGACATTTCTACAGGAATCAACAATTGGGAATGTTGGGTGGGTAGAGGTCACTCAACATATATGTAAGTGTTTGTGAACTCTTAGGGACATATGAGTTGTATAGTCTCACCAAGGTTTGAAAAAGTTCAGAACTCTACTGTTAAAGGGAAACTGACAGATGAATCAACTCCACTAACCTAAATACACATGAGGTTAATATGGGTGATCCCGAGTAAAACAACATTTTGCTTACCCAATCCATTCAGCTGTTGCTGATATATAGCGCAATCTTGCAATATGCAAGTGAACTTATCTGCACTGGAGGTGGGTTTGAAGACTATCTGCATCTCTGACACTGTCCCCTGAGTCCTGTTAATACTGCCCCACTTATCAATATTTATCTCCTACATCACTTTGATGAGTGGGATGATGTGAACAGGAAACAGGGGACAGTATCAAAGGTGCAGATAGTCTTCAGACCTGCCTTGAGAGCCTTTAAAGGGGTACTCCGCTCCAGACATCTTATCACCTATGCAAAGGGCATTGGATAAGATGTCTGATTACGGGGCTCCCGCAACTGGGGACCCCGCAATCTCCCTGCTGCACCCGGCATTTGTTTAGGGCGTCAGATGGAGTGACGGAGCACCAGAGGCTCGTGACGTCACAGCCATGCCCCACTCGTGACGTAATGGCCACGCCCTGCTTGTGACTAGCGATGTCGCGAACATAAAATTCAATGGGCAGGTGAATTTTAAAACCCACAGGGACTCTTTAAGGCCACAATAGTGATTTAAAAGTTGTTTCAAGGGGACTAACACCTGGACTGTGGCGTGCTGGAGTGGGATCCATGGCAAAACTCCCATGGAAAATTACATAGTTGATGCAGAGTCTGGTTTTAATTCATAAAGAGCATAAATCACCTAACATTCCTAAATGGTTTGGAATAACGCGCTTTAGCCCCTTTTAGGCATCACATAGTTAGATCCCCCTTTAGACAGCACATAGATTCCCCCATATTAGGCAGCACATAGTTAGAGCTCCCCTTTAGGCAGCACATAAGATTCCCCCATATTATGCAGCACATAGTTAGAGACCCCCTTGAGGCAGCAGTGCTAACCTCTGAGCCACCATGCTACCCTTAGCATACATCTAATATCCACGGTTGCTAAAATGGACAGAGATGTCAGCAGAGAGTACCAAAAAAATTAGGCATGTACACATGGATGAAAAATTTGGTATTGTCGCAGCCGCATCTGTAGCAGCAGCCAGAAAAATTGCAGCACCAGAAAAAGTGCAGCAGCAGAGGCCATAAAAATTAGGCATGTACACCTGGCTGGAAAATTTGGTATTGTCGCTGCTGTAGCAGTGGCCATAAAAATTGCAGCATCATAACAAGTGCAGCAGCACAGGCCAGAAAAATTAGGCATGTACACATGGATGAAAAATTGGGTATTGTCGCAACCGCAGCTGTAGCAGTGGCCAGAAAAATTGCAGCACCATAACAAGTGCAGCAGCAGAGGCCAGAAAAATTTGGCACGTACACCTGGCTGGAAAATGTGGTATTGTCGCAGGCAGGCAGAAAGTGCCCCAAAACATTGCGGCTTGAACTTTAGTTGGTGGCGGATAAGTCACGCAAGTCATCCGACATTCAGAGTTCAAATACAGCAGCGTGTGGACCATTTTTAGCCCAAGGTAGCTCATCTGATCAGGCCTTGTTCAGTCAAATGTATCACCCAGTGTCAGTCCCTTCGGGATCCATCCCTCATTCATCTTAATAAATGTGAGGTAATCCAGACTTTTTTGACCAAGGCGACTCCTCTTCTCAGTGACAATACCTCCTGCTGCACTGAAGGTCCTTTCTGACAGGACACTTGAAGCGGGACAGGCCAGAAGTTTGAGCGCAAATTGGGATAGCTCAGGCCACAGGTCAAGCCGGCACACCCAGTAGTCAAGGGGTTCATCGCTCCTCAGAGTGTCGATATCTGCGGTTAAGGCCAGGTAGTCTGCTACCTGTTGGTCAAGTCGTTCTCTGATGGTGGACCCCGAAGGGCTGTGGCGATGCGTAGGACTTAAAAAGCTCCGCATGTCCTCCATCAACAGCATGTCTGTACAGCATCCTGTCCTTGCCGGCTTGTTCGTGGGAGGTGGAGGAGGATTACTTTCACCTCTTCCCCTGTTAGATCCCTGTTGTGCTTTGACATGACCCTTATACGCTGTGTACAGCATACTTCTTAATTTATTTTGGACCTGCTGAATCCTTACCGCCTTGCTGTAATGCGGTAACATGTCAGGCACTTTATGTTTATACTGGGGGTCTAGTAGCGTGGACACCCAGTACAGGTCGTTCTCCTTCACCCTTTTTATACGAGGGTCCCTCAACAGGCACGACAGCATGAAAGACCCCATTTGCACAAGGACGGATGCCGAGCTACTCATGTCCCGTTCCTCGTCCTCAAGGAGCACCATGGGATGCCTGCTGTGGTTGGTCTTCCTCCTCCTCTTCAAAGCCTCCTCCTCTGACTCCTCTTCCTCACAATCCTCTTCCAGCGTTGCCGCAGGTCCAGCAAGCGATGCTGATAAGGCTGTTTCTGGTGGTGTCCACAACTCTTCCTCTTCACGCTCATCTTTTGCCTGATCCAGCACTCTTCGCAGGGCACGCTCCAGGAAGAAAACAAACGGTATGATGTCGCTGATGGTGCCTTCGGTGCAATTGACCAGGTTTGTCACCTCCTCAAAAGGACGCATGAGCCTACAGGCATTGCGCATGAGCCTCCAGTAACGTGGCAAAAAAATTCCCAGCTCCGCAGATGATATCCTACCACCCTGGTCATACAAATATTCGTTGACCGCTTTTTCTTGTTGGAGCAGGTGGTCGAACATTAGGAGTGTTGAATTCCAATGTGTCGGGCTGTCGCAAATCAAGCACCTCACTGGCATGTTGTTTCGCCGCTGGATATCTGACATGTGTGCCATGGCCGTGTAGGAACGCCTTAAATGGCCACACACCTTCCTGGACTGCTTCAGGACATCCTGTAAGCCTGGCTACTTGAGCACAAAGAGTTGTACAATCAGATTACACACATATGCCATGCACGGCACATGTGTCAACTTGCCCAACCTCAATGCCGCCAACAAATTTGTTCCGTTGTCTCAAACCACCTTGCCGACCTCCAGTTGGTGCAAAGTCAGCCACTGGTCCACCTGTGCGTTCAGGGCCGACAGGAGCGCTGGTGCGGTGTGAGTCTCCGCTTTGAGGCAAGTCAACCCCAAGATGGCGTGACACTGCCGTATCCGGGATGTGGAATAGCACCACGGGATCTGGGGGGTGCCGGTGATGTGGAGCAAGATGCAGCAATGGAAGAGGACTCGGCCGAGGATGTTATGGAAGAGGATGGAGTAGGAGGAGTAGAGGAGGTGGCAGCAGGCCTGCCTGCAAGTCGTGGCGGTGTCACCAACTCCTCTGCAGAGCCATGCATTCCATGTTTGTCAGCCGTCACCAGGTTTACCCAATGCGCTGTGTAGGTGATATACCTGCCCTGACCATGCTTTGCAGACCAGGTATCAGTGGTCAGATGGACCCTTGCCCCTATACTGTGTGCCAGACATGCCATAATTTCCTTTTGCACAATGGAGTAAAGGTTGGGGATTGCCTTTTGTGCAAAAAAATTTCGGCCGGGTACCTTCCACTGCGGTGTCCCAATGGATATAAATCTTTTAAAGGCCTCAGACTCCACCAGCCTGTATGGTAAAAGCTGGCGGGCTAGCAGTTCCGACAAGCCAGCTGTCAGACGCCGGGCTAGGGGGTGACTTTGAGACATTGTCTTCTTGCGCTCAAACATCTCCTTGACAGATACCTGACAGTGGGCAGATGAGCAGGAACTGCTTAAGGCAAGAGACGGAGAGGCAGATGGTTGAGAGGGGGCAAGGAGGGCAGCAGTGGTTGACGTGGCTGAAGATGCTGGACCAGGAGGAGGCTGGCGGCTTTGACTTTGTGTGCTGCTTGTACTGACGTGTTGATCCCATAGGCGTTTGTGATGTGACATCATGTGCCTTCGCAAAGCAGTTGTGCCTAGGTGGGTGTTGGACTTCCCACGACTCAGTTTCTTCTGGCACAGGTTGCAAATGGCCTCGCTGCTGTCAGAGGCAGACACACAAAAAAAATGCCACACTGCTGAGCTCTGCGATGACGGCATTCTGGTGGTGGCAACAGCATGTGTTGATTGGCGTCCCGTCTGGCTGACCCCGGGTGCCGATGCATGCTGTCTGACTGTGCCACTAGCTCCTTGTGACGACCTCCCCCTGCTTCCAACTCGTCTCCTCCTCCTCTCTGTCTCCCCATCTGAACTTTCCCCCTCTTCTTCTCTTCTAGAAGGCGCCCATGTGGCATCCACGGACACATCATCATCATCAACACCTTCACCGGTATCTGACACCTCAAGAAAGGAAGCAGCAGCGGGTACAACATCATCACACCATACGTCCATGTGTGTAATGCTGCCTGACTGAGACATATCCCTGTTAACTACATCATCTGGCAATAATGGTTGCGCATCACTCATGTCTTCAAACTGATGTGTAAATAACTCCTCTGACGGATCAAGTAAAGCTGCTGTGGTGCTAGTGTTGGTGGTGGCGGCAGGCGGGCAAGTGGTAGCATGAGAGGTGCCCAAAGCTAAGCTAGAGGAGGAGAAGGATGGTGCATCAAGGTTCCAAGCGGAAGCTGTAGTAGATTGGGTGTCTTGTGATTGTCAGTCAACTAAGTCCTCAGAACTTTGGGGGTTCAGGGTACGTGGCCTCTGGACACTAGCCATTCTAGGGCCAAATGGAATCCCAGCACCACGATGGCCCCTGCGGGGTAGCCTTCCTCTGCCTGTTATTTTTTTGGTTAAATTTGCTCAAGTGTCACACCAAATGTGATTTGCACTAGGGTGACACAATTTGCCCTGCAGGCAAAAAAAAAACTGGTAACTTTGACGTGAACTGACAGTAACGACTGGTTTTATTTAACAGTCAAAAAAGGTATTTTTTTTTTTTAAATTTGCACAACTGTCACACCTAATGTGATTTGCACTAGGGTGACACAATTTGCCCTGCAGGCAAAAAAAATTGGCGACTGTGACATGAACTAACAGTGATGACTGGTTTTATTTAACAGCCAAAAAAGGTATTTTTTATTTTATTTGCACAACTGTCACACCTAATGTGATTTGCACTAGGATGACACAATTTGCCCTGCAGGCAAAAAAACTGGCAACTGTGATGTAAACGGACAGTGACGACTGGCTTTATTTAACAGCCAAAAAAGTTTTTTTTTTTTAAGTTGCACAACTGTCACACCAAATGTGATTTGCACTAGTGTGACAATGAGCAATAAAGCTTGCCAGCGGAGTTCCCCTTTTAAGCATTGGTCCCCAACCAGGGTGCCTCCAGCTGTTGCAAAACACACGGACTGATATATTTCAGCCCTTTGAATACTGTAGTAGTTACTTGCATTAAAGAAAAAAAGCTTGCCAGCAGAGTTCCCCTTTTATGCAGTGGTGACCAACCAGGGTGCTTCCAGCTGTTGCAAAACACACGGACTGATATCTTTCAGCCCTTTGAATACTGTAGTAGTTAGTTGCTTGAAAGAACTTAAGTTTTATACTGGAGTACCCCTTTTAACCAGCGGTTCCCTCCCAACCAGGGTGCCTCCAGCTGTTGCAAGACACACGGACTGATATCTTTCAGCCCTAAAACAATTTTTTTTGGGTGCTGTCCTTAACCCCTTAAGGACCAGGCCATTTTACACCTTAAGGACCGAAGCGTTTTTTTGCAATTCTGACCACTGTCACTTTAAACATTATTAACTCTGGAATGCTTTTAGTTATCATTCTGATTCCGAGATAGTTTTTTCGTGACATATTCTACTTTAACTTAGTGGTAAAATTTTATGGTAACTTGCAACCTTTCTTGGTGAAAAATCCCAAAATTTGATGAAAAAAATGAAAATTTAGCATTTTTATAACTTTGAAGCTCTCTGCTTGTAAGGAAAATGGATATTCAAAATATATATTTTTTGGGTTTACATATACAATATGTCTACTTTATGTTTGCATCATAAAATTTATGAGTTTTTACTTTTGGAAGACACCAGAGGGCTTCAAAGTTCAGCAGCAATTTTGAAATTTTTCACAAAATTTTCAAACTCACTATTTTTCAGGGACCAGTTCAGTAGTTTTGAAGTGGATTTGAAGGGTCTTCATATTAGAAATACCCCATAAAAGACCCCATTATAAAAACTACACCCCCCAAAGTATTCAAAATGACATTCAGTAAGTGTATTAACCCTTTAGGTGTTTCACAGGAATAGCAGCAAAGTGAAGGAGAAAATGTTCTTGTAGACCCAATTTTTGAATTTTTGCAAGGGGTAAAAAGGAGAAAATTTTTACTTGTATTTGAAACCCAATTTTTCTCGAGTAAGGACATACCTCATATGTCTATGTTAATTGTTCGGCGGGCGCAGTAGAGGGCTCAGAAGGGAAGGAGCGACAAATGGTTTTTGGGGGGCATGCCGCATTTAGGAAGCCCCTATGGTGCCAGGACAGCAAAAAAAAACACATGACATACCATTTTGGAAACTAGACCCCTCAGGGAACGTAACAAGTGGTAAAGTGAACCTTAATACCCTACAGGTGATTCACGACTTTTGCATATGTAAAAAATATATATATATTTTTTACCTAAAATGCTTGGTTTCCCAAAAATTTTACATTTTTAAAAAGGGTAATAGCAGAAAATACCCCCCAAAATTTGAAGCCCAATTTCTCCCGATACAGAAAACACCTTGCATGGGGGTGAAAAGTGCTCTGCTGGCGCACTACAGGTCTCAGAAGAGAAGGAGTCACATTTGGCTTTTTGAAAGCAAATTTTGCTCTGGGGGCATGCCGCATTTAGGAAGCCCCTATGGTGCCAGAACAGCAAAAAAAAAAACACATGGCATACCATTTTGGAAGCTAGACCCCTCGGGAAACGTAACAAGGGGTAATGTGAACCTTAATACCCTACAGGTGTTTCACGACTTTTGCATATGTAAAAAAATATATATTTTTTTTACCTAAAATGCTTGGTTTCCCAAAATGTTTACAATTTTAAAAAGGGTAATAGCAGAAAATACCCCCCAAAATTTGTTAGGCAATTTCTCCCGAGTACGGCGATACCCCATATGTGGCCCTAAACTGTTGCCTTGAAATACGACAGGGCTCCAAAGTGAGAGCGCCATGCGCATTTGAGGCCTAAATTAGGGACTTGCAGGGGTGGACATAGGGGTATTCTACGCCAGTGATTCCCAAACAGGGTGCCTCCAGCTGTTGTAAAACTCCCAGCATGCCTAGAAAGTCAACGGCTATCTGGCAATACTGGGAGTAGTTGTTTTGCAACAGCTGGAGGCTCCGTTTTGGAAACAGTGGCGTACCAGGCGTTTTCATTTTTATTGGGGAGGGGAGGGGGGTTGTATAGGGGTATGTGTATATGTAGTGTTTTTTACTTTTTATTTTATTTTGTGTTAGTGTAGTGTTTTTAGAGTACAGTCACACGGGCGGGGGTTCACAGTAGTTTCTCGCTGGCAGTTTGAGCTGCGGCAGAAAATTTGACGCAGCTCAAACTTGCAGCCGGATACTTACTGTAATCCTCCCCCCATGTGAGTGTACCCTGTACATTCACATTGGGGGGGGGGGGGGACATCCAGCTGTTGCAAAACTACAACTCCCAGCATGTACGGTCTATCAGTGCATGCTGGGAGTTGTAGTTTTGCAACCGCTGGAGGCTCCGTTTTGGAAACAGTGGCGTACCAGACGTTTTTCATTTTTATTGGGGAGGGGGGCTGTGTAGGGGTATGTGTATACGTAGTGTTTTTTACTTTTTTTTATTGTGTGTTAGTGTAGTGTAGTGTTTTTAGGGTACAGTCGCATGGGTGGGGGTTCACAGTAGTTTCTCGCTGGCAGTTTGAGCTGCGGCAGAAATTTTGCCGCACCTCAAACTTGCAGCCGGATACTTACTGTAATCCTCCGCCCATGTGAGTGTACCCTGTACATTCACATTAGGGGGGGGGGGGGGGGGGGGGACATCCAGCTGTTGCAAAACTACAACTCCCAGCATGTAAGGTCTATCAGTGCATGCTGGGAGTTGTAGTTTTGCAACAGCTGGAGGCACACTGGTTGTGAAACACCGAGTTTGGTAACAAACTCAGTGTTTTGCAACCAGTGTGCCTTCAGCTGTTGCAAAAGCTACAACCCCCAGCATGTACGGACAGCGGAAGGGCATGCTGGGTGTTGTAGTTATGCAACAGCTGGAGGCATACTACTTTGGCTGGGGATGCTGGGGATTGTAGTTATGCAACAGCTGGAGACACACTGGTTTGCTACTTAACTCAGTGTGCCTTCAGCTGTTGCAAAACTACAACTCTCAGCAGTCACCGACAGCCAACGGGCATGCTGGGAGTTGTAGTTATGCAACCACCAGATGCACCACTACAACTCCCAGCATGCACTTTAGCTGATTGTGCAAGCTGGGAGTTGTAGTTATACAACAGCTGAAGGTACACTTTTCCATAGAAAGAATGTGCCTCCAGCTGTTGCAAAACTACAAGTCCCAGCATGCCCATAAGGGAATGCTGGGAGTTGTGGTGGTCTGCCTCCTGCTGTTGCATAACTACAGCTCCCAGCATGCCCTTCTTGCATGCTGGGAGCTGTTGCTAAGCAACAGCAGGAGGCTGTCACTCTCCTCCTGCTGCTGCCGGCACACAGGTCAGTCCCTCGTCGTCGCCGCCGCAGCCGCACCTGGGGCCCCGATTCCAATATTGACGCCGGGGATCGGGGTCCCCAGCACCCGGGGTGCACATCCCACACCCGCTCACGTCCTAAGGAAAGGGGGCGGAGCGGGTTGCGGGAGTGACACCCGCAGCAGGCGCCCTGATTGGTCGGCCGGTAATCCGGCCGGCGAATCAGGGCGATCGTGAGGTGACACCAGTGCCACCTCACCCATGCTGGCTCTGGCTGTTCGGGGCCGTCTCTGACGGCCCCGATCAGCCAATAATTCCGGGTCACAGGGTCACTGGAGACCCGATTGACCCGGAATCCGCCGCAGATCGCTGGACTGAATTGTCCAGCGATCTGCGGCCATCGCCGACATGGGGGGTCATAATGACCCCCCTGGGCGATATGCCCCGATGCCTGCTGAACGATTTCAGCAGGCATCGGGCACCGGCTCCGCTCCAGATGGTTGCGGGGGGCCGGTAAAACACATGACGTTCTCATACGTCATGTGTCCTTAAGGACTCGGAAATGGAGACGTATGAGAACGTCATGTGTCCTTAAGGGGTTAAAGCAGATGTTACACTAGTGCTTTAGAAGTAAACTGGACCCTGAATACACCACCTAGCAGCAACCTAGCTATCGCTTTCCCTATACAGCAGGAGCAGCTTCTTTGACCCTCCACTTCCTAAGCCTGCAGCATGCTGAATGAGGGTAAAATGGCATCCATGCAAGAGGTAGGAGGGTCTGGAAGGGAGGGACTGCTGCTGATTGGCTATAATGTGTCTGCTGACTCTTACTCACAGGGTCAAAGTTTACTGCAATGTTATAGTATAGGGGGCGGATCGAACTTCACATATGTTCGCCCGGCGATGCGAACGCGAACGTGCTAAATTCGCCGGGAACTGTTCGCCGGCGAACAATTCGCGACATCTCTACTTGTGACATCATGGCCACATTCCCGCAATGCAAGTCTGTAGGAGGGGGCATGATCCCATCACGCCCCCTCCCATAGACTTGCATTGAAGGGACTTGGCCGTGACATCATGAGCTAGAAATGACCTTGACGTCACGAGCCTCCTCCCCACATCGCCAGTCATCCTGCACAATGCAAAGTTCGCTCCGTGCATCGGATGTCTGGGGTGCCGCAGCAGAGATCCTCTTATCCCCTTATCCCCTATCATTTGAATAGGGGATAAAATGTCTAGGGGCAGAGTACCCCTTTAATATGTTTTATGGCTGTTGTTCCGGAGGTAAAAAGAACAATTTTGCAATATGCAAATGTACTCTTAAAGGTGTAGTCCTCCCCAGACATCTTATCCCCTATCCAAAGGTTAGGGGAAAAGATGTCTGATCGCGGGGGTCCCGCCACTGGGGACCCTCCGGGATCTCTGCAGTGCCACCCTGCTGTCATCACTACAGAGCAAATTGCGGGATGATGGGGCGATGCAGGGGACGGAGCATTGTGATGTCACAGCTCTGCCCCACGTGACGTTACGCCCCATCCCCCTTAATACAAGTCTATGGGAGAGGGCGTGATGATCACCACGCCTCCTCTCATAGACTTGTATTGAGTGGGCGGACATGATATCATGGAGGCGGAACCATGGTGTCACGGTGCTCCGTCCCCTGCATTGCCCCGTCATCACGCACAGAGCCAGTGTGCTCTGTAGTAATTAGTGTTGCTCGCGAATATTCGCAATTCGAATATTATTCGCGAATATCGCATATTCGCGAATTCGCGAATTTCGCGAATATAGCGCTATATATTCGTAATTACGAATATTCGTTTTTTTTTTTTTTTTTCTTCACAGTACACATCACAGTGATCATCCCTCTCTGCTTCCAGCTTGTGTGGTGTAAAGAAGGCTCTAATACTACTGTGCGAGACTGGCTACGAAAATTCGCATATGCGAAAATTAACATATGCTAATTTTCGCATATGCGAATTTTCGCGTATGTTAATTTTGTATATGCTAATTTTCACATATGTTAATTTTCACGTACGCGAATTTTCGCATATGCGAAAATAAAACGAGGATATAACGAATATGCGAATATTCGCGAATATATGACGAATATTCGTCCATATATTCGCGAATATTCGCGAATTCGAATATGGCCTATGCCGCTCAACACTAGTAGTAATGACGGCGGGGTGGTGCTGCAGAGATCGCGGGGTTCCCGTCTAACCTTTGGACCTTTTGATCCTTTTCCCCTAACATTTGGACCGGTGGAAAATAATTTTTTTGTAAATCAACTGGTGCCAGAAAGTTAAACAGATTTGTGAATTACTTCTATTTAAAAATCTCAATCCTTCCAGTACTTATCAGCTGCTGTTTGCTCCACAGGAAGTTCTTTCCTTTTTTATTTATTTTTCTGTCTGACCACAGTGCTATCTGCTGACATCTCTGTCCATGCCAGGAACTGTCCGGAGCAGGATAGGTTTGCTATGGGGATTTGTTTCTACTTTGGACAGTTCCTCACATGGACAGAGGTGTCAGCAGGTGGTCAGACAGAAAAGAAATTCAAAGAGAAAAGAACTTCCTGTGGAACATACAGCAGCTGATAAGTACTGGAAGGATTGAGATTTTTAAATAGAAGTTATTTACTAATCTGTTTACCTTTCTGGCAGTACATTTCCCAACTTGATATCCAAGTCCAGATCACTTTTGTTCTCAATCTTTTCAAGATTCCAAATACAATTTTTATAAAATTAATACTTTGAGTACAGTGCTTTAACCTCTTAAAGACCAAGCCCATTTTCACCTTAAAAGGGTACTCCTCCCCACACCCCCTCCCATAGACTTGTATTGCGGGGGCAGGCCGTGAAGTCATGAGGGGGTGGAGCCGTGACGTCACGATGCTCTGGCCCCTGTATCACCGGTCATTACGCACAGAGCGAATTTGCTCTGTGCAGTAATGATAGCGGGGTGCTGCAGCCGAGATCCCGGGGGTCCCCATCAGCGGGATCCCGGCAATCTGACATCTTATCCCCTATCCTTTGAATAGGGGATAAGATGCTAGGGGCAGAGTACCCCTTTAAGGACCAGAGTGTTTTTTTTGCACATCTGAACAGTGTCACTTTAAGCAATAATAACTCTGGGATGCTTTTACTTATGAATTTGATTCCGAGATTTTTTTTTTTTTTGGGACATATTCTACTTTAACATAGTGGTACATTTTTTTAAATATTTGTATCGATTAAAAAATTTAGCATTTTCCTAACTTTGAAGCTCTTTTGCTCGTTTTTACTTTTGGAAGACATCAGAGGGCTTCAAATTTCATCAGCAATTTTCCAATTTTTCTCCAAATTTTCAAAATCGGAATTTTTCAGGGACCATATGGTTTTGAAGTGGATTTGAAGGGCTTTTATGTAGAAAAAAAAAGCATAAATGACCCCATTATAAAAACTGCACCCCTCAAAGTATACTAAATGACATTCAGAAAGTTTTCTAACCCTTTAATTGTTTCATAGGAATAGCAGCAAAGTGAAGGAGAAAATTCAAAATCTTTAATTTTTACACTAGCATGTTCTTGTAGGCATAGTTTTTGAATTTTTACAAGGGGTAAAAGGAGAAAAATCCCCCCAAAATTTCTAACCCAATTTCTCTCAAGTAAGGAAGTACCTCATATGAGGATGTGAAGTGTTCTGCGGGAGCAGTAGAGGGCTCAGAAGGGAAGGAGCGACAATGGGATTTTGAGAGTTTTTCTGAAATGGTTTTTTTTTTGGGGGGGGGGGGCATGTCACATTTAGGAAGCCCCATGGTGCCAGAACAGCAAAAAAAGAAAAAAAAAACACAAGGAATACTATTTTGGAAACTACACCCCTCAAGGAACGTAAAAAGGGATACACTGAGCCTTAACACCCCACAGGTGTTTGATGACTTTTCGTTAAAGTCGGAGGTGTAAGTGAATTTTTTTTTTCACTAAAATGCTAGTTTTCCCCAAAATTTGACACTTTTACAAGAGGTAATAGGAGACAATGCCCCCAACTCCTCTGAGTATACCCCATGT
Organism: Hyla sarda; assembly: GCF_029499605.1. Lineage (NCBI taxonomy): Eukaryota > Metazoa > Chordata > Amphibia > Anura > Hylidae > Hyla > Hyla sarda. The sequence goes on from NC_079190.1 coordinate 408,944,226, forward strand.
GTGGACGTCAAGTGTTCTGCTGGCGCACTACAATGCTCAAAAGAGAAGTCACATTTGGCTTTCAGAAAGCAAATTTTGCTGAAATGTTTTTTTTTTTTTGGGGGGGGGGGGGGGGGCATGTCGAATTTAGGAAGCCCTATGTTGCCAGAACAGCAAAAAAACCTACATAGCATACTATTTTGGAAACTAAACCCCTCAAGGAGTGTAACTAGGGGTACAGTGAGCCTTAACACCCCACAGGTGCTTGACGACTTTTCGTTAAAGTCGGATGTGTAAATTAATAAACATTTTTTTCACTAAAATGCTGTTTTTTCCCCCAAAATCTACCACCAGGTAATAGGAGAAAATGCCCCCCAAAATTTGTAACCCCATTTCTTCTAAGTATGAAAATATCCCATGTGTGGATGTAAAGTGCTCTGCGGGTGAACTACAATGCTCAGAAGAGAAGAAGTGCCATTGAGCTTTTGTAGAGAGAATTTGGCTGGAAGTCAAGTCAGGGGCCATGTGCATTTACAAAGCCCCCATGGCGCCAGAACAGTGGACCCCCCATATGTCACCCTATTTCGGAAACTACACCCCTCACAGAATGTAAAAATGTGACAATTGACAGACTTTTGGAACAGTGGGCTGTGCAAATGAGAAATAACATTTTTCATTTTCATGGACCACTGTTCCAAAAATCTGTCAGACACCAATGGGGTGTAAATGCTCAATGCACCCCTTATTACATTTCATGAGGGGTGTAGTTTCCAAAAAGGGGGCACATGACCTTCATTTTTTATTTTGACCAATGTTTTTATTTTTTGTGTAAATTGTCCCCTTTTCCCTATTTCACCCCCAAAAAGTAGAAAAAATATATTTTATATACATATTTGGTATCGCCACATGCGTAAATATCTGAACTATTAAAATAAAATGTTACTGATACCATACAGTGAACGGCGTGAACGTAAAAAAAAAGTCCAAAATAGCTGCTTTTTTTAAAATAATATTTTATTCCAAAAAAAAATAATAAAAAATGTATTCAAAGTTTTATATAAGCAAATATGTTATAAAAAAGTACAGATCACTGCGCAAAAAATGAGCCCTCATACTGCCGCTTATATGGAAAAATGAAAAAGTTATAGGTCTTCAGTTGCAAGACTCTGGAGGACTCTACACCTTGATGTCCGTGGGACTCCAGAGGCACCAGCAGCTTCAAATATCTGTTTGCTGGTATTTTAGCAGCTACTCTCTTGATCCAATGCATGCATCTGGAAGAAATCTTCCTCAATATGCCTTTATCTGCACAAACCCTCTGTGCTCTGAATCAGCCACAAATCTCTTAATAGTGCGATGATCACGCTTAAGTTTTTGTGAAATACCTCATGTTTTCATACCTCGTCCAAGGCATTGAACTATTTCACTCTTTGCGGCAGCAGAGAGATCCTTTTTCTTCCCCATATTGCTTGAAAATGGTGCTCTGCTTAATAATGTGGAACACCCACCTTAGACACAATGCTATCCATGAGTTAAAGGGGTATTCCAGGCAAAACATTTTTTTATATATCAACTGGCTCCAGAAAGTTAAACAGATTTGCTAATTACTTCTATTAAAAAATCTTAATCCTTTCAATAGTTATTAGCTTCTGAAGTTTTCTGTCTAATGATGATGATGTCAAATCCCGGGAGCTGTGCATGATAGGAGAATATCCCCATAGGAACTGTGCAGCTCCCGGGACGTGAGTCATCAGAAAGCAGTTAGACAGAAATATACAACTCAACTTCAGTAGCTAATAACTATTGCAAGGATTAAGATTTTTTTTAATCTAAGTAATTTACAAATCTGTTTAACTTTCCAGAGCCAGTTGATATATATAAAAAAAAGTTTTGGCCTGGAATACCCCTTTAAACTGAAAAACTAAATATTTCATGTTTGTGACACTTAAATAGAATTTGCATAATAATTTGGAACAGAGTGCAGATATATTTGCTTATCTTGTAATTATTAAATTAATGTCCACCTACTTCAAAGTACTCGAAGTCTAACATGTTCAAAGTCTATAAAGTATTAAATCAATGGTGACAGCTACAAGAGTTCTGCTGATTGACTTGGTTGGCTCTTTTGTGTATATTCTGTGATAACATGATTTGCCTCAAATTTAACATAATAACATATCAGTGGTGGATTCACAAGCCTATAAAATTTCGTTGAAACTGGCCAAGCATAAAAGGATGGTATGTCATGAGTATGTCTGTAAGAGCCATGCAGTTTAAGTCTGTTTTACAATAAGGGGATTTACGACCGTTTCAAGTGACAGCTACTGCTGCATTTGCACTCCATGTTTACGTGCATGCATGGGACATCTCTCTTGGAGAAGCTACATAATGTAAAATGGACATTGTTATTCCATTGTTATACAAACATCCAACAATGTCTCGTAGGAAAAAGAAACTCTTAAAGGAGTAGTCCATTGGTGAACAACTTATCCCCTATCCTAAGGATAGGGGATAAGATGCAGATCGCGGGGGGGGGGGGGGATCTGACCGCTTGGGCCTCCCGCGATCTCCTGTACGGGGCCCCGACAGCCCGAGGAAAGGGGGCGTGTCGACCTCCGCACGAAGCGGCGGCTGACACGCCCCCTCAATACAACTCTATGGCAGAGCCGGATCCCTGCCTTCGGCAATCTCTGGCTCTGCCATAGCGATGTGTTGAGGGGGCGTGTCGGCCGCCGCTTCTGCGGTGGTCGACACCCGCTATCTGGCCGGAGAGCTTGGCCCCCGTACAGAGAGATCGCAGGGGGCCCCAGCGGTCGGACCCCCCGCAATCTCAAACTTATCCCCTATACCCCTTTAAAAAAAAAAATGGCAAAATGAGCTAAAGAATCTATAGAAGAAAGGGCACAGAGACTCAAACAAATGAAAAACAAAATGCCTTGAACGGAGCTTGTGAAAGCAACCCTTAAAAAATGCAGAATGACTCACGAAGTGAGGTCTACTCCTCACCAAACTACTAGAATGCACTTTGTTTATTTGTTAATTTTTTTGTGTATTTATTTATGCACAGTATTTCCACAGTTAAAGATTTTCTTTTTCTTTTTTCACATGGCTTCTCTTCTTCATGATCACACCAAACAATTGAAAGGAAAAGAACAAAAAGATCATGGTGCCAAAAGTAGCAGGAAATAGGAACAAAAAAAAAATATATATATATATTTTAAACAAGTCAATTAAAAACGATAATTGTCTTTATTAAACAGATTTTGAGAAGTATATTACTGGGCTTCTTGTATATTGTATATACAGTAAAAAGAGAGAGGGTAGAAGAGAAAGAGGTAAAATGGCTTGCAGACCAATGTGAATGCTTTTATAGTAATAATTATTAGTACAAGCTAAGTCAAATCCCAGGGCTGCATTGACACAGCTCAGTTCTAAAGATAGCGGCCAAATGGCTCCATATACTTCCTAAAGTTGGAAGTTGGAAAACTACAACCCGCAGTTTCCAAGCAATGAATCTTTCATTCCCCTAAAAAAGTCACAAGATAACATCACTTAATTCCTAATGAGAATCATATGATCCCCAGTGATGGATCTTTAAGGACTACAAAGGAATTTACAGTTTCAAATCTTTATGCAGTACAGTATGTGGTACTTGACACAATGGTAGGATTTGTTTTTAATAATAAATGCCTAATGTATACATTGCTTGAATGGTTTTCCAGCTTGGCAAGCGACTAATCCTAAAATAATTGGAATTTAAAAGGCTTTATTTCTGGCAGATGCATAGCCCTTACTGTCTGTAGTATTTTTACAAAACCTATTATATTCTTAGATACTGCACATAAAATGCTAAAAAATATATTGCCACTAGCTATTCATTAAAGCCGGAATACAAATTGTAACATTCTATTTTACAAATAGCAGTTTGATATATTTTTATTAATCCTTAAGAATGGGCAGATTATGTAATCTTTCCCTCTTTACACCAATATATTTTATTTTGTTAGTATTCATATTGTTACTCTTGTTCACCAATAAAGGGGTAGATTTATGAAAACCTGTGCAAAGGAAAATTGCCCAGTTGCCCATAGCAACCAATCAGATCACTTCTTTCATTTTGCAGAGGCCTTGTTAAAAATGAAAGGAGCGAGCCGATTGGTTGCTATGGGCAACTGGGCAACATTTCCTCTGGACAGGTTTTGATAAATCTCCCCCATTGTGCTTGTTTCAACCTCTTAAAAGACTTGATTCAGGATCTAAAACCTTTCCCCGCTCCCCAGCCTTTTACCTCTTGTTCCATACCAACAATGGCCAGAAACCCCAGTAACACTGTATGGCCATTGCATGAATGTCTAGTCGTAATTTAGTATATGTCCCACAGCATGATGCACATTTCCATCATAAAGATTTTGTGGGTGTAGTCTTTGCACCTGCAAATTTAGTGGCTATGCGCCACCCTACATGATCAGAGAACTAAGCCCACACAAACACAAAGTATAATGCATCATTGTTACCACCCTGGAATACATAAGTCCCAGTGAAGTGCGGAGACTCCGAACATTTGACTCTGTAATACAACTTTCTCAGACACCTGATGATGCTGTGTTACACAGAGGACCACAAGGAGTCAAAGCACTTCACCGTGGCTTATGCCTTCCAGGGTGGTAACAAGATATATATTTAACATTTTTTTATTCTGTATTATTTATCTCTTTTGATTATTGGTATATATGTAATTTCTATCTGTGTAGGTTGGTCCTGCCCCGTGGGTGAACCTGACATTCCTTTCTTGTATGTGGGGAAATAATGATGTTCATATTTAATTGTTTTAAATAATAATTTTGTTTTATAATAATGGTCAATAGCAACCACTGCATTAAGGTAGTTAGACAGAGGGCTGGGACTCCATTTTGTCATGCTGCCTGAACCACAAATACCAATTGGGGTGTTCCCTAGTGGCTTATGCCTTCCCTTGATTGATAGATCCCTCCTTATACCTAAACAATGAGATATCTATCAATGAAGGCAAGTAAGGAAGGGAGAAGCTGCCAGAGTCTGCCCTGTTCACTCATGGTTCGGGCAGCGTGAAAGTGATGATAGGTTCCCTGTAAGACCAATACTACTGTATTTACTGGACTGACTGAACTTATAGAGGTTTCTGGTACTCGAGAGAGTCTCAGCTTAGTTTTAGGCTTAAAGGGGCACTCCGCCCCTAGACATCTTATCCCTTATCCAAAGGATAGGAGATAAGATGTCAGATCGCCACGGTGCCGCTGCTGCGGAGCCCCGGGATCCCCGCTGCGGCACTGCGCTATCATTACAGCACAGAGCGAGTTCGCTCTGTGTGTAATGACGGGTGATACAGGGGACGGAGCCGCGTGACATCATGGCTCCACCCCTTGTGACATCACGACCCGACCCCTTAATGCAAGTCTATGGCAGGAGGCGTGACGACCACCGCGCCGCCTCCCATAGACTTGTATTGAAAGGGGTGGGCTGTGACGTCACAAGGGGCGGAGCCGTGACGTAACGACGCTCCGGCCCCTGTATTGCGCGTCATTACGTCATTACGTCATTGCGCTCTGTGCTGTAATGATAGCGCAGTGCCGCAGCGGGGATCCCGGGGCTCCCCAGCAGCGGCACCACAGCGATCTGACACCTTTGGATAGGGGATAAGATGTCTTGGGGCGGAGTACCTCTTTAAAGGTGAGAATGAAAACTGCAAGATTTCAGGATTATTTGAAAATAGAAATAGTAAAATTGAAAATTAGAAGAAAAATTAAACAGTATATATTTAAAATGTACTTTATTTGCTTTCGTTATCTGGTATGAAAAGTATAATCCTGTAAGAGGACAGGGCCCAGTTAGCCACAAAATATTCCTCAAAAATGCTATGAAGCGTTAAATGATTTTATTAATCACAGTCTGCGCCCCACATGATCTGTCACACACCAGTAGATATTTTGACAGAAAAAAAATTGAAATGGCAAAATCTATAAAAATAATTCAATTTCACTACTTTTAATTAAACTGTTGAACAGGATGAGGAATCAGCCAGTTAAATCTACTTTTGGCATTAAGTGTAGCCGTATCCAGAAACGTTCACAGGGGATTAGAATATAATATTCTTTAGAAGATTTCTTGGAGCCAGAAATTAATCTGGGTAAACAATAAAGTTATGAAATTGTGGCAGACGTCTTTCCCGAGGAAATGAACTGCCAAGTGAACTAACTTCTGGAAACAGGACATGGATTTGCAACCATTCCTCCTTTAAAAAAAGATGCCAGAGAGACTTTCATTGCTACATTCTTCTGTCATGTGAAGCTGCGGAGTATGGCATTAATAGTGACTGACTAGATAGAGCGTGAATGCACACATTACGTCTTTAGACAGGCATCATTTTTAACATTAAACCCTGGAAACATCTACTTTCTGGCACCAGTTGATAAAAAAAAAATAATAATAATTTTTCCAGTGGAGTACCCCTTTAACCCCTTAACAACAATGGACGTAAATGTATGTCATGGTAACATTGGAACTTAACGCACCATGACGTACATTTACGCTCCGCCATGATCACGAGCACTAGAGCAGTGCTCGCGTCATGTGCGGCAGGTCCCGGCTGCTGTCTGTGATTGCGCGGATGTCTGCCATTAACCCCTCAGATGCCATGATCAATATAGATCACGGCATCTGCGGCAGTGCGGTACTTTGAATGGATGATCGGATCGCCCGCAGCGCTGCCGCGGGGATCCGATCATCCAGCATGGCGGCCGGAGGTCCTCTCACCTGGCTCCAGCCGTCTCCCAGGGTCTTCTGCTCTGGTCTGAGATCGAGCAGACCAGAGCAGAAGATCACCGATAACACTGATCAGTACTATGTCCTATACATAGCACTGAACAGTATTAGCAATCAACTAATTGCCATGAATAGTCCCCTATGGGGATAAAAAAAAGTGTCAAAAAAAAAAAAGTTAAATAATGTAAAATAAAAAAGTGAAAAATCCCCTCCCCCAATAAAAAGTTAAACGCCTGCTTTTCCCATTTTACCCCCCAAAAAAGCATTTAAAAAAATGAATACATATATTTGGTATTGCCGCGTGTATACTAGTCTGAACTATTAAAATATATTGTTAATTATGCCGTAGGGTGAACGGCGTAAACGTAAATTTTTTTTTAAAAAGTCAAAAATCTGGTGGACAGATAGCAGTACTTTTTATCACTGGAAAGGAATTTTACTGCAGCCATTAATCTCCCTTTCTTCAGCATTATATTACAGAGAGGGGCAGAGAGCTGATTGTTGCCTCATACATTTCAACAAGCTTCCTCAACTTCATAAATCTTAGCAGAGGAGGCAGGAATATTTTTTCAGCACAATTCTGTGTCTTTGTTCCACAACAAATCATCTGCTGGTTATACTAGTCTGTAGATGGTATAATACCCAGCAGTCCATTCCTAAAAGTCTTTGACAGAGTGCAATTTTGGGTTTAGTACACAGCTTTTGTGTGCTGCAGCACTGTTGTGCACTGCTCGTGTTGTGCAAAAATATGTTTTTTTAAGCATACTGTAGCACATTTTTTTGCCCTCATAAGTGCATACCGCATACGTACCTCTAAGTAGTGTACTATTTTGTACCTGTTAATCTGTCAAGGGCCTAGATACTGTGAAAGTCCAGGCAAAAGTACTCTCCGGCTGGTGGTACTTTTTTAAAGTGTACTGTAGCATTTTTCTGCCCTCATAAGTGTATACCCCATTCCTACATCTAAGTGTACTATTTTGTACCTGTTAATCTGTACACACCTGCTGCTGATCTAGACAAATACTGTTTTAAGTGTAGTGAAGCATATTGTACTACTGTAGTGAAGCATATTGCAGATTGCAATAAGTATGTCAGTCAGAGTGTTGCCAGGACGTGCACAGAAGAGTGGTAGAGGCCTAAATTCATCAGGCGCAGGCAGAGGTCGTAGTAGAGTAGGGGCATGTGGCAGCCAGAGTCACAGCGAGAGGTCTGAGCTCCTGGTGTCAGCTAGCAGTCGTGTCTCGATCAGCAACCCAGCAGCCATGATTGATCGGTTCACTTGGTCATCCACATCATCCCAAGTGACGTCCGGCACCCCCAGTCAACAGTCGGTGGGTTCCTCAGACTCAACCCTCAGTTGGTATGGCCCTCATGCTGCTGCTGCCACCTCCAGGCTCTGTCATTGTGCTGCTCTATGGTCTCCTCACGCTAATGCTACCCCATCCAGACTCTGTCATTGTGCCGTCATATGGTCTCCTCATGCTGATGCTGCCACCTCTAGGCTCTCTCATTGTGCTGCTCTATGGTCTCCCCATGCTGATGCTACCGCCTTCACGCTCTGTCATTGTGCAACCTTATGGTCTCCTCATGTTGATGCTACCGCCTCCAGGCTCTGTCATTGTGCCGCCATATGGTCTCCTCATGCTGATGCTGCCACCTCCAGGCTCTCTGATTGTGCTGCTCTATGGTTTCCTCATGCTGATGCTGCCACCTCCGGGCTCTCTCATTGTGCTTCTCTATAGTCTCCTCATGCTGATGCTACCGCCTCCACGCTCTGTCATTGTGCCACTATATGGTCTCCTCATACTGATGCTATCACCTCCAGGCTCTCTCATTGTGCTGCCATGGATACTGCAAAACATAATTAAGATGCTGGTCCCCAGTTTCAGAAATTCCTCTGCATTAGACCACAAGTAAGTATTGAGGATATGCATTATGTAAAACTTAACTTATCTTAGGATAAAATATATGGACCCAACATTTTTTTTTTAAATCTAGCAAAAGGAAAGGTGTGCAAAAAACACCACGTGCCACAATTACCACCAAGTATTTATGCAATGCAAAGACCTCTAAAAGGTGGAAGGGAACAACGTATGGTCCATTGTTACAGGTGTGGGTAAAAACTTCCCCTGTAAGGCACTACTCCTCGCACTGTTAATTCCCTTCTTGGCATGTGTTACTCGTACAGAAAGGGAAGCCCCACACAGTAACCTCTCTCTATTTCCAACTAAAAACCATGGGAAATGGCAGTGCTTTCAGGTGGAAATATGGAGAGGTTCCTGTGTGGGGCTTCCCTTTTTAGGACGAGTAACACTTGCCAATAAGGGAATCAATAGTGCGAGAGTAGGGCTTTACAGAGAAAGTTTTTACCCCCCCTGTTACAATGGATCATACGTTGTTCCCTTCCACCTTTTAGAGGTCTTTGCATTGCATAAATACTTGGTGGTGTTGGTGGCACATGGTAGGTGCACACCTATCCTTTTGTTAGATAAAAAAAAAAAAATGTGTACATATATTTTAGTCTTCTTTCACCCACCTTTGTAACTGGGTACTGGTATTGCCACCCACCGCACCACTCGGTCACCGGGTCACTTTCAGGACTCCTGATGCTGCTGCTGCCACCGCTAGGATGTCTCATTCAGCCACTATATGGTCTCCATGCTTCAGCCACCTCCAGGCTGTGCCATTCAGCCACTATATGATCTCCTCATGCTTCAGACACCTCCAGGCTGTGCTATTCAGCCACTATATGGTCTCCTCATGCTTCAGCCACCTCCAGGCTGTGCGATTCAGCCACTATATGGTCTCCTCATGCTTCAGCCACCTCCAGGCTGTGCCATTCAGCCACTATATGGTCTCCTCATGCTTCCCCACCTCCTGGCTGTGCCATTCAGCCACTATATGGTCTCCTCATGCTGCCACAAACTCCAGGCTGTGCCATACAGCCACTATATGTTCTACTCATGTTGCCGCCAACTCCAGGCTGTGCCATTTAGCCACTATATGGTCTCCTCATACTGATGCCACCTCCAGGCTCTGTGCTACCCTTAGACATGTGACTCCTTGTTAGATTTGGTTCTTTGTAACCACATGCTGTGGCCCGGGACATTAAAACTTGGGAGTGTAATCTCAAATTTCAATTTCAAAATCTTAAATTTAAATTTACAAAAATCGATTTAATCTGTTCAAGATTGAGGCCCTATGGTCATCAACGTCATATAGTAGCTGTGGAATTACCACAAGAATCCAATGAAACAGGTTGAAGCGATCACAGTGAACCATTACTGATTAAATCAAACACTAGCAGTTCCACAACAGAATAAGACAGTAAGACAGTAGGACGGGAGGGGGGTAGGGGTTGGTCAGAGAGAGGCACGGGCTGGAACAGGTGGTAGCTTGCCTCGCGGCGAACTGCCAGCTTGATGCTTACCAGAATGGGAACTCAAAAAATTTAAACAAATTCAAATAAAATAAAATAAAAATCAGATAAGAAATCTATTTACTCTCTTAAATTTTGACGCTGTATGGTCTCCCTTGTTAGGGTGAGCGCTCTGATTCGGCGCTCCGACTGTGAGCGCTCATCTCACCGCTTCCTGCTTGCCTCCGCTATGGCCCCGTCTCCTGCTGCAGCCGGCAGGGCTGGGATTCGCATCGTGGGATGCGCCCGCATGCGAATCCCAGCCCGTTACTCACCACATGTTCCTTCGGCCTCCTCCTCTGCTTCTCTGCTCCAGCATGCGTGTCCCCGTCCCCTAGGGTGGTTGCATGCTGGAACTCTGAAAATTAAAGGGCCAGTAGCCCAATAATTAAGTAATCACCTGTGCCTCAGTTCCTCCACCTCCCACACTTCCCTGCCGAATCTTCAGTGCCCCTAACCTGTGATTAAGCGTTCCTATTATCTGTGTGCCTTGCCTGTGTATTTTGACCCTTCAGCTACGTTATTTGACTACGCACCATTGCCGTGGGCCCTGACCTTCTGCTAAGTCTGACTACGCCTGTGCCTCATCCTTCTGTACCTCGTCTTACCCAGTTACTTACCTGTGTGGTCGAGTCGTATCGGGGGTAGCGACTTGGGCGTCGCCAGTAGCAGCAAGCCCATCCTGCCTTGTGGTGGACTCTGGTGAAGATCAGCGGCACCTTAGACTCCGCTCCCCAATACGGCCTGTGTCATCTGCCACACAGGTTGGAGGATCCACATCCAGCAGCGCTACTACTACCGTGAGTGTTATATCCCTGCTGCAACATTCAGATGCTCTGCGGTAGTGATTCTAATAGTGATGCCTGTAATCTGCATGTCATACTGAATAACAGTATTATTTCACTAATACAGCACACTCCCTATGCATTTTAGAACAAAGCAAACACCCCAACTGAGGCTCCCTGTAGGCCAGAAATAGCCGTTTTTAATACAGATTCGCCACGAATAAATTTGAACCAGAATTTTTTTTGGGGGAAAATTCAGCTAATTTAATTTTTCAAAAGTTCGCTCATCTCTAGTCATGATAGCTGTCATATAGTCTTATCCTTAACAGATTTTTCAGACAAATTATGTCCAAAATACTTTATTATGTCCTCCGGTCTATGATATATCTTTGTACTACAGATAGTAAATGCTTAACTTGATTCTTCTTTAATACCATTCCCATATTGTTGTCAGTGTAAATGATATCCTGGAAAAAATGTTGTGAGCTTAATAGCTTGACTTCACTTAAGAATGTTTTTGACTGGTAGGAATTATTTTTAAGAATCTTTCAAAGTCTCAGCTATAGCTTCAAGCTGCTGATATACTTTTAGACAAGTGAAATTTTAATAGTACATTAATCATATGGATAAAATGCAAAATCTGCCTGTCAGTTTTATGCTGGTGATGTGGCATGATACACTTTAATACAGATCTCCTAGAAAAATTGGGTTTAGACCTGGACTCATTGCTGGCCACTTCAGAACTATCCGGTACTAGAAAAACAAAACAAACAAAGACTATATACATTTTATATCAACATAATCTTATTGAAAAAAAATTAAAGGGGTACTCTGTGGGAAAAATGTTTTCAAATCAACTGGTGCCAAAAAGTTATATAGATTTGTAAATTACTTCTAATTAAAAATCTTATTAGCTGCTGTATGCTCCAGAGGAAGTTGCATAGTTCTTTCCAATCTGACTACAGTGCAACAGTTCACTTAAAAGGGGGTGGTCCCTTCATGAATTGGCAGATTTACTATAGTTCACATCAGTAACTCTAATGAACTATATCACAAATGTATGCTTGCTCTGAACTATAATAGATTTCTAAGTGCAGAGCTCCATGCAGCAGCTGCAGTGGCAGATTCATTGAGAGATACATCAGCAGAAATTTACTTTAGAGCACAGTGTAAAACGCTGGTCTTTGTATATTCCCCCCTATCTACTTTATGCAGCAACAAAATAACAACTCTTGGAAGGCAGTTATAAAAATAATTGCTGCATCTTAAAAGCTAAAAATGGCTGCGGCCCCAAGGAGTTAAATAGTAATCTTGGATTTGTCATAAATCAATAAATAAATTGCATACTTACCTGTTCTTGCTTCCAGCTTAGTTTCATATGCTTTAATCTTTTCCTTCCTTCTTCCATCTGTTGTGGTGCTTAGTCCCTTGCAATTTACTGAGAAGGAGGGGGCATTCCCACTGGCAAATGGGATGCTTGGCAGCACATATTGTAGGTGAACTCCCCCCCCCCCCCTTTATTGCAGCATTGGCAGGGCAGTTTATGCAGCCGCCAGTCCAAGGCTGAACAAAGACCCCTGGTGGTGTTCTGCACAATGCTTGATTTCTATACTAAATAATCAAGCTAAAAATGTTTTATTAAATATATTAGAAATATTAACATTTTGCCATTATCTGTATTATAAAGTTTTACTTTCTGACAGTGCTCATTTAGGTAAATTATTGCTGCCATTCTTTCAAGCAGCACCAGCACAGAGCTGACATTTATTTCTGGCATTAATCATTGTAAATCTGATAGGCTGCCATGGACACTGCCTTTTATGTAAATGGTGCATTACACAAAAAAATTTGACCTTTTTTTTAACAGAAACCTGGCATTAATGTATAATAAACTCTCAAATTTCCCCTTCTCCATTGTATTTTTTCATGTCAGGATGAGCATTGCACTGTTCCTGCTTGATTGAGAAAACTTATTTAAATGGGAATAGAGCTTACCTTGTCCCTATTATTGCATAAAATAACAGCTTTTAGCGCAAAACAAAATGAGAAGATTATATTTGAAATTCCATAGTGTCAAAATCAGAGGCATAGCTTCTTGGCTCCGATGCAAAACAGGGCCCCATATGCTAATTAAAGTCATGGTGGTAAATGTTGGCACCCTGAAATTTTTCTAGAAAATGAAGTATTTCTCACAGAAAAGGATTGCAGTAACACATATTTTGCTATACACATGTTTATTCCCTTTGTGTGTATTGGAACTAAACCAAAAAAAGGGAGGAAAAAAAGCAAATTGGACATAATGTCACACCAAACACCAAAAATGGGCTGGACAAAATTATTAGCACCGTTTCAAAATTGTGGAAAAATAACATTATTTCAAGCATGTGATGCTCCTTTAAACTCACCTGGGGCAAGTAACAGGTGTGGGCAATATAAAAATCACACCTGAAAGCAGATAAAAAGGGAGTTCACTTAATTTTTCATTATGTGTCTGTGTGTGCCACACTAAGCATGGATAACAGGAAGAGGAGAAGAGAACTGTCTGAGGACTTGAGGACCAAAATTGTGGAAAAATATCAACAATCTCAAGGTTACAAGTCCATCTCCAGAGATCTAGATTTGCCTTTGTCCACAGTGTGAAATATTATCAAGAAGTTTGCAACCCATGGCACTGTAGCTATTCTCTCTGGACGTGGACGGAAGAGAAAAATTGATAAAAGGTGTAAACACAGGATAGTCCGGATGGTGGATAAGCAGCCCCAAACAAGTTCCAAAGATATTCATGCTGTCCTGCAGTCTCAGGGAGCCTCAATGTCAGCTCAAACTATACGTTGACATTTAAATAAAATGAAACGCTATGGCAGGAGACCCAGGAGGACCCCACTGCTGACATAGAGACATAAAAAAGCAAGACTATATTTTGCCAAAATGAACATGAGTAAGCCAAAATCCTTCTGGGAAAACATCTTGTGGACAGATGAGACCAAAATAGAGCTTTTTGGTAAAGCACATCATTCTATTGTTTACCAAAAACTGAATGAGGCCTACAAAGAAAGGAACACAGTACCTACAGTGAAATATGGTGGAGGTTCAATTATGTTTTGGGGTTGTTTTGCTGCCACTGGCACTGGTTGCCTTGAATGTGTGCAAGGCATCATGAAATCTGAGGATTACCAGTGGATTTTGGGTTGCACTGTACAGCCCAGTGTCAGAAAGCTGGGTTTGCATCCGAGATCTTGGGTCTTCTAGCAGGACAATGACCCCAAACATACGTCAAAAAGCACCCAGAAATGGATGGCAACAAAGCGCTGGAGAGTTCTGAAGTGGCCAGCGATGAGTCCAGATCGAAATCTTATTGAACACCTGTGGAGAGATCTTAAAGTTGCTGTTGAGAAAAGGCGCTCTTCCAATAAAAGAGACCTGGAGCAGTTTGCAAAGGAAGAGTGATCCACCATTCCGGCTGAGAGGTGTAAGAAGCTTATTGATGGTTATAGGAAGCGACTGATTTCAGTTATTTTTTCCAAAGGGTGTGCAACCATATATTAGTTGAGGGTACCAATAATTTTGTCCAGCCCATTTCAACTCCAAATATGGCAGTCAGAATAAATCCCTGGATCAATGTTCTGTCCCTATAAATCTAGTATACATAACCAGCAATATTATTACTCTCCAAAAATGCATCCAGACCCCTTTTGAACTCTTTTACAGAGTTCTCCATCACCTCCTCTGGCAGAGAGTTACATATTCTCACTGCTCTTACAGTTAAGAAACCCTTCTGTGCTGGTGTAGAACCCTTCTATACTCTTGTCTAGATGTAGAGGATGCCCCCTGGTTATAGATACAGTCCTGGGTATAAATAGATCATGGGAGAGATCTCTGTATGGTCCCCTGATATAATTATACATAGTTATTTGGTCTCCCCTAAGCCTTCTTTTTTCTAAACTAAATAACCCAAATTCTGATAATCTTTCTGAGTACTGTAGTCCTCCCATTCCTCGTATTACCCTGGTTGCCTGTCTTTGAACCCTCTCCAGCTCCACTATATCTTTCTTGTACACTGGTGCCCAATACTGTACACAGTATTCTATGTGTGGTCTGACTAGTGATTTGTACAGCGGTCGAAATATTTCCTTGTTGTGGACATCTATGCCCCTATTGATGCACCCCTTGATTTTATTATCCTTGGCAGCAGCTGCCCGACACTGGTCACTACAGCTAAATTTACTGTTAACTAAGACCCCTAAGTCCTTTTCTACATCAGTCGTCCAAGGTGTGCTCCCATTTAATACATAATCCCAGCCCGGATTTTTCTTCCCCATGTGCATTACCTTAGATTTATCAGTGTTGAACCTCATCTGCCACTTCACAGCCCAAACCTCCAACCTATCCAGATCCGTTTGTAACAGTGCACTGTCCTCTACAGTGTTTACTGCTTTACAGAGTTTAGTATTAGCTGCAAAGATTGCTACTTTACTATTCAACCCCTCTTCAAAGTCATTAATAAATATATTAAATAGAACAGGACCCAAGACTGACCCCTGTGGTATTCCACTAGTAACAGTCACCTAAAACATGTGTTACTGCAATCATTTTCTGTGAGAAATACTTAATTTTCTAGAAAAATGTCAGGGGTGCCAACATTTACGGCCATGACTGTGTATTACTGGTCTCTAATGGGGTAGATGTGCTTTGAGGCCCCCTTAGGCACCAGGGCCCCAGTGTGACTGCTACTTCTGCTACCTCTATAGCTATGCCCCTGGTCGGAATCCAATCATTTCGACATTACATCATATTTTAGAACCTTAAGTATTTGAAAATTGAGAGTATAATATTCAGATTGTTCATTTACCACACACATTTATAGACTGTATGAGTACAATATAAACAAACAGAACTTTGATAAAAATGCAGTAGATAGACCATGTGTTTATTTTCTTAGCATGTCTCGTAAAGACTGTAAAACAGCGGGACAATTTTAAACATCACATTTAAGCAGATGCTTGGAAACAATATCCTCTTTCTTCAACACTACCAGTATGACAGAACTGTGAAATATAGGGACATTTCTAATTTACTAGATTAACCCCTTGTAACAGACCTTGTGTGGTCACAGTAGGCACAGTCATTGTCAGTTATATCTGATGAGGAATTGCATTTACACCATTCTGAATAATGTTAAAGGTTGCCTCGAATTTACTCATAATGATAGTTATTTCAAATGTTTATGTAAAATCCCTGATCTTGCACTATTGTTGCTTATGAATTACATACAGTACTAGGATAAGCTCACACATCGTAAAGTTTGCTGTCGTATTTTATTTTATGTGTTTATTTTCACCCATACATGGCAAACAAAGGTGTATGTAAAATAATAATGTGTGAACATTGCCTTACCAGTGTGCTAATGTATCACATTTCTTTTCTGCCTTCACTTTAGGAGAGAACATAATTGGTAACTGGTAAAATTATTTGTTAGTGCATGATATGACTGTAGTGTTTTTGTTCTTAGTGTAATGTGGCAATATGTGTAGGTACAGTACATGGCAACATTATTGAAATATATATGTGATTGAAGCAATCCATAAAAGGGATTTATAGGCACCTCAACATTGGAAGTTTTGGTTTGGACAAGCTGCCATATCAGACATAATCACCTAAACAGGAGAACCATAGGGCTTATGTGAACTATAAACCAGAACCTTCCATTTTGCTGATCTGTAGGGGTTTCAGATTCTGGAACCCTACTGATAAAACACTGATGGAATATCATATAGAGTCCCAGATAACCTCTTTGAGGGAGATTTATCAAGGGATTTAAGCAGATTTTTTTGCTTACAAAAGACTTTTGTGGGTAAGCAAAAAATCTGCCCTACCTAAGCAATTCTCAGTTTTTAATCTGCAGTGGTCCAGGATTTATTATTACGAAAGTCGCACGCAAGCAAATAAAAGTCGCAAATAGTGTTGAGCGGCATAGGCCATATTCGAATTCGCGAATATTCGCGAATATATGGACGAATATTCGTCATATATTCGCGAATATTCGCATATTCGTTATATTCTCGTTTTATTTTCGCGTATGCGAAAATACATAAATGCGAAAATTAGTATATGTGGAAATTCGCATATGCGAAAATTAGCATATGCTAATTTTCGCATATGCGAATTTTCGCACGCCAGTCTCACACAGTAGTATTACAGCCTTCTTTACACCACACAAGCTGGAGGCAGAGAGGGGTGATCACTGTGATGTGTACTGTGAAGAAAAAAAAACAAAAAAAAAAAAAAAAAAAACGAATATTCGTAATTACGAATATATAGCGCTATATTCGCGAAATTCGCGAATTTGCGAATATACGATATTCGCGAATAATATTCGAATTGCGAATATTCGCGAGCAACACTAGTCGCAAACCCCCTTCAAAAAGTCGCAAGTGTAAGCAAGGTCAGACCTGGCTTACAAACTTGCCAATTACAGTATTTTCAGAAAGTCGCACAAAAAAGTAGCATGTTTTACTTTTTGTGAGACTTTTTTTACTTTCATTTTCACAGTCATGGTGGGACGAGATGTACAGGAGGGTGACAAGCTTGTCACCTGCCTGCACAAATCCCACCCACGCAACACTACTACAACTCCCAGCATGTCCTGGCAATTGTAGTTGTGCGGCACTAGGGGCAGGTGGATGACAAGCTTGTCCCCAGCCTGCGCTGCATGATTACAACTCCCAGCATGTCCTTACTGTAAGGGCATGCTGGGAGTTGTAGTCATGCAGTGGGGGCAGGTGACAAGCTTGTCACCCACTTGAACTTCTCCCCCACAGCCCTGCTGCATGATTTCAACTCCCATTACTGTATGTCCTTACTGTAAGGGCATTCTGGGAGTTGTAGTCATGCGATGCATTCGGGGAATGTGCGGTCGGGTGACAATAAATGTACTAACCTATTTCCTTGTTTTTTTTCCCTTTCAGATCCGTGTATCCTGTGGACTACAACGATGACCAGTGTATTTTGTATTTATATGTTTTTTTGGGGGTTTAGTATTAATAAAATGGTTAACGAGGGCTTGTGAGGGAGTTTTTTTAAATATAAGTTTTTTAAACATGTTTTTTATTTCATTTACTTTACAAGCTTAGTAGTGGAAGCTGTATTATAGACAAAATCAATCACTAAGCCAGGGCTTAGCATTAGCCCAAAAACAGCTAGCGCAAACCCCAATTATTACCCCGGTACCCACCACCACAGGGGTGCAAGGAAGGGCCGCTACCAAGAGGCCAGGAGCATCAAATATGGCGCTCCTAGGCGGAAACAGGCTGGTGTTATTTAGGCTGAAGAGGGCCAGTAACAATGGTCCTCGCCCACCCTGGTAGCGTCAGGCTGTTGCTGCTTGGTTGGTATTTGGCTGAGAATGAAAATATGGGGAACCCATATGTTTTTTTTTAAATAAATAATTCAATAATAAGAGAAAAACACATAGGGTTCCCTGTATTTTTATTCCTTACCAGGGTAGACAAGGGCCATTGTTACTGGCCCTCCCCAGCCTAAATAACGCCAGCTTGTTACCATTTAGGCCCCGGAACGCCATTTGGGACATTCTGGGCCTATTGGTACTGGCTCTTCCCGGTACCTCTGTTGTGGTGGGTACTGGGGCAATAATCGTGGGTTAGAGCTAGCTGTTTTTGGGGCTAACGCTAAGCCCCAGCTTGGTAATGGACTCCGTCTATTAGACAGCTTCCACTACTAAGCCTGTAAAGTAAATTTTAAAAATATACATTTAAAAAACTTTTATTCCAAAAAAACATTCGTAGTCCACCAAATCTAATGTAGCCCACAGGATGGAGGGATCTGAAATGAAAAGTAAAAAAATGAGTTAGTACCTTTAGGGGGGAAAAAAGTGGTTAAAAAATGTAATAAACACATATACATTATTTTTGCTTATGTGTGCTAAGAAAATCGTATTCCAAAGAGATTGTTATTGGTTTTGCTTATGCAATCCAAATTTACCACCCTCCTGTGAAAAAAAAAATGCCTACAGAACTTGCTTATCAAAGCAAACAATTATAAATGTCCCCCTTTTAGTATATATAAATGTATAAAGTTTTATGGTGCTATTATTTGTGCATACAGAATGGCTGCATTTTTAGATCTATATAGAATAGTGGTATTATGTTTGTAATTAAAGTATGGCAATATTCATTTAAAGTATCATTTTGTAACAATGTTTCCTTTTAAGAATAAAATATTTTCACATTTTCATTCTGTAGTTTATTTCAATGAAGCTAAAATGATAGGATAGGTCAAGTACAGAAAGGTGAAGAACACTGGATAAAAAATTATTTGTCCTGGCCCACAAAACTATTGCCTCACAAACGTCCTGAATAGCAAAGTCTTGTTTGTATTCTTATTCAACTGATTTTTTTTGGACTACAAATAATAACTAATTTTCCAGACAGTATTTATTTTTATTACAATAACCTTTATATTTCAAAACTCACAGTCATCATTTATTAGTAGATCAGTGGGGGTTCATGCTCTGTGACCCCATGAGTTAATTAGGGGCCTTAGCACAAGGTCACATTGGCACTCCAGGCCACCCAGCAACTTTTAT
Organism: Hyla sarda; assembly: GCF_029499605.1. Classification (NCBI taxonomy): domain Eukaryota; kingdom Metazoa; phylum Chordata; class Amphibia; order Anura; family Hylidae; genus Hyla; species Hyla sarda. The sequence goes on from NC_079190.1 coordinate 408,963,808, forward strand.
TTATGAAGGTACATCCTCTGGGACCAGCACAATTAATAGATTACAGTTTTAGGGTAGGGTCACATGTTCTGCATTTTGCGTAGTATCTGCTGCGTATTTTGCTACAAATTGGCTTCAAAATATGCAATTGACTAGCAAAATACGCAGCAGCAAATACACAGAAAAATGCAGAATGTGTGGTCCTACCATTACTATGTCCATAATTTAAAGCCCTATCACATCAGTCATAGCAGTGCAGCACCATGTACAGACTGTACTGATAAGAGGATCAGAAGACTGTTGCTCCACCAATCAACACTCACCTCCCCCTGCCCTGTGACCTGTACAATACTTCCCCACCCCAACTCCCCCCTGGAGTGTCACCTGTTTTAATAGTAAGTTTAGTTGAGAAGGGATGCATACATTTGGAATTGTATTTAGTAGTTGCTGTCACTTTCCCACAAGGCACCAGCAGAGGCATTGGACCTTCAGAGCCCTAGTGCAAAATATGGCCCTTAGCATTCATCTTACTTATATATCTCTCATTTCAGTTAATCTTATCTCTCTTTCCATGAATGTTGCTGTGTCTTCTGTTTTCATTTAATAGTCATTTTACATGAGAATATATATGCCTATTATAAATGGCATTTGACGTAGCAAGTCAATTACGTGATGTTTAACAGCAGCATTAACGTTAAGAAATTGTTATGGGGAGAACAGCTGCATTAAAGTCCATCCCCTCTTTCCCCTGTTACCAACCAATGATAGTTTTTCTGTCTCATAAAAGATGTGATCAGACAATGAGCCGGCGTTTGCTTCTTCGTTGTCTGATCAAAGAACCTTTTACATTAACCAATAGCTGATAACCGACCATTTAAAAAGCTCTTAAGTTTTGCAAAGACTAAAGAACTAATAAATTTTGTCCAAAACTAACTGTAAAATAAATCACTAAATGTTTATTCAGTGGGAAATAAGTATCCCTCCAAACTAAGATACTACTCATTTGTTTGTGTCTAGTATGTCTATTTTTCCTCCTTATCCATTTTGGTAAGATGTAAGATAAATGTGGTAGGTTAGCTATACCGTAGAAGCTGACTTTATTATCAACTTAGATTTTACACATGTTTGTTTTTAAAAGTCATGTGGTTGTGGTTCCAGAAGATCACATGCTGGGATGGTGCTTTTTTCCTCTATGTACATTTGTAGTTTCATATGTTTGCAGCAAATGTTAGTAATTAGGATACTCAGTGTGGAGACACAGAATAACGTTTTTTTGCCTAGACACTTTGAAAGCCATTTAATGTATAAGGTAAATCATAAAATGATCTCATAGCTCTAAACTAAGACAAAAAACGCACTTTTAATGAAAAAAAAAGGTTTGAGGTCATTCTAAAAACAATGGAGTACTTTGATAATAAAGACCTTGGTGAGGTTAAAAAAAGACAAGACTCTGTCAAATGTAACCTTTGTAAGATCCCCATTCCATCCAAAGGAAGACAAACAAAACGCCATAATGAAACAATTTAAAATTTTGTCTCAGACACAAAACAGAATCCCTGACCTTAGATTGACTTTTAGAGTATTTATTGATTCCTATTTTATATGAAGATTAGTAGAAAAAAGGTAAGAAAAAATATAACTTTTGGGAAGGCAAGTACGTGAAGACATTTGAAATATTATCATAAGGAAAGGTAAAGAGGACAAACAGTAAAGATTTTTGTTATTTTTTCAAGCTTTGTAAGGTGGGGAAAAAAGAAAAGGAAAGAGAACATTTATTCAGAGCTAAAACAATTCTTGGTTTAGTATTATTTAGTATTGCTTACTTACATTATAACCTTGATCATTGCCTTCTTTTTTTCTTTTAACTGTAGTAGGAAACCTATTGGCCGTCCTAAGTCTAGCTATTACTTTCCCAGCTACACCCATGACCTTCTGTGTTACTGCATAATATCCTGGAGGAAATTTTGATCAAATACATACTCCACATTCATGTCACTAGGTCTTCTTCTCTTTACAATATTATTCCTTTTTACTGCGATGCAACAATGTTATTTAGATAATTTTATATATGGGGATTAAGTCTGCTTCATCTCAGGAATTTAGGGCACAGTGTATGTTTTTCTAATACCCTTCATTACCAGGACTTTAGGAGTTATATGCAGTATGTTAATTACATATTGAAACTTATTGAAACATATTGAGGGGGTATTTATCATACGTTTTACTCCGGTTCTTTAGCGCATATGTCTTGCGTCTTTGTGTTTTTGCGACTTTGCTTGCGACAATCGTTGGTCCGTAAAAAATCCTGTTGAACCTGTAGCGCGGCATAGCTACTTTGGCTGCAGTGGATGCAAATTTATTAACTGCGACAATGCTGGTTTGGCGCAACATAATTCACTTTTCCCGCAACTTAGTCACATCTGGCTGCCATGAAATTACATGTCCAGAAAATCGCCTAAATCTGCCCTCTCCACATAACCCTTAGTTATCTTAAACTGGCAACCCGTAAACCTCTCTAGGTACCCCATTAAGCAAGAGTCAATGACAAAGGTTAGCGTTTTCGCATGACTTTTGGGAAATGTGTAACATATATATATATATATATATATATATATGGACATTAGGGAAGAACAGTTAAAAGCCCAATTAGTGAGTGACATGTTTAACATCACCAAAATTACTTGTTTCAAACCAACAAGCTTCATTAACAAACTAATACCTACTGAAACTCACGATTAAAAGCAGCAGAGAAAGTAGTTTTGAAGCGTGGGAGTTCTGGCGGCCGTTCCTGACTGGAAAACGCGGTCTAATGTGGTTTTTGGAACTTGCGCCAAAGTTATTAACGGAGGTGCGCCAATTGATAAATTTGGCGCACGTCCGTGAAAAACAACGCGAAAAAAGGAAGGGTAAAAAATGACAAGGCACAGCAACTATTGATAAATACCCCCCATTGTGTGTGTGTGTGTGTGTGTGTGTGGGGGGGGGGGGGGGGGTTCAATGCTTACATGTCATCCTTAACCAGTACCCAATCCCCAGGATTCCTTGTTTGTAAGTGTGAGGTCACTTTTCTTACTCCCACTCATCAGCCACCTCATCCATTGCATCACACCTGAGCTGCCTTGCATGCTGTGCTGTAAACTACAATTCCCTGCAGCCCTTTGTTTTATAATCTTTTTATTAGACATTTATAACATAGCGTTAAACAGTCATGACATCTCTTACATGGGGGGATCCATCACATAATATACATGCATGTTACAAGGATATTATCACAAGATTACACATGTGCGACGATCATCTCCCTCCCGCCCATGGTTCGCTTCACCCATTGAAACTTAGACAGGCTCCCTTTCAACACCTTACTAATGATGTAATATCCCAGGCTGCACTATAACCTGGGAAAAGCTGAGGCAACACAATTTTGTATGCTGCTAAAAATGAACATCAGGGCAAAGATCACATAAGAATTGTGAGACCGGCCATCAAACTCAGGTACAGACACTAAATAATGAACTACACTAACGATCTGTGTCCTCTGGGGTTAAGCCTCGCCTACTGAAATTATTGGCGGGAAAATCCTTTAGCTGAAAAGGTTCTGTTTTGGTTGATAATTTTTATTAAATTTTAATAAATTTTTGATTAAATAGACGTAACCATTAATCATAGCTTCCAGGGACTTTAACCCCTTAAGGACCCATGAGGTATGCATACGTCAACACACCCTGGGTCTTAAGGACCCATGACGTATGCATACGTCATGGTCTTTTCCTGGTCTCCGCCGCTCACCCGGCGGAGGTCGGAAGCGGATCCCTGCTGAAATCCTTCAGCATGGATCCAGGGTAAACGCAGAGGGGGGCCATGTAGGCCCCCCATGTCGGCGATCGTCGCAAATCGCGAGGGAAATCGCCCCTGCGATCTGCGTCGATACCGGGCTGATCGGGTCTCTGGGACCCGACCGCCCGGTAATTTTGCATGATCCCGGTTGTCACAGACAGCCAGGACCATGCTGGAGGCTAGGAGCGAGGTGGCAAGCCTGCCACCTCCTCCTATCCCCTGCGATCCGTCGGTTAGCTAACCGACCAAACGCAGGGGGGGGGGGGGGGGGCGGTTACTTCCTCCCGCCCTGCCCGGCCCCTGGAAGTCCGGAGAGGACGGGAGGAAGACTGGAGGATGCGGCAGGGGACAAGGGAGTGCTGGGGCCCGGCCCCAGTACTTACCTCGTCCCTGAAGACCCGGATCCCGGTGATGAAGACGGTGGCGACGGCGACAGGTGAGTGGATCTTCAGCCGCAGTCGGGCCCTTTACAACAATGCACGTCGCCGTAATGCGACATGCATTGATGTATTGAGACCCTGTATACTACAACTCCCAGCATGCCCAGACAGCCCTTGGCGTCTGAGCATGCTGGGAGTTGCAGTTTTGCAACATCTGGAGGTCCGCAGTTTTGGGACCACTGTGCCCTTCCAGAAGTTGCAAAACTACACATCTTCATCATGCCCTTACTGTCCAGGCATGCTGAGAGTTGTAGTTCTGTAACATCTGGCCCTTCAGATGTTGCAGAACTACAACTCCCAGCATGCCTGGACAGTTTTGGCATACTGGGAGTTGTAGTTTTGCAACATCTGGAAGGGCACAGATTGGGAACCACTGTATTAGTGGTCTGCAAACTGTAGTCCTCCAGATGTTGCAAAACTATAACTCCAAGTATGCTGGGAGTTGTAGTTCGGCAACATCTGGCTCTAAAGATGTTGCCGAACTACTTCGAGCATGCCTGAGAATGTTTGGGAGTTGTGGTTTTGCAACAACTGGAGGCAAACTGGTTGGGAAACATTGTCTGTTTCCTAACTCAGTGTTTCCCAACCCGTGTGCCTCCAACTGTTGCAAAACTATAACTACCAGCATGCACTGATAGACTTTGCATGCTGGGAGTTGTAGTTTTGCAACAGCTACAGGGTACATTCACATAGGCATGGGGCTTACAGTGAGTATCAGGCTGCAAGTTTGCGATGCAGCAAATTTTGCGCGGCAGCTCAAACTCGCAGCGGGAAACTCGCTGTAATCCCCCGCCCATGTGACTGTATCCTAGAAACACTACACTACACTAACACAAAATAAAATAAAAAGTAAAAAGCACTACATATACACATACCCCTACACAGCCCCCCTCCCCTCCCCAATAAAAATGAAAAACGTCTGGTACGCCACTGTTTTCAAAATGGAGCCTCCAGCTGTTGCAAAACAACAACTCCCAGTATTTCCGGACAGCTGTTGACTGTCCAAGCATGCTGGGAGTTTTGCAACAGCTGGATGCACCCTGTTTGGGAATCACTGGCGTAGAATACCCCTATGTCCACCCCTATGCAAATCCCTAATTCAGGCCTCAAATGCACATCGCGCTCTCACTTTGGAGCCCTGTCGTATTTCAAGGCAACAGTTTAGGGCCACATATGGGGAATCGCCGTACTCGGGAGAAATTGCCTCACAAATTTTGGGGGGCTTTTTCTCCTATCACCCCTTATGAAAAGGTGAAGTTGCGGTCTACACCAGCATGTTAGTGTAAAAAAATTACATTTTTTACACTAACATGCTGGTGTTGCCCTATACTTTTCATTTTGACAAGAGGTAAAAGGGAAAAAAGCCCCTCAAAATTTGTAATGCAATTTCTCCTGACTACGGAGATACCCCATATGTGGGCGCAAAGTGCTCTGGGGGCGCACAACAAGGCCCAGAAGGGAGAGTGCACCATGTACATTTGAGGTGATTTGCACAGGGGTGGCTGATTGTTACAGCGGTTTTGACAAACGCAAAAAAAACAAAACCCCACAGGTGACCCCATTTCGGAAACTACACCCCTCATGGAATGTAATGAGGGGTACAGTGAGCATTTACCCTCCACTGGTGTCTGACAGATCTTTGGAACAGTGGGCTGTGCAAATAAAACATTTTGTACAGCCCACTGTTCCAAAGATCTGACTGACACCAGTGGGGAGTAAATGCTCACTGTACCCCTTGTTATGTTCCTCAAGGGGTCTAGTTTCCAAAATGGTATACCATGTGGGGGTTATTTTGCTGTCCTGGCACCATAGGGGCTTCCTAAATGCGACATGCCCCCCGAGCAAAATTTGCTCTCAAAAAGCCTTCTCTTCTGAGCATTGTAGTTCACCCGTAGTGCACTTCAGGTCAACTTATGGGGTACCTCCATACTCAGAAGAGATGGGGTTACAAAGTTTGGGGGGTATTTTCTGCTATTAACCCTTGCAAAAATGTGAAATTTGGGGGGAAACACACATTGTTGTGACATTTTTTAATTTTTTTTTTACATATGCAAAAGTTGTGAAACACCTGTGGGGTATTAAGGCTCACTTTATTCCTTGTAACGTTCCTCAAGGGGTCTAGTTTCCAAAATGGTATGCCATGTGTTTTTTTTCCTGTTCTGGCACCATAGGGTCTTCCTAAATGCAACATGCCCCCAAAAACCATTTCAGAAAAAAGTACTCTCCAAAATCCCCTTGTCGCTCCTTCGCTTCTGAGCCCTCTACTGCGCCCGCCGAACACTTTACATAGACATATGAGGTATGAGCTTACTCGAGAGAAATTAGTCGAGCTTACTTGTAAAAATTCAAAAATTGGGTCTACAAGAACATGCGAGTGTAAAAAATTAAGATTGTGAATTTTCTCCTTCACTTTGCTGCTATTCCTGTGAAACACCTAAAGGGTTAAAATGCTGACTGAATGTCATTTTGAATACTTTGAGGGGTGCAGTTTTTATAGTGGGGTCATTTGTGGGGTATTTCTAAGATGAAGACCCTTCAAATCCACTTTAAACCTGAACTGGTCCCTGAAAAATTGTGATTTTGGAAATTTTGTGAAAAATTGGAAAATTGCTGCTGAACTTTGAAGCCCTCTGGTGTCTTCCAAAAGTAAAAACTTGTCAATTTCATGATGCGAACATAAAGTGGACATATTGTATATGTAAATAAAAAAAAAATATTTGGAATATCCATTTTCCTTACAAGCAGAGAGCTTCAAAGTTAGAAAAATGCAAAATTTTCAAATTTTTCATCACATTTTGGGATTTTTCCCCAAGAAAGGATGCAAGTTACCAAAAAATGTTACCACCATGTTAAAGTAGAATATGTCACGAAAAAACTATTTTGGAATCAGAATGATAAATAAAAGCATTCCAGAGTTATTAATGTTTAAAATGACAGTGGTCAGATGTGCAAAAAATGGTCCTAAGGTGTAAAATGGCTGGGTCCTTAAGGGGTTAAAATAAGATAGAACTATGCTGGTGAACATAAAGAATTTGTGGATAATCTTTACAAAGTTGCCATAAATTATTGTCCTCCTGATATCACGCATCAATTTTTAACTCGTAAGATGTGACTTGTTATCCTCTTTATTTCTTCTCTTCATCATCTTAAAAGGAGTGTAGGGATATATTAGACCCAAGTATAGAGCAACAATGAGATGTATTTTTAACAGCTCTAAATAGGACTGATCAATCCTTAACTACCTACAAGTAGTAATATGGAGCGTAGATAGCACTATGACTACTTCAGCTTTTGCCACTACACTGCTAGGGTTTCCTGCTCCTCCGGTAATAAAAAAGCCTCCTCTCCTTCACACCTTGCAACCGGACAAAGTAATGGTTTATTTAATTGGCACAGTGCTGCCCAATAAGAGCACCAAACTACACGGCTCATGCCTGTATTATCTTCAGCAGTGTGGTGCCCCCAATGGGTGACTGGACTCTTACCTCATGTAGGATAAAATTGTGCTTGTCATTCTTGCAATGTACTTGACAAGTAGTGGCGAGCAATCATTGGATTACTTATACTGAAGTATGCTATGCGATTGCTTAGTTTTATTGGCACTTTATAGTAGACTCTATTAGAAGATCACTGAGTGGCCATCATGGAGACCTTCAGAAGGGCTCTGGCTACCATGGAAACCAATTGCCTCCCAGTCACTTTGTGGGGGTGCCGATCGTACACGTGATAGGCATCTCTCCTGTCTTAAACCTCTTAAACAATCACGCTGATATCAGCCAGCTACTGTGAGAGCCAGCTGCTGATTAGTGTTGCTCGCGAATATTCGCAATGCTAATTTTATTCGCGAATATTCGCGAATATAGCACTATATATTCGCAATTACGAATATTCATATTTTTTTTCACAGTACACATCTCAGTGATCATCTCTCTCTGCTTCCAGCTTGTGTGGTGTAAAGAAGGCTCTAATACTACTGTGAGACTGGCGCACGAATTTTCGCATATTCAAAAATTTGCATATGCTAATTTTCGCATATGCGAATCTCCGCTCATGCAAATTTTGTATATGCTAATTTTCGCATATGCTAATTTTCGTATATGCAAATTTGCGCATATGCGAAAATAAAACGTGAATATTATGAATTGTTCGGCCATATATTTGCAAAATATTGTGAATTCGAATATGGCCTATGTCGCTCAACACTACTGCTGATAGCAGGCATTACTATCCATCTATGAAGCAAGTGCAGCTCCTGTGCTCTCTTTTTAGTCTTACTGCACAGCGCACTGTACTTGTATGATGATGTGCGTATATGTATGGCACATGTCGTCAAAGGGTTTAAAGGAGTGCTGAAGCCATAGACACTTATCCGCAGGATAGGGGATAAGTGTCTGATCACAGGGGGACCGATCTCCCGTATGGGGACCCAGCATTACCACAGATCTGCATGGCTAATGCATGTCATCGACCTATCTGATGTCAATGACGTGCCCCCTCTATGCAGCTCTGTAGGGGAGGCGGGGAAGCTCAAACGCAGCATTTCTGCCTCTCTCCTAAAGATAAATGGAGGGGGCGTGTTGGCCAAGCCCGGGCCCTGTACAGGAGATTGGGAGGCGATCCAGGGTTCGGACCCCCCATGATCAGACAGTATCTATGGCTGCAGATCTCCTTTAACCCCTTAATGCAAATTGATGTACATTCACGTCCATTTGCGGCTCCCGAGGTATGATGCGTGCTCAGCAGGAGAGCGCGCATCATACCAGGTGGATCCCGGTTGCCATAAGCAAGCGAGATCGCCGCTGTGAAATTGCGGCGTCCCAAACAGCTTGCAGGATGCGAGGAGGATCCCTACCTGTCTCCTGTGCATCCAATTGCAGAATGACTACTCCGTGCCTGAGATCCAGGCAGGAGCAATCAAGTGGCGATACATTGATCAGTGTTATGCTATTGCATAATAGTGATCAGTGTATTCAATCAGTGTATGCAATGTTATAGCCCCCTATGGGAGCCATAACATTGCAAAAAAAAGTATTAAAAAAAAAAGTTAATAAAGATCATCTAACCCCTCCCCTAATAAAAGTTTTAATCACCCCCTTTTCCCATAAAAAAAAAAAAAAAACGGTGTAAATAAAAATAAACATATGTGGTATTGCCGCATGTGACAATGTCCGAATTATAAAAATATACAATTAATTAAACTGCACGGTCAATGGCGTACACGTACAAAAATTCCAAAGTCCAAAATACCGTATTTTTGGTAACTTTATATACAATAAAAAAAATTATAAAAAGGGATCAAAACTTCCAATCAAAACAAAAATGGTACCAATAAAAACTTCAGATCACAGCACAAAAAATGAGCCCTCCTACCACCCCATACATGGAAAAATTAAAAAGTTATAGGGGTAAGAAGAGGACATTTTTCAACATATAAATTTTAGTGCATGTTGTTATAATTTTATGTGTAGTAAAATAAAATCAAACCTACATAAATTGGGTATCCTTGCAACCTTATAGACCTACAGAAAAAATTATTAGGTGCAATTGTTACCGAAAACTGCACCGTGTAGAAATGGAACGCAATTTTGCCCCACAAATAATTTTTTTCTGGTTTTGTAGTAGATTTTGTGGTGAAATTATTAATGGTATTACAAAGTAAAATTGTTGGCAAAGAACAAGCCCTCATATGGATTTTTAGGTGGAAAATTTAAACTGTTATGATTTTTTTAGAAGGTGAGGAGGAAAAAACATAAGTGCAAAAATGAAAAATCGCCAAAGAGGGAAGGGGTTAATAAACCCTACAGCAATCTATTATACTAAAAGACAATGCCCAGAGTCCTGGAGAACACACTCTAATGGTGATTACCCAAAGCTCAAACTTCCAAATACAGAGTACAGCTCCTAGATGAAATACCATTTTAAGACACCAATAAGAGTACTGCTATCAATAGTAATATTAATTTCCGTAAGATTGGCTTGGAGGTTTCTGGAAAGATCTGACACTTCTTATCTTGGGGGAACCTATGGAACGGAACAGAAATAAATGTAGCTTAAAGGTCTATTCTGCTGAACACAGCTTGAAATCCTGCACATCAAATCTGCGCAGAATACTGTACGTGTGAATAGACCCTTAATGGGCACCTTTGATATATAAGAAAGACACATCAAACATTTTGTTTTAGACTCCAAGCGATTATTAGATGGAGCCATGAGAAGTGCACACTTAGCTCATTCTCACCTCGTGCTATGTCATGTGACCAAGACCATCACATAATGTAAGTCTAATGTAAACATACCCTGGTCGATCAAATGTTTCTTATATGTCTGGTACACTCTATAAATGTGAAAAATGACTATATAAATATTAATTAAATATTATTTCTATGTAAAGCTTTAGACCTAAAATAAAGTACCAATGGGCTGCAAATAATTCCCTAAAACCTAACATTTAAGGCCATGAAAGAGGCAACTACTACATGAAGAAGACTTACTTTACTGCTGCTTATTTCCCTTCGTATATGTATATATGGATGTTGAGCTTGGCAGTGACAGCAGTCAAAGACAGTGACACAGTTCAAAGCAGCACTTCTCATGCTCTTTATTTAGAAAAACTTTATGTAATTCAAACAGGCATAAAAATATTAAAGGGGTTCTCCACCCCTAGACATCTTATCCCTTATTCAAATGATAGGGAATAAGGGGATCTCGGCTGCGGCACCCCAGACATCCGGTGCATGGAGCCAACTTTGCATTGTGCAGGATGACTGGTGATGGGGCAGAGGCTCGTGATGTCACCGTCATATCCCACTCGTGAAGTCATGGCCATGTCCCCTCAATGCCAGTCAATGGGAGGGGGCATGATGGGCGTCACGCCCCCTCCTACAGACTTGCATTGAGGGAGCACGGCTGTGATGTCACAAGCCTCCTGCTCTGCTAAACAAATGCCGGATGCAGCAGGGAGATCACGGGAGTCCCCAGCTGTGGGATCCCTGCAATCAGACATCTTACCCACTATCCTTTGCATAGGGTTAAGATGTCTAGGGGTGGAGTACCCCTTTAACTGCTGCTTGTCTGAGCTCTAACTAAACATATTGGCCCTGATTTACTATTGTAAACCCGACATGTTTACGCCAGAATTTACGCCACACATTTTCACAAATATCCATCATATTTACTATGGTTTCCACCGAAAATGTAGTGGACCTGAGCTGAGGAAAACCCAACAGATCAGAGCATGTGTAAAAAAAGCAAAATGAAGGGAAAAGTGCTACATGTAAGGAAACCTTAGTAAATATTGAGAAAAAAAAAGAAAACTACACTCCCCTCTTAGTAAATCAGGGCCAATAACTTGCCCTCACTATTTAGATAGCTCACTAATCAGTCACCCCAACAATAGTGTTGTTACCTTTCCTGACATTCAATGATCCATCGAGGCTAGCAGACCTCCATATCATGGCCTCCACCAGAGGTTCTGTTCTCTCACAGGTTCACCCCGAGTACTCGCTGTGCAGAATCTTTTCTAATGAGCTGACACCAGCACTTTAGCTGCATGAGGCTAAACTAAGAAGCTAAAACTAACCAAGGAAAGGAAATATAGGGTCCTTCAACCACTGATACGTACACCCTTGGAGATAAATTATAGTAAATCAATCCACTTAAATCTACCAATGAGGCCACAAATATATACACATTGAGCTAAAATGTTTACTTTTATTAAAGGTCACAATAAAAAGCCATTGCCTCACAATAAAGTGCTCAGAAAAGTTGCATCATATATATATTACAAGATGAAAGACATAAATCCAGGGTGGGGTATAGGATACAGGTGAATAACCTGACCTAACCGACCCTGCCTAGTCTAACCCCTTGCCCTGACTAGAATACGTGTGGACAGGGACAAGGGATATAAATGATGTACAAAACCAAGAATATCAAACATAGAAAAGTAGACAATAAAAATGACACAATATGTCTAAACTCTTACTCCTTATAACCTACGCGTTTCACCCTAACTTGTAATTTGGGGTTCATCAGGGCTCGGAGGAGCAGTCAACATACCTTTGTATTTACCGATCAATAAACAAGACACCACATATATAATTACAAAAATATCTAAATACCAAAGATAGTGAGACACATATAATACATAAATAACACGTAATAGCTGCACGATGATGCTGAGTTAAAAATAGACACTGCAGATAAATTAGATGAATTCATCCATATAGGCCACAAATATAGGAATGAGAATCCTTGATTTTACTTTCAATAGATGTGACAATACGTTCCTTGCCCAAATAGAAACTTCACATAGAGTTGTATGTACTCAAGATGACTGAGTGATGTACTGTTAGGATACACAATCCTGAATTACCGGTACTACTGGAGCCCTATTGGGAATCAAGCAACAGGTGACAGATAAAAAGACACGTATTCTAGTCAGGGCAAGGGGTTAGACTAGGCAGGGTCGGTTAGGTCAGGTTATTCACCTGTATCCTATACCCCACCCTGGATTTATGTCTTTCATCTTGTAATATATATATGATGCAACTTTTCTGAGCACTTTATTGTGAGGCAATGTCTTTTAATTGTGACCTTTAATAAAAGTAAACATTTTAGCTCATTGTGTATATTTTTGTGGCCTCATTGGTAGATTTAAGTGGATTGATAAACTAAGAAGCTAGGCTGTCCCGGAAGGAAATGAAAGACCCCACTACCAACTTTTCTGCTCAGCTCTGGATTCACATATGTTACCCAGATTTTCTTAGTTGAGATATGTGCTATCGGCGTCCAGTGGACATCAGAGAGGAATCCTCCTGAAATATAGTGATCCCTGACCACTTTTCCGTTCTTTCCCTTATATACAATATATAGCTTACCTTTTTTAGATTACCTTTTTCTCAGTGGTGGTCTAGTTCTTTGAAGATTGTTATTATCCCTTGATGTAAGAGAGTAAATATCAAGTAAGCGTTACCTGAAAGTGGTGATGTCATTTTTAAACCTGGGGCTATCTCAGACATGTAGAACAAATTGGTAACATACTGTATCTATGTGGTACATTCTTGGCATAGGTTAAACTGATACATACCATAAATCTTCAAAGGATACATTTATATGCTAGGGAGATGTCTATTGTTATGAATGTTGAAATGTTTTATAAAATGCAAATAGTGTGAGATCATTTACCTAAAAAAGTGAAAATATATCCATTGGACCATTCTTCTAAATGATGGTTGTTAAGGGGTATTTCAGGATTTCTTTTTCTACTTGACTATGCTACAGGGGCTGTAAAATTTGTGTAGTTTATAATATAAAAACAGTATTAGGATTCACTGGGAATGTAAGTAAGACTGGAGATGAAGCTGGTTGTACAAAATGAATTATGCTTTATTTAGATCAAATATGACTGCCTATTATCTGAGCAGGGCCCTTGCTACAGATATATAGTTCATACACTATATAATAAAATGTGGTAAAATCAAATATGGTAAAATATAATTGCATAAAATTATGATACGATACACACAAATAATGCCACTTAGTTTTTTGCCAATTTAAATGTACAGTGTAATGCGCATATATAAGTTTCTAAAGTCTTGTTAAATCCATAAGTTGGAATACACAGGTGTGAGAGTTGCAGGTATGGCACGGGTATTCGCCCGGCCTAATGGAAGGATATTACCTGCGAGTCAGATGAATACTGTGATGTGAAGATGATATCACTGGGACTTGACTTCTTCATGGAAGGTTGCAGTGAGATGCCAACTCCCTTAGCTGTTGGATGGCACGGACGTGCGTCTGTTTCAGTAGGTGAGAATATTTTGGCAGTAGGGATGATTTGCCCCCCTTAGCAGCAGCGTCCTCGTGTAGAGATTTGTATTTTGGGCACATATCCCACCACAGTGGTCCCCAAACAGGGGGACTGCAGCACTTGCGAAAGTCAAAGTAAAACCAATGTGGTAGGTTATTGCACTTGCAGACAATAATAAAGATTGTGGTATACTGGCAAACAGGTGGCAATAGAGATACAGGTGAGGCCAGACGCGTTTCAGTGGCCTTTAGCCATTCAGGAATGAGATTTAGTGGTCATTATTTCAGAAGACTTAAAGGTAGGCAAACAATGTCATAGAAATACTAGCATGCTTGGGTGTATAGGGAGAAGTATTAGCGGTAGAAAGAGGTAAGAGCTCATGTCACTGTACAAAACACTGATGAGACCTCACTTGCAGTGATGTGCACAGTACGTGAGGCCGGAGAGAGTTCAGAAAAGAGCTTCTGAACTAGTTCATTGACTACAGGATAAAACTTACCAGGAAAGGGTAAAGGACCTTAACATGTATATAAGAAAGATGAGACAGAGGGGATAAAATAGAAACTTTTAAATACATGAATAATAACAGTATTCCTTTACTGAGAATAACCTTCCTGCAGAAATGGTAGCTGCAGATACAGTGAAGGAGTTTAAGCATGCATGGGATAGGTATAAGTCTATCCTTCATATAAGAAAGGGACAAGGACTATTCATAGTATTCAGAATATTGGGCAGACTAGATGGCCCGAATTGTTCTTATCTGCCAAAACATTTTATATACATACACCACAGAGTGTACAGGCTGTGATAGGCTCCTTTCTCAGTTCATAGATAGGCCGACATGCAGCCTGCTCCCAGCACTAGGCTGCATGTCGGCCTAGTGCTGCTGTAATTATCCACTGACCCCTGGTTTTTGCTTATCATGCACAGCGCTGCAGTACCCAGACTCGTGGCCCACTACTGAATAGCGCGCTATTCACACCACGAGGACGCCGGCTCACAGCCGATCGCTACTCCTTAGGCCGACGGGCGAATAGTGCCCAGCATAACTCCATTCACCCACTGTTTCATATTGGATGCCGGCTCTATACATCACAGAGAACAACAGCGCATCATTTGGGACCAACGTACCTTCACATACGCCTTCCCGGAGGAGCCCCTGCACCTATGCCAGGTTGGTGGTTGCCCTCGTTTAAGTCCGTGCGGGCGCCGATTCATCCCAGTCTCCAGGAGTCTGCCGCTCCGGAGACAGTCAGCTGCCGTGCAACATGGTGAAGACTGCAAGTAAGGTACCACTCTGAATGTACTATACTGTGATCGTTCTTTGAAGTAAAGTGGGAGGCATAACTGTATCGCTCATCTGCTATATTTAGCGGACACTTTGTATCCATTTTGTTACCAATACAGTACATTGGCTTCATGAGATGAACAATCCCAACTACTGTGGCTGCTAAAATAGACTAGAACTATCACATTGACTTTGGTCATTGGCTGCTATTTTATATACAATATTTTCTAAACAATTATTTTTATGAGAAGGTTGGCAATCTATCATTTACAAGAAATGTTATAAGTTAATTTTTTTAAGCATATCTCTAATACCTGGGCAAGGGCCCTGCCCAGGTGTTTTAATATTATTTTATTATTATTTTCACTTAATAAATGTACATGATTGTTTAAGTTTATTTTGCAGGTATTTTTATTATCACTGTAATCAAGATAGGATTACTGTAGTCAGCATCAGTTTAATTTCCATACTTTTATTTGTGATCTACTATCTGTCAATTTGTCCACATCTTTTATCTCCATCTTTTTGCTTCTTCCTTTCTATTCTTTCTCTTTTTCACTCTTTTCAATATCCTTGAGGACTGGTCATATAATTTCTTCATTATATTTATCAACATATTTAACCTGTTAAGGACCAAGGGCGTACAGGTACGCCTTTGCTCCCTGGTTCTTAAGGACCAAGGGCATACCTGTATGCCAGGGGGAATTTTGGTCCCCGCTGTGTGCCGGGCGGGGACCGGATCGGGTGCCTGCTGATCGATTAGCAGGCACCCCGCGCAAATGCCCAGGGGGGTCATCAGACCCCCCCCATGTCGGCGAGTGAATTCACACTTGCGATTTGCGCAATTCCGGGTCATTACGGGTCTATGGTGACCCGGAATATAAGGGGGATCGCGGTTATCTAAGACACCTATGATCCCCCTGAAGGGATAGGAGTGAGGTGGCAGGGGTGCCACCCCTCCTATCCCTGCTATTGGGCATCTAGAAGCAACGTCCAATAACAGATCGGGGGAGGGTTAACTTTCATTTTCCCCTTTCTGCCCACCCACAATAGGCGGGACAGAACAGGGAAATGAGGCGAGGCTGCGGGCGACGATCGGTGTCGGAGATCGGCGGGCGGCATGTCGTGCGGCTGGCTCCCTGGATCCGACGGAAGCCAGTAAGTGGCCTAGCAACATCTAGAGGGCTACAGTCTGAGACCACTATACAGTGGTCTTTACAATATTGCCCTCCAGATGTTGCAAAACTACAACTCCCAGCATGCCCAGGGAGCTGTCATGCTGGGATTTGTAGTTTTGCAACAGCTGGAGGGCTACAGTTTGGATATAACTGTGCAGTGAACTGTGGCACTCTAGATCTTTCAAAACTACAACTCCTAGCATGCCCACATAGCAGTTTGCTGTCTGGGCATGCTGGGATTTTTAGTTTTGCAACATCTGGAGGGTCACAGTTGGGAGATCACTGTGCAGTGGTTTCTAAACTGTAGCCCTCCAGATGCAAACAGCGGTATCGCCATGCTGGGAGTTGTAGTTGCGTACCTCCAGCTGTTGCATAACTACATCTCCCAGCATGCACTTCAGCGATCAGTACATGCTGGGAGTTGTAGTTTTGCAACAGCTGGAGGCACACTGGCTGGTAAATACTGAGTTAGGTAACAGAACCAAACTGAAGGTTTTCCAATCAATGTGCCTCCAGCTGTTGCAAAAGTACAACTCCCAGCATGCACGGTCTGTCAGTGCATGCTGGGAGTTGTAGTTTGGAAACAGCTGGAGGTTTGCCCCCCCATGTGAATGTACAGGGTACATTCACACGGGCAGGTTTACAGTAAGTTTCCTGCTTCAAGTATGAGCTGCGGCAAATTTTTCACTGCAGCTCAAACTCCTAGCGGTAAGCTCACTGTAAACCTCCGCCAGTGCGAATGTAACCAAAAAACACTACACTACACTACACTAACACATAATAAAGGGTAAAACACTACATATACACCCCCTTACACTGTCCCCCCCAATACAAATTAAAAACGTATTGTACAGCAGTGTTTCCAAAACGGAGCCTCCAGCTGTTGCAAAACAACAATTCCCAGCATTTCCGGACAGCCACTGACTGTCCAGGCATGCTGGGAGTTTAGCAACAGCTGGAGGCACCCTGTTTGGGAATCACTGGCGTAGAATACCCCTATGTCCACCCCTATGCAATCCCTAATTTAGTCCTCAAATGCACATGGTGCTCTCTCACTTCGGAGCCCTGTCGTATTTCAAGGAAACAGTTTAGTGCCACATATGGGGTATTTCCGTACTCTGGAGAAATTGCACTACTAATTTTGGGGGGCTTTTTCTCCTTTTACCAGCCTGTTTTTTTGTTTTTTTTTACACTAATATGCTGGTGTTGCCCTTTACTTTTTATTTTCACAAGAGGTAAAATGAAAAAAAGACCCCCAAAATTTGTAACACAATTTCTCCTAAATACGGAAATACCCCATATGTGGGCGTAAAATGCTCTGTGGGCGCACAACAATGCTCAGGAGTGAGAGCGCACCATGTACATTTGAGGCCTGAATTGGTGATTGGTGAATCAGGGTGGCTGATTTTACAGCGGTTCTGAAATAAACGCCAAACAATAAATACCCACATGTGACCACATTTTGGATGCTACCCCCCTCATGGAACGTAACAAGGGGTATAATGAACTTTAACACCCCACAGGTGTTTCACGAATTTTCATTAAAGTTGGATGGGAAAATAAAAAAAATAAAAAAATTTCACTAAAATGCTGGTGTTACCCTAAATTTTTCATTTTCAAGGAGAAATAGGAAAAAAGAACATACCCCATATGTGGATGTAAAGTGCTCTGCTGGCAAACTACAATGCTCAGAAGAGAAGGAGCGCCATTGGGATTATGAAGAGAAAATTTGTCTGGAATTGAAGGCCACGTTTGTTTACAAAGCCCCCATTGTGCCAGAACAATGGACCCCTCCCACATGTGACCCCATTTTGTAAACTACACCCCTCACGTAATGTAATAAGGGGTACAGTTAGCATTTACACCCCACAGGTGTCTGACAGATTTTTGGAACAGTGGTCCGTGAAAATGAAAAATGTTATTTTTAATTTGCTCAGCCCACTGTTCCAAAGACCTGTCAAACGCCAGTGGAGTGTAAATACTCACTGCACCCCTTATAAAATTCTGTGAGGGGTGTAGTTTCCAAAATGGGGTCACATGTGGGGGGGGGTCCACTGTTCTGGCACCACGGGGAGCTTTGTAAACACACTTGGCCCCTGCCAGCAGAGCACTTGACTTCCACACATGGGGTATTTCCATACTCAGAAGAAATTGGGTTACAAATTTTGGGGGTCATGTTCTCCTATTACCCCTTGTAAAAATGTAAAATTTGGGGAAAAAACTGCATTTTAGTGAAAACATTTTTTTTTTCATTTACACATCCAACTTTAACAAAAAGTTGTGAAATACCTGTTAGGTGTTAAGGCCCACTGTACCCCTTGTTATGTTCCTTGAGGGGTGTAGTTTCCAAAATAGTATGCCATGTGTTTTTTTTGCTGTTCTGGCACCATAGGGGCTTCCTAAATGCGACATGCCCCCCAAAAAACATTTCAGCAAAATTTGCTTTAAAAAAGCCAAATGTGACTCCTTCTCTTCTGAGCATTATACTTCGCCCGCAGAACATTTTACATCCTAACATGGGGTATTTCCATACTCAGAAGAGATGGGGTTACAAATTTTCGGGGGGCATTTTCTCCCATTACCCTTTATAAAAATGGAAATTTGGGAAAAAAACTGCACTTTAGTGAAAATAATTTTTTTTTCATTTACACATCCGACTTTAACGAAAAGTCATCAAACACCTGTGGGGTGTTAAGGCTCACTGGACCCCTTGTTACGTGCCTTGAGGGGTGTAGTATCCAAAATGGTATGCCATGTGGGGGTTTTTCTGCTGTTCTGGCACCATAGGGGCTTCCTAAATGTGACATGCCCCCCAAAAACCTTTTCAGAAAAACTCACTCTCCAAAATCCCATTGTCACTCCTTCACTTCTGGCCCTCTACTGCGCCCGCCGAACACTTGACATACACATATGAGGTATTTTCTTACTCGAGAGAAATTGGGTTACACATTTTGGATGGCTTTGTCTCCTTTTACCTCTTGTAAAAATTCAAAAACTGCGTCTACAAGGACATGCGAGTGTAAAAAATGAAGATTTTGAATTTTCTCCTTTATTTTGCTGTTGTTCCTGTGAAACACCTAAAGGGTGAACACACTTTCTGAATATCATTTTGAATACTTTGGGGGGTGCAGTTTTTATAATGGGGTCATTTGTGGTGTATTTCTAATAGGAAGACCCCTCAAATCCACTTCAAAACAGAACTGGTCCATGAAAAATTCTGATTTAGAAAATTTTGTGAAAAATTGGAAAATTTCTGCTGAACTTTGAAGCCCTCTGATGTCTTCCAAAAGTAAAAACATGTCAACTTTATGATGCAAACGTAAAGTAGACATATTGTATATGTGAATCAATATATAGTTTATTTGGAATGTCTATTTTCCTTACAAGCAGAGAGCTTCAAAGTTAAAAATGCCAAATTTTCTATATTTTCATCAAATTTTGGAATTTTTCACCAAGAAATGATGCAAGTATCATCAAAATGTTACCACTAACATAAAGTAGAATATGTCATGAAAAAACAATCTTGGAATCAGAATGAAAGGTAAAAGCATTCCAGAGTTTTTAATGCTTAAAGTTAAATGCTCTGGTCCTACAGTGAAAATTGGCCTAATCCTTAAGGGGTTAAAGGGGTAATCCAGTGGGAATTTTTTTTTTTTTTATCAACTGGTGCAAGAAAACAGATTTGTAAATTACTTCTATTAAAAAACCTTAATCCTTCCAGTACTTATTAGCTGCTGAATACTACAGAGGAAATTCTTTTGTTTTTGGAATACAGTGCTCTCTGCTGACATCTCTGTCCATTTTAAGAACTGACCAGAGTAGGAGAAAATCCCCATAGCAGACCTATGCTGCTCTGGACAGTTCCTAAAATGGACAGAGATGTCAGCAGAGAGCACTGTGCTCGTGATGTCAGCAGAGAGCACTGTGTTCCAAAAAGAAAAGAATATTAGATCTGGACTCATTGCTGTCCAGTGCTTTTTTGCCATCCATTTCTGGGTGCTTTTTGATGTATGTTTGGGGTCATTGTCCTGCTGGACGCAAACCCAGCTTTCTGACACTGGGCTGTACAGTGCGACCCAAAGTCCGTTGGTAATCCTCAGATTTCATAATGCGTTGCACACATTCAAGGCACCCAGTGCCAGAGGCAGCAAAACAACCCCAAAACATCATTGAACCTCCACAATATTTCACTGTAGGTACTGTGTTCTTTATTATTATTTTTTTTTTTGTAGGCCTTATTCCGTTTAGGGGAAAACAGTAGAATGATGTTTTTTTTACAAAAAAAGCTCTATCTTGGTCTCATCTGTCCACAAGATGTTTTCCCAGAAGGATTTTGGCTTACTCAAGTTCATTTTGGCAAAATGTAGTCTTGGTATTTTATGCCTCTGTGTCAGCAGTGGGGTCCTGCCATAGCGTTTCATTTCATTTAAATGTCGACGAATAGTTTGCGCTGACACTGATGCTCCCTGAGCCTGCAGGACAGCTTGAATATCTTTGGAACTTGTTTGGGGCTGCTTATCCACCATCCGGACTATCCTGCATTGATACCTTTCATCAATATTTCTCTTCCGTCCAGGTCCAGGTAGATTAGCTACAGTGCCATGGGTTGCAAACTTCTTGATAATGGTGCGCCCTGTGGACAAAGGCAAATCTAAACCTCTGGAGATGGACTTGTAATCTTGAGATTGTTGATATTTTTCCACAATTTTAGTTCTCAAGTCCTCAGACCTTCTCCTCTTTCTGTTGTCCATGCTTAGTGTGGCACACACAGACACACAATGCAAAGACTTAGTGAACTTCTCTCCTTTTTAATCTGCTTTCAGGTGTGATTTTTTTATATTGCCCACACGTGTCACTTGCCCCAGGTGAGTTTAAAGGAGCATCACATGCTTGAAACAATCTTATTTTCCCCCAATTTTGAAAGGGTGCCAATAATTTTGTCCAGCCTATTTTTGGAGTTTGGTGTGACATTACATCCAGTTAGCTTTTTTCCTCCCTTTTTTGGTTTAGTTCCAATACACACAAAGGGAATAAACATGTGTATAGCAAAACATGTGTTACTGCAATCCCTTTCTGTGAGAAATACTTCATTTTCTTGAAAAACTTTAGTGGTGCCAAAATTGACTGTATATAAAATAAATACAGGTCCACTGGATGCACTGCCTCTACAGCTATGATGATACCTACTACATCACACTTCCATCCGTTGTTTACTAAGGTTTGACTTTGTTTGTAAACGATACTGTATAAAACATTCTTGGCGAATAAAAAATACTTTTCCATAAAATATAGCTATAAGGACATCTATGTGTTGCCAAACAGTGAGCATTGAAGCTTTATTTGTCTGCCTCCATAGGCATGTATTAATGCACCATAAAGAAAGCTTTACTATAGACTTAAAGAGGAACTACAGCCACAATTAGCTGATCTGGGAAGGGGTCCCGTTCAGAAGATCACGGGGGGCTCCCAAGGTCAGACCCCTGGCGATCAGCTACTTATCCCCTAACCTGTGCATAGGGAAAAATTAATTCCGGCTCTAGTACCCCTTTAACCCCTTAAGGACTGAGCCCTTTTTCACCTTAAGGACTCAGCCCTTTTTTGCAATTCTGACCACTGTCACTTTATGCATTAATAACTCTGGGATGCTTTTACCGATTATTCTGATTCCGAGATAGTTTTTTCGTGAAATATTCATTGTTACTTGCATCCTTTCTTGGTGAAAAATCCCCAAATTCCATGAAAATTTCGAAAATTTTTCTAACTTTGAAACTCTCTGCTTGTAAGGAAAATGGATATTCCAAATAAATTCTATATTGATTCACATATACAATATGTCTACTTTATATTTGCATCAAAAAGTTGACATGTTTTTACTTTTGGAAGACATCAGAGGGCTTCAAAGTTCAGCAACAATTTTCCAATTTTCGATACAATTTTCAAAATCGGAATTTTTCAGGGACCAGTTGAGTTTTGAAGTGCATTTGAGGGGTCTTCTTATTAGATATACCCCATAAATTACCCCATTATAAAAACTGCACCCCCCAAAGTATTCAAAATTACATTCAGAAAGTGTGTTAACCCTTTAGGTAAAGGTAAAGGAGAAAATTCTAAATCTTAATTTTTTACACTCACATGTTCTTGTAGACCCAGTTTTTGAAATTTTACAAGGGGTAAAAGGAGAAAAAGCCCCCCAAAATTAGTAACCCAATTTCTCTCGAGTAAGGAAATACCTCATATGTGGATGTCAAGTGCTCTGTGGATGCACTACAAGGCTCATAAGGGAAGGAGCGACAAAGGGATTTTGGAGAGTGAGTTTTTCTGAAATGGTTTTTGGGGGTATGTCAAATCTGGGAAACCCCTATGGTGCCAGAACAGCAGAAAACCCCACACATTGCATACTATTTTGGAAACTAAACCCCCCCAAGGAATGTAACAAAGGGGTCCACTGAGCCTTAACACCCCACAGGTGTTTGACGACTTTTCATTAAAGTCAGATGTGTAAATGATTTTTTTTTTCACTATAATGCTGGTTTTCCCCCAAATTTTACATTTTTACAAGGAGTTATAGGAGAAAATGCCCCCCAAAATTTGTAACCCCATCTCTTCTGAGTATGGAAATACCCCATGTGTCGACGCCAAGTGCTCTGCTGGCGCACTACAATGCTCAGAAGAGGAGTCAGATTTGGCTTTTGGAAAGCAAATTTTGCTGAAATTGTTTTTGGGGGCATGCTGCATTTAGGAAGCCCCTATGGTGCCAGAACATAAAAAAACCACATGAAATACTATTTTGGAAACTACACCCCTCAAGGAATGTAACAAGACATACAGTGAGCCTTAACACCCCACAGGTGCTTGACAAATTTCTACTAAAGTTGGACGTGAAAATGAAAAATGTGATTTCTTTCACAAAGGGGTGATTGGAGAAAAAGCCTCACAAAATTTGTAACCCCATTTCTTCTGAGTATGGAAATACTACATATGTGGATGTAAAGTGCTCTTCAGGCGAACTACAATGCTCAGAAGAGGAGGAGCGCCATTGGGCTTTTGGTGAGAGAATTTGGTTGGAATAGAAGTGGGAGGCCATGTGTGTTTGCAAGGCCCTCCATGGTGCCAGAACAGTGGACCCCACCCCCCTCACATGTGACCCCATGTTGGAAACTACATCCCTCACAGAATTTAATAAGGGGTGCTGTGAACATTTACACCCCACTGGCATTTGACAGATCTTTGGAAAAGTGGGCTGTGCAAATGAAAAATAAAATGTTTCATTTTCACGGACCACTGTTCCAAAAATCTGTCAGACACCTGTGGGGTGTAAATGCTCACTGTATTACATTACGTGAGGGGTGTAGTTTCCAAAATGGTGTAGTTTCCAAAATGGGGTCACATGTGGGGGGGGGGTCCATTGTTCTGTCACTATGGGGGATTTGTAAACACACATGGCCTTCAATTTCAGACACCTTCTCTTGCCAAAAGCCCAATGTCGCTCCTTCCCTCCTGAGCATTGTAGATCACCCGCAGAGCACTTTACATCCACTTATAGGGTATGTTCTTACTCAGAAGAAATGGGGTTACAAATTTTGGGGGTCTTTTTTCCTATTCTCCCTTGTGAAGATGCAAAATGTAGGGTAACACCAGCATTTTAGTGAATTTTTTTTTTTTTTTCACATCCAACTTTAACGGAAATTTGTCAAACACCTGTGGGGTGTTAAAGCTCACTATACCCCTTATTAGATTCCGTGAGGGGTGTAGTTTCAAAAATGGGGTCACATGTGGTTATTTATTGTTTTACGTTTATGTCAGAACCGCTGTAAAATCAGCCACCCCTGTCCAAAAACCAATTTAGACCTCAAATGTACATGTGCGCTCTCACTTCTGAGCCATGTTGTGCGCCCATAGAGCACTTTACGCCCACATGTGGGGTAGTTCTGTACTCAGGAGAAATTGCGTTACAAATTTTGGGGGTCTTTTTTTCCTTTTACTGCTTGTGAAAATTTTAAGTATGGGGCAACACCAGTATGTTAGTGTAAATTTTTATTTTTTACGCTAACATGCTGGTGTAGACCCCAACTTTACCTTTTCATAAGGGGTAAAAGGAGAAAAAGCCCCTCAAAATTTGTAACTCAATCTCTCCCGAGTACGGAGATACCCCATATGTGGCCCTTAACTGTTTCCTTGAAATACGACAAGGCTCCGAAGCGAGAGAGCACCATGCGCATTTGAGGCCTAAATTGGGGATTTGAATCCGCCACAAAAATACCCTACGGCAGTGATTCCCAAACAGGGTGTCTCCAGCTGTTGCAAAACTCCCAACATGCTTTGACAGTCAGTGGCTGTCCGGCAATACTGTGAGTTGTTGTTTTTCAACAGCTGGAGGCTCCGTTTTGGAAACAGTGCCATACAAGACTTTTTGTTTATTTTTTATTGGGGGGGTGGACTGTGTAGGGGTATGTAGTGATTTACTTTTTATTTTGTGTAGTGTAGTGTTTTTAGGGTACATTCACATGGGCGGAGGTTTACAGTAAATTTTTTCGCTGTCGCATCTCAAACTTGCAGCAGAACTCGTTGTACACCTGCCCGTGTAAATGTAACCTGTACATTCACATGGGGAGGGGGGGGGGCAAACCTCCAGCTGTTGCAAAACTACAACTCCCAGCATGCACTGACAGACCATACATGCTGGGAGTTGTAGTTATGCAACAGCTGGAGGCACATTGGTTGCGAAACACTGAGAGTTTGTTACTTAATTCAGTGTTTCGCAACCAGTGTGCCTCCAGCTGTTGCAAAACTAGAACTCCTAGCATGTACAGTCTCTCATTGCATGCTGGGAGTTGTATTTTTGCAACAGCTGGAGGCACACTCATTGCAAAACACTGAGTTAGGTAACAAACTCTGTTTCACAACCAATGTGTCTCCAGCTGTTTCAAAACTGCAACAATCAGCATGCATTGACAGTCGAAGGGCATACTGAGAGTTGTAGTTTTGCAACAGCTTGAGGCACACTGCTACAACTCCCAGCATGTCCTTTGGTAGTCTGTGCATGTTGGGAGTTGTAGTTATGCAACAGCTGGATGCACACTTTTTCATAGAAAAAATGTGCCTCCAGATGTTGCATAACTACGACCCCCAAGCATGCACAGACTACCAAAGGGCATGCGGGAAGTTGTAGTTGGAACTCCAGCTGTTGCAAAACTACAACTCTCAGCATGCCCTTTGGCTGTGCATGCGCGAGTTGTTGCTAAGCAACAGCAGGAGGTGAACAGGTCTCACCTCCTACCGTATCCTGCCGCCGGGGCCGCCGCTGCTGCCATCTCACCTGCTGCTCCTGTTGCCACCACCGATCCTGAGGGGACCATCGCTGGACCAGGGCAAGGTAAGAGACCCCCGCTGACGCCGATCTCCGCTCCGATCGCCATCCCCAGCAGGTCCGTTATCGTTCCGACCGATCAATCACGTGATTGAGAGACGGCACCCGTGCCACCTCACTCCTGCTGAGTAAGGGTGAATGGGGCTGTCTCGGAAAGCCCCATTCACCCTTTTTTCCGGGTCACCAGAGACCCGATTGACCCTGAATAACTGCAAATCGCACTTCTGAATTGATGCGCGATTTGTGGCGATCGCCGATATGGGGGGACCTCAGGACCCCCTTGGGCGATATGCTGGGATGCCAGCTGAACGATATCAGTGGGCATCCCGGTCTGGTCCCTGCCCGGCAAGCGGCAGGGGCCGGAAGAACAGGACTCGGAAACGGGCGTATGGATACGCCCTGCGTCCTTAAGGGGTTAAGGACCTTGTTTACAATATCTCCTTAACAATGCTACTACTTAGAAATGTGATTTTAATCTTACTGGTTCTAAGTCATTGTATTGTAAACTGAAACTCTGTAAGAGAGATCAATCTCTTATAATGCTTATAAATTGTATGTATATCAGTGAGGTGGTTTCTCATACTCACAACGTTGCACCTAATCCTAAACAGATTTTATCTACCACCAAGTGTCAGGGACTGCTTGTCTCTGGCCTAATAACAAATGACATCTGCTGCCATATGCTAGCACCTAACATGTATCAGATACATTTTCCTATACATTTACATTGTTTATGACATTCATCTAATGTATTGCATATGTTCTAATATCACACAGACAATTGATAACTCAAGTTTTTTTTTTTCTTAAGAAACCTTAATGGGAATCTGGACAATAATGTTTTTGAACATCAATGTTTAACACATAACAAACTCCAGATACAATCTGTCACAAATATATACGTTTTCCATCATGTGAAACTCATGTCTTTTGTATAACTCATTGGTGATTAAGTTAAATCAATTCACAGAACCCATTTATTTAAAGAGCCACACAGTCAGATTGTAACATTTGGAGACCAGCAATGAGGGTCTGATTCTCTAGTGGGCCCAAGCAATGATGTTAAAATACACCCCTAATATAGGGCCCCAACTTTATTTTGTAGTTGAGTTTATAACCATTCATCAGATATCCTACTAAACTCTGGGTGTGCAATGATTACTTTAAAATGGCAAGAACTTTCTCTGATGGCCTAAATCCCAGGCAGTGGCATATCTACACTTCAGCTAGCTTAGCGGGAGATTTATCAAAACCTGTGCAAAGTAAAAGTTTCCCATAGCAACCAATCAGATTGCTTCTTTCATTTTGAAGAGGCCTTGTTAAAAATGAAAGAAGCGAGCTGATTGGTTGCCATGGGCAACTGGGCAACTTTTACTTTGCACAGGTTTTGATAAATCTCCCCCTTAGTACCCACCAGGGGGGGAGCAGGCCACTAAATCGTCACCATTGGTTACATGTCTGGCACAAGAGAGATGGCCCAACCGGTACAGGTGCTCACTTGCTGATAGGAATCCAAGACACTTATATGTGCACACAGACACATACAGCTGAATGCTACCTGTTAGTGTAAGCCACAAGACCCATGGCCTACACTGACAGAAGAACGTGACCTCTGCCCCCATGCAGTGCAGGTGTGATTACATCATTCTTTGGTACCTGCACTGTGGTGGAAGGAAGACATAGCCAGCAGCGCTAGATTGAAGTAAGCATGATTTTATTTATGTTAAAAATAAATGGGAACTCAACATAAAACATGATTGTCCAAGCCTCAGTCATTCACTCTCACTGCTATCGAAAAAGGGGACGTGGCTCCCCGAAATGCGTCTACCCCGAGAAGTTACCTACCATCACCTCCATTGCGGACACACGGATGGACTTATACCCTAGGAGCCTCTGATTAGAGAAACACGCTCCATTAGGAACTCTTTCTGCTCCGTTGGCTAGCCGCAGCTAGGAAGACTGCATCCAGCCCACGATTGGCATAGCCGGTAAGAGGCACACAGTGCCAAACTCACATTGTGTTTGGAGCCTCGCATACCTGTCCCCGCGCCGCCGGGTAATAGCGATGTCCCGAAGCGGAGGATTACAATAACTGTGGACAATAAGCTACAACCCCCGCTGAGTTTGAAGGCACTCATACTGAAGCCCTGGGCAGTCAGGGTAGAGTGGGCTCCAAAGAGGGGGCATCCAGCGCTGCCAAACGCTGCGACTAAATATTACCTACTGCTAACTAACTTATTTCGGCACAGTGCCGTCCCTGCCAAGCTATTGACTATACACAATCCATCTCCAGTTTTGGAGGAAATATCCATATTTGCAGCACTTGTAGCGCCTAATATAGCGCAAAGACATTCCTATTTCCGTGTCCAGTTCTAATTATATTTATTAGGGGTATTATTATCCAGTGTTGTTTTTATACATACCTTCAGTACAGTTTTCATAGTATATCTATATATTATATTTAATATCTTGTGAATAGTCCGAAGCAAGGGCCCTGCTAAGGACCTCACTCCACTAAGTTTATTTAAATAAGTCCTATTTTAATTGGAAACTCTCTCTCATTCTCTTTTCTTTTTTATTTATTTTATTACTCTTTGCATTTTTTCTTCTATTCTTTCTCCTATCTCTCATCCCGAGCCTAGTAGGACTGTTACCCATTTTTTGTCTCCACGTGATTATAATTTTTTTTTAATCCTGGCATGGGAAGGGAATTGGGTATGTGTCTGACTACCTACTTAGCTACTTGACTAACTATCTGGTCACCTATCTATCTACCTACTTTTCAACCTAGCTACCTAAATACCTACCTAGATAGCTACCTAGCTACTTGGCTACCTACCTACAAAGCTACCTGGCAACCTACTCACCTACCTACTTACATAGCCAGCTACCTACATGGCTACCTATTTACCTATCTTAGTTACCTACTTAACTACCTACCTTACTACCAAACTACTTACATGCCTAGCTATTTGGATACCTACCTAGCTACTTACTTACCTAAGTTCAACAAAAAAGGACCGCACTCTCGGGGTGTCTGCAGGTGCAAGCTGGTCGGGCCCAGGTGTACTGGAGCTCTTGGAGTTCCAGGCTTTCCTTAACCAGATCAATACCAGGATTCAATTTACACTTACGTATTCATTTGATACAGTTCAGTTTCTGGATACTTCAGTGAGTCTAAAAAATGGTGTAGTACACACAAATTTGTACAAGAAAAAAACTGATTGTAATGCGATGCTGCGCTTCGAGAGTGGTCACCCTAGACAAATGATAAGATCTTTACCCTTGAGCCAAATGACCAGGGCGAAGCGCATCATCAGCGATGAAGAAAATTTGGAACCCGCCCTACAACAAATGGCACAAAATTTCATTAAGAGGGGCTATCCCAAAAAACTAGTTAGGACAACTATAGAAAACATAAAAACAAAGGATAGGACCCAGCTGCTAATGAATACAAAAACAAAAGCCGCCAGTAGTCGCATTCCATTTGTATCTACCTTTAGTGAGGTATCAGGACAAATTGGCCAAGTGCTGAGAAAACACTGGTACATTTTGCATAAAGGTCATGAGAACATACCAGAATTTGAAAATCCACCTATTATGGCATACAGAAGGGCACGCAACCTCAGGGATCAACTAGTGAAAACAGACATTTCACTCAAGAGAGACAAACAACAGTTTATCACTACAGCAAATAAAGGATCCTTCCCCTGTCGAGGATGCATAAACTGCCCCTATATGCACAAGGGGAACCAGTTTGTGCACCCCTCGACAGGAAAGGAATACCAACTTAGATACTACTTGACTTGTATCTCTGAGTACGTAGTTTACGTACTTTGGTGCCCCTGCAAACTGTTGTATGTGGGGGAAACCACATGTTCATTCAAAACTAGATACAATCAACACAGGTATAGCATCAGAAAGAAGAAACTAGATTTGCCTGTTTCAAGCCATTTTGTAGAAGCCAAACATACAGAGAGTGATTTGAGTTTTATGCTGTTGGACCATGTTCCATACCCCAGACGCGGAGGAGACAGGATTAGTCTCCTGAAGCGACTGGAACTCAAGTGGATCTTTGAACTACAGACACTTAAACCGAAATGGCTTAATGTAGACTTTAAGATAACACACAGAATATGTAATGCTTAGGCTATTGTCGCATCTCATGACTGTGTATGTTTGTACCTGTCAAAAAACTTTTTTTGTAAAAAACTTTTTTTGTAAAAAACTTTTTTTGTAAAAATTATTTTTGTTGGAAGAATTTTTTGTAATTTTTGTATGTTTTCTTTCCTTTTTATGCAGATGGAGAGAGAGAGGATGGCGGCCCCCTCACCAGAATAACAACATGAAAGAATAAGAACTAAATAAATAATTTCTATAGAATACTGTATATTTTATTAATTTTATTGCCTTGGATGCCGACTTTTCTCTGTGTGGGGCAATGTAGGATGCCAGGGACATAACACTTGATGCTTGCACCTTGTTATACTGGGTCCTTGAGTGAAGTCGCATGTGTGGCACTTTCCCCAAACAAGAGCCGATTGGCCGGTCCCTTCCACAACACCTGTGGCACGAGTGAGTTAGATCCCTGTCCAGGGGTCACTCATCCGGCTACAGCAAAACGGTACTGATGGGGTATCCAGTGCTGGAGTCCCAACGTTACCCAATGGTGTCGGGGACCTGGGAGATTGCTGTGCCAGTGTGAATGTAATAGCTTGATTTTGGACCCTCAAATATTTTGGGTAAGAATTCCCTAGTCAAAAATGGCGCTGAGCAAGAGCTCAGAGCGAGTACGCACGCGCCCGTAACTACGGCATCTAACCATACCCTGATGCGCCTTGAGTGCACGCATGCGCAGAGAACAAGAGAGCGCTGACACGCATTGCGGGTCAGTACATCTTTATGGCGCTCAGTGCGCCTGTGCGAGATACCAACGTCACATGAGCATCACATGACCGGAGTCTTTCTTCCGGTCTGGCCACACACAGAGAAACGGAAGCAAACATGGCGTTCCTCGTGACATGTTTACTAACGAACTGGTGAGTAGGCAGTGCCATAACTACCCTCGACTCCTCCCTCTGCGACATTATTTATGTGATTTTAGACACTAAATACACTATATGTGACACTAACACTGTTTAGTATATCGCCCTTATGGCGTCTTAATACGAATTTTATTCACTATGTTTTAATTTGTTTTATGATTACTTGTGATCACGATATTTTACACTGTTTTGATATTGTAACTTAATTAATTATGCAAAACTATTGCACTTGTTTCACCCCTATATATTGTAAGCACTTGCACATGTTATTTGCTTGACAAAGACCGTGAGAGACGGTTGAAACGTCGTGGCATCTGATGTATAAAGCCTGACACGCTTTCATCTAAGTCGGTGTGCTGCTGTTTTGCTTTGCTACTTACCTACCTAGCTAGATACCTTGCTACCAGCTAACTAGCTACCAATTTCTTTGGCTACCTACCTACTTACCTGCCTAGCTACTTGGCTCTCTACTTACTTAGCAACTGATCTACCTGCTTTCCTACCTACCTGGCTGCCTACCTAGCTACTTACATACTGAGCTACTTGGCAGACTGTCTACCTCCCTATCTAGCTACCTAGCTAGCTGGCTACTTACCTAGCTAGCTACGTAACTGCTTCGCTACCTACCTAGCTTCTTACCTGCTTATCTACCTAGCTACTTGGCTACCTATCTACTTATCTACCTGGCTATCTACCTAACTAGCTACCTACCTGACTACCTATTTACCCACCCACCTGGCTACCTACCTACCTACCAATGTATCTTCATACAAAAGCTTTAACCCAGCATCACCCATTATTCCCAATATCATTAGCCAGCATATTGCTAGATAATATTGCAATATATCGTATACTGCAGAAGCAATGACTCAAATAGACCACAAACTAGCATAAATAAAATACACCCTTATTTTCCATATAATTTTATAACAACAATAAGATTGTAATGTGACCTAAATAACAGAAATGGAAGACATGCTACCAGAACAACACTGATAAGAACAAGACTTTATAAATAATAATCTCAGAAAGGGAGAGTTATCTTAAAGTGCATAGTTCCATTATTGCAATCAAATCTCACTGTTTAATCCTGCATAAATCTAATTCACTGAAAACACTAAAACATAACTTTCATTAAAAATCACTTAAAAGTAAATTTGATTTAGATTGATAGTCCTTTTCAAGAAACAATGGCCCTCATTTACTAAGAAAATCGGGTTGTAAGTCTATGTTGCTTTCTTACCCGACTGCTTTTTTCCCCTGGTATTTATTATTATGTCGCATCCTGTTTGTCGCACTGGGTTTTGTTGGTTTTTGTTTCCAACTCCTCTGAGCTGTCGGGAAAAAATCCACAACAATACAACAAATTTGGGTTGGAAACCTTTATAAATACGTGGGAAAGCTCAGAAATGTCGGGTTACGCCCCTTTTTTGGGTTTGGGAGAATCCACATCGGGTCCGTCGGGAAAAAAATTTGCATCGTGTCGCAGACTGGCGCACGTTGTCTGCCACATGGCGCAGACAAAGATGCGACAAAAAAACCCGACAAAAGAGGTCGGGTTTAGAATAGTAAATGAGGGCCAATGTGTGAGTCTCTCTATATATGTCTTGCATACCAGTTTATAGCAGTTTAGATATGGCAAGAATTAGACTTGATTATTATATCTTATTTTAGGAAGACATTACCTTTAGGCTGTGTTCACACATTCAGGTTTATAAGTGAAATTATTGAATACAAAGCCAGGAATGAATTTGACAAGGGGAGAAGTCTCAGTCTTTCTTATAAATGTGCATGAGAAGACAAAGAAAAGTCGGCACTCACCGGGTTTCCAATTCAGCAGATTTTATTGCACGTTGCTCACAGCCGTAATACAATTCTCGGGGAGACGACGGATGGTACAAGGGGGGTACCACAGAGAGGCGACACTTGTGTTTCGCACTTAGTAGTGCTTCAACGGGCCACTTATAAATGTGTTCTCTATTATACATCTGTCCCTGACTTTATTTTCAATAACTGCAATTAAAACCTGAACGTGTGAACACAACCATTGTTAAAAAATTGAACGTTTTAAAAGCAATTGCCTGCTTTCTTTGATCCAACAATTTTTCTATTTTTGTGTGGGTTGAGTTTTACTGGAAATACATGGGAGTTCATCTTGCACACATATGTAGCATTCTAAAAGCAGAAATTTGTTAAATAGGATGTGGAGGAAAAAAAATGTGATAATGTATATATTAGCAAAAAGAAGTTCTCATTCTCCATTAATAAATCTAAGGGGCTGGATTACTTATGAGTGAAATAAGGACATAAGTCAGAAGGAAACTATCAGACATCTTTGTGTGCAATGAGTTTATTAAAACCAAGTGTGCAATTAATATCACGCTCATTCTATTAGAAGTGTATGTGAAACCAATAACACACTGATCATAAACAAATGTTACTTGACAAAACTCGAAATACATTATGGACCATTGGAAGAAACATGGATGATAGAAAATCTGTTAGGAAATGGTCTGTCAAAATCTTTACACTTGTTGTAATAGAATTTCTTCAAAGTGTGTTTCAACCAAAGGAAAAAAAAAATATTATCCAGGGTCAAATAAATAAAAAAGCAACATAATTTAGTAAAAACAAACAAACTAGAAAGCATGTATTATCTTTCTTTTCATGTAGTTTTACCTCTGGCTGCCCGCTATAGTCATAAATAGTTCACCCCATGCAAAATTATTTTTCAACATTGCCATTGAACATCATTATTTATAATAATATTATTATTAGCAGTTGTAGTACCCGACATTACCTGGTCATCTTCCTACCTAAACCTTGTGGGAGAGGAAAAGCAACAATAACATTCTCGTCCTCATATCCTATTCTCATATTCCAACTTCATATCCTAACCTCATATCTCAACCTCTTAGCCCGTACTCAGATCCCATCCTCATACCTTGTTCTTATATCCCAATCCTAATATCCAGACCTCATATCACGTCCTCCACACTAACTATTCTCTGCACCTACTTGGTGGACAGTCGGCATGACATTTAAAAATCCCTGACAACCTCTGCAGCTCAAGAGAAAAGTGATCAGAAGATGTACTTAAAGTTCCATAGACTTGTGTCGGACTTCATACAAAGCCCCACATTTGCATAAAGAGGTAGGTTAGAGTTAATTTAATTATCTTATATTTTTAGTTGACATATTAGTAACATGTGGACCAAGTTTCATCAAAATATCTCCAGCCATTTGGAAGTAATGCTGGAACATACACACATACATACATAAATATGTTGATATAATATATGTATTCATATATATGAATCGGCATGTGTCTCAAAACCCTTTAGATGCCACAGTCACCTTTGACAGCAGCATCTAGATGGTTAATTTGCTACCACCATACAATTTGTAGAGACAGTAGAAGAAGGTGCAGTGTTGTTCCAGTCACTTAAATAGGATACACTGCAAATACAATGGCAATGTAAGGACAAGTAAATATTAAAGACCCTGCAGAGGTTGTGTGAGCTCCACAGACCCCTCAAACAGCTGATTGGCAGGGGTGCAAGGAGTCATACTCATGCTGATCCAGAGGATAGGCCATCAATATTAGATCAGCATGAGTAGGCAGATTGAAGTAACGTATAAGCCTGTGTTAGGGGTTTGGTGAGGTCGGTAGTACCCAACTTAAGTTCCACTTCAGAAAATGCAGGAGTCACATTAAGAGAGCCAAATTGTGCCACAATTGCATGTCTCAACTGGAGGTATTGAAAATGATCACTCCGTGGAACATGAAAGCGTTCACACATTTCATGGAAGGAGGGGAAGGATGAAAATTCCCAAAATAAAAGCATGGCAAACTTGATCCCATGACCACTCAAACTCCCGTAGGTGCTCAAAGTAAGGGTTTTCCCACAGGGGTGCCCTAGGAGACAGTGCCGGCAACGGTAAGCATCTGGAGACCACACCTCACTATAGTTTTAATAGGAGACAGTATCCTAGAAGAGGGGGTATATCCATACAGGGTGTTAGTAAGAGTCTATACAAATCCATGATAGCTCCTGCTAGTGCTGTAGCTGCATTCGCAGGATCCAGGCGGTGCACACTAATTGAGATGCTAAAAAACTTGTTATGCATGGCAGGGGCAGCAAGACCACCCCGTTGCTTTGATGCCTGGAGCAGCTCCTGACCCAGTCTTGGAGTTTTATATTGCCAGTAGAAGGATCCCAGATCTCATCTCTGTTTAACTTTCTGAAGCCAGTTGATATGAAAAAAAATAGTTTTCCACCGGAGTACCCCTTTAACCCCTTAACGACGCAGGTCGTAAATGTACGTCCTGGTGAGGTGGTACTTAACGCACCAGGATGTACATTTACGTCCTATACATAACTGCGAGCATCAGAGCGATGCTCGGGTCATATGCGGCAGGTCCCGGCTGTTGATAGCAGCCAGGAACCCGCCGATAATGGTCGTCATCCGCGATCATGCGGATGTTGGCCATTAACCCCTCAGATGCCGTGATCAATATAGATCACGGCATCTGCAGAAGTGCGGCACTTAATGTGGACGATCAGATCGCCCGCAGCACTTCCACGACGATCCGATCATCTGTAATGGCTAACAGAAGTCCCCTCACCTGTCTCGGTCCATCTCCCGATGTCTTCTGCTCTGTGATCGAGCAGACCAGAGCAAAAGATAGCCGATAACACTGATCAGTGCCATGTCCTATGCATAGCACTGAACAGTATTAGCAATCAAATGATTGCCATGAATAGTCCCCTATAGGGACTATTAAAGTGTAATAATAAAAGTAAAAAAAGTAAAGAATAAAAGTAAAAAAATGGGAAAAATCCCCTCCCCCAAAAAGTGTAAAAAAATATTTTTTTACAAACATATTTGGTATCGCCACGTATGTAAATATCTGAACTATTAAAATATAATGTTAATTATCCCATACGTTGAACAGCGTGAACGTAAAAAAAAAGTCCAAAATTGCTGCTTTTTCATAACATTTTATGAAAAAAAAATGTATTAAAAGATTTATATATGCAAATGTGGTATCAAAAAAAATTACAGATCACGGCGTCAAAAAAAAAGCCCCACACCACCGCTTATATGGAAAAATGAAAAAGTTATAGGTTAGCAAAATAGAGGGGTTTTAAACGCACTAATTTGGTTAAAAAGTTTGCAATTTTTTTTGTATGTAATCATGGGTATCATTTTAATCATATTGACCCACAGAATAAAGAAAACATGTTTATTTTACCGTAAAGTGTACAGAAGGAAAACAAAACCTTCCAAAGTTTGCAAAATTGCGGTTTTCTTATCAATTTCCCCACACAAATAGTATTTTTTTTGGTTGTGCCATACATTCCATGGTAAAATGAGTGATGTCATTACAAAGGACAACTGGTTGCAAAAAAACAAGCCCTCATACTAGTCTGTGGATGAAAATATAAAAAGAGTTATGATTTTTAGAAGGCAAGGAGGAAAAAACGAAAAAGTTAAAATAAAATTGTCTGAGTCATTAAGGTCCAAATGGGCTGAGTCCTTTAGGGGTTAAAGCTCATTGTTATCACTCCAAGCTGTTTCATTGGATTATTGAGATAATTCCACAGATAATATGATGTCAACGACCATAGGGCATCAGTCTTGAAAAGATTACATCAATTTTATAAAATTTTAATTTAAGACTTTTATTAGATTCCCAAGTTTAATGTCCCGGCATTTACTTTGACCTGATACATATGACCACAAAACCAAATCTAACATCTAACCAAGTCACATGGTGGGACAATGACAGAGCCTAGAGGTGGCAGCAGCATGAGGAGACCATAATCTGGCAGAATGACACAGCATGGAATTGGCGGCAGCAAGAGGAGACCCTATAGTGACTGAATGACAAAGCCTGGAGTTGGCGGCAGCATGAGACCATAGGGCCTCACAAGATTAAATTCATCACAAGATGAATTTTGAATTTAAATTTAAGATTTATTGTAGCTAGTGCTACCATAATTTTTTTAGGTAATGTCCCAGGCCCAGCATCATGAGTAGACCATATAGTGGCTGAATGACACAGCCTGGAGTTGGCAGCAGCATGAGTAGAACATATAGTGGCTGAATGGCACAGCCTGGAGTTGGCGGCAGCATGAGGAGACAATATAGTGGCTGAATAACACAGCCTCGAGATGACGGAAGCATGAAGAGACCATATAGTGGCTGATTGGCACAGCCTGGAGTTGGCGGCAGCATGAGGAGACCATATAGTTGCTGAATGGCACAACCTGGAGTTGGCGGCAGCATGAGGAGAACAGATAGTGGCTGAATGGCACAGCCTGGACTTGGCATCAGCATGAGTCGAACATATAGTGGCTAAATGGCACAGCTTGGAGTTGGCAGCAGCATAAGTAGAACATATAGTGGCTGAATGACAGCGTGGAGCTGGCAGAAGCATGAGAAGACCATATAGTGGCTGAATGATACAGCCTGAAGTTGGCGGCAGCATGAGGAGACCATATAGTGTCTGAATGGCACATCCTGGAGTTGGCAGCAGCATGAGGAGAACATATAGTGGCTGAACGACACAGCGTGGAGGTGGCGGCAGCATGGGGAGACAATATAGTGGCTGAATAACAAAGCCTCGAGCTGGCGGCAGCATGAGGAGACCATAGAGTGGCTGAATGACACAGCCTTGAGTTGGCGGGATCATGAGTAGAACATGGAGTGGCTGAATGACACAGCGTGGAGGTGGCGGCAGCATGAG
The DNA here is from genome assembly GCF_029499605.1 of Hyla sarda. Lineage (NCBI taxonomy): Eukaryota > Metazoa > Chordata > Amphibia > Anura > Hylidae > Hyla > Hyla sarda. Next base: position 409,001,507 of record NC_079190.1, read on the forward strand.
GATAACATATGGTGGCAGAATGAGAGAGCCTGAAGATGGCAGCAGCAGCATTTATGTCACGATGCCGGCTGGCAGGAGGTGGATCCTCTGTGCCAGAGAGGGATTGGCGTGGACCGTGCTAGTGGACCGGTTCTAAGTCACTACTGGTGTTCACCAGAGCCCGCCGCAAAGCGGGATGGTCTTGCTGCGGCGGTAGTGACCAGGTCGTATCCACTAGCAACGGCTCAACCTCTCTGACTGCTGAAGATAGGCGCGGTACAAGGGAGTAGACAAAGCAAGGTCGGACGTAGCAGAAGGTCGGGGCAGGCAGCAAGAATCGTAGTCAATAAGGAATAGCAGGAGGTCAAATACACAGTATGGACAAACACAGTAACGCTTCCACTAGGCTCTAAGGCAACAAGATCCGGCAGGGGAGTGCAGAGACAGCGAACAGATATAGTCTGGGAGCAGGTGGAAGCCAATTAAGCTAATTGGGCCAGGCACCAATCATTGGTGCACTGGCCCTTTAAGTCTCAGGGAGCTGGCGCGCGCGCGCCCTAGAGAGCGGAGCCGCGCGCGCCAGCACATGACAGCAGGGGACCGGGACGGGTAAGTGACCTGGGATGCGATTCGCGAGCGGGCGCGTCCCGCTGTGCGAATCGCATCCCCGACGGCCATGACAGTGCAGCGCTCCCGGTCAGCGGGACCGACCGGGGCGCTGCGGAGAGAGAGACGCCGTAAGCGCTCCGGGGAGGAGCGGGGACCCGGAGCGCTAGGCGTAACAGTACCCCCCCCCTTAGGTCTCCCCTTCTCTTTGTCCGGTAACTGCCTCCCCTGGGATGAGGACACCGGGAAAGAATGGAGGGTTTCCTCAACGGCAGGCAGTACAGCAGGAGTGGGAATGGGGAGGGAGGGCAGAGGGCGAGGCCTGGCACGGGGCAGTGTGACACCAGGACGGGGGCCATGGGGAGGCACCGAGGCTTGCCTGACTGGACTGGGAGGGGGGGAGAGGCACTTCTTATGGCAGGCAGAGTCCATAAAGACCTTAGGGAGACCGGTTACAGGGGGAATCACAGGGTCACGGCAGGGAGTACTGGGAACCGGTTTAAGGCAGTCCTTGAAACAAGAGGAACCCCAGCTCTTGATCTCCCCTGTGGACCAATCCAGGGTTGGGGAATGGTGTTGAAGCCAGGGTAGTCCAAGGAGAATTTCGGAAGTGCAATTGGAGAGGACCAAAAACTCAATTTTTTCGTGATGAGGTCCGATGCACATTAGGAGGGGCTCCGTGCGGTAACGCACGGTGCAATCCAACCTGACTCCGTTGACCGCGGAAATGTAGAGTGGCTTGACGAGACGGGTCACCGGGATGCGGAATTTATTCACCAAGGAATCCAGAATGAAATTCCCAGAGGCACCGGAGTCCAAGCAGGCCACGGCTGAGAGGGAGGAGTTGGCTGCAGGAGAAATCCGTACGGGCACCGTGAGACGTGGAGAAGCCGACTTAGCATCAAGAGACGCCACACCCACGAGAGCTGGGTGCGAGCGTGCGTTTCCCAGACGTGGAGGACGGATAGGGCAGTCCACCAAGAAATGTTCGGTACTGGCACAGTACAGACAAAGATTTTCTTCCCTACGGCGATTCCTCTCTTCCTGGGTCAGGCGAGACCGATCCACTTGCATGGCCTCCTCGGCGGGAGGCCTAAGCGTAGATTGCAACGGAGACTGTGGGAGAGGTGCCCAGAGATCTAAGTCTTTTTCCTGGCGGAGCTCTTGATGTCTCTCAGAAAAACGCATGTCAATGCGAGTGGCTAGATAAATGAGTTCATGCAGGTTAGCAGGAATTTCTCGTGCGGCCAGAACATCTTTAATGTTGCTGGATAGGCCTTTTTTAAAGGTCGCGCAGAGGGTTTCATTATTCCAGGATAGTTCAGAAGCAAGAGTACGGAATTGTATGGCGTACTCGCCAACGGAAGAATTACCCTGGACCAGGTTCAGCAAGGCAGTCTCAGCAGAAGAGGCTCGGGCAGGTTCCTCAAAGACACTTCGAATTTCCGAGAAGAAGGAGTGTACCGAGGCAGTGACGGGGTCATTGCGGTCCCAGAGCGGTGTGGCCCAAGACAGAGCTTTCCCAGACAGAAGGCTGACTACGAAAGCCACCTTAGACCTTTCAGTAGGAAACTGGTCCGACATCATCTCCAAGTGCAGGGAACATTGTGAAAGAAAGCCACGGCAAAACTTAGAGTCCCCATCAAATTTGTCCGGCAGGGACAAGCGGAGGCTAGGAGTGGCCACTCGCTGCGGAAGAGGTGCAGGAGCTGGCGGAGGAGATGGTTGTTGCTGCTGTAGCTGAGACTGAAATTGCTGTAGCTGTGACTGAAGCTGCTGTAGCTGCGACTGGAGTTGCTGTGTCATGGTGGTCAAGTACGACAGCTGGTGATCTTGTTGGGCGATCTGTCGGGCTTGCTGGGCGACCAGTGTAGTGAGGTCGGCGACAACTGGCAGAGGAACTTCAGCGGGATCCATGGCCGGATCTACTGTCACGATGCCGGCTGGCAGGAGGTGGATCCTCTGTGCCAGAGAGGGATTGGCGTGGACCGTGCTAGTGGACCGGTTCTAAGTCACTACTGGTGTTCACCAGAGCCCGCCGCAAAGCGGGATGGTCTTGCTGCGGCGGTAGTGACCAGGTCGTATCCACTAGCAACGGCTCAACCTCTCTGACTGCTGAAGATAGGCGCGGTACAAGGGAGTAGACAAAGCAAGGTCGGACGTAGCAGAAGGTCGGGGCAGACAGCAAGAATCGTAGTCAATAAGGAATAGCAGGAGGTCAAATACACAGTATGGACAAACACAGTAACGCTTCCACTAGGCTCTAAGGCAACAAGATCCGGCAGGGGAGTGCAGGGACAGAGAACAGATATAATCTGGGAGCAGGTGGAAGCCAATTAAGCTAATTGGGCCAGGCACCAATCATTGGTGCACTGGCCCTTTAAGTCTCAGGGAGCTGGCGCGCGCGCGCCCTAGAGAGCGGAGCCGCGCGCGCCAGCACATGACAGCAGGGGACCGGGACGGGTAAGTGACCTGGGATGCGATTCACGAGCGGGCGCGTCCCGCTGTGCGAATCGCATCCCCGACGGCCATGACAGTGCAGCGCTCCCGGTCAGCGGGACCGACCGGGGCGCTGCGGAGAGAGAGACGCCGTAAGCGCTCCGGGGAGGAGCGGGGACCCGGAGCGCTAGGCGTAACAATTTAGAGTCCTGAAAGTGACCTGGTGACAGAGTGGTGTGGTGGGTGGCAATACTAGTACCCGGTGACAAAGGTGGGTGAAAAAAGTCTGTAACAGAGGAATGTTTGTAATTGGTGAGCAACGCCTTAAATCTGTTTGGCACTATACATATTTGCGAAGTGTTGGTGTGGCACCATGGTCAATCTACTGTGATGCATCATGCATTGGTAGGTGGAAATCCTGGCTTATCCATGCCTGATTTATCTTCATACAGTCTCTCCATATTTTTCATGGACAGACAGGTTCTCCTTGGGGTGACTATGACCCCGCCGCACTAAACCCCCGCTCTGATGGCACACTACTTGCCGGGCAGGCCTGCTTTTCCAGGGCAAACTCTGCTAGGTGCGGCCACAAATCTAGTTTGGCTCCCCAGAAGTCCAGCGGATCTTCAAGAGGTATGTTGGCATGGGCATACCAAGGTATGCCACCACCTGCTGGTTCAGGTCCTGCTCCAGGTCTTCCTGCTGCTGATCAGTTGCTTCACTATGTGGGTGAAAAAAAAAGGTAATCATCAGTGACTGTAGGCTCAGGCTGCTGCTGATGGAGCTGCCATGGCAGTGGAAGGTTAGCGCAGAGGGCCCTCCTGGTAAGACCGGCAAGAGGATGGGCGATGGCGCCGATAGGCATCAGCCAACTGACTACATAGGATGTCTCTGTAGTAGGTCAGTTTGTCCTCCCTCTTAGTGGGTGTAAAAAAAGGCCCCCATTTTGCGCTGGAAGCAAGGGTCCAATAAGGAGGAGAGCCAGAAGTCATTCCGCTGCCAAATGGTGACAATTCGGCGGTCACTACGCAAGCAACTGAGCATGCATCGTGCCATTTGTGCAGGTGACTCGGAGGGACTCCCTGCCTCCATCTCCACTGTATACTGCCACGGTGTGTCTGGCTCCTCTGCCTCGCCTTCCTCATAACCCTCTAGCTCTTCTGGCTGCTCTTGCTCCTCCTTTTTTGTCCAATGACTAGAAAAACTGCCCCTTTGGCAAAACCTAACCTGTGCTCCACTGTGCCTCTCCACCTCCTTCAGCTCAGCCCTCACGGGCTCATGAGGCAGTGAGATGTTGGCCGTGAGATGTGCCCTGACCAGCCATAGTTTCCAACACGTGTTGGAGGAAATTAAGCAGTTGAATGATGTTGTTCATCTCATAATCCTGGCGACTGACTTATAATGTGGCTTCCTCAAAGGGCCTGAGCAAACGGCAGGTGTCACGGATGAGCTGCCACTGGTTGACATTGAAATAACACAGGGGAGTACCTCTATTTGTTTGGATCATCATGAAATCGTTGATTACTTTTTTCTGTTCGTACAGTCGGTCCAACATAAGGAGGGTGGAATTCCAACGTGTGGCAACATCGCAAATCAGACTATGTTGGGGGATACTGTTCTGACGCTGCAGCTCAAGGAGGGTGTGCTTTGCGGTGTACGAGAGGCTGAAGTGCATGCAAAGTTTCTGTCCTGTTGTAAGAATGTCTTGCAAATGGGGGGAACCCTTCAGGAACCGCTTGACAACTAGATTGAACACGTGTGCCATGAAGGGCGCATGGCTCAGCTTTCCTTGTCGCAGCGCAGATAAGATGTTCTTCCCGTTGTCAGTCACCATGGTTTCCATTTCCAGTTTTTGTGGAGTAAGCCATGCTCCGATTTCTTTATGAATGACTTTTAGCAGTTCCTCCCCTGTGTGACTCCTTTCACCAAGGCAAACCATGTGAAGAACAGCACACCGCCGTGCCCTGCACACATGGTATACTGTCCATGCAGTGGAGGCTGAGTACACGGGGGAGGATGAGGAGGCGGAGTTGCACACTGTCACGGGACCAATGGCCTGAGAGCGTGGAGGAGGAAGCAGCGTGACCTGTCCATGTAGGTGTTGTGGTTGTGCAGGAACTACATTCATCCAGTGGGCCATAAAAGACATGTATTGTCCCTGACCATAGTTACAGCTCCAGACGTCGGTACTGCCGTGCACTTTGGCTCAAGGGCTGGCCCAAAATTTAGAGAAAAGACTAGGGCCCAAACATAGGGTGAGTATAACAGCTGAATGGTCTGAGATCCCTCTAGTGGTGTATGTGACTTCTCTTACCATAGACAGAAGATCTGATGAAGCATGCGCTAGATCAATTCTGGAGAACATTTTGTGGACCGCTGAATGGAAGGAGATCATTGGGTCAGATGGATGCTTCCAGCACCATACCTCCATAAGAGATAACGCAGAACTCCAGGCATTAAGACCTGTGTAATTGACACTTGGATCTGGAACTGCATTAAAATTGCCTATAATAAGAACAGAGAGAGAGGGAAACGTAAGCATCTTAGACGTAATACACTCTAAGACATCAACATGAAACGGAGGGGGGACATACACAGACACCAGGAGAAAACTAAAAGCATGTAGGGAGCAGTGGACAATCACAAATCTTCCAAAATGGTCACAAGCCACCTGTTCAATTACCAGGGGGAGGGATTTAGACACCAAAAGGGATACCCCCTAGCGGAAGAGGAGTAAGTAGAGTTATAACCCCTCGCAATCCATGCTCTCTTAAGGGCTAGGAGTTTTTGCCCCATGATGTGTGTTTCTTGGAGACAAATCAAGTGTGGGGCCTGGCGTTTGATAAAATCTAGACACATAGATCTTTTAAATTTAGAATTAAGGCCCCTGACATTCCAACTCAATACCTTAAGTGTCCCCATAATCCCAATCTAGAATCAGAAATGTCAGGAAAAACCAACCAGGCTGAAAACTCCTACCTCCAGGAACACAGACCACGCACACCGCATACACACCAACACACCAGACATACAAACATCAGACCAAAACAACACAAAAACAAATACAAAATATATCAAAAACATCCCCAATATTTATGTCAGAAATCTCCAGAAAGCACTCTAACAGCTATATATATATATATATATATATATATATGTTCAGTCATATACTTTCATCCATCTCTCGGCATCTAGTAAAGTCTTCCTAGCAGGGACTAGCTAAACAGACTCATAATGGTAAAGTATACAGAAGTGTGTAAAGTGTAAAGTATAAAGAGAGAGCCAACACTGAAGAATCCTTTTAGCCATGCAAATAAACCAAAGGGCTGCCTAACCCACAGGTGCAAACATCTAGAGAAAAAGGTTTCAGCATAACCAGGGGCAATGTCATGTGGATGAGAAAACCTTTTGCTAACTGCACATTTCTGTGTGTGGGGTACTGTGATTTCACTTGCATAACTGTTTTGTATATTGCATTTGAGCATACACTTAGGTATAATAAGGGTTAAACATCTGCAAAATAAATCAGATGAGTGATGCATTTACAAACAAAGTTTCTATGCAGAAGTTTCTAGAAGGCTATAAGAAAAACCCCTAGTCCAACCCCTCTTGGATCTGCATAGAATGTTAAGTAAAGTTTCCAGTTGTTTCCACATTATCCAAGTGTCCAGACATTTCTGCACTTCACACTAAAGGGAAAAAAACATCTATCCCAACGTATGTTGGATTTACAGGGAACCCTCAGGTTTGTCATAACACCCAGCCACATGACATTATCACCCTCTGCTTCCCCAAGGGACTACTACTCCCTGCATACCTGCATTACATCATCTATCATCCCCTTTAGCACCACACAGGAGTCCGATATGATGTATAAGCAGTCTATACTTCCTATCAGACTCTTGGCTCCACCGTAACCTTTTTCCCTGGCGGTCTACTCATAACTGTCACCACTTCATAAATAGGATGAAATGCACAAAGTGAGCAAAGAAACGAACAACCCTTGGAGTAAACACCAGAATTGTACAGTGTTTTCTTTCATGGAATGTCTGTGCTGAACATAGAGTAATATAAACACATACATTAATGTGAATACAAATGAATAAATATCATAAAGAAAAAGCAAAAATCTTATTTTATATCTGTACATTTATCAGTTGGTGTTATGGTGGCATTCCATGTCTTCTCTCACAACACTAACCTCTTCTAAAAAGCACTTCCTCCATGACAACATATGTTCTTAGAGCATTTCTCCTTTGGTCCCTTCTAATTGTTTTAACTGCTGCATAGTACAGAGGGATTTGAGGCACCCCTGGGAACTATGACATAGTATGTATCTTATTAGAAAAACAGCTATTACGGGCAATTTTCTCAGCTTGTGAAGACCCAAGAAAATGTTATTAATTGGTGTGAGTTTTATGGCATCAGTGCGATATTTCTATTTGTGTGTTTAAAAGTAAAAACTGTCAGTGTATGTAAAATACCACTTAGGTTCATGCAAAGGACCAAACAATAGCTTAAAGGGGTATTCCAGGCCAAAACTTTTTTTTATATATCAACTGGCTCTGGAAAGTTAAACAGATTTGTATATTACTTCAATTAAAAAATCTTAATCCTTCCAATAGTTATTAGCTTCTGAAGTTGAGTTGTTGTTTTCTGTCTAACTGCTCTCTGATGACTCACGTCCCGGGAGCTGTGCAGTTCCTATGGGGATATTTTCCCATCACGCACAGCTCCCAGGACGTGACTTCATCAATGTGCAGTTAGACAGAAAACTTCAGAAGCTAATAACTATTGGAAGGATTAAGATTTTTTAATAGAAGTAATTAACAAATCTGTTTAACTTTCCGGAGCCAGTTGATATATATATATAAGAAAAGTTTTTGCCTGGAATACCCCTTTAACTTGTTAATCTGACAGCAACTTTGCCATGTTTCTTTTTACATTTTTAAATTAACCCCTTAAGGACCAGGCCATTTTACACCTTAGGACCAGAGCGTTTTTTGCACATCTGACCACTGTCACTTTAAACATTAATAACTCTGGGATGCTTTTAGTTATCATTCTGATTCCGAGATTGTTTATTTGTGACCTATTCTACTTTAACATAGTGGTAAAATTTTGTGGTAACTTGCATCCTTTCTTGGTGAAAAATCCCAAAATTTGATGAAAAATTTGAAAATTTAGCATTTTTCTAACTTTGAAGCTCTCTGCTTGTAAGGGAAATGGATATTCCCCCCAAAAATATGTTTTATTCACATTTCCAATATGTCTACTTTATGTTTGAATCATAAAATTGACATGTTTTTACTTTTGGAAGACATCAGAGGGCTTCAAAGTTCAGCAGCAAATTTCCAATTTTTCACAAAATTTTCAAACACTATTTTTCAGGGACCAGTTCAGGTTTGAAGTGGATTTGAAGGGTCTTCATATTAGAAATACCCCACAAATGACCCCATTTTAAAAACTGCACCCCCAATAGTATTCAAATTGACATTTAGTAAGTGTTTTAACCCTTTAGGTGTTTCACAGGAATAGCAGCAAAGTGAAGGAGAAAATTCACAATCTTCATTTTTTACACTCGCATGTTCTAGTAAACCCAATTTTTGAATTTTTACAAGGGGTAAAAGGAGAAAATGTATACTTAAATTTGTAGCCCAATTTATCCCGAGTAAGGACATACCTCATATGTCTATGTAGATTGTTCGGCGGGTGCAGTAGAAGGCTCAGAAGCAAAGGAGCGACAACGGGATTTTGGAGAGTACGTTTTTCAGCAATGGTTTTTGTGGGGCATGTCGCATTTAGGAAGCCCCTGTGGTGCCAGAACAGCAAGAAAAAAACACATGGCATACCATTTTGGAAACTAGACCCCTTGAGGAACATAACAAGGAATTAAGTGAGCCTTAATACACCATAGGTGTTTCACAACTTTTGCATTTGTAAAAAATAAAAAATAAATCACTAAAATGTGTGTTTCCCCCCAAATTTCAAATTTTTGCCAGGGTTTATAGCAGAAAATACCCCCCCAAAATTTGTAACCCCATCTCTTCTGAGTATGGAGGTACCCCACCCCATAAGTTGGCCTGAAGTGCACTACGGGCGAACTACAATGCTCAGAAGAGAAGAAGTGATATTTGGCTTTTTGAGAGCAAATTTTGCTCGGGGGGCATGTCGCATTTAGGAAGCCCCTATGGTGCCAAAACAGCAAAAAAAAAATCACATGGCATACCATTTTGGAAACTAGACCCCTTGAGGAACGTAACAAGGACTTAAGTGAGCCTTAATACCCCACAGGTGTTTCACGACTTTTGCATATGTAAAAATATATATATATTTTTTCACTGAAATGTGTGTTTCGCCCCAAATTTCACATTTTTGCAAGGGTTAATAGCAGAAAATACCCCCCAAAATTTGTAACCTCATCTCTTCTGTGTATGGAGGTACCCCATAAGTTGACCTGAAGTGCACTACGGGTGAATTACAATGCTCAGAAGAGGAGGAGCACCATTGAGCTTTTGGAAAGAGAATTTGTTTGGAATGGTAGTCAGGGGCCATGTGCATTTACAAAGCCCCCCGTGGTGCCAGAACAGTGGACCCCCCCACATGTGACCCTATTTTGGAAACTACACCCCTCACAGAATTTAATAAGTGGTGCAGTGAGCATTTACACCCACTGGCGTTCGACAGATCTTTGGAACAATGGGCTGTGCAAATGGAAAATTTAATTTTTCATTTTCACGGATCACTGTTCCAAAAATCTGTCAGACACCTGTGGAGCGTAAATGCTCACTGTAGCCCTTATAACATTACATGAGGGGTGTAGTTTCCAAAATAGGGTCACATGTGGGGGGTCCATTGTTCTGGTACCATGGGGGCTTTGTAAACACAAGTGGCCTTCAATTCCGGACAAATTTTCTCTTCAAAATCCCAATGGCGCTCCTTCTCTTCTGAGCATTGTAGTGCACCCATAGAGCACTTTACATCCACTTATGGGATATGTTCTTACTCAGAAGAAATGGGGTTACAAATTTTGGGGGGCTTTTTTCCTATTTTCCATTGTGAAAATGAAAAATTTAGGGTGACACCAGCATTTTAGTGAAAAAACTTTTTTTTTTCATTTTCAATCCAACTTTAATGAAAATTTGATAAACACCTGTGGGGTGTTAAGGCTCACTATACCCCTTGTTACGTTCCGTGAGGGGTGTCGTTTCCAAAATGGGGTCACATGTGGGTATTTATTTTTTGGGGTTTATGTCAGAACCGCTGTAAAATCAGCCACCCCTGTGCAAATCACCAATTTAGGCCTCAAATGTACATGGTGCGCTCTCACTCCTGAGCCTTGTTGTGCGTCCGCAGAACATTTTACGCCCACATATAGGGTATTTCCGTACTCAGGAGAAATTGCGTTACAAATTTTGGGGGTCTTTTTTTCCTTTTACCTCTCGTGAAAATAAAAAGTAAAGGACAACACAAGCATGTTAGTGTAAATGACAGACCGTGCATGCTGGGAGTTGTAGTTTTGCAACAGCTGAAGGCACACTGGTTGGAAAACCTTCAGTTAGGTTCTGTTACCTAACTCAGTATTTTCCAACCAGTGTGCCTCCAGCTATTGCAAAACTACAACTCCCAGCATGTACTGATCGCCGAAGGGTATGCTGGGAGATGTAGTTATGCAACAGCTGGAGGGATCGCAACTACAACTCCCAGAATGCAGAGACAGCTGTTTGCTCTTTAGGCATGCTGGGAGTTGAAGTTTTGCAACATCTGGAGAGCTATAGTTTAGAGACCACTGCACAGTGGTCTCCAAACTGTGGACCTCCAGATGTTGCAAAACTACAACTTCCAGCATGCCCAGACAGCAAACTGCTGTGTGGGCATGCTATCAGTTGTAGTTTTGCAAGATCTGGAGGTGCATCTGGAGGTGCAGTATAGAGATCACTGTGCAGTGGTCTCAAACTGTAGACCTCCAGCTGTTGCAAAACTGCAACTCCCAGCATGCCTAAACAGCTCTCTGGGCATGCTGGGAGTTGTAGTTTTGCAACATTTGGAGGGTTACAGTTTAGAGACCCTATAGTGGTCTCAGACTGTAGCCCTCCAGATGTTGCTAAGTAACTCACCGGCTTCCGTCGGATCCAGGGAGCTGCGTCACCGTCCTCTTCTTCCGCCGATCGTCGCCCGCTGCTGCCACTGATCGTCGCCCGCTGCCGTCGCCGATGGGTAAGTGGATCTTCGGCGCCGATGGGTAAGTGGATCTGTCGGTCCCTGTCGGCGCCGGTCCCTATTGTGGGTGGGCAGAACGGGGAAACCGAAAGTAAAACCCCCCGCCCCCGATCTGCTATTGGTGGTCGCATCTAGACCACCAATAGCAGAGATAGGAGGGGTGGCACCCGTGCCACCTCACTCCTATTGCTTCAAGGGGATCGTGGGTGTCTAGGACATCCGCGATCCCCTTTATTTTCCGGGTCACCGGATCACTATAGACCCGTATGACCTGGAATAGCCGCAAATCGCAAGTGTGAATTCACTTGCGATTTGCGGTGATCGCCGACATGGGGGGGTCTGATGACCCCCCTGGGAATTTACGCGGGGTGCCTGCTGATAGATATCAGCAGTCACCCCGGTCCGATCCCCGCCCGGCGCGAGGCGGGGACCGAAATTCCCACGGGCGTACAGGTACGCCCTTGGTCCTTAAGTGCCAGGGAGCAAAGGCGTACCTGTACGCCCTTGGTCCTTAAGGGGTTAAGAAATGCTCACTATTCATCAAAAGTAATGGGTTTCTTTTTTTCTGTGGGTCAGTACGATTAAAGGGAATCTGTCAACTGTATTTGGTGCTAAAAGCTGCAGACAACATTGGAAAGCTGATAGGAAATAAAAGCAAAGGGATGCTGGTAGGGAAACTTATAAAATCACTTTTTATTATTCATCCAAGTGTCAAAGAAATTGAGCCAAGCTGCTCAAGTGCCACAGCTTGGCGAGCCTTCTTACCTGCCGTCACTTCTAGCTCTTCTTTGACAGATGTACTAAGTCTTGTCTATCGCTGTAGGAGGGACTGGGAGATGAGAGTGAGTAAAGAGGTGTGTCAGGCTGTGACACTTGAGCAACTTCGTTCCACCTACTTGACACTTGGCTAAGAAATTAAGTTTAATATAAGTATAAAAGCTATCCAACCATGTCTGCAGCTTGAGCAGCAGATACAACTGACCGATACACTTAACGTGATATCAAGTTTAATATTTTTTTTTACTTTTTTTTAAAATATTTTTGCCCAATAAAAACAATAAAAAAAAATTGGTTTTGCAACACCAAACCTGAGAGCAATAACTTTTTTTTTATTTTCTGTTGAGGGAGCTGCTTCTTTTGTATGACAAGCTGCAGCTTTAATTCATACCAGTTTGGGGTACATGGGATGTTTTTTACATTTTTTTTTTGCGTTTTGAGGGAAATGAGATGGACAGCCCGGTTTGCCTTGTTTCTTATTATGAAATGTATTATGTAGAATAAAAAATGCATTCACTTTATAGTATCGGCCTTCATGGATACAATGATGCAGAATATGTGTGGATGGTTTGTTTGCTTCTAATAATAAATGCTTTTTCTTTAATGTGAATTTATTTAAAAAACCAGACCAGCAAATCTGCAACAATAAATGAGGAGTACCTCATTTAAGACATTGAAGAAAAGCTGCAACAAATCCTTTTATACATGTGTGAACTACTCTTAAAGATGTTCTGGTCCAAATTTTATGTGGAACCATCATCAGATATAATAGCTTGGTGTTATAAGAACAAATAAAATAGGCGCAATATGAAAAACGAGGCAAGCCTAAAGAATACAAATGAATAAAAGGCATATCTGAAGAAGTGGAAACAATTTCCCAAAATATCCCATTTCTGTCTTAGTCTTTGTTCAGATGGCAGAAATTCTGTATAGATGCATTCCACATGAATATAGAGGGCCCATTTAGAAAGTGCTTTTAGTCATCGAAAAATTGAAATTTTGTGCGATTCTTGGCAAATTCCGAAGAAATGCTGCACAAAACTTGCACGTAGTGCAGTGAAAATTCTGCAATGTGAATGGGTCTGTGGAATCCTACAGAAGTTAATACAGCTATAAACATATGCAGAATTTCCATTCGGATTTCAATGTTGAAATCCATGCAGAAATTCTGCTGTGTGAACATAGCCTTAAAATGTGTAAAAAATATGAATAATAAAAAAAAAAAAAGTAAAACAATAATACATAGTGAGATAAATGTTTTAGAATACAAACAGATGGGTATAAATGGAAACAATAAATATGTGAGGTAAATGGAAACAGTTATTGTAAATAAAAGTTTGGAAACAATCAGTAAGAACATCAATTCTTGAGGTAAAGATCTTGTGAAGGGGATAGGCTGGGGTGAAATCATTTCCAAGACTTGTCCTGGTGCAGGATAGCAGTCTGGCCAGTACTATTCGTAGAAGCTAAAGAGTTCTAGACCTGCATTCAGGCCTCTCAGTTCAAAGCTTTCACATTCATAGATTTGCTTGGTTTTTGCTGTGGGCCCTTGGATCAGACTAGACATGTTAATGTTTAATGTTGTGAGGTGGGACCTTTTAGCATTATAGAATATATTTTATTATTAGCACTGAAAGAATTCAGAGTAATGGCATATTCCACTGACTTGAGAGAACGTAACAAGGTAGAAAATCGTTCGCATATGAGATTAAGAGTGTTAACATTTTGTATCAAATGGAAAACATGAAGTATTGACTTATGGAAGAATTTCAAAACCATCCTCGCTTGACTAGTGGCAAAGGAAGTTCAAGCTTTGAATTATTTTGTCAGCTGGTAAGGTTTTGAATGCTGAGGATTGTTCTCCAAGGGAAGGTTTTGTGGTAAGATCCCCCATTATGAATAAATAGTCTGGGATCATCCAACTTGTCTTTTTTATCATTTTTATGAGATGAAGGTTAAATATAATTACACTAAATGCATTCAAGGGCTGAATATAGGGTATCGTAAAACAGGATATGACATATAAATGTGTGGAATTATCAGGACCAGGGTTCAACAATCAGCTGCTTTATTATAAATGTAATTATATCATAGTAATAAGCAAATGAATTCTATTTAAAAAAAAAAAAAAAGCATTCACAGGAATAAACAGCCATAGAAAAGCTTCAGTGTAGACTCATTTAGGAAATATAGAAATAGTTCTTCAGAGAATAATATAATGGCTACCAGTGTTAACACATAGGTATACCAAAGGCACATTAAAGGCTTATTTGATAAAAAAAAAAAAGGCTGCTCTTATGAATTTACGCAACCCGCCTCATGCACCACCTTCTCTCCTCTCTCGGTGTGGCAGTCAGAGTGGCTCATAATCCAATTGACAGCCCTGCGGTGCACAGGGCCTTTCATCCCTAATGACATAGCCAGCATAGCACGTATGAAAAAGCTAACCCAGCCTATATGGAGGTGGGAGTGCCAGGTCAATTAGCTGTGGTGCTGGTGCTTCCACTTACCAGTGGTGGGAGATTTAAAGGGGTACTCCACCCCTAGACATCTTATCCCCTTTCCAAAGGATAGGGGATAAGATGTCTGATCACGTGAGTCCCGCCGCTGGGGACCTCCGCAATATAGCATGCAGCATCCACCTTGCATTGAGGGGGCGGGGTGTGATGTCACACTCTTCAGTTCCCGTGGTCGGGAGCCAGACCTACCAGCGCTGCCGGAAGCAGATACAGGTGGATGCTGCATGCTATATTGCGGGGGTCCCCAGCGGCGGGACTCACGTGATCAGACATCTTATCCCCTATAGGGGATAAGATGTCTAGGGGTGGAGTACCACTTTAAATGTGTTGCTCACTGAGTTTCCCATCCCATGAGTGTGGTCAACCCCTCACCAGCGTTCATGCACTGTGTCCCTGCACTGATCCCTACGAGACATAACAGCTGTATTTTTTCCATGTGCTGGTAATTGTTAGTGTCTTACCAACCATCTTGCAAACTGTGCTGTGGGTTTGATGGTGCAAACATAACAATTCAGTATTATCCACTTGGTGCACATATACAGAAGACCATTTAGAGGCTTGTACATTTTTGCACTGATAAAGCATCTGAATTGCAGTGTGTTGGCCCAGCAGTGGTTTTTGATGCCAAATTGGTTTCTAAGGGTACGTTCACACGAGCGGATTTACAGCGTATTTTATGCTGCGGATCCGCTGGTGAAGGCCCGCTCTATGCTATCTTTAAATGTCCCTGCTCGTAGCGGCAATACACCACTGCAGCGATGTGCGTGGCGTACTCGCACATCGAGGCCACTCTCCCTGCTCTGAGCTAGGCAGAGAGCTCCCGCGATGTGCGAGTATATTGCGACTCGCACATCGCAGTGGGTCTGCTTTTAGCAGCGTATTGCCGCTAAGAGCAGGCACATGTAAAGACAGCATAGAGCGGGCCTTCACCAGCGAAATACGCTGCAAAAATCCGCTCGTGTGAACGTACCCTAAGGAAACATCTTACTAAAAAAATCTTTGGCACATTGGGCCTTTAGACTAGGCTTGGGAGCAAAATTGATTCCAATGAATGGCATCTCAAGATAAGCCAGCATGAATGAATACCAAGTAATGTGAGTGATTACTTGATTCAAGGAGTAAAATATACATATGAGACAGACATCATGTTTGGATATATGTGTGTAAAGCATTGGCCTTCATTTCATGAGGGGCTGTTATATGTTGTATAAGGGACTGGCCTCCATTTTATGAGAAACTGCTGTATGTTGTACAAGGGAAAGAAATTATAAGGTAAATGGATTAGGTTCCATTTTATGAAAGATATATTTAGAGGGAAAGAGGCCTATATGCTCGATAAATAATTACATTTTAAAGTAAATTACAAAATGCACAAATGACTATTGTATTTATTTCATTGTAGAGTAGTGTACAGATTCCAGAAAGTGTTTCTGTATATGTTATATGTTCTGTATAAGTGTTTCGGTGTATTGTCCTATGTATTGTTTTGGAATGGAAAGAAATTATTAATAAAAAAAAATAAAAATAAACCTAATATGCCTCTGTGTGTGTCATACTTGTTCCTGCTTCTTTTTGCTCTACTACTGAATTCCAAACTGCAAGTGTTACTGTTGCTAGAAAAAACTGTTTTTAATGTAATGCTACAAAAAAAGAAGCATTTTCTTAACCCCTTAAGGACTCAGTGTTTTTCAGTTTTTGCATTTTCGTTTTTTCCTCCTTACCTTTTAACCCCTTAAGGACCAGGCCATTTTACACCTTAGGACCAGAGCGTTTTTTGCACATCTGGCCACTGTCATTTTAAACAATAATAACTCTGGAATGCTTTTAGTTATCATTCTGATTCCGAGATTGTTTTTTTAATGACATATTCTACTTTAACATAGTGGTAAAATTTTGTGGTAACTTGCATCCTTTCTTGGTGAAAAATCCCAAAATTTGATGAAAAATTTGAACATTTTGCATTTTTCTAACTTTGAAGCTCTCTGCTTGTAAGGAAAATGGATATTCCCCCCAAAAAAATCTTATTCACATTTCCAATATGTCTACTTTATGTTTGAATCATAAAATTGTGGAGTTTTTACTTTTGGAAGACACCAGAGGGCTTCAAATTTCAGCATCAATTTTCCAATTTTTCACAAAATTTTCAAACTCACTATTTTTCAGGGACCAGTTCAGGTTTGAAGTGGATTTGAAGGGTCTTCATATTAGAAATACCCCACAAATGACCACATTATAAAAAATGCACCCCCAAAGTATTCAAAATGACATTCAGTCAGCATTTTAACCCTTTAGGTGTTTCACAGGAATAGCAGCAAAGTGAAGGAGAAAATTCACAATCTTCATTTTTTACACTCTTATGTTCTTGTAAAGCCAATTTTTGAATTTTACAAGGAGTAAAAGGAGAAAATGTATACTTATATTTGTAGCCCAATTTCTTTCGAGTAAGGACATACCTCATATGTCCATGTAAATTGTTCGGCGGGCGCAGTAGAGGGCTCAGAAGCGAAGGAGCGACAAGGGGATTTTGGAGAGTACGTTTTTCAGAAATGGTTTTTGGGGGACATGTTGCCCCACAGCAAAAAAAAAAAACACATGCCATACCATTTTGGAAACTAGACCCCTTGAAGAACGTAACAAGGAATTAAGTGAGCCTTAATACCCCACAGGTGTTTCACGACTTTTGCATATGTAAAAAAAACTTTTTTTTTTCACTAAAATGCGTGTTTTCCCCCAAATTTCCCAATTTTGCAAAGGTTAATAGCAGAAAATACCCCCCAAAATTTTTAACCCCATCTCTTCTGAGTATGGAGGTACCCCATAAGTTGGCCTGAGAAGGAGTCATATTTGGCTTTTTGAGAGCAAATTTTGCTCGGGGGGCATGTCGCATTTAGGAAGCCCCTATGGTGCCAGAACAGCAAAAATAAACCCACATGGCTTACCATTTTGGAAACTAGACCCCTTGAGGAACGTAACAAGGAATAAAGTGAGCCTTAATACCCCACAGGGGTTTCACGACTTTTGCATAAGTAAAAAATAATAATAATAATAATTTCACTAAAATGTGTGTTTCCCCCCAAATTTCACATTTTTGGAAGGGTTAATAGCAGAAAATACCCCCAAAATTTGTAACCCCATCTCTTCTGAGTATGGAGGTACCCCATAAGTTGGCCTGAAGTGCACTACGGGCGAACTACAATGCTCAGAAGAGGAGGAGCACCATTGAGCTTTTGGAAAGAGAATTCGTTTGGAATGGTAGTCAGGGGCCATGTGCATTTACAAAGCCCCCCTGTGGTGCCAGAACAGTGGACCCCCCCACATGTGACCCTATTTTGGAAACTACACCCCTCACAGAATTTAATAAGTGGTGCAGTGAGCATTTACAACCCACTAAAGTTTGACAGATCTTTGGAACAGTGGGCTGTGCAAATGGAAAATTCAATTTTTCATTTTCACGGATCACTGTTCCAAAAATCTGTCAGACACCTGTGGGGCATAAATGCTCACTGTACCCCTTATAACATTACATGAGGGATGTAGTTTCCAAAATGGGGTCACATGTGGGGGGGGGGTCCATTGTTCTGGCACTATGGGGGCTTTGTAAACACAAGTGGCCTTCAATTCCGGACAAATTTTCTCTTCAAAATCCCAATGGCGCTCCTTCTCTTCTGAGCATTGTAGTGCGCCAGCAGAACACTTTACATCCACATATGGGGTATGTTCTTACTCAATAGAAATGGGGTTACAAATTTTGAGGGGCTTTTTTCCTATTTTCCTTTGTGAAAATGAAAAATTTAGGGTAACACCAGCATTTTAGTGAAAAAAAAATTTTTCTTCTCATTTTCCCATCCAAATTTAATGAAAATTTGTCAAACACCTGTGAGGAGTTAAGGCTCACCGTACCCCTTGTTACATTCCTTGAGGGGTGTAGTTTCCAAAATGGGGACACATGTGGGTATTTTTTTTTTGCGTTTATGTCAGAACCGCTGTAAAATCAGCCACCTCTGTGCAAATCACCTATTGAGACCTCAAATGTACATAGTGCACTCTCACTCCTGAGCCTTGTTGTGTGTCCGCAGAACATTTTACAGCCACATCTGGGGTATTTCCGTACTCAGGAGAAATTGCGTTACCAATTTTGAGTTTTTCCTTTTTTTTATACTTTTAACGCTTGTGAAAATAAAAAGTGTGGGGCAACACCAGCATGTTAGTGTAAAAAATAAAAAAATTATACCAACAGGCTGGTATAGATTCCAACTTTTCCTTTTCATAACGGGGTAAAGGGATAAAAAGCCCCCCAAATTTGTAGTGCAATTTCTCCCGAGTATGGAAATACCCCATATGTGGCCCTAAACTGTTTCCTTGAAATACGACAGGGCTCTGAAGTGAGAGAGCGCCATGCGCATTTGAGGACTTCATAGGGATTGCATAGGGGTGGACATAGGGGGATTTTGCGTCAGTGATTTCCAAACAGGGTGCCTCCAGCTGTTGCTAAACTCCCAGCATGCCTGGACAGTCAGTGGCTGTCCGGAAATGCAGGGAGTTGTCGTTTTGCAATAGCTGGAGGCACCGTTTTGGAAACACTGCCGTACGATTTGGGGGACAGTGTAAGGGGTGTATATGTAGGGTTTTACTCTTTATTATGTGTTAGTGTAGTGTAGTGTTTTTAGGGTACATTCACACTGGCGGGCGTTTACAGTGAGTTTACCGCTAGGAGTTTGTGCTGCAGCGACTAATTTGCCGCAGCCCAAACTTGAAGCAGAAAACTAATTGTAAAACTGCCTGTGTGAATGTACCCTGTACATTCAAATCGAAATTGTAAATTCACTCGCGATTTGTGCCGATCGCTGACATGGGAGGGTCTGATGACCCCCCCTTGCCATTTGCACGGCATGCCTGCTGAAAGATTTCAGCAGGAATGCCGTTCCGATCTCTGCCCGGCGGGCGGCAGAGACCGGAGAAACACCAGGACGTCCGGGGACGTCTGTTACGCCGAGCGCTCCGGGTCCCTGCTCCTCCCCGGAGCGCTCACGGCGTCTCTCTCCCTGCAGCGCCCCGGTCGGTCCCGCTGACCGGGAGCGCTGCACTGACATGGCCGTCGGGGATGCGATTCGCACAGCGGGACGCACCCGCTCGCGAATCGCATCCCAAGTCACTTACCCGTCCCGGTCCCCTGCTGTCATGTGCTGGCGCGCGCGGCTCCGCTCTCTAGGGCGCGCGCGCGCCAGCTCTCTGAGACTTAAAGGGCCAGTGCACCAATGATTGGTGCCTGGCCCAATTAGCTTAATTGGCTTCCACCTGCTCCCTGGCTATATCACATCACTTCCCCTGCACTCCCTTGCCGGATCTTGTTGCCTTGTGCCAGTGAAAGCGTTTCGTGTTGTCCAAAGCCTGTGTTACCTGATCTCCTGCTATCCATATTGACTACGAATCTTGCCGCCTGCCCCGACCTTCTGCTACGTCTGACCTTGCCTCTGCCTAGTCCTTCTGTCCCACGCCTTCTCAGCAGTCAGCGAGGTTGAGCCGTTGCTAGTGGATACGACCTGGTTGCTACTGCCGCAGCAAGACCATCCCGCTTTGCGGCGGGCTCTGATGAACACCAGTAGCCTCTTAGAATCGGTCCACCAGCACGGTCCACGCCAATCCCTCGCTGACACAGAGGATCCACTACCTGTAAGCCGAATCGTGACAACGTCCTTGGTCCTTAAGAGGTTAAAAAACATAACCCTTTACATTTTCCACCTAAAAATCCATATGATGGCTTATCTTTTGTGCCACCAATTCTACTTTTTAAAATACATCAGTCCTTTTACCAAAAAATCTACGGCAAAACAAAAAAAAAATCATTGTGCAACAAAATTGAAAAATAAAAATGCCATTTTGTTAAGTTTTGGGACCTTCTGTTTCTATGCATTACGTTTTTCGGTAAAAATGACACATTCTCTTTCTTCAGTAGGTCCATACGATTAATATGGTACCCTACTTATACAGGTTTGATTTTGTCTAACTTCTGGAAAAAAATCATAACTACATGCACGAAAATTAATACATTCAAAAATGTCCTCTTCTGACCCCTATAACTTTTACATTTTTCTGCATATGTATGTGGATGTACAAGGGCTTATTTTTTGCGACATGATCTGAAGTTTTTACTGCTAACATTTTTGTTTTGATCAGCCTTTTTTATCGCTTTTTATTCATTTTTTTAAGGTATAAAAAGTGACCAAAAATACGCTATTTTCGACTTTGGATTTTTTTTACGTGTTTGCCATTGGCCGTGCGGTTTAATTAATTATGTATTTTTATAATTTGGACATTTACACATGCAGCAATACCACTTATGTTTATACTTATTTTTATTTACATAGTTTATTTTTTAATGGAAAAAGGTGATGCTGACTTTATTAGGGAAGGGGTTAAATCACATTTATTAACACTTTAATTTCACTTTTGTTTTTGCAATGTTATAGCCCCCATACGGGACTATAAAATTGCACACACTGATTTCCTACACTGATCACTGCCATGCAATAGCATGGCATTGATCAGTGTTATCACTGCTCGACTGCTCCTACCTGGATCTCAGGCATGGAGCAGTCATTCAGCGATCGCACAGGAGGCAGGTAGGGATCGACCTTGCGTCCTGCAAGCTGTTCAGGATGCCAAGATTTTACCGCAGCAGTCCCGAAGAGCACCGCTGAGCTCCCGGGAAGGTTTCGGTTTCACTTCAGATGCGGCGATCAACTTTGATCGCTGCATCTGAGGGGTTTATACCAGGTATCACCGCGATCAGTGATGTCTGGTATTAGCCACGAGTCCCGGCCGTTGATGGCCGCTGGGACCAACCCGATATGATGTGGGGTAACCGCGTGACCCCACATTATATTGTGAGAGCCAACGCAGGACGTAAATATATGTCCTGCGTCATTAAGGGGTTAAAGGGGTATTCCAGGAATACTATTTATTTGGCTGTGCTACAGGGCTGTTAAGTTACTGACGTTCATGATATAGTGTCTGTACCTGTTTTCATGTTAGTCTCGCAATTCTTCTGTGATTTTTGCCCCAATGTTTATGCCCCAATGAGTGTGGTCTCAGGTTTTCCCAGGTTGCAGTGCGGCCTTACATTACTAGTCAGGTGATGAATGGAAGGCTGTCTTTGCTTCAATGGGTGGAGAGGGTTGGAGGGATATAATTCTGCAAGAAAGCTGGAGGCACCCTGGTAAGAAAACCCTTGTCTATAGCATGGCATGGAGCACAGGTGTGTTTCAATGGGTGGGGGAGAGAAAAGTGACATACTTACAAAGAATCATGAGACATGTAGTTGGAGGGAGGGAACTCCAGCAGGAAATAGCCATTTCACAAAAAGATAGCTACAGCTTTATGGTTGACTCAGAACAAGCACAAATCCGTCCTAAGCATGTCCATTAATGTCTGGTTGTTAAAGGGGAACTCCGGTGGAAAGAAGTAGAAAACAAATGTTTTCAAATCAACTGGTGCCTGAAAGTTAAACAGATTTGTAAATTACTTCTATTAAAAAAATCTTAATCCTTCCAGTACTTATTAGCTGCTGTATAAAACAGAGAAATGTGTGAATTTCTTTCCAGTCTGACAACAGTCCTCTCTGCTGACACCTCTGTCCGTGTCAGAACTGTCCAGATTAGAATCATATCTCCATAGAAAACCCTCTCCTACTGGGCATTCCTGACAGGGACAGAGGTGTCAGTAGAGAGCACTGTTGTCAGGCTGGAAAGAACTTCACACATTTCTCTGTAGTATATCTGTAGTATATAGAAGCTGATAAGTACTAGAAGAGTTAAGATTTTTAAATAAAAGTGATCTACAAACCTGTTTAACTTTATTGCACCAGTTGATTTGAAAAAACTTTTTTCCACCGGAGTTCCGCTTTAAGTACTAAAATCACCGAATGGTGGATAACCCCTTTAATATACTATACAAAAAATCTTGTTTGCTAAAAATGTCTCCTTCATGTCATCCAAACCTGGCCATGTAGTCGGATCAGACCTAACAACAGCAA
This sequence comes from Hyla sarda, assembly GCF_029499605.1. Taxonomy (NCBI): domain Eukaryota; kingdom Metazoa; phylum Chordata; class Amphibia; order Anura; family Hylidae; genus Hyla; species Hyla sarda. Next base: position 409,024,079 of record NC_079190.1, read on the forward strand.
ATATGGATGGATTCCCTGACAGAGGGGATGTGGTTATCTCCCTGCTATACTGGTTACACTGACCACCAATATTAACCCCTTCTTGCAAATGGACGTGTATACACGTCCATTTTTCCTGTGACTTAACGCAAATGGACGTGTATACACGTCCAATACATTTTCTATCACTATGTCCGTTGACATGGTGATAGAAACGTCATCTCAGCTGTTCTGGACAGCTGACCGATGACACTATGCAGCAGGGGACCAATCAGACTGGTCCCCTGCTGCAGATCATTGTCATTAGTCAGTTAGTTAGTCACTGACTAATGACAAGGACTTGCGGGGTTCCGGGTTGATCGGGTCTCTGGTGACCTGATCGCCTGGAAAATAGGGATGATCAGAGCAGTCAGAGACCGCTCCAATCCATCCTGAGTGATAGGAGCGAGGTGGCAGCTGCCACCTCGCTCCTAAACCCCTGCCATTGGTCGTTAGGACTAGCGACCAATGGCAGGAGGGGGGTGGGAGGTTAGAGGTGAAATCCCCGCTCTGCCCCGCCCCTGGATGTCGGGGCAGAGCGCGGGAAGATGGCGGATGGTCTCAGGACCTGCGATCATGTCCCGGGACCGGCAATCGTGTCAGGACCAGCGGCGGTATCCGGACAGACAGCGCGGGACGGGCGGAGGCAGCGGCGGACGCAGCAGTGAAGATCAGCGGTAAGTTATCTTCACTGCTGCGTTCCAGGAGTTGCCAAACTACAACTCCCAGCAAGCCCAGACAGCCAAAGGCTTTCTGGCCATGCTGGGAGTTGTAGTTTTGCAACATCTGGAGGCCCACAGTTTGGAGACAACTGTGCAGTGGTGTCCAAACTGTGCTCTTACAGATGTTGCAAAACTACAACTCCCAGCATGCCCAGACAGTCCAGGCATGCTGGGAGTTGTAGTTCTGTAACATGTGGCCCTTCAGATGTTGCAGAGCTACAACTCCAAGCATGCCTGAACAGTCTGGGCATGCTTGGAGTTGAAGTTTTGCAACATCTGGAGGGCTAAAGCTTGGACACCACTGCGCAGTGGTCACCAAACTGTGACCCTCCAGATATTGCAAAACTAACTCCCAACATGTCTTTCGGCGGTCTGGGCATGCAGGGAGTTTAGTTTTTCAACAGCTGGAGGCACCCTTTTTGGGAAACCCTGAGTTAAGTAACAAACTCAGTGTTTTGCAACAGTGTGCCTCCAGCTGTTGCATAACTACAACCCCCAGCATGCACGGACAGTCAAAGGGCATGCTGGGAGTGATAGTAGTATGCCTCCAGCTATTGCATAACTACAAGTCCCAGCATGCCCTCAGTTGTCACTGCATGCTGAGAGTTGTAGTTTTTTCAACGGCGGAAGGCACATTGGTTGTGAAGTTTGTTACCTAACACAGTGTTTCGCAACCATTGTGCCTCCAGCTGTTGCAAACTACAACTCCCAGCATGCACTGATAGACCGTACATGCAGGGAGTTGTAGTTTTGCAATAGCTGGAGGCACACTGGTTGCGAAACACTGAGTTAAGTAACAAACTCTGTGTTTTGCAACCAGTGTGCCTCCAGCTGTTGCATAACTTCAAACCCCAGCATGCACGGACAGCCAAAGGGTATGCTGGTAGTGGTAGTTTTGCAACAGCTGGAGGTTTGCGCCCCTCCCCCCCCCCCAAGTGAATGTACAGGGTACATTCACACGGCGGGGTCTACAGCGAGCTTCTTGCTACAAGTTTGAGATGCAGCAAATTTTCCGCCGCAGCTCAAACTCCCAGAGGGAAGCACGCTGTAGACCCCGGCCGTGTGAGTGTACCCTAAAAACACCACACTATACTACATTACACAAAATAAAAAGTAAAATGCTACATACATATACCCCTTCACATCCCCCCCCTCCCCCCCTAAATAAAAAAATTCTCGTATGACACTGTTTTCAAAACGGAGCCTCCAGCTGTTGCAAGACAACTCCCAGTATTGCCGGACAGCGATTGACTTTCCAGGCATGCTGGAAGTTTTGCAACAGCTGGAGGCACCCTGTTTGGGAAACACTGCCATAGGGTATTTTTGGTATCGGAGGCAAGTGTCATTCTTGCATCCGGTTCCGTCCTTATGCAAATCCCTTATTTAGTCCTCAAATGCACATGGTGCTCTCTCACTTCAGAGCCCTGTCGTATTTCAAGGCAACAGTTTAGGGCCACATATGGGGTATTTTCGTACTCAGGAGAAATTGCCTAACAAATTTTGGGGGGCTTTTTCTCCTATTACCCCTTGTAAAAATGTAAAGTTTAGGGGAAAACCAGCATTTTAGTGAAAAAAAAAAAAAACATTTGCACATCCGACTTTAACGAAAAGTCGTTAAAAACCTGTGAGGTGTTAAGGCTCACTGTACCCCTTGTTACCTTCCTTGAGGGGTGTAGTTTCCATAATAGTATGCCACATGGATTTTTGCTGTCCTGGCACCATAGGGGCTTCATAAATGTGGCTTGCCCCCCAAAAACCATTTCAGAAAAATTCACTCTCCAAAATTCCATTGTCGCTCCTTCCCTTCTGAGCCCTCTACTGCGCCGATCGAACACTTTACATACACATATGAGGTATTTCCGTACTCGAGATAAATTGGGTTACAAATTTTGTGGGGATTTCTCTCCTTTTACCTCTTATAAAAATACAAAAACTGGGTCTACAAGAACATGTGAGTGTAAAAAATGAAGATTTTGAATTTTCTCCTTCACTTTCCTACTATTCCTCTGAAACACCTAAAGGGTTAACACACTTACTGAATGTCATTTTGAATACGTTGAGGGGTGCAGTTTTTATAATGGGGTCATTTGTGGGGTATTTCTAATAAGAAGGCCCTTCAAATCCACTTCAAACCTGAACTGGTCCCTGAAAAATTCAGATTTAGAAAATTTTGTGAAAAATTAGAAAATTGCTGCTGAACTTTGAAGCCCTCTGATGACTTCCAAAAGTAAAAACATGTCAACTTTATGATGCAAATATAAAGTAGACATGTTGTATATGTGAATCAGTATATCATTTATTTGGTATGTCTATATTCCTTACAAGCAGAGAGTTTCAAAGTTGGAAAATTGCAAAATTTTCAAAAATTTTTTGAAATTTTTGAATTTTTCACCAAGAAATTATGCAAGTATCGTCAAAATGTTACTGCTATGTTAAAGTAGAATATGTCACGAAAAAACAATCTTGGAATCAAATTCATAAGTAAAAGCATCCCTGAGTTATTAATACTTAAAGTGACAGTGGTCAGATGTGGAAAAAACGCTCTGGTCCTTAAGATGAAAATGGGCTTGTTCCTTAAGGGGTTAATTACTACATCAATTCTTTATTTGTAAGTACACTTGTTTCTCTGGGCACACAATGAGTGGATTTCTTGTGGGCTTGCACCCCAGGACTGGTGCATAGTAAATGTGGTGCCAATATTTAAGAAGGGTCAAAAGGTCACCCTGGGAATGATAGACCTTGTATGTAAATTGTTTGAGGGTTTTCTAAGAGATGCTATTTTGGAGTATCTTGATAAAAATAAATGTATGGCCCCATATCAGCATGGCTTTATGAGGGATTGGTCTTGTCAAACTAACTTGATCAGTTTTTATGAGGAGGTGAGCTCCAGACGGGACCAGGGGCAATCGCTGGATGTCGTATATCTGGATTTTTCCAAAGCATTTGATACAGTGCCACATGAAAGATTGGTACATAAAATGAGAAGGATTGGGCTGGGGGAGAATGTGTGTAAGTTGGTAAGTAATTGGCTCAGTGATGGGAAACAGAGGGTGGTTATTAATGGTACTTATTCTGATTTGGTGACTGTTACTAGGGGGTACCACAGGGGTCAGACTTGCGTCCTATTCTATTTAATATATTAATTAATGACCTTGTAGAGGGGTTGAATAGTAAAATAGCAATCTTTGCAGATGATACTAAACTCTGTAAAGCGGTAAACACTATAGAGGACAGTGCACTTTTACAAATGGATCTGGATAGGTTGGAGGATTGGGCTGGGAAGTGGCAGATGAAGTTCAACACTGATAAATGTAAGGTTATGTACATGGGGAAGAAAAATCCGGGCTGGGATTATGTATTAAATGGGAGCACACTTGGGACAACTGACATGGAAAAGGACTTAGGAGTCTTAGTTAAGAGTAAATTTAGCTGTAGTGACCAGTAGGGACGTGCACAGACATTTTGGAGGGCAGGGGCTCAAATAAAATAAAGGGCACTTTTCATTATAAAAATGTTAGTAAAAGCCTTACATATGTTTAAGGGGAACTCTAATACAGAACATCTTACTCTTTCCTAATCACAGGATAGGGGATAAGTATCTGATTACAGGGGATCCGACTGCTGGGACCCCTTTCTATCTCCTGCCCAGCACCCCAGCTCTTCTCATGTATGGAGCGATCTAAGCACCGTGCATGGATTGCTGTCGACCACTGCACAAAGCAGTGGCAAACACAACCCTCCATGTATCTCTGGCTCCCCCATGTATCTCTGGCTCCCCCATAAAGATACATAGAGGGACATGTCGGCCACCTCTTCGTGCAGTGGTCGACAGTAATCCATGCACGGTGCTTAGATCGTTCAATAAATGAGAAGAGCCGGGGTGCTGGGAAGGAGAGAGTGGGGGAGGGGGGTCCCCGCAATCAAGTTTGATCACAGCATCTAAAGTGTTAGTCTGGCATTAACTTTGCTCTGGCTGCTGATAACAGCCATTACTTACCGGCACTGAAGCAAATTCAGCTCCAGATCTCACTTCAAAGTCTAGTAGCATCCTCTAGGTGTTCAAAAACGATATGTATGTGATAATAAAAATTAACTATATAAGTTGAATTTCAAATACAGACTGAAAACTGTAATACTATTACTTCACATTTGGCAGGTTACAGAGTCATGAATGATACCTCCAAATGTCTGCTGCAGCTGCACTAGGACAGCAGGCTCTCTCCCTGTATATGAGGGTCCCTACCTGCAGCCATCTCCGTCCGATCAGCGATCTGCTGTTCCATGTCGGCTCAGCAGGCTGGAGCAGCAGAGCGCAGATAACACTGATCAATGCTATGGCATAGCATTGAACAGTGTATACAATCAGAATATTGCATGTAATAATTCCCTATGAGGACTAAAAAGTTGTGTAAAAATATTAAAAAAATTAAGTTAATAAATGTGATTTAACCCCTTCCCTAATAAAAATTAGAATCACCCCCCTTTTTCCATAAAAAAAAATAAGTATATAAACAAAAATAAACATAAACATACATGATATTGCCGCGTGCATAATAGGGGTCAGAAGATGACAATTTTAAACATACTAATTTTGGTGCATGTAGTTATAACTTTTTAAAGTAATATAATAAAATGAGGGTCTGAGGAAGCGTTCCTATGTGCACGTGCATTGGCTGTCACCCCTTCGTTCGAGCCATGTTCTTGTCTGTATTGAGCACCTTGCACTTTGCTGGATAAATAAAACGGTTTTCGTCTACAGCAGTGGAGTGTGATCAGTCTTCTTTACATTTATATAATAAAATAAAATCTACATAAATTGGGTATCCTTGTAATTGTAAGAACCTACAGAATAGACAAAAGATGTAATATTTACCAAAAAGTGCACTGTGTAGAAACGGAAGCCGCCAAAAAAAATGAAATGGCATTTTTTTCTTCAAATTTGTCCTACAAATAATTTTTGTAGATTTTGTGGTGAAATGACTGATGTCAATACAAAGTACTATTGGTAGCACATAAGAAAGTTCTCATATAGGTCTGTTGGTGGAAAACAGTTACGATTTTTAGAAAATGAGAAGGAAAATACAAAAGTGCAAAAAAGGAAAAAAATGCTCCTTTTTTCTGTTAATGTTTACTTATACGTATGAGGGCTCATTTTTACGCCGTGATACGTAGTTTTTTATTGGAATTTTTATTCACTGTTTATACATTTTTTTTCTCATACACAAAGTTATCAAAAATTAGCAATTCTGGACTTCAGATTTTTTTTTACTTTTATGCTATTGACTGTGCGGTTTAATATTATATTTCAATAGCTTGGACATTTCCTCACGTGGCGATACCACATGTTTATTTTTGTTGTTTATTTTGTATTACATTATTTAATTGGAAAAATGGGAAAAGTGGGGGTGATATAAACTTTTATTAGGGAAGGGGCTTATTCACATTTATTCACACTTTTTTGAAATATTTTATTTACTATTTTGTATCACCACCTCTAGTATTTGGGGCAACAATGCACTACAACTCCAAAGTGACAGTGCATTACAAGCTCACAACCTCCAGCACACAAGGCAAGAAGGCACTACAGACTGTGTAGTGCCTTCCTGTTTTGTGTGCTGGAGGTTATGAGCTTGTTATGCACTGTAGTTTTACATACTGGGAGTTGTAGTGCATTGTCTCTTTACATGCTGGGAGTTGTAGTGCATTGTCACTTTACATGCTGGGGGTTGTAGTGCATTGCCGCTTTACATGCTGGGGGTTGCAGTGCTTTAACCTTTTGCATATTAGAGTCTGTACTACAAACTTCAATAAGTAAAGTGACAAAGCACTACAACCCCCAGCATGTAAAGTGACAAAGCACTACATTCCCCAGAAAAGCACTACAACCCCCAATATGCAAAGGGACAAGGCACTACAATCCCCAGCATGTATAATGGCAAAGCACAACAACCCCCAATATGCAAAGGGACAAGGCACTACAATTGTTGTAATGTTTTGTTCCTTTGCATACTGAAAGTTACACACACAAAAAAAACACTAAATTAAAACTATTACCATGGCAGGCAGGGCAGAGGAGATCACCGGAGACACTTCAGGAATGCAGACTCCTCTGCCGTAATGCTGAGGGGGTCACGTGACCTAGCAGACATGCGCACGTCTTTTACCCAGGCAGCCCCTGCCCTCTAATGTAAGGATCTGGCTAATTAAGAGGAAGAAGACTCCCGGAGGCCTTGGGATAGTTCAGGTACTGGCCGGACTTGAGATAGAGAGTGAGCAGACCGGAGGGGGAGGGAAAAGAAAAGGAGGGGGACTTGTCGGGGTTGGTAATTATGTTATGTGAATCAAGACTTCTGCTGACAACCTGTGGAGGTTGCGCTGCCCTGACTTGGGCAGTGCTGTAGATGTTTATAAAAAAAAAAGGGCATTAAAGGGGCAGATGCAAAAAAGGGCAGGGGCTAGAGCCCCCTTTGAAGCCTATATGTGCATGTCCCTGGTGACCAGTGTTGGGTAGCTGCAGCCAAGGCAAATAGAATCATGAGGTGCATCAATAGGGGCATAGATGCTCACGACAAGGAAATAATTCTACCGCTGTACAAATCACTAGTCAGACCACACATGGAATACTGTGTACAGTACTGGGCACCAGTGTACAAGAAAGATATAGTGGAGCTGGAGAGGGTTCAAAGACGGGCAACCAGAGTAATACGGGGAATGGGAGGACTACAGTACCCAGAAAGATTATCAGAATTAGGTTTATTTAGTTTAGAAAAAAGAATGCTTAGGGGAGACCCAATAACTATGTATAAATATATCAGGGGACCGTACAGAGATCTCTCCCATGATCTATTTATACCCAGGACTGTATTCATAACAAGGGGGCATCCTCTACGTTTAGAGGAAAGAAGGTTTCTTCACCAGCACAGACGGGGGTTCTTTACTGTAAGAGCAGTGAGACTATGGAACTCTCTGCCAGAGGAGGTGGTCATGGTGAACTCTGTAAAAGAGTTCAAAAGGGGGTCTGGATGCATTATTGGGGAATAATTACATTGCTGGTTATGTATACTAGATTTATAGGAACAGAACGTTGATCCAGGGATTTATTCTGACTGCCATATTTGGAGTCGGAAAGGAACTTTTACCTCTAGTATGAGGGTTTTTTGCCTTCCTCTTGATCAACTCAATAGGGACTCATTAGGGTTATAGGTTGAAATTGATGGACTCTGGTCTTTTTTCAACCTTATGAACTATATTACTGTACTGTGGACATGATACACTCTAGTGCAGGCCATGTGACAAGGGAGAGGGAGAGAGAGAGAAAGGATCAAGTTGTCATGCTCCTAAAGGAACACTCCCAGGCTCCAGCAAAATTGCAGGAAGAGAAAGTAGCCTTAAAGAGTAAAAAAAACAAGGTATTTCACATATAAAATATGCATATTAATGTACAACATCATTTTAGGACACTACACTAGTTGGAGATTTTTGGAGTAATGACAGTGAGGTTTTCAGTTACATCTTTCCTTCAGACTTACAATAAGCAAGATACTATTGTATTCATCGTGAAAGGTAGTGGCATATGCCACTAAGCCAGAACTTTTCATCAGCTTGCATGTCACCCTTTGCTACCAATATAGTTTCATTGCATAGGAAAACATGCAGTATCTTAAACAGGAAGTACTAGGATTTAACCTCATTGTTTAACCTCTTAAGGACGCAGGGCGTATGAATACGCCCTGCATTCCGAGTCCTTAAGGACGCAGGGCGTATCCATAAGCCCGTGGGAATTCCGGTCCCCACCGCTAGCCGGTTGGGGACCGGAGCCGGATGCCTGCTGAAATCGTTCAGCAGGCACCCCGGCATATCGCCCAGGGGGGTCATTATGCCCCCCCATGTCGGCGATCGCCTCAGATCACTGGACAATTCAGTCCAGCGATCTGCGGCGATTCCGGGTCAATCGGGTCTCCAGTGACCCGGTGACCCGGAATTACTGGCTGTTCGGGGCCGTCTCTGACGGCCCCGAACAGCCAGAGCCTGCAGGGGTGAGGTGACACTGGTGCCACCTCACGATCGCCCTGATTCGTCGGCCGGATTACCGGCCGACCAATCAGGGCGTCTGCTGCGGGTGTCACTCCCGCACCTGCTCCGCCCCTCTTCCGGAGGGCGTGAGCGGGTGCGGGAGGACGACCCCGGGTGCTGGGGACCCCGATCCCCGGCGTCCATGTTGAGATCGGGGCCCCAGGAGCGACGGCGGCGGCGAGGGACAGTCCTGTGATGGAGCAGCAGCAGGAGGTGAGTTACAGCCTCCTGCTGTTGCTTAGCAACAGCTCCCAGCATGCAAAAAGGTAAAAAATATTATAATTTTTTTTACATATGCAATAGTCGTGAAACGCCTGTGGGGTATTAAGGTTCACTTAACCCCTTGTTACATTCCCCGAGTGCTCTAGTTTCCAAAATGGTATGCCATGTGGGGTTTTTTGCTGTCCCGGCACCATAGGGGCTTCCTAAATGCGGCATGCCCCCAGAGCAAAATTTGCTTTCAAAAAGCCAAATGTGACTCCTTCTCTTCTGAGACCTGTAGTGTGCCAACAGAGCACTTTTCACCCCCATATGGGGTGTTTTCTGAATCGGGAGAAATTGGGCTTCAAATTTGGGGTGGTATTTTCCTCTTTAACCCTTTGTATAAATGTAAATTTTTTGGGAAACCAAGCATTTTAGGTAATTTTTTTTATTTTTTTTTACATATGCAAAAGTCGTGAAACACCTGTAGGGTATTAAGGTTCACTTTACCCCTTGTTACGTTCCCTGAGGGGTCTAGTTTCCAAAATGGTATGCCATGTGTTTTTTTTTTTGCTGTCCTGGCACCATAGGGGCTTCCTAAATGCGGCATGCCCCCAGAGCTAAATTTCCTTCAAAAAAGCCAAATGTGACTCCTTCTCTTCTGAGACCTGTAGTGCGCCAGCAGAGCACTTTTCACCCCCATATGGGGTGTTTTCTGAATCAGGAGAAATTGGGCTTCAAATTTTGGGAGGTATTTTCTGCTATTACCCTTTTTAAAAATGTAAAACTTTAGGGAAACCGAGGGGTCTAGTTTCCAAAATGGTATGCCATGCAGGTTTTTTTGCTGTTCTGGCACCATAGGGGCTTCCTAAAGGTGATATGCCCCCCAAAAACCATTTGACGCTCCTTCCCTTCTGAGCCCTCTACTGCGCCCACCGAACAATTAACATAGATATGTGAGGTATGTGCTTACTCGAGAGAAATTGGGTTTCAAAATACAAGTAAAAATTTTCTCCTTTTTACCCCTTGAAAAATTGGATCTACAAGGACATGCAAGTGTAAAAAATGAAGATTGTGAATTTTCTCCTTCACTTTGCTGCTATTCCTGTGAAACCCCTAAAGGGTTAAAACGCTTACTGAATGTCATTTTGAATACTTTGGGGGGGTGCAGTTTTTATTATGGGGTCATTTATGGGGTATTTCTAATATGAAGACCCTTCAAATCCACTTCAAACCTGAACTGGTCCCTGAAAAAAAGCGAGTTTCAAAATTTTGTGAAAAATTGGAAAATTGCTGCGGAACTTTGAAGCCCTCTGGTGTCTTCCAAAAGTAAAAACTCATAAATTTTATGATGCAAACATAAAGTAGACATATTGTATATGTGAATTAAAAAAAATATTTGGAATATCCATTTTCCTTACAAGCAGAGAGCTTCAAAGTTAGAAAAATGCAAAATTTTCAAATTTTTCATCAAATTTTGGGATTTTTCACCAAGAAAGGATGTAAGTTACCAAAAAATTTTACCACTAAGTTAAAGTAGAATATGTCACGAAAAAACAATCTCGGAATCAGAATGATAACTAAAAGCATTCCAGAGTTATTAATGTTTAAAGTGACAGTGGTCAGATTTGCAAAAAATGGCCGAGTCCTTAAGGTGAAAAAGGGCTCAGTCCTTAAGGGGTTAAGTGCATGCTGGAAATAAAAAATGACACCAATGTTGAGGACAAGTCTAGGCAGCAGCATCAGTGGGTACAGAAGAAGCTGCACATGCTGCAAGTTCCTGATACTAATCTTAATATTGTTACCATGTAAAGGCTATTCAGTTGTTCATTAGGCTATTTAATAGTCTTTATTAAACATTTTCTACCATGTTGCTGCTTTGAATCTGTGCAATACCTTCATATACCGTATATACTTGAGTATAAGTCGAGTTTTTCAGCACGATTTTTCATGCTGAAAACGCCCCCCTCGGCTTATACTCGAGTGAACTCCGCCTGTCAATCCGTTTATCAGTGGTCTTCAACCTGCGGACCTCCAGATGTTGCAAAACAACAACTTCCAGCAAGCACAGACAGCCATCGGCCTGAAACCTCTGGAGGTCCGCAGGTTGAAGACCACTGCGGCCTTCGTCATCATCCAGACCCCCCCCCCTTTTGTTTTGTACTCACATCCCCTCGGCGGGACGTTACGGTGAACTGGTCCGGGCCATCTATGCTGCAGGGACCGTCCGGTGGGGATGGTTAGTCGTTGCAGGCTGTCCATTTTCACCGGGGGGCCTCTTCTCCGCACTTTGGCCCTGGCCCCGGCCCCGGAGTAGTGACATTGCCTTGACGATGCCGCACAGGGAAGTTCATGCGCAACGGCATCAAGGCAACATCACTACTCCAGGGCTGGGGCCGAAGCGCAGAGAAGAGACCCCCCCCGGAGAAAATGGACAGCCCGCAACGACTAACCATCCCCACCAGACGGTCCCTGCAGCATAGATGGCCCGGACCAGCTCACCCTAACGTCCTGCCGAGGGGAGGTGAGTACAAAACAAAAGGGGGGAGGGGGCTGGATGATGAGGAAGGCCGCAGTGGTCTTCAACCGGCGGACCTCCAGAGGTTTCAAAACTCTGTCCGGGCATGCTGGGAGTTGTAGTTCTGAAACCTCTTGAGGTCTGCAGGTTGAAGACCACTGATGAAGGGATTGACAGGCGGTGATGATGGGGGGGGGGGGGTGATGACGAAGGCCGCAGTGGTCTTCAACCTGCAGACCTCCAGAGGTTTCAAAACTTCAACTCCCAGCCTGCCTGGACAGCCAATGGCTGTCCGGGCATGCTGGAAGTTGTAGTTTTGCAACATCTGGAGGTCCGCAGGTTGAAGACCACTGATGATGGGATTGACAGGGGGTGATGATGAAGGGGGGGGAATGATGACGTGGTCTGGATGATGACGGGGGTCTGGATGATTACATGGGGGGGGGGGATGATGTATTTCCCACCCTAGGCTTATAGTCGAGTCAAGAACTTTTCCTGCGTTTTTGGGGTAAAATTAGGGGCCTCGGCTTATATTCGGGTCGGCTTATACTCGAGTATATACGGTAGCTGATTTTTTTTTAGTTTTTTTTTTGTACATAGCTTCAACAGCATATTGCTCCTCACTGTTATCTCATGGCTAACCCCTGTTGCTCTCCAAGCAAACAGAGCTAAAGTATTGCCATAAAGTGGTCATATAATACTAATATACAGCACTCAAATAATACCTGCACGTGTGACCTGAATAATTAGTTGTGCAGTACTCAGATATTTGATGCCGAGGCTTCCTCATTACTACAATATATGATTCATAAAAGAAAGTTGTAAAAATCAGCTGTGAACAGAGTCATAAGGGGAGTCCACTGACCCTGAAGAGTTCTGTTAGTCAGGCCTGGTGGGGTACTTTACCTGAAAACCCTTTACACATGCTATAATATTTACTATTTTTATTAAATTTAGCAAACAGTTGAATCAAGAAATTAGTCGGATGCAAACTTTTTAAGCAGCAGCTGAATTCTTAAAAATAATTTTTAGATAGCTCCAAAATCCATTTTGAGAGGGACTCAATTTGATTGACTATTTATCATTAATGAATCTTGAACTTTCTTCAAGGATAAGCACTAAGATGAAGTCTAAAAATAAATCTGCTCTGTGATTTGCAGTGATGGATCTTCCTTTGTTATTTTGTATTGTATTCTGCATTGCTACGGCCTCGTGTGGCTGCCTTCTCATATCCCCATCGCATGTGGTCTTTTGCTTCACTTCTATTGTTATCTTTTTTGGTTTGTTGAAACTTGTCCATTCTCAAAGGAATGTCTTCAAACAGGTCAAGTCTAGATTTTAAAGGGATTGTCCAAGAATAGAAAAATACAGCTACTTTCTTTAACAAACAGCTCCCTGTCTGTCTGCAGGTTGGATGTGGTTTATCAACTTGGCTTCATTCACTTCAATGGAACTGAGCTGCAGAACCGCACCCAACCTGGAGACAGACGGGGTTGGGAAAGAAAGTAGCTGTGTTTTTCTATTCCTGGATAACCCCTTTGATGGTATTTCATACAAACAGGATTCTAATATCAGTTAATGGGAACATGAGTTTTATTGCTTTGGAATTTACTGTTAACATTTGCAAAGATTGTATTGTAAAAACCATATGAAAATATTCATAGAGGAAATTGGTAAATATCAACAATAACAAAGTCACTTCCTGGTAAATAATTGATAAAAAAAATAAAAATTATTCAACAAATGCAATATATTATTTGAATTCAAGTAGAGAAAACAGACATGGTCGCACATTTACATTTTGTATTTTGATCTAATTGCTTCTCAATTATTCAAAAACTAACAGGTTGTCAGTATACATTTTGATCAAAAGGTACAAGCCCACTCGCCACGTCAAGGCCACCAATTTAGAGTGGGTCCCTAACGTCTCTATGGCGTAGCACTGGGCGGCGGCCACCACCGCAGCAACACCAGTGCCCACAGGGGGAACGAACCACTGGCAGAGCGGCCCCAATGCCACTCAAACCAGTCCCTGGACCGCACCTCCCCTCAGACACCGTGTCACGGAAGCAATGGTAGCCACAAAGCACGACACCAGTGTGAACAACGTGTAAAAGATCACTTACCATGTGTTCCCAGTCAGACTGGGATGCTGCCAGAAATGAAAGGGCCCTGTGTAGCTACCTGCTACTTTATATAGGGTTGAGCTTAGGGGGTGGGGCAGAGTGCAGACCAAGTGAAAGCAACAAAAAGAGGAGGGGATAGAAAACACAATGTGAATTCAAGTAGAGAAAACAGACATGGTCGCACATCTACATTTTGTATTTTAATTCTAATTGCTTCTCAGCACAAATTCAAAAACTAACAGGTTGTCAGTATACATTTTGATCAAAAGGTACAAGCCCACTCACCACGTCAAGGCCACCTATTTAGAGTTCATGGTAAATAATTGATAAAAAATGTATTCACTATGTTTCATTAACTCCTTAAGAATGTGGCCTACCATCCCTTCTTCTATGCTTTTGTAATAATGAGAATTGAAATGTAAGTAATAGGAGACTCTGTTCTAAGGCGAGTGAAACAAAATAAATTACCTTAAAAAGTCAACAAAGTTTCCCCACATGCTTAGAAATCACTGACCTGCAGATTCCTTCTGACTTACCCATTGGTCAAGGTGAATCTACAATGAACAGCTGTGCCCACGTCAAGACGCCCAATGAAGACATTTAGTTTAAAGGGGTACTAGGCCCCTAGACATCTTATCCCCAATCAAAAGTATAGGGGATAAGATGTCTGATTGCGGGGGTCCCGCCACTGGGAACCCCCACGATCTCTCCTGCAGCACCCCATCATCTTGTGCATGGAGAGAACTTCGCTCCATGCCTGATGACGGGCAATAAAGAGGCCAGAGGATCGTGATATCATGGCCCAGCCCCCTTGTGATGTCACATCCTCTCCCCTCAATGCAAGTCTATAGGGAGGGCCGTGGCAGCCGTCACAATCCTGAAGTTCGCACCGTTCACAAGATGACACAGGTGTAGCAGGAGAGATGCTTTATGGAAACCTTTGCTTCTTGAACAAAGCAGAATATTGCTTACATTTGTGGTATGCCTTGGAGGGTGTATGGTAGTTGGGATGTTGTAGTAGATAAGGGGTTAATGTTAACCCTATAGTTCGTGACGCCAGGCTGAGGGCTAGTATGCTGAGGTAATTCTCTGGCCTATCGCCGCCCTTCCCAGAAAGGATAGGTGCATGTAATAAATGACTGAAGGTCCACAAGGTACTTGAACTTGAACAAACTTTACTTAAGTGCTTGCAGTACATACAATGAACAATGACAGTCTAAGGCAAACAGTCTCTATATATCTCAATGACTGACAATTGTTGCGGACCTTGGATGATTTTAAAAGTCTCTGAATTTAGAGTAGTTATTGCAGATCCGTCTGGATTTAGGGGATAGATAAGGGCCGGTGATGCTGCAGAGTGCTTAGGGATTGATACACTCTCACTTTAGAATCGATCAGCCGTTGCCGCAAGGCTCGGGCCTGACTCACTGCAGGAGATAGCTGTATAGGTCCTTCCACGTCAGGAGCGCAGAAGCAAAGAGAAAGAGCAATGGCCGCCGCTCCCTTATATGGGCAGGGGGCGGGGAGAATCTGATTGGTCCGAACATCCGTCATACACAGTGTGATGGGATTGACTACGTCACAGGGACCTCCAAAGGTCCTCAAGCAGAAATAGCATAGAGTTCACCTGACCACGTGACCCGCAGGTCCTGCTATGCTATGGGCAGGTAATTAACTATTTATTTACATTTATACAATCTTATACATCTAAATCCTAAGTGAATACTGGACAATTACCAACTAGATGAGAGGTGACTAAAGGGTGAACTAAACAATTTGAACCCCGACGTCATAGGGACTCTGGCTATGGGGACCCACAATAAAAGGTATCGGATAGGATACGGTACCGGGACACCACACATTTATGCAGAATCAATCCATAATGTACCTTACCTACTTATGCAGGATCGGACCTGATGAAGAAAGGAGTTTACCTTTTGAAACGTGTTGTCCTGTACATCTTGATATACTATGAATCATCACTTTATTTGCACCAATTTATACATTGGATTACTTTCATTTGGAAAAGCGATATCAGCCTACGGTCGAATATTAGTGGGATTTCCCACTGTTCACACACATCGTTCAACTCCGCCTTCTGA